>NC_092560.1:77628548-78228548 GCF_037038585.1 Patagioenas fasciata | reverse complement strand
TGACCTAACTTGACGTTGTTCCTGGGTTAGGATAGGCTTTGTTGTGTTGTTTATGCTTCTCTCTCTCTTTCTCTCATAATCTCTTTTTTAGGTGCTAGAGGTAGAATGCTCTGATGTGAGTATTCAGTTGGGTATTCAGTCACTGACCTGGATAATTAAGTGATTTCACCTGTCTGATATGCCTCTGGGTTCTTTCTTGACTGTTATGTTTGGGGTAAGGTCTGTCTCATGTGTAAAAGCTACTGCTATGGGTCCTTAATCTCTACTACGGATATTAAATGCTGCTAAAATACAGTCATTTAGTGTGCCTGAAGTTAGGCATGGGTAATCTTACACTGAAAAGTAAGGAACAGAATAAATTTGATGCCCTAGCATATTAATTTGCATAGTCACAATTTTGGAGATTAGTTCTAAATTGTTTTGAATTGCAAATCCAACTGTACTTTAATTATGATTATGACCTTTACTTTGTGGCACACAGTTCAATATATACAACCACAGCCTATGGTAAATTACTGTAATGCTGCTGTAGATGATGCACCATTACACAGAGCCTTGCCCTATATCTGTAGGCAAAGACATGCATGCACATGAACATTTTGACTTACAACAACCTCCTAATAATACAGATTTATTCTCCTCTGGTTTTGCTTTTTTTGGCTTCCCTTCCCTCTCCAGATAGGGTAGCAAGGACTCAGTGACACGCTGGAGGAAATCTGTAGAGTATGTTAATTTCTGTGGAACTTAGGCGGCCTCATAAGTCTTAGAGATTAATAAGAATCTGGGAAGTATCTATCTTCTGGTGATGCTTTCATTTGTGCAGTAATAAAGCTCGCCTTTCTTGTTTAATAAAAACAATGAGGAAACAAATGGGTGTGCAGGCATTGGAACTTTTGAGGAATTAATTCAAAAGCACGAAGGAAAGTTTTTTATCATGCTGTAAGCACCAGAAAGGTGAAAATTACTCTTCCCTGGAGCTCTTACCCTCTGTGTGCCTTATCTCTAAGTTATACTAAACTTAAGGCAAAATCCTGAGAAGGTACTAAGTGTCTCTTGGAAAGTGCTGATCGTTATCCTGAAAGGTGATGAGCAGGTTTCACTGAGACCATCAGGAGCTTGGGAGAGTTCTACATGATTCACTTTCTTACGTTTCCCATTGGAACCATTTCCTGGTTGAACATGCTTTTTTCATCCAAATGAAATTTCTGTGGAAATTTTTAACTTCAATGAAAATTTTCGAGGCTTTTTTCCCTCTCTCTCTTTTTCTTTTTTTTTTTTTTTCCTTTTCCTTGGTTTTGGAGAGATGGCAGTGATTTTCCCTGGCTGTTCCTTTTATCCTCCCCCCCCAGAAGGTTCTTCTCAATTTAACTTTCAGTGCACAGACCGGCAATTGACAAAAGCAGGAGCCTTGCAGCAGGCAAGGGGCCAGGGGCTGAGCACCCAGCTCCCGCCCAGCTCCCTACCTCCCTACAGCTCCAGCTGCCAGGGAGGCACAAGCCCAAGTTGCTTAGCATCCCCACATCTCCTGCAACTCTGGCTGCCAGAGAGCTGGAACAGAGTGAGAACTTGTAAAAGTAATTTTCTTACCCCTCAAAAAAAAATAAAAAAAGGAACTTCAGAAGTTAGCACAATATAATTTTGTTTAGGCATCAGGACGTAGAAAAAACTGTTTCAAAACTTCATTTTCCTTTGATATACATTAACACACTTATTATATTAAAGATTATTTTCAACATTCTGTCTACAGAGAAGGGCATTATGACACAGATCTTCATTCAGTGCTAGATTGCCTTTATACCTAGCCATCTACAGGTTCTATTCTCAGTTTTCTTGTCTTCCAGTAGATGTGTTCCTATGGCAGCCATAAGGACTGCACACTTTGGACAACCAGGGATATGCACTGAGACAGTCCTCTCTCTATGTTGAAGAACTGCCCAAGCCTCTCTGCAGGCACCAGTTCCTATGTTCAGTTTCAGGATGAACACAGCTGCCTACAAGGGCCATACACATTGCCAGCAATGAAAGGATGGTGCAGCAGTTACTGATGGTCCTGAGTCTCATTATATTACTGCAAAGGCACTTAGAAATCCACCTGCTTTTGGATTTCTACATGGGGAATTTCTCTTAGAGAATATAGACAAATGTAATATTTGCCTTACTTCAAGAAGTCCATAATTTTTACCACTTGTAGCACACATAGATGGAACTATAATACACAGAAGGTTGTTGCTTGATTTGTGCTGCATGCAGACATTGCTGTCTTTCTGGTTCAGGATGGCCCAGATGCTTCAGTTCTGCTTCTCTCAGTGGCAGGTCATCTGACATCGCTGTTCCTGAACTGAAATTTGTCTAAGTGGCAATAAAAGTTCCTGTTTATCTCTTTGTGGGTAACCCTTTGATAACCTGAGAAATAAATTCATTGGGACATTATTTTTCCCTGCAGCAGCTTCATCCAGATTTGCTCTATATACTTACAAGGTTTATCTAATTGCCAGACCTGTCCTGTGAGTTGCTGAGATTTGTTCTCATTTCTTTGTTTTTAGCGGCTGAATCCCATATTACCTACAGTGTTCATCCTTCACATAATTCTTCTTGTGGTGCCTTTAAGGATGTTCCAGCTTTGTCAGTGTGGAGAATGTACAGAAGCCTTTACACTGGCAGGGACACAGTTACAATCAGGAAGTGTTGTCTTTTGTTCTGTTTTGGACTTGATACTCTGGCACAGGACTGGGTCAGGACATTTGTAAGCATATTAGAGCAGATCTGGTTTGGCCTAGACTTTAACCTTCACTTAATAAAAATATGTTCTAGCCACAGGCTATGAGTTCTCATGACTAGTAAAGGTAGGGACCTTTGCAATGCAATAAAACAGGAAGGAAATATTGTGACAGATATAGCATAGCTACTGTTCTGCACCCTAGTCTTCATACAGCCTGAAGTGAAACCTTTATTTTAGTAACAAGCACTTTGGAACCTTAAATCAGTTTTTCTTTAATCAAAGCCACTTTAAAAATATTCTTAAATAAAACACTACTTTAAATGGGCAATTTTACATGAAGTGGGAGAGAGATAGTGCAAGAAACTACAGTATATCAGACTGAATTAGTTTTTCATGCTATGAGATGTAAACAAATCTATTTAATTAGAACACCTTGTTCTTATTGCATCCAGAGTCATTTTTTATAAAGGCAGAAAGAAAAAAAAAAAAGTTTTGGCAGCAAATTTCTGCAATACAACAAAAAAAGATCCAAATTGTGGATTTCCCTTACTAAAATGGACTTTTTTTTTTTTTTTTTCACTTTCATTCTAATTCTTGTTCATATTGGGATGTCAAAGTCAAGCCCCCCATCACAAAGGTGATCCTTCAGCCAAGTACACACATTCCTAAAGATCAGTTTTGATTTGAAACCCTTCCATTCTACTTCAACGGAGGAGAGAAAGTGTAGTCCTGCATGGGGAAACTGGTCCTTTAAGTGATTTGTTTAGGTCATACATAACAGGACCAGAACTCCACCCCCAACATCTCTTGCCTGCACCAAGGCTGTGAGATCCCCATGCTTTCTCATCTTTGGTGCAATCTGTCAAAGCTTCACCATCATCCCATCTGTATGACCCAGGGACATTAGAAGATTTCAACTCTTTGCTGTTGTTTTCTCTCCCTTATGGGGTAAAATGAAATCTGGAGCAGCAACGGGAGGAAAAAGTGAGGCTGTGTTCTCAAGGCCTTTATTCAATCCCATAAACTCTAAGATCACCGTTCTCTGTAGCTGTGCAGGGACCCCACTTAGCTATACAGGTTCATTAGTCACAACAGAGAGGCAGCACAAGGTCCCACAGTGACAAGCTGCAGCCTAAATCTACGTAATGTGCCATGCTAAAATGCTGTACGCTGGCTTGCAGCAAGACCTTCATTCCTTGCTAAAGTGATGTTTCCGTTTCTTTCTGAATTCTAGACCTGGATTTACCACCCTTGTGGCCCATCCCTTCATGGATTTGCATTTTAAAATGTGTAGTTTGCTCACCACACATATCCAAAGCTTCAAATGGTCAGTAGAGGCACACAAATGGTATCTGGACCTCTAGATCCAGTGGCCACATGGATATTTCAGGCAAACATTCGGGTACATTGTGTTATTAAATACTAGTGTAGGTGTCTTTTGTCTCCTCTCTACATGACAACCAATTCTGTCCCACCGAACTACTGTTACAAGAAAGCTTTCTTGACCATGTTGTGATGGAAAGGTCTCATGATAGGATATGGGCAAAGAAAGTGGAGAGTTTCACTTCCTGAAGAACATGAGCTCCAAAATAATGTTTATCTGGGAGTGTTCCTGAGCTACATGAATGGCAGATGTACCACAAATCTAGAATCATATTCCTAAGATGATGTCATTTTTTTTTATGACAATCCAGCTGCCCAATAAAGACCCCAGATGCTGCACGCTGTGGCTGTAGTTGGTGGTGGGCAACATTAATATTTTTCAAAGGGAAGGTGATAATTTCAGATTCAGACAAGAACTGGCATGTCACATTGGTGAAGTGCTACCAGACCAGACCAGTGAAATAACCATTTTCACTGGAACTCTCTTCTCATTTTAATAAGATCCCTCACATCTTTCTTGTGCCCGGTATTTCCATATAAAACATGATTGTTTTTTTCCCCAGTCCTTCCCTCTCACATGACGACCATCCAAACTTATCCTCCATCAGAAGAACATGAAGAAAGTAAGTGATCTGACTGAGTGTCTACATGGAGCTGCACAATGCAGTCAAGGAAGTACATCTTCACTCCATTATGCAGTCCTGAATTTTTCCTAGTACACTAGGCAGTCCCATTACAGCCCAGTGCCAGAAGTCTGTGGAATCAGATTAAATAGCAGTTTAGTAATCAGGAGATTTGAATATTGTTCCTCTCTTGGCCAGACACTCACTGTGAGTCCTGGAACAAATCTCTTCTCTACATTTCTTTTTCTCCTCCCACCTTTCCTTTGCCCTGCCCATTTATAAGACCAGCTCTTCAAGGCAGTCTGCTTTGTTCCATACAGATCACCAGTGGACCTCAATCTCATCTGAGCTGTCTAGACACAATCGTTGCCGAAATAATAATAATCACACTGCAAGCAAAACGCCAATATTTTTGTACCAATGTGACGCCTGTTTTGTATTCCTCTGGCTTTCTCCCCTACATTAGTGATGCTTAGAGGCAAAACAAAAAGCTGATCATTTTACAACTGCTAAATGTTATTAATGACTTTTAAACAGTTGTCAGAGAACTTAAGTGCTTGTGTAAGTGAGGGATTAATAGTGTTGACCTAATAAATATCTCAGATGCTGGCATACCACTTATGGGCAAACTGTCAGTGACGCCTGGCCTCAGAAGTCTCCATCTGGAGAAGCAGCCAAGCAGCACACAATGACACTATTGTCTCAGCCATCCTCCCTGCTCCCACTTAGGACCCACAGCTCACTTTGTCAGTCCTCCAGTCCACTCTCTGTAATGCAATCGTTTCTCCTCCTTCATTCCCTTCCCACTAATGTTTTCTCCCTGCTTGCCTCATATGCCTCCCAAAATATACTGTCCACATCCTGCCTAACACCTTCCCTTCTTTTTCTGTCTCCTCCATCAGATACATTTTCCAGGGAACACAGCCATAGCAGTGCTCTGTGCATCAAGGACAGAAGAGATTTACAGGATCAGTATGATATCGTCAAACAGGACATTATGCTGAACTGCAGTTCTGATAGAAATAGAAATCAGTGTGAGATTATGGTGAAATCTGGGGCCTGAACGACATCCTCTATTATTAAAGCGACTCAACATAATAAGACAATGACATCAATAGAAAAGTAGTGGCCTTATACTGGATTGTCCCAGTTTGTGTGCCCTTTCCAAGCTCTCTGGAAAGGTAAATAAGTGTTGTTATATCCATTTCACAGGACTCTACCTGTGAAACTTTGGTGTAGAAGTTTTGAGTTATTTTGTCTAGATGTATGACAAACACGTCTGTGGCAGAACAGAGACATTAATTTGGATCTTTTTGAAGCCCGATCACTTGTCTCTGTGATTGCTAGTCTCTAAATTTTCATTCATTCCAGAAGGTAAGATTTTTATGAGAACAAAGCTCAGTGTTTTTACTGGTTGTGTGAGGAACGTGACTTATCAGATGATTCTTAAAATAAATCCCAAGTGCCTTCCAGTGACTTATTACCCTCCCTATGGTCTTACTGATCTTCTGAGTATTTGCCTCAGAAAAAAACCCACCCATTTGCTCTCTTCTCAGATATCTCCTATCCTTGCCCCATGCTGCCCGTTCTGCTTGGACAACATCCATGAAATCTTTTTATTGTCCCATAAATGTCTACCAATACAAACATAGACCTCACTTCTGTATTACCTCCAAGGATGAAAATTTCTTTTCTTACAAGCACAGTATGAAATAAAACCCAAAACTGAACAAAAGCAACGGCCCTTTCCTACTGTGATGTGCAAAATACTTTCCTGAGGCTGGTATTAACTTCCTCCATTTAAATGAAGCTCTTTTCTATGCACTCATCTATTCATAGTGGATGGGCAGGGAGAAAAGCCAGGGCTGCCTGTCACCAGGATGAATGGACAGATGGCAGGGACTAAAATGGTCACATTTGGTCTGAACCAGAGATGCCATTTTTAAGGTCAGGCCTTCATCTTGTAGTGGCCAGGAGGAGGTCTGTGATGATGATGATGATGATGACAGTACATTTGGAACAATACTATTTGTTTATCACAGCTTTTGCACAGGAGGCACCAATTTTAACAAGCACAGGAGGAAAGCAATTGAGCTAACCCTGCAGCAGCATCTGAGGATCTTCTTATCTGCATGGATAACTCTCTTTTCACCCACTGCACATCAGAGTTTCAATACTGAAATAAAAGATGTTTTCTTTCCTGAAGAAACAACAAGTACTTCTTAGCCATGACTGAATTTCTCTCCATCTCTTGTTGGAAAGAAAAACTACATGTAATTCCATCACAGATTCACCTACAAGTTTAAGCTGTGCATTAATCAGAACAGCTAGATCCTTCCCTGGTACTTATCCTAAAGTCATAAATCTTCCATGGAAGTGGTTTTGTTTGGAAGTTTGGCAAATATCACTGTCTCTAGATGACTGGACTTCGTTTTCTCTAGTTAAACTGCATACACTACAAAAAATGGCCTCCTCTCTCTCCTTCAGCATTTCCAACCCTGTACAGACTGATGCTAGACCACTAACACATTCTTCAGGTGGTGAAAGTTGCTGCAGTTTCTCAAGACACAAGCACAATATGTTGATTTACCTTGAACTGAGACTCAAAGTGTAAACAAGTTCTAAACATCTCCAGCAAATGCAAAGACCAGAACATAATTAGATTTCATTTTATCAGCATCCCTAGAACAGGGCATTAGTGTTCAATGCATTTTCTTCATTAACTGGAGACTAAAACTTGACTTGAACTAGAAAAATATATTTATTTACAAGTTGGAGATATGTTTTAAATAGGAAATTAAAAGCAGATAGCTACACAATCTTAATAGAATAAATGAGAAAAAAGGATGATAAAATATGGAGAAAAACAAATTCTTGCAACTGTTTCACATATGACCTCTTCAGAATGTGATTAAGAAAGAAAAAAACGAACAAAAAAACCCACCTTTCTTCTCGTATACGTGCTCATAAATAAAGAGTAATTTAGATTAGTGCTCATCAGGCCATTGCAAAACGCAATTCTGTGTGAGTGCTTGTTTAGCTTTGAATATCAGAAGCCAAGTTCAGCAATGTGATATCAGGAAAAGGGTCCCCTTCCAGAATGAGAAAAAAATCAAGTCGTTGTGGTTTTGATATTATCATGGTGTTATGGCAGCATAGAATTTAAGACTGGAAAGAACCAAAAGGTTGTGTGACCTTTTATATTTATAACACAGGGTAAAGAAGGGACAAGAAAACATAGTCTACCTCATTACATATCTATTCCAATGACTTGTTTAACTGGACAGGTACCTACAGTCTCTCTGTCTGTCTCTCTTAACCAAAAGAGGAACCAAGAACACCAACCCGCAGAGATAATACTTAGTCTCTTACTGTACCAGGGATCATTTCTGGAGTTCATAAGAAGTGGAATAAAAATAGGAACACACTTCTTGTGCCTTATGGATATTCTGGCCTTCATTTCTCACTCTTCTGCAGATGCAAAGCATAAATGGAAGAGGGGCTGAGTCCACATCTGCTTCCTCCGTGTGGAGCAGGGAAATCCAGTTCCCTTCTTCTAGTCCAAGTCTATTGCCTTTGGTAGTGAACTCCTTCACAGGACAGCTTCCTTTACCTGTGCCATACTATGATTAGCTCAATGGACAGATACTGATGGAAATCTAGGGTGACAGGGAGCAGGGACACCCAGTCCCTGTTTAAACCATTTGCTTCCCAGATCATTAGATGTTGCATTTCCTTCCTCTCCAGTGAATGGCTTCTTCCAGTTCTTCCTACATTTTTGGGCTGCAGAGTTCATCACAGCAGCTTGTCCAAGGAAGGGTGAGACCCTCTGGCTGCATGTGGCCATAGCAAAGGGAGGAACATCTCAAGAAGTCCGTTTCCTCTGTCAGTTCACCTGACACCGGGTGGCATCCATTCTGATGTGCATCTTGGCTACCACCTCCTGGTGGGAAAATGTTTTTATACTGAGCATAAACCGCTTCCTGGAGAGAGCATTATTGTCTCATTGGACAGAGTCCAGCACCGGAGGAGGCTGTAGTTTATCAGCTCTGTCCTCACCACTCCACTCAAAGTGTCTGTGCCATCAGGGGGATTGATGGAGTTGGGAAAGTCCCCAAAACCATATAACTTGACATTAAAAAGAGGCTGTGAAGCTCTCACAACGAAGAGTAGCTTTCAGGGAGACGTGCAGAGAAAGTTGCTCTGTCTCTTTGGTGGATGACTTTTATTGTGAAGCTGCACAAAGCCATTACTGAAGAAAGGGAAAAATTTGCTAGACCTTGGACACGGAGAGGAAAGGGGAAAGAACCAACAACAATAAAAATAAGACATTTGCTGCTCTTTTTTTTTCCTTCAGAGGTTTTTGGAGAATCTCCTGAGGACTGGAGGCATTTGCAGAGGTGTTGTGAGGAGGGGACAATGCATAGGACCCCCTGTAAACTGACACATTGAGTTGAGCATTGCAATGGACAGTAATTCTGGACAGAACAACACATCCCACCTTGATAAATTCACCTCGATATCTCTTCCAAGAGTCCCTGTATTACAAAGTAGTTTATTCTGTGAGGCTTAAGGTAGATAGCAAGGAGTGCGGACAGCTGGGATCTGATCGCAGCACAGCTAGGGAGCTGCAGCATGAACTCCTGTCTGGCCTCTGAAATTATAAGCAGAGCAGAGCAGGAACCAGCTGTCCCTGCAGAGGTGACTGGGGTAGTGTGGGTAGAGCTGTACTGGCAGACTAGTTTGCCGCTCGGTGAGGTGGGCACTGCCATGGTCAGGTTGCTAACCATGCAGGACCTTGCAGCCCGTTCAGGTGAATCTACATAGAACTGTTGCAACCAGTGCAGGTGGATCTTGTGAATTTGTACAGCACCCCACACTGTGGGCAGCATCATCTAGACATATGTGCTGTCAGTAACTTTGTGGTGCAGCAGTGTAGGTGAGTAAGGGGGACTGAAGGAATTTTTTTTTTTTTTTTTTTTGTACCCACTGCATAAATAGAATCAAGGAAAATATAATGTAATATAAATAAAAACAAATGGCTCAGTCAACTCATCTTTAATGCTTTGCAGCATGACATCTCTTTTGTCTAATAGAATACGACTTTCATACATCAACTGGAAATTTAACCTTGGCCAAAAGTTATGATGTACATTACAATACACTTTTATTATGTTACACTGTATTGTTGTTGTTTCTTTAATCTATTGCTAAGCCCCTAACAGTATGTCTGTGTCGATGAAACCCATCTGTCAAAAGCACAGTAGGGACATTATTATGTAAATGTACTTGGGTCTTCCTTTTGTGGAATTGGGGGTGGGAATTTAATATACTGTCCTAATATTCCAGCCAGAGGGAAAAAAAATGTTTATGAAAAAGTCTTTTTTTTTTTTTTTTCTTAAAGTGAGAAAAAAAAGAAAGTCTAGCCGAATTTGGCTTTTAAAAAGTCAGATCTTTCTCCTTGCCCTTCCCAGTAAGATCTTTTAGAGCTAATGATACAGTTTCTAATAAAAAATAAAATAAAATACATGAGAGACTTTTTTAAGTGCATCAGGAGACAGATAGGTCATTAATATCAGCACTGCTATCTTTTCTATATTACACTCATATTTCAATATCCTACATTTTGGGGTTATTCTTTTTTTAACAGGTGCCATTTTGGATTATTTCTTTATTAAGGTTTGTTATAAAATATGCACAAAGGTATGTAGATTTCTGGGAGAGGCGTGAGTGAGGAGGAGATTATTTATTGCAGTTCTTAAACATCAGCCAAAATCTATCCATCTAAATTGTCTTGCCTTAGACGCATTCTGCCATTATTGGTAAAATTAAGTCATTTTTCCCTGTGCAGGAAAGATGCTAAAATTGAAATAGCCACTGTGTGAAATGAAGTATCTACACAGCCCTCCCCTGGGCAAGCTCCCAAGCTGAAGAACAGGCACCAGGAGGTTTGTCCCAATGTGACGCATGAAATGAAGTTCATGTCTCTCTCTAAATCCAGATTACCAGCTGATTTCCTCCCCTAAATTCCAAGGCACCATCTGTTGAAATCATGAAGGCCTCCACTATCAGGCTCTCTTAGATGGGAAAGTGTTGTCATCTCCATCTCTGCAGATGGGGTGCTGAGGAGCAGAACAGCTAAGGGTGTGTTTGCATGAAAAATTTAAGGTATATTCACAGCATAAGGGAAGGCGCACACATGCTGGCTACATTTCCTTAGCACAGGTAACAGCAACAAGGAGCATATGACAGCAGAAGGTTTAGCATAGACAACAAGTATTTATGGCCCCCTCACAGTCTGGATCTTCCTCTGGATCCTGAGTCTTTCCTCCTGCTTCAGTGAAGTTTGGTTAAAGTTCCTTTTTCATCCTTTTTAATTTATTTGCAAGGGAAACCATACAAGTGACATGATTTGATTGAGAGACCTTATCAAAGCCCATAGATATCATTGTGCGCCGGTACATTTCTAAGGGAGCAATAGCCGGCACTAGTAATAGGTCTGAGGTGTCTAATTCCAAAACTGCAACTGAAAAACATGACTCCACAGCATCTTTCTTGTGAAAGCTGTTTCATTTTCTTATGGGAAAGTTTTTATAGTATGCGAGGAAAAATCTTTTGTTTGGTGCAGTCAACTGGACTGTGGGAAACACCATGTTTTCTTCATAAAGACTGGACTCAAGGCCTCAGCTACCACCCAAGACAAAAGCACCCTTAGCCCCAGGCAAGCTCAGCAGCGGAAACATCCATCCCTGGTGCCAGAGGAGTCACTGAAGAAAAAGAAATAAACACAGGTATGGTATTACCTATTTTCATTTTTGGTAGAAAAGGGAAAACATTTAGATTTGGAAACTCTTCTCTCAGTGTTGGAGATTTTGGAGGTCTTGTAAGAAGCGGGTTAGCTAATACAAAGTGTCACTGGATGCCTACATGTGTTCCTAGACCTTGCCCAAAACATCTAGGTCCTGGGAATACTGTAATAAACAGCTGAATGTCTGTTTCACATCTAAGTCACATTTTAGGCATCCTCAAAGCATTTGATGAATTCTTATGCTAGAGAAAGGTCTCTTTTATCCAGAAGTTCAGAAAATAAAGTGTTCACACAGGAATGTAGTACAGTAACTAACTTTTCAATCCTCAGTCTTTTGAAGTAGTTTCAAGCAATTTATTTTCTTTCCCTGAAGCATGCACTAGAATAGGGTAATTGGAAATAGGCTGGATGCCTAGTGTCCATGGTGGAGATATTCTGTATTCTAGGGACTAAGAAAATCACTGAGAAAAATGGAAATCCTACTTTGTAGCCCTTATTCCTATCCCTCTTTATTAAGTTATTGTTTGGGCAGGAATTTTATCTCAGTATTTGCATATGATGGTACACAGAAATGGCAAAAACATTGTTTGGCTGGCTGTGCCCAGGTCTCAGGTCTGGAGTGTAAGGTCAGCCTTTCTCTCATTTAAAATGTGTTATGGAGAAATAGTCTTCAGGTGAGTGACACCTTACACCTCATTTTCCTTACGTTGACAGTGTTGGCCAGCCTGACTGTACCCGATAATGAATACCAAGGTTCTGATTTAGACTGATGATGTCATAGATTCATAGAATGTTTTGGGTTGGAAGGGACCTTTAAAGCTCATCTAGTCCAACAAAATACCAACAAGGTGTTTCCTGTGAAACAGGTTTTCAAAGGCATTATCAGCCTGTCCTCTCTTATAAGTGCTTCTGCTGCATGTCATATTCTCTTCCAAGGGAAGGTGAAACACAGGGCTGAATTAGGATAAACATAATAACTGGGTTTAATTGGGCAGCATACTGTAGAGTCAAACATCGTGACTTTTCCTCATCCATACCTAAATCTCGCCACACTCAGCTGGTAACATACTCAACTTGGTCAGTACATCAGCTGAGCTAATTTTCATTAGCTGATTGAGCAGACTTCAAACATCCTGCAGCTCCTATTGCTCTCAGCTCCCTGATAAGGGAGCTGCAACAGTGTACAGGTCCCATCTCAGAAAGTTCAGCTCAGAGGGGAGCTGCCTCAAGAGAAGATAACCAGAGTTATTCCTTGTGCATGCCTCTCTCTCCTGCTTTCCACAGACCCTGCTTCTGCAGATATCTCTTAATTTAAAGTTTAATCAAATTTTCTTTTAACATCTAAACCCTTATGTGACATTAATATCTCTAAAGACTATAATCCAGATCTATAGATATCTCCAAGTCTAAAAATACTTACCAATTGTTAGTTCAAAAACTTAAGTAACTATTAATTCTCCTTCAGGGCCAGGTATGAAAGCAGGCTGTAGAGATGCATTGTTTAAAGGAGGATGTGAAACACTGTCACATGTCACTCATGGGCATGGCACCCGACAGAGAAGACAAAGCATCATATTTAGTAGTGGTAAGACTCTGAAAAATGACTTGTGAATCTTTTAAAACTCCCCACTAATCAATGGGGACCCGTTTGGAAGGTTACAGTAAAAGAAATGGCAGAGATGGTAGAATCCCTTAAGTGCTACTGAAGCTAATAAGAAAAATAGATTATATGCTGTTCTTTGTGTGTTGTGTTGTTTGGTTGGTTGTTTTTTTTTTTTTTCTTTTCTGATTTTTTTTTACAACTTTTTAAAAATAAAGATCTGAAAAACTTTGATTCAGAATGTCCTCTGGGTGTTTCATGGGATTCACAGGCTTTACAGGTTTTACAAGTATCCATTCTCCTTTACTGGCTGAATTGTCAGCTTGAAATCCATTTCCCACTGTGCCTTAGAGATTCTACATGCTAGGAGAAGACATACCTTGGCAAAAGACTCTCTGAAAACTGCTAACCATGGCAGACACAGTCCAAAAGAAAGATATATCAATTAAGATATTTATATTTCTTGATATAATAGTTTGAGTAGGAGGGTTTGTTCCAGATAATTATTGGTGAATTAAAATTCAATGTTTTCTTTGGAAAGACTGCTTTCGTAAAGTATTATATTGTGATACTCAATTGATAGTTGTTTATTGTTAGTAGTAGTAGTATTAGTATTTAATAGTAGTATATTTTTATAACTATCGCCAGATAGTAACTTTGCTGCTATTCCTGCATCTTATATGGGAAATAAAATCCAAAGACTTGCTTATGGAAGCTGGTAGAGATCCTGTAGTGAAAATCATTACTCTGGTGCCCACCTGAACTTTTCAGTAGGTCATTACCTGAGTGCCTTTTGCACACCCAGGTAAGTGGCACCCCATCCACTGGTCATAGTGCAGTGCTGTCCTGAGGAACCCAGTAACGCCTCCCCAGTGATGATCAACAGAGAGGGATAGCCAAGAGGTTTCATCCTAGATTTGCTTGCCCATCAGCAATTGATGGGGAGGGATGTCAGAGCACCTTCATCCTATGGTGTATGAAGTTTTCTGGGATACAAAGGGTGCCTCAAAGACTTTCATGTTTACATGTGGGAGAGAAAGAATCATGCTGTCTCCGTCTGGAGAGAGGGGACAGCTGCTCTGGTTTGGCAATGGAGATGAGGCAGATTGAGAGGCGGATCAGTCCATGGGGGAAGGAGTGTCTCTCCAGTGGTCCTGCCTTTCAGGCCTTTGAAGATTCGTCTGTACTCGAGTGAGCTGCAGCAGCCAACAGCTGCTGAATATCCTGAAATCCCCCTGTCAGAGAAGATCTTGATGACAGCATCCGTACATCTTTTTAAGCACTTCTGAGGCACATAGACCATAAGGAGGTGGTACAGGGACAGTGCTAGAAGCAGGGATCAGCTTTCACATGGTCAGCTGTGCTCCGTGATCTGCAGCACAGCAGTTTCTGATCAATAACTGCAAGGGGTTATTGATTCAGGCACTAATCTGAACTCTTAATTACTGATACTAAATGTCAGAAAATTTAAAAGTTTAAGTCATATGACTGTAATCTCTTATTCCAGAAGCTCTGCTGTGGGAAGCATTCATCAAACTTTGTATAGCAGGGGTCTGCTCTTGTCTCGGCTGCTATACATTGGGAATGACGTGGCCGGTTTTCATCTGTCTTTAACGGGTTTGCTTTAGGGGAAGGAGATTGCAGTCTGGCTTGTTGCATCTTTCTCCTTTGTGTCACTCAAAACTAAAGAAGAATAAAAAAGAGTCCTTTTCTTCCATTAGCAGAAGCTGGAGTTCTCTATCCAGTGCAATCTTTGTTTAAAGCACTTCAGAGGATTGCTGAAATTGGGAACTGAATCTTTCCTTGGTAGCCCCAATACGAATGTATGCATGAATAAACAGAAATGCCACAGGTGTACATTTCAACAGATATATATTATTCTTATGTATGTATTATGGACATTTGTGCAGAAAAAGAAAATTTGTCACCATCATACTTTACATGGACAGGTACATGTTCATTTGCGTGAGTTAAATGCACAGACTGCTATACTCTCTAGTGACTGCTTAACTGAGTTGTGTTTCTTATTCTTAATAAAGGCTTGAATCTCTTTCCTAATCATATAAGTTTTTGTCATGTAGGTCCAATACTGTGAGAAACTCTGAGAATTCACGTCCATTTTCCATTCTGCATGTCACCCACATTTTTTCACAGAATCATATAATTGTTTAGGTTGGAAAAGACCTTTAAAATCATCAAGTCCAAACACTATTTACCACTGTCAAATCCACCTCTAAATCATGCCCCTAAGCATCACATTTATGCATCTTTTAAACATCTGCAGGGATGATGACTTCACCACTTCCCTGGGCAGCCTGTTCCAGTACCTGACAAGCATTGAAGAATTTTTTCCTAATATACAATCTAAATGTCCCTTGACATAACTTGAGGCAATTTCTTCTTGTCCTGTCACTTGTTACTTGGGAAAAGAGATCATCATCCTCCATGCTACAACCTCCTTTCAGGGAGTTGTAGAGACTGAGAATGTCTCCCTTCAGTTTCCTTTGCTCCAGACTAAACATTCCCAGTTCCCTCAACTGCTCCTCATCAAGCTTGTGCTCCACGTCTCTCACCAGCTTCATTGTTCTCCGAAATCTCTCCAGCACCTCAAGGTCTTTCTTGTAGAGAGGAGCCCGACAGTGAACACAGGATTCAAGGTGTAGCCTTACTAGTGCCCAGCATAGTCAGATGATCACTGCCCTGGTCCTGCTGGCCACACTATTCCTGATACAAGCTAGGATGCTGTTGGCCTTCTTGGCCACCTGGACATACTGCTAGCTAATATTCAGCTGGCTGTCAACCAACACATGCAGGTGCTTTTCCAGCTTTCCAGCCACTCTTCCCCAAACCTGTAACATTGCATGGGGTTGTTGTGACTGAAGTGCAGGACCCAGCACTTGTTGAACTTCATACAGTTGGCCTCACCCCATTGATCCAGCCAGCCCAGGTCATTCTGTAGAGCCTGTCTACCTACCAGCAGATCAACACTCCCACCCAATGTGGTTTCATCTGTAAACTTACTGAGGATATGTTTGATGACCTCATCCAGATCATTGTTAAGGATACTAAACAGAACTGTCTCTGATACTGAGCTCTGGGGAACACCATTTGTAACCGGCCACCAACTGGATTTTACTATGTCACAATTCTTTGTACACAGCCATCCAGCCAGTTCTCTACCCAGCAAAGAGTACAGCAGCCCAAGCCACAAGCAGACAGTTTCTCCAGGAGAATGCTGTGGGAAGTAGTGTCAAAAGCTTTACTAAAGTCTGGGTACACAACATCCACAGTCTTTCTCTAAATCACTAAGTGGGTCACCTTGTCATAGTAGGAGATCAGGTTAGTCAAGTAGGACGCTCATTTCATAAACTCATGCTGATTGGGCCTGATCACCTGGTTGTCCTATATGTGCCACGTGATGGGACTCAGGAAGATCTGCTCCATAAGCTTCTCTAGCACCAAGGTCATGCTGACAGTTCACCAGATCCTCCTTGCAGTCCTTCTTGTAAATGGGCATCACACTTGCTAACCTCCAGTCAACTGTACCATGTCTGCCTTCTCAGAAGGCAGAAAAACAAGTTTCTTTCACAGTTTTTACCCTTTCTAGTTGCTTTTCTGTTTTCCTCTTTCATTTACTACATCCCTTCTTAGCTTGGAGTGGAGAGGAGGCAGAAATATACACAGGACTCAGAACACATTATATAGATAATGACATAGTTATGTTTTCATTTTGTTTACATTTTTTAGCTCTGTTGAGCAAAATGCTGATGTTCTGGTGATACTTTCTTCTGTACTTCCCAGATCACTCTCTGGAGAGATGACAACCTAGAACAGTGTCTGCATAGGTAGGGTTTTCTTCCCCTTTTTCATTAGTTTGCATTTAATGGAACTGAATTTCACCTGCCATTTTGTTCCCTGATCATTCAACGTTATGAGTTTTGTGCTCCTGCCTCTCAGATTTATTTTTATTAACCTGTCTACCTCAATGGCATCAACAGCTTTTGTCTCCACCACAACAGAAGGGATTCTTGTGGGACTCCCTTGATTACCACCCTCCATTAAGAAAACTGTTTACCCCTACACTTCAGATCTACTTGTTTAAGCAGCTATTAACCAAAGAAGTCTTTCCTATGTCTTTCTGTAATACCCTAATTTCAAAAATCCAAGTGAGCTTTTATACATATGTTTCCTGACTCTTTAAAAGTACTCTAATACATTTTGTAAGGCATAACTACCTCCAATAAAAGTTGTGTTGCCTCTTTCACTTTACATCATATCCATCTACTTGTCTGTCAGTTCTGTTCTTGATCACAGTTCTTTCCAGTTTTCTTGATATTGTGCCAGATATGCTGGTTTGCAGTTCTCTATTTCTCAAACTGAAAAGAAATTTCCAATAAAAAAGCTTCTGTTTAACAAGAACTAATAATCAAATTAAAGAAGGTCATGAAGTACTCTCGATTCCTAATAATATTGTGAGGCTAGAAGGAGTTATTTCAAGTTACCAAGTATCATTTAATTTTATTTAAAAACTTGTGAGCTATTTATTATCTGAAGAAATTGTAAAAGGTAGAAGCTAAATCTTAATATCTGGCTCCTAGGATGGAGAATCATGGTTGATTCCCTTCATTTAGTCTCTTGAACTGAGTTCTTTATCATGTCATAATTAATGGCAAAAAAACAAGAAATGGATGATGCTTTGCTATGATAATTTTATGCTCAGAAAAAGGGATCTAAATTAAAAGCAAAACTGTACACAAACAGTGATTACTTCAGTCTCCTGCATATTTCTCTAAAAAAGTGTTTTTGAAGGATATTACACCTTAGAGAGTCAGCTAACTCTTGTGGGAACTAAGTACTCCATTATCAAAATTAGTAGCAGACAAGTAATACTATATCACAGGTAATTAAAATAATTTATAGATGGGCGAAATTTGTTAAAGCATTGGTGAATCTTATTTGGTGTATCATGGAGAACCTAAGCAATTTATAAGTGGGCAAATGTGACTGATCTTAAATAAACCCTATGAAACAAAAGAAACTCTTTAAGTCAGTTAATCAAAAGAAGCCAGTCAAGCAGTTGTCTTGAGACAAGCAAATCAATGAACATCGAGAACCTTAAATCTGTATTAAATCCCATTACTTATCTTTGTTTACCAAATTTTAGCTTAAGTGTCCTCTCCAGGAATGTATATGCTAAAAAAGCTGGCATTCAAGAGTAGAAGCCCTCAGCCATTTACGTGACAATAGCACTTCAAGACTCTTGTAAAATTCTTCAAAGAGAATCTAAATTAAGTTCTGTGGCAAAGACTCCCAGCTGCACATCACCTCTTCTAATGTCATTTCAGTGATGTCATCACATAGTAGGAACAATCTGAGTTAGTGAATACTGCTGGTTTATGTTGAGTTGTATTGTCTTTTGTTCATAGTCCTTAATCTTAGGCCTCTAATTGCTGCAAACTCCCAAGAGTTACCTGGAAGAGTTTTAGGGCATGTTACAAAGCTGAGCAAAAAGACACCTACCTTTCTATTTCAGGGGATTTTATAACTTTGTCTCTTATTCTAGGCAAAGAAAAATGTGCATCTCTTTCAGTCCTGGGTGGAGAGAAAATTGGCTCTTCTCATCCACTTTTCAACACCTTCATGGCCTTGAAATGTAGCTCAAGACTGTGCTGTCAATTTCATGCATATGTAGTACTCTTCTAACTGGCTTTTGTATGTAGGTGTATCTTGTAGGAATAACAGAGTTCATTTCAAGGCAACATTTTAACTTTTTGCATTTATTCGGGTTATTTAGTTTCATAAGGCTTAATATAAGCAAAAGTTCTGCTTCAAGTAAATTGCAGTGAACTTCCTTTTTATAAAAGAGTAAGGGAACAGTTTTCTACTTCTCAGAAAGACTTTTTAAAGTGTTAGTCTTAAAGAAGGTTTTCCAAACTGAATGACCAGGAAAAAGAGAAAAAAGAATCTTTTCCTTACCTTAGTAAGCTGTGTGTACAAGTTTTAGTTTCTAATTTATTGATTTGTGTGTTTGTTTATTTTTTATTGGTAGGAAAGCTATAGCTAAAACATAAGTTGCCAAAATGAAGAATGGTTCAATTTTTACACTAGGTTGATTGGAACCTGTAAGAATTTGGTTAAAAAACACTAAAAATCAGTACTAAAAAGAAATGCTAAATTTTGTTCAGTATTGAAACAGTTGTATCACTTTTCTGCTATGCCTCAACAATGGGCATAACAAACTCTGATCAGCCTAATCCTCAGCATAGATATACTTTCATTAGTATATCTAGTGCTAAGTATAAGTGGTCTTACCGAAGTCTCTATTTCATATCGTATACACTACATAACAGTATATTGTCTTACATTTCAAAGGTTTCCTGTTAATAATGAGTCAGACTCCAAAATTACATGAGACAAGACAAGGCTTCTGTGATCTTCATAGGTAAAAAGGATGCAAATAAACTCTACATATTCCTAAATTTGCACGCTTAACAGTCTCTCATTTCTCTGATTAAGTGAAAAATAAGGCTTTGAAGGCTGTCAGGAAAATATAAAGTCTATATAAGTTTAGGTGTTTAAGGTACCTGGATACAACCTCCCTTCAGAAAGAACCCTATGAATATATCAGTCTTTTCCTATTGACTTGCTGGAAGGATCATCATATTTGTTTTCAGCTGTGTAAATTTTGCATCTCATTCAAATTGCTCAGGTAAGATGTCCTGTTTGTCAGACAGGTCGCTGCAGAACACTGTGCTTTGGTTGGCTTAACTTCATTTGCCACACATTTTAAATGACAAACATCATGAAGGATGAAAGCATCAGTATTCCTGTACTCACTACAGGGGGAGCCGACGAGGCTGGTTTAGGTTAAGTTTCTTTCTGCTCGGTAGCAAGAAGTAGCAAATTGAATCACATTTTTATTTTATGATGACTGCCTTGATTACTGTTACAGGTTAGTCTCATATCACGCACAAACTAAAATCTAATATTTAGAGATAGATATCTCAGAAGAATTTTACTATTTCATGGTTATCAAGAGATCAAAACAAAAAACATCTATAAGATTAAGAGAAAACACAAGTAGTACAGAGGTAATCACCTTCTCCTCTAGAGCCTTTTCAAGGCATAAATATGTTTCTTCAAATTCAAAAGCTTAAAGCACTTTTAGAAGAAAACACATCCAATAGGAATTCATCAGAAAGTTTTTATTTGATTTCAAAAATATCATTTTTTAGACTGTGGAATGAGAGATGTTTAGGATATATTCTGTTAACATACCCCTACATTCCTCTTTGCTCTTTAAATTTTTGAAAGCCAGGGTTCTTTATAAAGCATATTTTATAAAATCTGTTTTTTGTGAGATTATGATAATGTCTATACCAGCTGGATGTCTAGCACAAGAAGTCTTGTTCATGTTAGTTGCTTGATTCTTGACCAAATGGTTCCTAGCTTTACAACTGAATTGCATTTACAAGTTTCCAATAACAGGCTCTTATGAAATACTCTATACAAAGCACAAAATGTAATACTTACAACATTTCTAGTTTAAACTCTAGTTTAAATCTACTAAAAAGATGTTAATTATTTTCTTATTGAAAGTGTTTTCTTCCATAAGTGCTATAAAACATTCAATATTTATAAATATATTACCATGTATAGCTGAAGACGGGGAAAGCTAAAACACATTATAATAATAAAAGCTGACTTTTAGACTTCATATAATACAGTCTGTTCTATAGCCTGTCATATTATCTCCTTTAAAGTGTACAGCCGATTCTTGCATAAAAGAAATTAGAACAGTGTGAACTATTTTTATTAGCTTGAATATCTGAATAGCCTGAATATTTTAGTAAAATACACACCCAGATACTTTTGAACCTACTTTAAACAGATGAGATTTAAAACAATTACAAAGCTATCTTAAAATTTCCCAGAAAACTACTAACTACCTAAAGTAAATTCTGTTTAGAATATGTTCCAATGTTATCTATAGGTATACAAGGATCAGCAGTGATTTCATTCTCCTTCTAGCATTCTCCTGTAGGTTTCTGTGTCTCCATGTCCTTCAGTACTGGTTTCAAATTCATTAGGAACAGCTGGGAAAAACAAAACAAAACAAAAAACAAAACAAAACAAAACAAAACAACACAACAACAACAACAACAACAACAACAAAAACCAAACAAAAAACCAACAACCAGAACAAAACAACAACAACAACAAAACCCACACCAAACAGGAAAAGAAATGATGTCCCAAACAGATACCAGAGGCAAATCCAGAAACTTCCGCAAGAGTATCTCCCTGTTTTGGTGACAAGCATGGAAGAAACTGTTGACATGGGTTCACAAAAGAAGTCCATGCTGGTTTTGTGCAGTGCAGTACAGGTCTGTAGAGACACAGAAATAGTGTTTCAAAAATGCTACTGTTGTTTTTCCCAGAGGTGGGTAAAGAATTGGAAGAGTTACTCAGGGTGGTGCAACAGCAACAGAACAGTATCTAGACAATTTGCTTATTTAAATATCTATTAAAAGGCCAGAAAAAGTTACGTTTTATGTTTCCTGACAGATTGAAATTTTAATGCATTTCTCCTCTTGGATAGGATTAAAAGTGAACTAAAATTACTAGAGTACCTTGGAGAACTAAAGGTAATGATTTCATTTCTGGGGAGAAAGAAGGAAACATGGCAGCTAGCAGAGAGGAAGAATACTGAAACTTTTAGCTTGTTTGTTTGATTGTTCATTTAGAAAAGAATGTCAGTTCAAGAAATCAAATATACTTGTTGATGTTTTTAATGTCTACCTTGAAGAAAGAGCCACCAATGCATATGGAAACTTAAATAGATATGCCACCAATAATGCTATTCCTAGAAATACCTTTTCCTCTTGTATATATGTACCTGATATTATCTGAAGCATCCAAAAATGTGTTTGTGTACAGCAGCAGTATAATAGGATTTTGTGAATTGTTCTTATCTAAGTGTTATATATGCATCCAGTGGGAAAACTTTACTTTAACCAGGTACATTATCAGAAAATAAAAATCTGGGGCATAAACATCCCAAGTGTGCACCTTTTTTATGGTGTCAAACAGAGCAAACAATACACATATTTTCTCATTATTTTATGTTTGATTTTTTTTTTATTATTTTTATTATGTTAAGCTGCCTGTGTTGGATTTGTAAATGGGCTATGACTGTTACATTATGGCACATGCTTATCCAAACAAGTCTCTCTCCCGATAATGGTGCCCAGCACTGCAGGCCAGGAAGCAGTAATGGGAGATGCAACAAAGGGTTTCTCTCTGACAGTGGCCACAGCTTTCACTTCTGACTAATACCTAATAATCAGTTCAGGACAGAATAGTTTTTCAAAAAACCATTTCCAGTGGGGGAGCACAAATAAAATCCCCCAAACCATCCAAAATTAAGATCAGAGAGAATACTGAACACTCCAATACAATGATCCCTGCTGTTAACATTCACAGTCCTGTGAGAGCAATGTACTGGAAAAGACGAGAAACAGGAATCAACAGTGCGAGTAGGCAAAGGTAACGTTCTTATTCTTGCTATGTTCAGGAAACCTACTTTTTTTTTTTTTCCTCTGATTTCAGCACTGCTCCACTGCAGTGTTACGAGTATATTCCCAGCTGTAGAAGAAGCAGTTAAGATGAGCTTAGCAAATTTTCATTAAAGAAATTTTCCAGAACTGCAGTTGCAAAGGATAGAAAACTAGATCTAACTACTGAGAGAAAGACACATTTTTGTAGAGGATTTATGGATAATCTATTATCATTTTCTTGGTGACAATGTTCTTGCTTATCCATTTTCCATCTGACCTTGGATTAGAGGCAGACTAGTCAATAGTTCAACTAAAGAACTCTTCAAAAAAGTGATTTCTATGAGGTCCAGTAATCAGATGCTTGAATCTGCTTAATCCAGATAGTGACAGAAAAGAGATATAAAGATGTGTGCATGTTCATAAGTGGAAAGAAAACCCTGAAGATCATGATAAACATTGTTTTTCATTTAACACTCCTGCTAGAAAAAATTTATGCTTGGCTTGAACCATAGCTGGCAGAACCCTACCATGATATTTCTTTTCATTAGTTGCAGGGGCAAGTTCCCCACTTTTCACACTGAAGGTAGGTTGAAGTCTTCTTCAGCCCCAAGGGATAAATTCAGTGTAAGATGAAAAAAAAATTAAATTTTCCATGTTTGAGAAAGTGCTCTCTTTCCAGTCAGTTGAAGCAAGGAATACAGTAGAATAAGTAAAGACTTCATGTCACAGCTTCTAAAGGTACCTATTTCACTGTGTAAGAGTGTTTATAGTCATTAACTCTTTACACTCATGAAAATTAACAAACACCACTGGAAAATTCTGCAATGCACCCTCTCCTCAATTTGCAGAAAATCACACAGCATAAAGATTGGCAACCAGGATTGAATTTTTTACCTCTGTCAAGTAAAATTTCTGCATATAGCTACCACTAAGTCAAGTGTATGGGGATTTGCAGTGTAATGTTGCTTGGGAGATAACTTAAGCAATGCCATCAGCTATGACATAAGAACTTCACGATATCCTGATGTTCAAAGGTGTTGAGCTACCTTCCCTTTCTTTGATGTCGATGTTCATTATGGCAATCAAAATCCTTTGAAAATCAATGCTCAGTTGCAGTAAGAACAGTGAAGATATAAGCAACAGGCTATTTGCAGAAACTTAAATTAGTAAAGCAGTCATGATAATTAGAACTCTCGCTGATGAAGCTGTCAAATTTTTCTCTATATTTTCATTTTGGTTTTTGTTTGTTTAATTGTTTCTTTGTTTTTACTTCTGAAATACTCTAACAATGAATAAACAACTAATTGAGGCAAACTTTAATTTTTTGCCCAACTCACTGTACAACCTCACTTACAGCTGGTGTTTCACTGAGAGTCCACTTGGCACAGCAAGTTCCTGGTAAACTCATCAGCTTTTCATAGCAGAGCCTATGCTAGGAAGCATCACTTGGGAGAATAAGCTGCTCCTTCACCTTTGCAGTGAAACGTTTAGGGAGTGCCATGAAGTAGCTGCACATGGATCATTGAGCAGTAATTCGTCACCTCTGCACAACAGTATGGAGCAAAATAATAGTACGCAAATGCAAGGCTAGTTGTAGCCTGGTTCTTCAAGCTGCCATGGTTGTTCAGTCCTGAGGCTGAGGAAAAATATGAAGGTAATTTATTACTTCTCATTGCTTGTTTTTTCCTGAAAGGGAACTTTTACTCCCACACGCTGCTTTTAGGTACCTACCACTTCTCTCTGCCCAAAAGAGGAGTTAAAGCTTATCATGTGGTGCTATCCAGAAGTTAAATCCTTTTCATTTGATGAGATGGATCGTAGTTGAACAGCACTCAAAGCATGATGATAATACCTGGTATGAATCATTAGCTCTGGAGAGGAGAACCACCTTGAGAGCTTCCACTGCATGTTAATAAGTCCTCTGGAGTCAGTAAAGTAGTTTGGCTACCACAGGTTTTGATTCCACGACCCATGTTCATGTCACAGTAGCATTGATGCCTCTGTCCATTGACTTCAGTAACGCTACTTTCCCAAGTAATTGTTATCCAAGCTGGATGAATTCTGCAGAATGTGATCAGTGGTTTATGAAGCTACTAAGTGCTTTGCAGTGGAGTTTTAATATAGGTAAGACAAATGATGTAACAAAGGTATCTATTTATATTTAAAAGTGATACCGTAAATAGTTAATGTGTTGCAAACTTAGGGAACATGGAAAATAACCTGATAACAAGCAGGCTTTCAAATCCATTAAGTGTGATAGAATGTTGCATCCTAAATGTCCGTCTCTGTTACAAGATTTTAAGTGAAAGCATAAATATATAGCACTTAAAAAAAAATGTACACTGAATAAAAATAAAGTAATAAAATAGAAGCTTACTGAGTTTCTTCTTTGACTACTCTTTCTTCCTTTTAATCTTTATTTGACACTTTATTAAAAGTCCAGAGCTCAGAATTTCAACCCCTGGTTAATCACCACTTAATCACTTGGCATATGTTAAATACACATCTCTGCTGCATTGCTTTTCCCCCTATAATACTCCTGATTAAGCATCAGGCATTACTGTTCATTAACATTGGCTAAATCGGTTCTTTGAGAGCAGTCCCAACAAGGTATCTATCTTGACTTTAATATATCTTAGCCATGTGAAGAACAGTTCATATCAAAACCTACTTTAAAAATAAGCCATAGTAAAATTGTTTGGGGGACAAAGATTTCTCCACAGCCCAGATACTGAAAAAGACACTGATTTCTGTTATGAAAGATAATAGTTTTTGTTTCTTAGTTCCTAGATCCTTTGATATGAATTACCATCTTTTTTACTTGGCGTCTCCTCTGCTACTCTACCTTTTCCTAATTGTGTCTCTAACTTACATGTGGTCAATCTACCTTTTAAATTAATGCCAAACATAGATGCTAAAAAATTACATGGCAACATAGGTCAACCTTGAAACAGAAGTCATCCTAAATAGTTTTGTGATGTCTGGAGCATGCCTACAAGAATAATGCACACATGGATAACTGTCTAATCTTGCTCAAAACATCACTACATGACTAAAAGGCTAAACTTGAAGGAGCTACTTTGTACCATGATCTATCTGGTGATTGAGCTGGAGAAATGGAGAAGCTCTCTGAGACTGCATGATGTTTCAAAACTGAACAATTTCATCTTGGAGTAATCGTTCAGAGATACGTGTTTGTTGTTGACTACAATTAATAGATAGGTGTAAAGAACAATATTTTCTCCCAGCACTGCAGAATTAGTGCTGTAACAGTTTTCTTTCCACCTAACTTTTATTGCATCATCTACATGGCATTTCATCCTCCTGTGAATTATAGAACTAATCACAGCAGCAAAATACAGGCAGGGATGCATGAAATCTTTGAGCCAAGATGGATCCTTGATGTAACAAGTTGTACAGAGACACCACAGAACCCATCAACTGTGATCATTGACTGGGCACTGACAGAAGCCTGGGAGTTTGGGTATTTTCTGTAAACACACACATCTTTATTTTTCCATGTGTTTTGCAAACCTGTATGTGGAAGGCTTTTCGCACTTTCAGTCTTCAGACTTTTATTGAGTGTGGAAGCAGAGTTTATAACTGGTCTTCTTCTCTTTTTTTCTTTCAATGCCATTTAGATCTCATTTTAGCAGAGTTTATAAACAAGCTATATTTGTTTTGTTTATTGGCTCAAGAGGACAGCTGTCTATCAAGTGTTCCTGTTTACATGATCTTCTATGGTAAACCATGCTTAGAGACCTTCTGTGGGTTATCAGTAGCTGTTATACAAATAGCAGTGTTTTGGATGGAATCTGTGATATTATTTCATGTGCATTTTCTTCGCTTACACTGAAGCTCTCTGGTAGGCAGTGGTCCAGAACAAGATCCATTCACCTCTAAAATGTCTCTCAAGTCCTCTTTGAAGGCCCTACGTTATATGTGGCAGACAGTGCCCCAGGGTTACGCAGATCGTATGCTGGTAATCTGCAGAGTACTGCATTTCAGTCATAATGACTTAAGTGATTTTTTTCTTCAAAAAGCAGGAGACATTTGACGGAAAAGCTAAGAAACACAGTGCCAAAGAGGGAGGTCTGTGCTGTCAAGAGGTGTCAAACTGACAGAGCTGGAGAGCTAAACCTTCTGTTCCCCAACAGGGAAAAACAGATTTCAAACCACGTCACATTTGAGAAGCACTGGCAATGGAAGCATTCATGTATGTTAGCCACGATATAGAGGCACCAGATGCAGAGATGTGAGGAGAGTTTATCTGCCATCCCAGTTCCAGCTTCAACTTTAGAGGTCTCGAATTTAGTTCCCCAGAACTTTGCCAAAGACTAAACCATTTATTTCCATAACACTCCCCAACACTCATCCCCAGCACTCATTAAATGCACGATTTTGGTTCCAACGCAGTTGAAGATTCACCTTTCCTTTGCCCAAACATCCCCCAATTATACCAATTAAGGAGAATTTTCAGCACATATTTAACTCTATCTTTTAAAAGTAACAAATGCTCAAATTCTTACAGGCATGGACCAAGTTAAGTGTATGTTTAACCCCTGTCCTGGCACGGTTATTGTGCTGCATGAGGGGTTTCAATGAAAAAAAAAATCAATCAATCAATCAATCAATCCTGATTGTAATCCTGACTTTGGGTCAGGATTTTATTGCAAAATTTATAAATAAAGACATAATGACATTTAATTATTTAAGAAACAAACTCGCTGTGAAAATTTCAGAGAGTTCTTGGATTTGTACAGAAGTTTAAATCCATCCACTTTCCTGTGATTAATATACATAGTACAGAAAAAGAGAAGGCTGAAGGTACAACCATTTTTGTTCATAACAGGAACATACAATAATAAGGAAACTGAAAACTACATTTCTGAAATTGTTTCAATTTCAGAGTCCTTCTGCCTACATAGAATCAATACACTAGAAGAGCATAGCCTTAAACGTTAATATTACAGAATAAAATTCATTTTTGATGGATTGATGAGCACATTTTCTTAAGGCCAAGAAGTAATGAATACAAACTTTTTTTTCCTGATAGTTTCTTTGCTCAGTCCCTGCACAGAGGATGTTGAGAGTAATAGGATACCACTTGCCTGTATATAGAAACATCCATTATTAGGCACCAAGAGATTTTACTAGGATGCGTGTCCTCACCCCCATATATCCATTTGTAACAGCAAGGGGAAATCAGGATAGAGAAAAACGTGGCTGTTTGCTCTGCTGCAGCCTCAGAAACCCAGTGAATCAAGAAAAGGTTGGCTGATGTGATGTTGGCTAATAATTCCTAGGGGATTTTCCTCTGCTCTAACTATACAGTCCCTAAACAGGCTGAGCTTAAAAGCAAATCCATGTACACCCTAATTTCAACATGCAGTTTTACATCATGTCACACTTGCTTTTCTTTCTGATGCAGCAATAACTAGCAAGTGCTTCCTGAGTAATTCTGATCTTAGATATGGACTGAGTTTAAAAAATACTCATTTAGTTATTGCTCTGACATTAGTGATTCTTTGCAAAGAGGCAGCATGGACCTACTCATTCTGGAGCATCTCTAAATTCCTATGGCTCAAAGAGATGTTTCCAAGATCACTGGGTAAATATTTAAGGTGAATTTCAAATTGTGTTTCACTGTCAGGTAAGTTTTTATTCCCTTTTATTCTTACAGATGGGTAACTCCGGTTCCTCAAACTCCTCTTTTCCTTCCCGGTCTCTTTCCTACTTATTTATAACATATTTGATACCTGAGTCAAATCCCATTATCTTTTAAAGAAAGAAAGTGCCACTGGACCCAAGTAAAAAGAGATTGCCTTGAGATTGTTTTTCCGTTCAAAAATATTTGCACAGAGGTGTTGATTATGTGGAAAAAACAGTTGTGCTGTATTTTGGACAAGATATGATGTTTGTATGCTTGATTATAGCCAGCTTTCCTCTGTCATGACACAATTTATGCAGAGTTTCAATAAAAGACTGACTTTTCTTTGAATGTCACACTGTCACAACCCATTTAATCAGATTTTTAAGTGAAGACTATGGAACAGTATCATCAGTCTGAAATATAGAGACTCTATCACAAGTCCATCCAGCATCATTAGTTTCACACAGAAACTCTGACAAAGCCAAAATCAGTGACAGAAAAAAAAGGATAACAAAAACCTTCTAAAATCAAAGGCTAAAGTGAATATAAGAGTTCAGTTAGAAATCAGAATTGTATGAAGTCCACAGCAACTTTGCCATCCCCTGAGAGTCCTGACAGCCTTTCTAACATCTCCCAGGATTCATGTTTGCAAGTACAGAGCAAAATATTGGAGTCATTGATTGTATTTCATTATTATATTCTGAGTGCCAGCTGGGGGACCACATTAGTGCAGCAGACAATGAAACCTGACTTATCCAAAACTTCTAATTGTCTTGGATGGAGCTAAAGATATCACCATAAAACTGATTGTGTTACATTGCTGCAGAGAAGCCCCAGGTCTTTGGCAAACTCCAGTGTTTTGGCTTGTGCATACAACAGAGAAGAGACTTATGAGTGAGTCCCAAAGAGCTTACAACCTAAAGCTTCCTTAAGAAGCCTACAAGCTAAAACTTAATGCCACAGTATTACATGTTGATTTGTCATGATATCAGTATTTGGACACTGTAATATGACTTAGGGATATATTATTGAATTTCTTTCCTAATCACTCAGTGATCAACATTTCTACTAAGGCTCCTTCATCTTCCACATGTTGTACGGCAAGTCATTGTGCCTCTACAGAACTGATCCCTTCTTATTTCTTTTTTAGGTTATTGCAGCCCCCACACTGTGCCAGGTGCTGCCCAAATAACAAAGCTTCGAAATATCTTGGACAACTATATAACACCTCATTAACATTATATATTCTTCAATCTTATTTATATTAAAATGTGTCTATCAATTAATGTAAATTGGCAAAGTTAACAACTTACACTGAAGAGTAGACATTTGTTAAAATTTTTCAAGCTTTCTTCCTGTTTTGAGTGGAGTGAGATAGAGGTTCATTGGTTGGTTGGTTAATGAGATTCTTTTCATTGTGTTATCTTTTCTGGTTTGTATTTTTTTCCTGAAGAAGAAACGGATGTCTTTGTAGCTAAAAATCTAATTAATATGATGGTGTATAATATAATCACAGAATCACAGAATCACAAAATGTTAGAGATTGGAAGGGACCTCAAAAGATTATCTAGTCCAATCCGCCCACTGGAGCAGGAACACCTACATGAGGTTACACAGGAAGGTGTCCAGGTAGGTTTGAATGTCACCAGTGAAGGAGCCTTCACAGTCTCCCTGGGCAGCCTGTTCCAGTGTTCTGTCACCCTCACTGAGAAGACATTTCTTGTTTATATTTAAGTGGAACCACCTGTGTTCCAGTTTGTATCCATTACCCCTTGTCCTATCATTAGTTGTCACTGAGAAGATCCTGGCTCCATCCTTGTGACACTCACCCTTTACGTATTTATAAACATTAGTGAGGTTACCCCTCAGTCTCCTCCAAACTAAAGAGAATCAGCTCCTTCAGCCTTTCCTCATAAAGGAGATGCTCGACTCCCTTAATCATCTTTGTTGCCCTGCACTGGACTCTCTCCAGCAGTTCCTTGTTCTTCTTGAACTGAGGAGCCCAGAACTGGACACAATATTCCAGGTGTGGTCTCATCAGGGCAGAGTAGAGGGGAAGGAGAACCTCTCTCACCCTACTAACCACCCCCCTTCTAATCCACCCAGGATGCCGCTGGCCTTCCTGGTCACAAGGGCACAGTGCTGATTCATGGTCATCTTGCTGTCCACCAGGACCCCCAGGTCCCTTTCTCTAATAGGTCATTTCCCAACTTATACTGGAACCTGGTGTTGTTCTTGCCCACATGCAAGACTCTACACTTGCCCTAGCTATATTTCATGAATTTTTTTTCCTGCCCAGCTCCCCAGCTTGTCCAGGTCTCTCCGGATGGCAGCACAGCCTTCTGGCATGTCAGCCACTCCTCCCAGTTTGGTGTCATCAGCAAACTTGCTGACAGTGCACTCTATTCCCTCATCCAAGTCATCAATGAATATATTAAATAATACTGGTCCCAGTACTGACCCTTGAGGCACTCCACCAGATACAGGCCTCCAACTAGACTCTGCTCCATTGACCACAGCTCTCTGGCTTCTTTCCTTCAGCCAGTTCATAGTCCAACTCACCACTTGATCATCCAGACCACACTTCGTCAGTTTAGCTGTAAGGATGCTGTGGGAGACTGTGTCAAATGTTTTACTGATGTCAAGGTAGACCACATCCACTGCTTTACCATCGTCTATCCACCTCGCTATGTCCTTATAAAAGCCTATGTGGTTGGTTAAACATGACTTCCCCTTGTTGAAGCCATGTTGACTGCCCCTAATGACCCTTCTATCCTTGATATGCCTTGAGATGGCACCAAAGAGAAGTTTTTCCATCAGTTTCCCAGAGACGAAGGTGACACTGACTAGTCTATAGTTACCCGGGTCCTCCTTCTTGTGCTTTTTGAAGACTGGAGTGACATTTCCTTTCCTCCAGTCCTCAGGCACCTCTCCTGTTTCTCATGACTTAGCAAAGATGATGGAGAATGGTCCAGCAATGATCTCAGCCAGCTCCCTCAGCACCCGCGGGTGCATCCCATCTGGACCCTTGGATTTGTGGATGTCAAGATTGCTTAACTGGTCCCTAACCCAGTACTCATCAACCAAGCAAGACTCCTCCATTGTCCTTACTTCCTCTGAGGCCTCAGGGGTACGGGGCTCCTCAGGACAGCCTCCGGCAGTATAGAGAGAGACAGAGAAGGCATTCAGCAACTCTGCTTTCTCTGTATCTACTGTCACCAGGGCACCCACCCCGCTCACCAGTGGGCCTGCATTGCCTCTGGTGTTAGTTTTATCTGCCATGTATTTGAAAAAACTCTTTCTGTTGTCCTTGACCCCTCTCGCCAGGTTTAATTCTAAGGAGGCCTTAGCTTTCCCGGTTGCCTCCCTACATCCTCTGACAACAGCCTTATATTCTTCCTAAGTGACCAGCCCCTCTTTCCATGATCTGTAAATTCTCCTCTTCCACTTGAGCTTACCCCGCAATTCCCTGTCTAACCAAGCAGGTCTCCTGGCTCCCTTCCTTGACTTCCTACGTGTCAGGATGCTCTGATCCTGAGCTCAGTAGAAGCAGTCCATGAATGTTAATCAACTATCTTGGGCCCCTTTACCTTCAAGCAGCCTTGCCCATGGGATTTCCCCTAGCAATTGTTTGAAAAGGTCAAAGTGCACCCTGCTAAAGTCCAGGGTTGCAATTCTGCTTGGTATTCTGTTCCTTTCACACGAGATCCTGAACTCCACCATTTCATGGTCACTGCAACCAAGGCAGCCCTCAACCTTTACAGCTTCAACCAGACCCTCTTTGTCAGCGAGGATGAGGTCCAGCAGTGCATCTCTCCTAGTTGACTCGTCCACCATTGGCATTAGGAAGTTATCGTCAATGCACTGGAGGAACCTCCTGGACTGTGAGTGGCTGGCTGAGTAGTCCTCCCAGCAAATATCAGAGTAGTTAAAATCCCCCACTGACCACATCATATAATGTAACACACCTCTTGTTCAAGTCTTCTAAAACACATTTTTTCTTATTTATTTTTCTACAAAACCATAAAAATCCCAAATATTTTATAAGAATAATAGCTGACTTACACCTGGAAAAAGGGAAAGTAACTGGATGTCTTTGTGGGTCTTTCTTTTTTGACCTATTTTGATTTTGAAGTCTGGAAACTCAAAGATAAAAATCTCCTCTTTTCCATGAGCTTTTTCCTTTGGAGTCTTTGTTTCCAGATCTTTTAGCGAAATGGTTATTTATTTCATGAAACAATAACTTTCACTTTCAATGTCTTAGACAAAAGAGTTTATTTACTGTTAGCAATCATTCAGTTTCTGTCCAGCTTCATGATCCATTTTCTGCACCCATAGGCCCATCACACACTGAAATGCAGGTAACCATCAAAGTGCAGTTTCTTATGACCCTGAAAATTAATTGAAAAGTAAATTATTACCTTTTTCTTTCTTACCCAAAACCACATAGGACCAGAAATGTTTTTTTTTTTTTTTTCAACTAAGTACATTCCTAGTGTTAGCCAGTTAACTGGGGTGGAATTAAAGCAGTAGAGAAATCTCTACTTGGGAATATATCATATGTCCATACATATAGCTATTTATTTATTTACTTCCCTCTATATTTTTAAGAATCTTTGCATGTGCACAAGTTTCTTATGATGGGAATTGTTAATCCTGTATTTAAAGAAAGGTGTTAGAAATAATTTCATCTAGCTTCTGCACAAGATTTATTCCATGACCTTTAATAAATCACTTCTTGATGGTCAGTTTACCCATCTGTGAGATTTTGATTAATAATAACCATTAACATTAATAACACTTATAGTGCAGAGAGGGATGGTGAAAGTGAGGACCCAGTCCCAATCACTTTTACTTCAACAGGTAGCACTTACTCCTGAGAGTAGTTTTATCAACCTCAGTAGATTTACTCAGTTGAGAAGTTTACATGATTTAGGATGTCTTGTTTAATATCTCTAAAGTGTTTCAATTCCTGAGGTTTAAGATGGCATTTAAGTGAAAAAGTTTGTTTCTGTTTTTGTTTTTTTTTTCTTTATGAAGGTGTCATTTTAGCCCAGACTGCTTCTTGCCAAACCAAATAGTTAAGCACTCTCTATGAGAATAAAAGGGGTGTGAAAATTTTATGCAACTTGCCTATGGTTTAGGTATTTTTTCATTTGCAGGTGGAGTGGGGAAGGACTTATTGCATACATGTCATTTATGTCAGCACATGTCTATACCCTCAGGCAAAGACTCAAGTTGACTGATGACATTCTCAGCTAAGGTGGACAGCAAAAGCTTTTCTAAAATCTAGCTCCTATAGAGTCAGATAAATTCAATATTACTTATTCTTTATTGTAGTGGTGTGCAATAATATTGCAAGGGCTATGGCATTGTCCCAAACAAGGGATACAATTCAAATTAATTTATTGGAGAGCACAAAATACCATTATGGCAAAAATTAAAAGGTCTGAGAAACATTCTTACCATCTCCTGGTTGTTTTCAGCACTTCAGAATATCTCCCTTTCCATACCAGGAACCAAGAACATTTTTCTTAGCATCTGAACAGTGACAGACTTCAAATAATGTGTCACAATTCTGCTTCAAAAAATGCATGTTCAACTGCTTTATCAAAATGCACAGCAGAAGATTTTTTATGTAGGTTCCTCCACAGCTTCAGGACACCTCCTCTGGAAGGCTCTACTGGCAATTGAGAGAAAACTCTTGACTTACTAGTGGCACAAATCTATTTTTCTTTATCTTTGCATGGATACTGGAAGGTATATTGGGTGCAATGCAGTAAGGATCCAAGCAATGAGTCTCTCCACTACTTTCCTTTTGTAAGCCTGCAGAGCTTATCGTGCTCATAACATTATCTAGAAGTTTTCTAATTATGATTTTGTAGTATTTGATCCATTATTTCAGTGTACTTTTCAGCTGAGCCTAGGAAATGATAACTACCATGCTCTTTCTTCTAATTTTTCTTTTCAAAAATCAATATTATACTCATTTTCCCCCTTTCTGTTACTTCCCCAGATTTTCAATTCCTTTTCAAAAGTATTTTTCTTGGTTAAAATTTGGCCAATTGCTGCTGATCTTGACAAGTAATGACACATGCCCTATGAACTGGTGGTTCTTCTTGTTCTCTGAAAGCAGTCATTCATGGAACTGTGTTTCGTTGTTCTTTTAATACTTCTTTCTCCAGGAAATAGTAAGCTTAACTACCATGACTTTTGACATGTCATAAACTTCCTCTTCTGCTGAGCTGTCAGTATTAATTGCTATCAGATTGTGTTCATTACTGTTAATTTAGACTACTAGATTTTTTAAAATCCATGAAACTTGTTTTCTTAATCTTTTTTTACCCAGCAAAGCTCTTAAGCACTTATTTAAATCATATAAATACTACTGCTTCTAGTAATACTATCTCACAGACTTTGTATTCTACACATATGTAGATGCCTTCTGAAGTTGAATTTGATATCCTTGCCTTGTTGCAATCAGCCCAATATATACCATCATAGAATCACATAACATGATCTGTCTGGTCTGTGGTGACAGGGCAAGACTGAACTCATGGGTGGGGAGACTAACAAGTGTCAGACACAGCCCTAGGATGGCCAGACAGGACCCTGGGGACAGTATGTGATGTCAGCCCACAGGCTGAGATGCTGCAGTACAAGAACTATTTGCACACGGAATCATAATAAACAAAACCAATTTCATGCCTCCAGAACAGGCAAAGTCACATTATTTCTGCTTCATATTTTCAAACAAAAATGAAACTTTCATTTTTTACAGAGGTCCTTCAGTAATTTCAAACAAGTTAAGAGATACAAAACCAAAATGAAGTGGTCTTTTGTTTCTCTCTAAGGGTTTTTTGTTTGCGTGTTTTGCTTTTTTGTTTTTGTTTTGGTTTGGGTTTTTTGTTTGTTTTCTGGATTTTTTTCAGTGAGGAAAACAAAAATCTTCTTGGCTCTACCAGCCAAGTGAAAAATCAATTAGTTACACAAGTCTGTCCATTTGTTAGGATTAGCTATCAAACAATGCATGCAATTTGGTAGCTATTTTTCCCTATAATAGGACATACCATGGACTATAATATCATTGGATTTTTGTTTACACCTCTCCACTCAAGGTAAAATTTTAGCATGATTCTTCAATGTGCTGACAAAAAAAAAAAAAAAAAAAAAAAGAAGAAAAAGGAGAAGAAGTACATCAATATTTAAAGAATATTTGTACAATTTTTGGGAAAAAAGAAAAAAAAAAAATCCTATAAAATAACCCACAAAATCCAGAAGTTCTTTTTACATGAAACTTGAAAGTGAAACTCCATTTGACCTCCTCATTTAGTGGAGTCCTGTTTGGTCTCTATCAAATTCAATTGCCCACACCTATGTTGGTTGGGTTTTGTGTCTTTGTTTTTTTGTTTTTGTTTGTTTGTTTTCCTTCTCTTCTGTTGTTGTTGTGTTTTTTGTTCTTTCGTTTTGTTTCGTTTTCCTGCAAGAATCTACTTAGAGGTCAAAGAATAGCATATTGTCTCCTAACAGGTCTTGGCTAATCATTATGTAAGATCTTTCTGTGTCCTTTTTTATAACAGCTACAAATCCCTTCTCAAAATGCATTTCTTTTCTTGGACACTTCTAAACTGCAGCGTATTAAGCATTCCAGCGTCAATATAGTCAAGTAACCCCTAAACAAGTAATTAGTCCTAGTTATCCATGTGTCTGATAGGGGAAGAAATAATAACATGTGGCTAAACCATCAGCTGCTATGAATTACTCCAGGTCCACTGAGTCCAGTGTAAGAGTTTCTGTTGATAACAGAGAAGACCCTGATGTAAAATCATCTCTGTTGGGAGGCAGTCAAGAAAACAAATGGGAGAAAAAAAATACTGTTCAAGAGCAGCCTCAGGAAGACAACTTACAGGTAAATGTTCAGATAAGAAACAGGTCATGTCAATGCTTCCACCTGAGCCATTCACTATGGCAAAAATAACAACTGGTGCTCAGGAAAGTTGCCAAGGAAGATATGGAAGCACAGCTTCTTATGAATACTGCATTGGACTAGTTAATATTCATCAGTAAAGGTCAAGTCCTTAAAGAGAAAATGTATTTCTGGAAATTATATGGAGTACCTAAAATCAGAATAGCCCGGAAGTGTTGAACTTAAAACTCAAGGGCTGAGGCTTCTAACACCTGAAATTTCACATGTGACTGGATGTTCAGATGTTAGATTGTTTTCTAATTATTCTAAATTTTCCATTTTTTTAACCTGTTGTCTCTGAAAAGCATAATTATTAATTACCAGGAATCTCAAGTATTATTAATTTATTTAATGCTGATGGACTGAATTGTGTGATGGGTAAAGACAGTCAAGTAGCAGTGATTGTCAGGAATAAACCAGCTTCCCCAAATGGAGGTAGGAAGGATTGTACTCAAGGAAATGACAGTGAAACTCATCTTAATAAATAGCTGAGCTGAGTTGACTTAAACACTTATAATGCCAGTGTCTGTGATAAGCAATGGAAACATTAATATAAAAACTTCACCATAAACAAATACAGTAGAGTTCAGAATGATATATTGCTGCAGAACCGTCCCTAGCATGGCATGTGTTTAAAGTTATGTTTATAATCATTATTATTTTGGTAACAATAGGGGGAAAAATAACAGAACAGCAAAAAATTTATCTGCTAAAGGGGAACTGCAATAGTGAAGTTTCCTGATAAGAACCTACATAAGAATTCAGCCAGAGTGAGAGAACAACTGTGCTCAGATACAAATGCAGTAACTAAGAACGTGGTTGTAGCTTGTTCATTTCTAATTCTAGCTGTATGTTACAGCAAGATGGTGAAAGCAGTCATTTCATGAAATAACTGAAATTTTCAGATATTTCATGAAATGACCAGCATTTTGGCTGTTCTATTACACTCTTTGACTGTTTCACTCCGTCATTAAGTTAAATGATTGGTGTTATTGTGAGAGTCACATTGGTGTGATTTTTATCGCTTACATTTAGGCATCTGAACTTAGAAGGATAGGTCAGTTTAGGCTCTTGCAGTTATTGAAGGAAAGGTGACATGTCCATATGGCAATCCAGCTGATCTACCTGAGATGTCTGGTTTTGGATAAGATCTTTTGGATGTACTGATCTCTCCTTCCCTTAATTGTAAAAGCACCCTCAAGGGCAATTACAAAAGACTTTATGGTCTTGGAAAGATTGGTGAGGGAATCATGTGCTCAGATTGTTTTCTCCTCTCTTCTTCCAGTCATGGGCAGTGACATTAGAAGAAACAGATGGGTGCACTCTATTAACACATGGCTCTGTGGTTGGTGTCAACACCATAATTTTTTTTTTTGTTTGGTTTTTATAACAGGATGGCCTACATGGCATTGGGTTTACTGGCTTCAGATAGAGTTCATCTTACACATAAAAGAAAGAAGGTCTTCGCACAAAAGCTAACAGGGCTCATTGACAGGACTTTAAAATAGATATGATGAGGGATGGGGATACAATCAGGCTCGCCTGTGACATGCTGCAGGATGAGACAGCAAGCATAGAGGTGTGAGGTGAAGCAGGCTCTAAAATGATGAGCTTGGGGGATGGGGTCCAAAATGGTGATGCTGATGCAATAACAGTCAAATGCGGAACATGCCATACCAACCAGAGCAGCGACAAATATTCCTTAGCTGCCTCCCAAGATGAGAATCAGAAGGCCCCATGAGGAAGAAATAAAGTAAAAGGAGTAAGAGGCCAGCATGGATGAGTAAGGAACTCCAGTCAGAACTCAGGTGGAAGAAGGATGTTTATGCAATATGGAAAAAGGGACAGACTGCCTGGGAGGAATACAAGGAGGCTGTTAGAGTATGCAGGGACATGGTGAGTAAGGCCAAGTTCCACTAGGAAGTAAATCTGACTATGGACGTCAAGAACAAAAAGAAGGGTTTCTCCAAGTATATCAGCAGCAAAGAAGGTTAGGGAAAATGTAGGTCCACTGCTGAATTAGGAGGGTGCCTTGGTAACGGATGATACAGTGAAGTCAGAGTTACTGAATGCCTTCTTCGCTTCCACCTTTACTGCTAAAACTGGCCCTCAGGCATCCAAGACTCTAGACACAGGAGAGAAAGTCTGGCAAAAGGAAGACTTTCCCTTGGTTGAGGAAGACCAGGTTAGAGATCATTTACACAAACGGGACACTCACAAATCCATGGACCCTGACAGGATGCACCCATGAATGCTGAGAAGGTTGGCAAATGTTATTGCCAAGCCACTCTCCATCTCTGAAAGGTCTTGGAGAAAAGGAGAGGTGCCTGAAGACTGGAGGAAAGCCAACATCTTCAAAAAGCGCAAGAAGGATGACCCAGGAAACTACAGGCCAGTCAGTCTGACCTCCACCCCTGGAGAGGTAACTGAGCAGCTCATTTTGGACATAATCTTCAAGCATGTGGAGGAAAAGAAGATTATCGCGTGTAGTCAGCATGGGTTCACCAAAGTGAAATCATGTTTGACCAACTTGATAGCCTTCTATGATGGTATCACTGGCTGGGTACTAGGGAAGAACAGTGGACGTTATCTACCTTGAATTCAGCAAGGCTTTTGAAACCATCTCTCACAAAATCTTCACAGCTAAGCTCAGGAAGTGTGGGCTGGATGGATGCACGATGAGATGGATCATGAACTGGCTGGATGGCAGAGCTCAGAAAGTTGTGATCAATGGTGTAAATTCTGGTTGGAGGCCTATAGTTAGTGGGGTTCCCCAGGGGTCATTGTTAGGCCCAGTCCTGTTCAATCTGTTCATCAGTGACCTAGATGAAGAGGCTGAGTGCACCATCAGCAAGTTTGCTGATGATACCAAATTGAGAGGAAAGGTTGACACACCAGAAGGCTGTGTTGCCATTCAGTGAGACCTGGACAGGCTGGAGGACTGAGCAGAGAAGAACCTGATGAAGTTCAACAAGAGCAAGTGTAGGGTCCTACACCTGGGTACCCTAGGCACCAGTACAGGTTAGAGTTGGACCTGCTGGAAAGCAGCACCAGAGAAGTACTTGGGAGTTCTGGTTGACAACAGGTTGACTATGAGTCATCAGTGTGCCCTTGTGTCCAAGAAGGCCAGTGGTATCCTGGGGTGCACTAAGAAGCATGTGACCAGCAGGTCAAAGGAGGTTGTCCTCCCCCTCTATTCTGCCCTGGTGAGGCCTCATTGGGAGTACTGCATCCAGTTCTGAGCTCCCCAGTTTAAGAAGGACAAGGAAATACTGGAGGTAGTCCAGCAGGGAATTACAAAGATGATGAGGGGGCTGGAGCGTATTTCTTATGAGGAGACACAGAGAAAGCTGTGTCTGTTCAGCCTGGAGAAGAGAAGGCTGAGAGGGGATGTCATCAATGTTTATGAGTATCTCAAGGGTGGGTGTTGAGAGGATGGGACCAGACCCTTTTCAGTGGTGCCCAACAACAGGATGAGGGTCAACAGGCACAGACTGAAGCACAAGAGGTTCCATCTGAATACAAGGAAAAATGTTTTTGCCTTGAGGATACCAGAGCCATGGAACAGGCTGCCCAGAAAGGTTGTGGAGTCTCCTCCTTTGGAGACATTCTAAACACACCCGGACACATTTGTGTGATCCGCTCTGAGTGAACCTGCTTTAGCAGGTGGGCTGGACTAGATCATCTCTAGAGAGCCTTTCCAACCCTAACCATTCTGTGATTTTGTGATTCTGTAAGGTGATAGTTTCTGATAAAGATGCTTACCCATTGCTTAACCCTTATGTGGCTTAGCATTATGGAAGCTCACAACTTATAAGTATTTCTATTAATCCATACTTTTGGAGACAGTCATCTCCTACTCTCTGGGCTCTCTGCCACAGGACATCTAAATGCATTGGAGCAATTTGTTCCTTCCTTTTAGCTTACATTTCCCTTACCCAGTGTGCTATGTGGCCAAAAGGGTAGAATTAGTATTATGTTCATTTTTTTTGTTTTGATCAGAACTAATAACTTGACACATCTTTCTTTACCCAGTCTGGGACATTTATTAAACCTCTCCACAGTCAGCTCTTTCCTTAAATCCCTAGGCTTAAAATTTTGCCTCTGTTGTGACAGTCAAATTCTAGTGACAGATGAACGTGTTAAATGCCTTTACTGCCTTGAAGAAATTCTGTCTCATATTCCTAGTAAATGCAGCATTTGTTGGGCCTTCCCCTTCCAGGCCAGAAAAGACTAAGAGCCTGTCTTTATAACTGCCTCTCTGGGAAGTAAAAAGTTCTGTCTTCAGACAGCTGTGATAAAGTGGTATCATTCAGAGGGAAGACAATATTAGTTGAAGTATGGATGTGGAGAATGTCCATGAAGTTATTTGACAGGTTCACTCTTTCCTAACGAGAATCTGAGAAGTGCCAAGGGATTCTGCATATAAGATTAGGAAAGTCCAGTACAGTTCTGATAGAACTGAGGGGCTGGAAACTACATCTCAAAACAAGTTCCCTGGCTGTGAGCACATATGATAGCAGGGGAGGTACACTTGTGCATTTTTATGGGTCCTAGGAGGAACAGGAAGTAGGTCCCTGCAACTCAAAGGAGAGTCTGTATCTCCAGGAGACTTACCTTATCCCCTGAAACCTTAACAAAAAAATTCCCCGGGAAAAGCATAATTTAAATGAATAGGGTTCAAACTCTGCATGGGATCGAAGTTCACCTGCCAGTCTTACTCTTTCAGCCTTTCTAAGCTGCAATGTATGGATAATGTAAATATTAGTTCTTACTTCATCTGCACATAAAGCCCAGAGCATGTCAGAAGGCATTTACTTTCACATCTGTTCACACAACCGGGTCCTCTGAATTTCTTAGGAACAGGCTTTTCAGTATGTTCTCTTATCTATGCTTTTGGCTCTGGACTACGACACAGAAGAACAGTTGAGAAGAAAAGCAAGACTCGGTTGTTGACATCTCTTGCACTTCCAGTATAAAACTTTGCCACAAAGTGGCAAAGTGGGAGTGGGGAAGAGCTGCAATGACATAATGAGAGCCCAAATGAGACTATTACAACATTTCACAACTTCTTAATGGAATCTCTGGACACTGAGAACTAGGGATTAGTGGTCACTGCATGGAAGTTTCTCATTCACTTTACTTCACATTCTGTTTCGCAAGCTGCAGGTTGTTATCATGAATATGTGAAGATATCTCAGAACATTTTTGAACTGCTGGAATATGTATCCATGTCAGCAAATGTTGTACAAGTAGTAGAGCTTAGCAATCATCCCACTCAACACAATGCCCACTAGGAAGTGGAGAAACAATTTGAAGTCACCTGACAGAAGTCACATAATTCTGAGGCAAAACACAATTCCTTTCTGTTCTTTTCTGGTCCTGGCCCCACAAATCTTCAGAATTTTCCCCTTTCCACGCTCAAAATATATAAAAGGGAATCTTCTTCTCATTTGGGCCCTTTTTTCTTTTATAGTCTGCCTTGAGAGATAAATGATCAGCCGAAACAACCCCTATAGGCTGCATGGCTATGAAGAAGTTGAGAGACTTGCCCTGAACTCCTGCAAAACTAGGAACTAGAGAGAAGTGAATTGCTGGGGAGGAAATAAGAATGTGATCCCAGACAAAAAACACCAGTTATCTTATCGGGTTTGCTCCAAAGGAGGTGAGAAACTCTATTTATTTGGGCTTGGTTTTGTTGTTGGTTTTGTTTTCAGATGTCATCCAGACATTTCAAAAATATTTGCTTTGTAATTATTATTTTTTTTTAACTTGAGTTTTCTAGGATTTTTTTTTTAAGTGTTGACTAGTTTATTTACAAGTTAGTTCATTTAAAGATTAAACTGTAAATATTTTTTAAAATTATTTATTTAATGTAATATTTATAATCTTCCTGAGAGGTTTTTTTAATGAAAATTTATTTCATTCTTGATTTTTTCTTTCATATTATTTTTTTGACTGTTGCTTTGATTTTATTCTGATATGGAGAGAATTTAACCATATGGGGTTTATGGTTGTCATGGTTTCCAGTAGAACATCTACAATTAGACCTCTGAGTCAGTACCTGTGAGGCCAGATAACCTGATTTTTTAACAGCTTCCCACATTTAAGATCAGAGAATAATACAGTAATCTCAGTTTTGAAGAACTCCTGAAGACTCAGCATGGCTCGAAGCTCGGCAAATTTAAAAGCTACATAATTTGACTGAGGTCCTTGTTCAGCCAAATTTTGTGTATCTCCAGGAATGAAGATTTTTACCTCCTGTGTAGGCCTCTGCTTTGATGTTTGACTGCCCTGATTGTGAGATTATTGTTTTCCTAATTTCTGATCAGGATTTCACTTTCTGTAACCTCTATCCATTACCTTCTGTCCATTCTATATCTACCTCCAAGACGACTATGACTCTACTATTTTTTAACTACCTAATATGTGTTCAATTACGTTTACTTATTCTGCTTTTCTTAAGACTGAATAAACTCATCTCTCTCAGTTTCTCATTGTATGTCTTATACCCTAGGTACCCATACATCTTGATAGCTTTATGCTAGACAAGCCTGAGTTTTCTTCAATGTCTTTCTCATACAGAGGAAATTCAGTATTCCAGATTTGGTTTCGCTAGTATTGAAGGGAATGTGATAATCACTTTCCCCAACCTGCTGCCAGTGCACTTGCTAATGCAGCCCAGTATGTGGTTAGTCATCCTCTCACAAAGGATGTATTGCTGGCTCATGTTCAACTAAGTGTCTACCAGGGCTCCCCAAGTACTTTTCTGCAAAGCTGTTCCCCAGGCAGCCAGTACCCAGGCACTGGGACAATGCAGAGGTGCCTTCATTTTTGTTGTTAACAGTCACTAGGATCAAAAAACTCTTGACCCGCACGGAACCACTCTAGTCTTCATGGCATTCAGTGTTGTCTTCCAGAAACAAGCTCCAGATGGAAATGGTTGCATCTCTTTCAGCTCAATGCACTTCCACCAGATCAGGGCCAAAGGTAAGGTAGTTGAAATTGTATTCCTTCAAGGTACAGCTGCCTTGAGATGAGATGAGTTGAGGATGACGATTTTCTTGACAATAATTTCAAGCTTCAATATTGAGCTTCACTCACAGTTGGAGAGAAAGAGATTCGGTGAACTGGGATTGGGAGGATGACTTGCCTCAAAATAAACTGAAAGTGTGACAATACAATTGCGTATTTCCACGTGGTAATGAAATCCAAATATATACTTTGACAGAACAGATATGTTATATAGGAATTGTTTCAAAACCATTAGAAATTGTTCAAGGTGGTAAGACTGTCTTAAGCTGCACCTTGTTTCACCTGACTACTCAACAGCAACATAAAAAATAAAACCTTAGCTATACTTGAATATCCTCAATGGGTGGAAAATAAACTTTCACTAGCAGGTAGTTAAATTAACTTGGGTAATAATTCCAAAATGAGAATGTATCTATTTTATGAATGTTGGTATAGTCTTGCTAACTTCCATGATAACCCAAGAGTTCCATGATAACACTCTCTGCAGCTAAAATGATGACCTCGAATATTGATCCAGAACTGAAATATATCACCAGAAATCTTTGAAACATGAGATAAGGTTCCTATATTATTCTTACCAAATATTAAAGCCTTAACACAATTTTAAATTAGGAGATTAGATGGTCTAAGTTCCATCTGAAGGCAGCAGAGACAGATCTGACCCCCTCCAGTGGGTGATCTAACCTTGCACCATGTGAATTGCTGAATGGTGGTCTCAGTCTGTCCAGTGAGAGAACAAACATGAGTGACAGAGCATCTAAATGAGACATCATTTATACGCAGTAATGTCAGATGAAGTAAAATCTGAGCTTCTGTAGCTGGTAGAAACAGGGCTTATTGAGTATGTGTTATGACTGCATCTGGTCAGAAATATGTTGACAAATATCATAAAGTGAGTATAAAGTGAGGGTACAGGGTTTCATTGAAATGGAAAAGTTTTAGGAAGTAAGACTGATTTAATTTACAGTTCGATTTAAACTAATACAGGAAGGACCCTGATGGAATTGTAATGTCTCTTTTCAGTATTTGTGGACCAAAACTTGATATTTGTCTTGTAATAGTTTTTTTTTTTTTTACATTGCTATAACATTTTGTCTTAGATTCTAATATATAGACAAGTTTCTAAGGACTTGAATAAAGATGGAAATTCATTAGTTTGTTAAGGGAAAGTATTTTGAAGTGAAATATTATTTATTCCTGATAAATATTTTGGTATATTTTATCCAGTTGAGAGAAAAAAAGAAGTTCATCATCTCAGAAAATGTTCATAAAATTGAATTTTCTTTTTTGCACCTTTAGGTTAATATTATCCATTTATTCACTATTTTTTCTTTCAGCATCTGGCACTCATTTTCAGTTGAAACTTTCATTGTTGTCATGGTTGATTACTCATACCAATTATTGCTGTTCTTCTGCTTGTACTCCATTTGACAGAATAGGCACAGCAAGAAAATGCATTATTATCAATTACATTTGTTATTATTATTTATGTGTATAGGAAATATACGTAGATTATTATTCATATGGTAGGCAGATGGTTCCAGAATCTTGACATTTACTATCTTTGAGATCAGGCTATACCAGTTGCCCTGTTTCATGTTTTAGAGATGAAAGGAAACAATGATTTAAAATCTTGCCCAAGGTTAGGGACAGCAAATGAGTTGGAGCAGAGGCACAAGGTCTTCTGGCTCTAATTGTTGCTAGAGCAATATGTTTCACTGGATTAATGAAACTAAACAGAACTAAGAGTCACAGAAGAAAAAAAGTCCTAATAGTAGAAATTCAGCTTGCTCTTGCAGCCATGTCACCAAAATAGGTCTTTTTTTGAGATCACCACAGTTGATTTAGGTAATACTTGTCTGAAATCCAGAAAGCTTGAATACAGCAATAAATTCAGAATAAGCCAGTTCTCAGGGAAGTCAACAAGAGCTTTCCAAATAATTTACCTGGGTTGGAGGATTGCTGGTTTTGCCTTCTTTTCAAGTAAATTGACATGGTTGAATCTGAGGGCAATGGAAGAAGCTTGCCAATGTTGAAAATGAGGTGCAAAGACAGAGTAAACTGAAGCAACCATTTTCAGAAAAACAAAGCAAAACAAACAAACAAACAAACACTAAACTTCTCATATTTCCTTAAAAGTCTGGGATCTATATTACCATAATGAAAGCACAGGGAACTGGTGGTATAGTCATGCCATTATATGTTAACCATTGCACTAAACTAAGAAGCATAAGCTCCCTCTGTAGCTGGTGTCAAAAGAAGGAGTTATAACTCTCATTCAGTAAGAAAGTCAAGAGCCTCCAGTATATAATTCAATCTATACCATTTAGGCTCCTTTTTGGTCATCTGGAAGTGCTTCTCTCTCTCAGTCTCACTCTCCTCCATCAAAGATTTGGTTTAACTTTTGATGGGTTAAGGTAGGAGAAACGGATCTCACTTTACAGTCTAGTCCTGGACCCTTAAATTGTCAACAGGTAACCAATGGGGAAAGAAATGAAGACTGCGAGCTCAGTGAAATCAGATTTATGGAGAACAAACACAGCAAAGACCAAGTATCTAACATATGTAGAACACACTATGTATAGTAAACTGAGATGTAATATGAAGCTGCAAACAAGGAAGAAAGAACAAGGTATATAAGTATGTCAGAAAATACAAAAATAATCCATGCCAATCCCCCAAAAAGGAGGAATGAGGAAGAAAGGAAAAAGCTTATTAGCATCACTGTTTTCTCCTTGGAGAACTTGGAACCTGGTCCATATGTTCTGTTTCTTGAGAAAAACTGATATTGTAGGATCCAGAGGGACAGTGGAAGAGTGAGCATCATGGTCTTAAAAAGCATAGGTACTAATGTGTGTGGAACAGTTATAACTGCTTTGCTATATTACTGACATTTTTTTCATGGTTAAAGTATTCTTTATTTGCTTATTCTGTAATACATAAATCTGGACTAATAATATTTGTCTACTTATACTGTTAAGATTTCAATTTTATTAATAATAAATTCTTGACTTCATGTATTTGCTACATTTCCCTTTAGCCCATAACAAGATCTTAAGTATAATAAAAGGTTTACAATTTTAACGTTTGACTAGCTTTCATACAACAGCTTCAAGAAGCAGCTAGGACAAGCAGCAATGTTTCTTTTGTCTCGTTTTTATTTCTTAGTGGAATTTACTGCTAACTAGCATGAAGAGTTTCTGATCATAGACAGTTACTCTGGAAAATATGTTTTATTACTTTCGATAAAAAAAATCCACTTAAATGAAGGGAATTTTAAAATCATTTTTACAGTAGTCTTCAGATAATAAATTGTCAAGTCTTAAGTATCAGCAGATTCTTTTATCTGAGTTTATCTTGTTGAGATGGATCAGAACGCTGTAATCAATCACTCAGCTTAGCCGTAAAATGGCTTCATCATACATGTGTATTCTCTTCAAAATCAAGTTGTAACATTTGCACATAATAACTTATTGGGTTGCAAGGTTAGTCGAAGCCTGCATTCAATATTATCTGACATTTTATTGGCTGCTACACAAACTTTTCCCTAATACAGTCATTTTACTCAGAAAAGTTAATTGAAAGGTTGCCTGTAATAAACCATTTCTCTAATGTAGGAAGAGTAAACTAGAAGTACTTGATGCATGGCAGGAAGAGGTGAGAGAGTAAAATATGGGACAGAATGAAAGAGAAAAAGGAAACATTTTAATGAGAAATGGCATTGGAAGAACAAGTTTCATAAGGGTGGATTCATTCCCTAAGGGAACTTAGTCTGCATTTGGTGCCTGGATCAGCACAACTGAATGAAAGGTATAAATCACACAGATAGGTGATGGATGATGTTTGTTTAGAATGAGGCTTGTTAAAGAGGTACTTAGCAGGAAGCAGGCATATTTTCTTCTTTCAAGGAATGAGGTCTTGATGCAGGCATTTAAAGAGTACAGAAGTGAAGGCAGGAAGTCTTGGACTGGTAGAGGAAAACCCCAGCAGAGTGGAAAAAAGGGCCATCTTCAATTTGTGGGTATCAGGGCTTTGTCAGAGGTGTATGAGAGCTACAGAGAGGCCTCCACAGGAGGCAGGGCATGGTTCTAGTTTTCATGTGGAACTTACACTGACCTGTTTCATTTTAAAGGAATGAAAATAAAGGTAAATAAAATAAAACAGTAAAATAAAAGCATTAGTCTGCCTGGGGCTGCTTAAAAATCTAATAGATGTGTTGGCTGATAGACATGCAAGAGGGAACAATCTAAACAGAAAAACAATAACAACTAAAACTCATCTTTTGTTATATAGGTGTATTTTTTCTATTTTTTTCTTCCCATGTCTTAGAGGTCTATCACTTTGTTGAAGAAACTTCCATTAAGCCCTATTTTCAGAAAGTTTTTTCTGTCTATTCCCAGTTACACATCCAGCACAGAATGTGGAAACTAGCTTCCCAGTTCTGAGAAAAAAAAAAATTGTCTAAATTGACCTTGTATGGGACATCAAATGTGTATGCTAGTAAACATATACAATAGTAAAATACTGTGAAAAACAAACTAAATTAGACTAAATAAGCATAGAAGTATTGCTAAAGATGGATCAAGATGGATCCCTGTACCTCAGGTGGCCTCTAAATTTCTGTTTAGGTAGCTTCCATGGAACAGAAATAAATTAAAAAAAAAAAAAAGTCTAACCTCTAGAATTGCTGTATCTTTGTTATTGCTCATTGGAAACTCCCTGAGGTATGTTTTTCCTCTGGAGGTGATGATCCATAAAAACAGAAATGTTTTATGACAGCTGTTGAATGTTGAGAGAGTTGTGCTGGAATCTGTTACTGGGTTCCATCAAAAAACTTGTCTTCTTATTGGTCAGTGACTCTCCCCATTTTCTCCTTAGTTGGCTATGGGGATTGCTGGAATCCCACTGTGCCTCTTTGCATGGAAAAGGAGATAAAAGCTTGGAAGCTGTCAGAGCTTCTGTTCCTAAACACCTTGGCTCCTCCTCATCTTGCTACTCATCAAAGTGGTTTCCAATTTGAATGTATAGATTAAAAGAAACAGAAAACTTGTGGAACCTCTGTACAGCCACCTTCCCAAGAGTTTCCAGTATTCATACCTTCAGGATGGCTCCTCTTGTGGGTTTCCCAAGGACCATGACATTTTTTCTTTTACACAAAGAATTTGAAATGTGAGGTTCTCCTTCAGTTCATAACAAAGTCAGCTATTCTGAAATATCAAAGCCCTTTGTGAATTGGAATGACCTTTCCCTGGTTAGCTCCTGCCCTTTAGCAATGGGTGTTGCCGGTTCCTCGAAATTCACATACTTGGCCACTTTTTGCAAAAAGGCTATAAGAGAGCAAACTTTCTCCAAAAGGTCTTTAACTTAAAAAAGTCAACTCCAGGCATGAAAAAAAGAGAACAAGTTCTGCAGGCTATTCACCTCTTGGCCTCTTCACTGAAACTGCCAACAAGGAGAGGAGCTGCGATGAAGACTATTCATTTATCTCTGAAAATAATGTTGAATATCTGTCACCACTTTGGGAAATGATTGACCTGATAATGATAGGTTTTATATCAGCAGGTCCTCAAGTGTAATTCTCAAAGTCACTATATGGGGTTTGAAAATTGACTTCTTAATGGTGACAATCCTGTAGAACAGAAAGGAATTGCATGGCAGATGAATTTTCTGATGTAAATGTGTTGTCTTTCCTCTACCCAGACTGATGCCCATGTGTTAAGTATGTTGCCAAGAGCAAAGCTTAAGGAAATTTTAGTGCTATGACATTACATTAAGTCATATACCTTTCATGTCATGCAATAATCTATTCTTGAACGTTTTATGATGGTGAAAACGATTCTCACTAAAAAAAAAAAAATACAGGTGAGTTATATTTAAACTGATAAGTATATAACTTGGCCTTAAGAAAAAAAAATACCTTAATTTTCCTCTTGTTTTCAAGTTTCATTACAGTAGAAGTTTCCTTCCAGAGAAGCTTCTCACAAAGGTCAATAGAAATTATTGGAGATTAAGGATGGAATTTTCAAAAGTGATTACTGCTGGCCTAAGTCCGATCTCACTGGCTTCAATGAACTACCGTTGACTTTAGTGTGAACAGAGCTAGTCAAATGTCAAGAGCTTTTGGAAATCCAGTCTGAGTGATGTGGTTATTCAGCTGACTGTGAGACAAGAATAGAATACAGGATCCTCAAGGAGGTTTATTTGCCTCTCATGTCCTCTTTCTTTTCTTCAAAATGTAAATATTCATTTTTTAGGAACACATAAATGCAATAATTCAAAATAAATAAGCAAATACAGAAAGAAGGTAAAAAAACCCTGAAATTAATGAAATTGAAATTCCAAGAAAAAAGGGGTTAACGAGGATAAATATAGATAAAAGTAAACAAATATAAATCCAATGAGATATAGTCTTGAAAAATTGCTACCTAATTTATTTCCTCATTAGCATTTTTGAAACTTAACTAGGCCCAATTTCATAATAAACAAGACAAATGAATTGCAGATCCCAACTCTGTTTATGTTCAATTTCTATGCTGTGTTTTGTTCCCCCTGAATTAAAGAAAAAAATCTATCTTGTTTACTCTTGAATTAATATTATAATCAATGCAACTTTCCATGGTGTTTGCAGTTTGTCACCATTATTTATTAGATACAGTATGATAACACCTAAAGAACAACCAAGAGAGGTACTGCATTATGATAGACAAGACTGAGGCACTACCCATTCCCAGTTTTGCTTATTTAAAGGGTTCATTTTTAGTGAGTAAAGATGGCAATAGGTTTAGGTGGCAGTAGAAAAGAACACATATAACCCACAATTTAAGAAATAAATGTAATGATTTCTAGACTTCAAACATTTTTTGATAATTTTGAGGGGTAGTGGAAGTTTTTCAAAGGAAATTCAATCTCTGTTTCAGGAGTTTTTTAATCCATTAGCCAGTTTTAACCAATTTTGCCAGAGAGACAGAAATAACAAAAAAATACTAACTTTCCCCATAAAAATAATTTTTTGACCCAAATACAAGGAGGCACTGCAAGTGAAAACTTAGTAGCACCACCACTCATTAAACACGAGGGAATCCACACCAGGCAACATATAGAACAGCAGCCTTTGTCACAAGTAATCCTCTTGAAACAACTTTGGTTGACAAATGTATTTATTCAACGATGATAATTAAACAAACATTAACTTTTTCAGTCAATGACTTTGTCACATATCACATATTGCAGAGAGACTCAATAGAAATGAAGGTGAAACTTTCCCATGGACAGGTAGATACCTCCATCTACATAGGTCATATGACCTCTCTCCACTGTCAGTGCACAGATATAGGCACCTGCAGGGTTTTCCTAAGATCTAAAATATCGCAAAGCAATCGCATCTTCAGCATACTGCTCTCTATTGACTATACAGCCTATTCAGATAAGCAGTTCAGATGAAGAAGCCCATAGTGTAGATACTATATAGATAAGTTCAGTGAAATGAATTCCACTTGCTCAGTCTTTTTTTTCCTATAAAGTGTGGTTAGTATATGAATTTAATGTGATTGGTTATGCTAATATATACATGTTGTACAAAAAAAGTGTATGATTTCTTCTTAGCAAGAATAGATTTTGTTGGTAGTATGTGCAGTTGTCTTTGCACAGCAAGCCAGGTGAAGGAATAGATGCATATTTATGCAGCAGGAGCTTCCTGTGAGAACCAGCTTAGCAATCAATCTGGAAAACTCCGACTGTGCTCTGTACCTATCCCAAATTTGTTTTGTTCCCCTATCGGCTATATAAGTTTTTCATTTAGTTGGATACTTCACTTATGGATGATAGAATACAAACTGGAGTTTGTATAGTTCAGATAATCCTGTGAGAGTTGGACTTCGTGTTCAAGTTAGGACAGCATGGAAGTACGATCCTGTTCTTAAACAGATGTTTGAGTCTATTGCACCTACTTATGTTGTGGCCTTAGGTCACAGTCCTGTAGAGGTGAGTACAAATGTATACATATAAATTAGAAATTACATGATATTGTCTGATTGAATCAATTACATCAGCTCTTGATGCATAAATTCAAGCACCAGTCTAGAGTTTTCAGCATCAAATCTTTGGGCTGAGATCTACTCCATCTATGCCCCTATATGATTAACTTATACTGGCATTGGCCTGTTGTGCTGGTTTTGTTAAGACTGACTTAATTTTCTCCATAGTAGTTAGAATTTTTTTCTTTCTATTGGCTAACACAGTCTTTTGTTTTGGATTTAGAAGGAGAATAATGTGATAAGACACTGAATTTCCCTGGGGTAGAGTTAATGTTTTCTTTTCAGTAGCTAGGCTACTGTTTTGGAGTTGGTATGAAAACAATATGAGAACACACTGATGATTTGGCTGTAGCCAAGGAGACCAAGGATTTTTCAACTTTCCAGTTACAGGAACATATCACACTTGGGATGGGACACAGGCAGAACAGTACCTAGACTGACAACCAGGCTGGTTAATGAGATATTTCCTACCATTAACATCACGCTCTACATATAGAGTCAGCTTTTCTACCTCGCTAGTTTTCGGACCTTCGCCATTTTGGCCTTTTGCCTTTTTGCTCTCTTTCTGGGATCGGCTGTTCGGGTCCAGGGCACTCTCTTTTCCAGGACCGGCTGTTTGACATGATTGTGTTGGAGAGTGAACTGCTCTTTGGATTGCTTCTCTTCCAGGATCTGCTCTACAGGACTAGTGTTTGTGAACAATCACATCGCACATCATTCATTCATTCATTCATTCATTCATTCATTCATTCATTCATTCATTTACGTATTTGTGCAGATTTTTATTATTGTTGTTATTATTGATGTTGTTGTCTTATTAAACTGTTCTTTTCTCAACATGAGTTCCTCCCCTTTCAATTCTCTCCCCACTCCACTTGGGAAGGTAGGGACTGAGCAAGCAGCTGTCTGGCACTTGGTTGCCAGCTGGAGTTAAACCACAACACATGTCTAGAGACGGCTATTCAAACATGTCAAAACACTGGAAAATACCAGGTAGTGACCTATAATTGCTAGTGTTGACTGGATATAGATTTTCTATTATTCATTTTGTTTTTCCTTATCAACCTCACATCTTTATTGGGACAGTTTTGTCACATATTTTCTTTCAGGCTGCAAATTCCGTGGAATAGAAACCGTACCATTTGATTTATTAGTACAGCATCTAACATAACATGATTCTAAATATGTTTGTGTATAATCAGTGCTATATTAGTGTTAATAATAAATAATAAAATCCCCATGAGATTATTATCTTCTGTTCAGGTAAAGAAACACTGAAACAAGTAAATGGGCAACTGCCTGAGGATCCTTTACAAACAAAGGCCAGAAACAACCCAAGAAATCAAAGGAGATTAAGATTAACTTTCAAAGCATGATGGAAGGATGTGTTTCTTTAAAAGTACTATTACAACATTGACATCATCCCACATATGCAAACAAAGGTGGGATTCACAGAAGATCACTTAATCTGTCTTAAAATTTAGACATGTAAGCTTCCTTTATGCTGAAGAGTGAGCAATATTTACCTCTCAAAGACAATTCTTCCCCACTCTCCCTTCTAACTCCAGAGGGAACCAAGGCAGCTCAGAAATTTCTGGAAGTTTAGGGCTCAGCTCAGTTACAAACACTGACAACTGGCTATCCAAGACAGCCACGCTGGGCTGACAGATAGGATACAGGACTTCCAGGTGGTTTCTGTCCTGCAATATGAGCTTAGTGCTTAGGATTCTTTCCTGGGAACAGCCAAAGTATTCTGGAAAATAATCAAGCTCTGACTGAAGTAGGCACAGCGTCTGGTCAGAGGAATCCCTCTGTGGAGTTCCACAATCTCAGCAACTAGGGCTCAGAAAACAAGCTTGTATGTAGACACCCTGCAGATAACTGAAATTAGGTGAAATTAATCCCAAATTCATAATTTTTAAATAGATGTAGTCATATTAAGTGCAAATGAGTCACTGAGATAGGATCTGCAGTAATTTCTAATCAATGATTCCAGAGTTGTCCTCGAAGATGATGGCTGCTGAAGTTTAGGAACCAGTTGTAAGACAACACTGGGAACCTCACATAGGACTGAAAAAGGTACAAGCAGGCACTTTCAACAGACGTGCTTCAAATCTGTGTGACAGAAGGTATTAGCGGTATATAAAAATATTATCCTAGTACGAGGATTATGTAAACAGGACTGGTTGACATTTTGCATATTTTTGCCTTTTTGAGAACTGTGTATCAAATTTCCACCCTTGAAAATGCTTTTACTAATTCTAGAAAGGAACTCTATGTACTTAAAAATCAGATATGTTCCTTACTTCAAAGAGCATAAGGCAGAGATCTAGATCAAGAAATACTTAAAGAGTTATTTTTAAAGAAAGCCTGACAGAGAAAGACTGTTAGACTGACAGACCCTTGCATGTGTTCCATCTGCATGGAATAAAGTATTGAGCAGTAAAATATATACTGCACATACATGAGAAAAAAAACACATGTACCTAATAAAAAGCCATAATGAGAAGCATTAGAAAGAAACATAAACACTAGTCTGATGCAACCAAATAAAGACAGCATTTGGATGTACCTCAAGAAAGAAAGACAAAGCTTTAAGCAAGTTGAGTCTTAGAAAGATTTTTTTTTTTCAGTTGAAACTCACTGAAAAATGAATGAGCACAGTTCACAAGCAATTTAAAATGGGTTTTTTTGTTTGTTTTCTATTTTTTGTCCTTAAGCATAATGAAGGTAAAAATGTTGAGTGTAGATGTGCAGATGAAGTGTTTCAGCAAATTTAAAAATAAATCATAATAATAATAAAAAAATCATTTATGGAAAAAAAAAAAGGGGCAATTTTTACCCCAAAATATTTGTGGGTGTTGTTTGATGTTGGTTTTGTTTTTTTTGTTTTGTTTTGTTTTGTTTTTTGTTTCTTTGTTCATGTTTGGTTTGGTTGTTTTGATTGGTTGTGGTGGGCTTTTTTGTTTGGTTGGTTTTGGTTTGGTTTTTTTTGGTGGTGGTGGTGCATCTTAGTCTTCTTTTGGTTTTGTTTCCCAAACAAAATTTGCCTGGAATTGCTAAGCACAAGAAATGGTGACTTGTGATTTCAATACAGACAATGAGAACTCCTGACTCTTGTGGTTTTCACTCTAACCATGAACACCTTGAAAAGGTGCAATCACCTTAAAAAAAAAGTTATAAAAGCTATTTACTTATGTAAATCACTGTGACATTTCCTGACTTTAATGGAGTTATGACAATCAACATCAGCTGAAGATTTAGCTGAACTGAATCGGTAGTTTATCTGCTTGGTAATCCAAAGATCTGGCTGTAAAGTTAAATAGCTTTCTGCTAAAAACATCACTATGAGCTCTGAAGCCTAGTTCAAACCTGCATAACTAAGTATTTGAGTGGCTAGTGTACTGGACATGTTTGCTGTTGTTGTCCAATATCAGTAAGGTAGTTGCCTGTAACTATAAAATTAATTAATGACACACCTTGGGATTGCAGATAAAATACACACATATAGGTGAACTTCTTCCAATATTTCCAAGATGCAGAGAGTAGGAAACTGCACTATACTTTACACTTGGCCTCATGTACTGCTGTGACTGTCGCTATACATATTAAAAAAAAAGGCAAATGAGAAATGAGATGAAGTCATAAGAACAGATGTAGCCAAAAAAAAGACATTTTGCAAGCCTTAATTGCAGTTAAAAATATTTCTATCATCCCTGAGTGAAGAATTTCTGCATCACTAAGATACAATTTTAGACATTTTATACCTACACTAACAGGACATCAGTTCCTGACTATCTAAAGGTAGCAGAAGCCATGTTTTCCTAATCCTGAGGTTGTTTTTTTCCCCCAACAAATACAACTGAAATAATAACAAAACAGCTTCATTCCACCCCTAAAACCCAGCAGCAAATATAAATCCATCAGGATGACAATAGGATTAAACTGTGGGCACTGTGTGCTTGTTAGTCTTCTCCCTTAAATAACTTCCATGTGAGATGGGAAATTAATGTTGCAATAAGTTGGTTCCTGTGGTGGACCCAACAATAGAGTCGGCAATCCTCTTACCGTGGAGCATTACTTTTGCCTGTATGTCGGTTAGCTAAACTGTTCAGTCACTCTTTGTCTCCTTAGTACAATGTCCTTGTTGATTTGCCAGGTCCCAAATCCTATATTTAATACAGTGCCTTGATGTCACATGAAAAATAAAAAGTCTGATTCTTCCTGAATACCATTAAGAAAATTGAAGGGGAGATGGGAGAAATAGGGGATAGAGGTGATATATACAGATTTCCAAGCCCAAATCACAGACAAAGACCCAAGCCATGCATTTAGGAAGAAGGAGAAATGTACAAAAGGTAATGTATTGATTGCACCATCTCAGGAGGAGGTTTTAAGCTATCATGGCTCACCTTCTTCCACTGCTTTTTCCTCTCTTTAATGTGAGACCATTTATTTGCTGCTTATCTACATCAGCCCTGAACACCAGTGAAGAAAGTGGACAAGGCCAAGACTATATCTTTTCCTAACAGATATTCCTATGGCTAAACCCAATTGTACCATGTTTTACTTTTTCCTAACTATTGGATCCAAGCCTGAGTACGTCTAACAGATTTAAGTCCATGACTAAAGACTATCTATCCTAAGCCTTCATGAAGCAAAGGGCCATACTGACAGAGTACTCTGGTGTTTTCACTGTGACTTGTGCATCCATACCTTTGTTGGTCTTCACCTGGCTGCTCAAAACAGTTGTGGAGTTCATGTGGGCTCCACATGTCTACCTGATCTGATGGATGCATGTGTGATAACTGAAGCTTTCATTAGTACAACTTGCTTTTTGGAGGCATCTCTTTCTCTCCACTGAAAACAGAAGTCCACAATAACTGTATTCCTAGTTTAGATGTCTTAAATTAGGTATAGTGTTTTAAAGCCAGAATCACCACCATTTAAAGCTGTTCGAAACAATGTTTTCAGACTGCCTGCCTTATGATGAAAGGGATATCTTTCAAAATGCCTAAAAAATGTATTGTTTTCAAGCAAATTTCATATGAGGGTGAATGAAACAAAATGAAACAAATGAAACAAAATTATGAAGACAAAGTATTCTGTAGCAATACTTTCCACATGGGATACTTCTTTAAAAATTTCAAGAAACTTTAAAGAATCATTTGTTTAGTGCATTAAAAAAAGCCATATGTAGTTTTTCTCTGAATTAATGCTCTGAATTTATCATAGCAAAACATTTTTTTTTCCCTCTAGGAAATTTTGCTTTGCAGCAAGAGGTTTATTTGTGTGTTCTCAGGTTTTACTTGTATTTTGCAAATGAACAAAGGAAAAATCACAGTTTTAGACTTTCTTATCACACAAGAAAATCTGTGTGTTCTCTACCCAAGTCTATCAACATCTCACAGATTTTCTACAGGAAATGAATCTGGTGCCGTCAGTTTGGCTCCCATGGAACAAAAGTAATGCTCAGAACTGTCTCAGCAGGCAACCATGAGGAAAAGGTGGCATTTTCAATGGCAAAATTGTGGGGTTTACCTATGTTCCAATAAACTCCTTGAAATCGCTGTACAAAGAACTGAGCTCTGTAGGTATGTCACTGCTCACACAAGTTACAAAAATTCGCCTGAATTTATAGTCTAGATGCACAAGAGAAAAGATCAGGGCAGGTGGACAAGGCAGGATCAAGGGTAATAGAGAAAAAGGTCAAACTTCAGCTGGAAAATGGTCAAGCTTTTATTGCTGATTGCATGGCCAGTAGAGTTACAGACACTATGTCCTCATCTGAGGCCATTCCTTGAAGTTAGAGCTCATGGGACAGGAGGGAATCTTGGGCTGTCACTGCCCTGTGTTAGAGGTAAACACACGAGTTCAATTACCAAGGCCATCAGTCTGCTGCATCTCATCAACATTAAATTTACTTTAAAGAGAGAGAGAAAAAAATCGTATGTAATTTATTATCCAGAGGGGGTGAGGAATGCAAGCAGCATGACTCTCAGCCCAAAACACAGGAGATAATTTTCAATGTGAATAAACAGAAGGTTTCTGGAGCAGAGGTACATTCTCAAAGTGACTTTATAAAAGCTTTCTTCTCACTCCAGCCTTCTCCCCTGCTCAGCAGCCTCCTTGAGATCTCATGTATCATTGTTTTGTGCACACCGCTTTCCATGAGATGGGTTTAATAGCATTATAAAAGTCACATTGTGCACAAATTGGGAACTTCAGCGCCTCGGTAACTGCTCTGATGCATACACACTTGCAAAGTTTTCAAAGCAGAAATGTTGAAGGCACTTCAAGGCACAAAAACATCCTTGGGTAAATTACTTCCTATTAGTATGTCACATATATCTTATATATGACTCTGGTTTCATGAAGTGACAGCCGCGTTTGACAATAAAACTTTGCACTCTTTTTTATTTATATTTTTCCTGATTTTTTTTATTTCTTCCAAGTATATAATGTCTGATACTAAACCACTCATCTTCTCGCTACCAGTGAGACCACTGCTGCCGACTTTGCTTACCAATAAGCTAGAGCATTTCCACCCCACTCCTCTGCCTGAAATATTAAGCAATTCTAATCACTGCTGGTTATCTCAGGCTGCAGAAGGAATCATGGATTGTTTTAAAAGGTGAGTAGGTTGTAAATCCTGCAACCGATTTAGCATTAAAGGAGAAGAACATTAAAGTAAAGTTGAGAATCTAAAAAAGAGCTTTTTCCTTGTCTGGATAAATTCTACCTTAGATCACAGAATCTCACCCTTTTTCCAATATTATGAAGCTATGTAGACAGGGCAAAAATACCAAGCTTTCTTGGTCACCTATAAAGAGGAAGAGACAAAAATAGTTTCTCCCTGTATGAATCCCCTAAGTTGTCTGTAACTTTCTCCCTTTCCCAATAGTGACTCCATTGTGAGTAATTTGGTTCTCAATTTTTTAATGAAGAATCTGATCTCTTTTTTTTTTTGTTGTTGTTGTGTTTTATGCTTCTGCATAATGAGACACTGAAATTGGAAAATCAGTTTCAGTTCAGGTTTACAATCTATTTCACTTCCTCATTTCCAGTGACAATTCTGGAATATTTTGTTGTTTGCATTTAAGACATCATATGGAGATATTTAACACTTCAGATCTAGTAGGTTAAACGTCATTTTTAGAAAAGCTTAGAAATACATAAAAACTAGGGGAAACAATCTGTTTGATTTTGTTGGTTTGTTTCTTTTTTTCCACTTTTCTGCCCCACACTTCATTTACACATCGTTTTGAAACAGGGACAACAGATCTCCTTAACAAGTTCTGATCATTTTTATAGTCCCTGCTTAATTTCCACTAGAGTATATTTGTCAAATATTAAGACTGAGAGAAGGATTGAATATATTTAGCTAAATTACAAAAAATAGCAAGTGTATCAAACCTACATATTAATCCTGAATTACATTTACAGTGTCTATCTATCTGGGCTACAAACACCATTTTTACAAGCATGAGGAAGGTTTTATAAATTGATCTGTTTACAGTTAAACACCTACAAATAGTCACATCTAGGCAGAGGAGAATAAGACTAAAGAATAAGTATATTATTTATATCTGCTTATATTTTGAACACACCATTTTAATATTTTAAAACACTAACAAAATTAAAGAGCATTAGTACTCATTCAACTAAAAATTTCAATGTAGAATTAATGTGTTACAATAGTTTGATTTTTTTTTCACTTAATATTTTTTTTCTTTTTTTTTTCTTTTTTTTTTTCTTTTTTTAGGAAGTAGACAGCTTTTCAATCCCAGGTCTTGATCTGTTAGCTTTTTTTTTTTTTTTTCAAGATTATATGACATCATAAATCAGATAGAAACCAAATACCTGAAGCATAAATCTCCTGTTAGACATGCTGGACAATATAACTTCCTTCATGTAAGCTTCAAAGACCTAATCAATAGTATTTTACCAGAATTTTAGTTCTGATTTAGGTAGTGGCTGTCTAAATAAATCTTAAATAAATTGTTGAAGAAAACTGGGTCTAAAGAAAGGGAAGAAGACAGACAAAGAAGAAAGAGAGCAAGAAGGAGAACAAAAGAGAAAAGAAGGAGGGAAGGAAGGAGGGAGGGAAGGAGGGAGGGAAGGAGGGAAGGAGGGAAGGAGGGAAGGAAGGAGGGAAGGAAGGAGGGAAGGAAGGAGGGAAGGAAGGAGGGAAGGAGGGAAGGAGGGAAGGAGGGAAGGAGGGAAGGAAGGAAGGAAGGAAGGAAGGAGGGAAGGAAGGAAGGGAGGAAGGCAGGAAGGAAGGAGGGAAGGAAGGAAGGAGGGAAGGAAGGAAGGAGGGAAGGAGGGAAGGAGGGAGGGAAGGAAGGAGGGAAGGAAGGAGGGAAGGAGGGAAGGAAGGAGGGAAGGAAGGAGGGAAGGAAGGAGGGAAGGAAGGAGGGAAGGAAGGAAGGAAGGAGGGAAGGAAGGAGGGAAGGAAGGAGGGAAGGAAGGAAGGAAGGAAGGAGGGAAGGAAGGAAGGAAGGAAGGAAGGAAGGAAGGAAGGAAGGAAGGAAGGAAGGAGGGAAGGAAGGAAGGAGGGAAGGAAGGAAGGAGGGAAGGAGGGAAGGAGGGAGGGAAGGAAGGAGGGAAGGAAGGAGGGAAGGAAGGAAGAAGGGAAGGAGGGAAGGAGGGAAGGAGGGAAGGAAGGAAGGAGGGAAGGAAGGAGGGAAGGAAGGAGGGAAGGAGGGAAGGAGGGAAGGAGGGAAGGAAGGAGGGAAAGAAGGAAGGAGGGAAGGAAGGAAGGAAGGAGGGAAGGAAGGAAGGAAGGAGGGAAGGAAGGAAGGAAGGAAGGAAGGAAGGAAGGAAGGAAGGAAGGAAGGAGGGAGGGAAGGAAGGAAGGAAGGAAGGAAGGAAGGAAGGAAGGAAGGAAGGAAGGAAGGAAGGAAGGAAGGAAGGAAGGAGGGAAAGAAGGAGGGAAGGAGGGAAGGAAGGAGGGAAGGAAGGAAGGAGGGAAGGAGGGAAGGAAGGAAGGAAGGAGGGAGGGAGGGAAGGAAGGAAGGAAGGAAGGAAGGAAGGAGGGAGGGAAAGAAGGAGGGAAGGAGGGAAGGAGGGAAGGAGGGAAGGAGGGAAGGAGGGAAGGAGGGAAGGAGGGAAGGAGGGAAGGAGGGAAGGAAGGAGGGAAGGAGGGAAGGAAGGAAGGAAGGAAGGAAGGAAGGAAGGAAGGAAGGAAGGAAGGAAGGAAGGAAGGAAGGAAGGAAGGAAGGAAGGAAGGAAGGAAGGAAGGAAGGAAGGAAGGAAGGAAGGAAGGAAGGAAGGAAGGAAGGAAGGAAGGAAGGAGGGAAGGAAGGAAGGAGGGAAGGAAGGAGGGAAGGAGGGAAGGAAGGAAGGAAGGAAGGAAGGAAGGAAGGAAGGAAGGAAGGAAGGAAGGAAGGAAGGAAGGAAGGAAGGAAGGAAGGAAGGAAGGAGGGAAGGAAGGAAGGAAGGAGGGAAGGAGGGAAGGAAGGAGGGAAGGAGGGAAGGAGGGAAGGAGGGAAGGAAGGAGGGAAGGAAGGAGGGAAGGAAGGAAGGAAGGAGGGAAGGAAGGAAGGAAGGAAGGAAGGAAGGAAGGAAGGAAGGAAGGAAGGAAGGAAGGAAGGAAGGAAGGAAGGAAGGAAGGAAGGAAGGAAGGAAGGAAGGAAGGAAGGAAGGAGGGAAGGAGGGAAGGAAGGAGGGAGGGAAGGAAGGAAGGAAGGAAGGAAGGAAGGAAGGAAGGAAGGAAGGAAGGAAGGAAGGAAGGAAGGAAGGAAGGAAGGAAGGAAGGAGGGAAGGAGGGAAGGAAGGAGGGAAGGAAGGAGGGAAGGAAGGAAGGAGGGAAGGAGGGAAGGAAGGAAGGAAGGAGGGAGGGAGGGAAGGAAGGAAGGAAGGAGGGAAGGAAGGAAGGAAGGAAGGAAGGAAGGAAGGAAGGAAGGAAGGAAGGAAGGAAGGAAGGAAGGAAGGAAGGAAGGAAGGAAGGAGGGAAGGAGGGAAGGAAGGAGGGAAGGAAGGAGGGAAGGAAGGAAGGAGGGAAGGAGGGAAGGAAGGAAGGAAGGAGGGAGGGAGGGAAGGAAGGAAGGAAGGAGGGAAGGAAGGAAGGAAGGAAGGAAGGAAGGAAGGAAGGAAGGAAGGAAGGAAGGAAGGAAGGAAGGAAGGAAGGAAGGAAGGAAGGGACATAAAGAGAGAGGAAGAAAGAGAGAGATAAAGTGAGAGAAAGAGAGAAAGAAAGAAAGAGAGAAAAATTTTTAGAGGCAAGACTGAATGAATCCATGGGGATTGCAGTGGTCTATAAGGCTAAAGCTCATCAGAGAAAACTTTAGTTCCAATGGGACTTGCATTGAAAGGGAATAATTGACTACAGAATAGAAAGAACTGATTCATATTCTTTGAAGTCAAATCAAATTCCTCATTCTAAAAACTTCCTTTCACAGATTAAGCGCCAAGTTTTCTTCTGCATTGTGTGAAGTGCAATAAATTACCCCAGTATGAATGAGAGGAAAACCTGTCTACAGGCATTTGATTCTTAAATCAAAGAACTGAATATTTTTATATGCATTGATTATTCTGCTCACTTTTTCACTGTAGCAAATCTCTATGTGGCAATTCATAATCTATATTTTTCAGTATATTTATACTTATATTCCCCCAAAAGCTTTTTTGCTTATTCTAGTAGCACCTCAAGGAATGTGGACACCAAGTTTAGTTATGTCTGGGTCTTTCTTAGTGTCACTTCTGATAAGAAAACTCTAATTTTTATAATTCTCATATCAAGGCAGTGTGAGTTGTTTCTAAGAACAGCAGCAGGAATCCCAAAGTGCACTTGACACCCAGAGTGAAAAGTGTTATGATTTACGCAATGGCTCTTTCTTCTTACAGATATTTTTTCTATAATCACAGTGCGGTTTCTAAAAAAAAGTCCTGTTCTCAGTACAATAAACATCTCACTGTACAATGTCTCTGTCTTCAGTGAGAACATCTCCTTCTTTCACAAGGGAAAAAGGTTTTTTGCTAATTGGCTTATGGTATTTATTAGTGCCCATTTTACCTTTCCAGAGTTTACAAAGTAAAGTTCAGGACTCTGAACTCAACCTAATGTGTGTAAGAATGCAAAGTGAAGAAAGAGGACAGAACAGATTTCCTCCCAGCAGCAAAGGGACAGATGGGGTAGTGGTCGCAAGCCTTCTTTATCAGTGTGGGCGGTAACTATCAAAAAGGAGTTGCTTATATGTTCTGGAAACCAGGCAGAGTCTTACCCACTGTAATCTGGCACAATTTCCTGCGCTGACTTCAACTGGGCATCTCGTGGTATGGGACACTGCTCTGTGTCAGCATGTCAGAATCTGGGCCAGCACATAACAAGGAAAGAAATGGGAGACAGCTGTCTTCAGTAAAGCCAGAACAACATTTCCAAGCTTTGGTGTTCGGGAAAATCAGTCTTTTTCCTACTGTTTGTGTGGCCTTTGATGATACAGGCTCACCTTTGCAAAAGACATTTTGTGGCAGACACTTCAGATCACTGTCCTTTAAATCCAGACATTACAACCAGCTGGAAGTCTGCAGTGACCTCTTCCATGGCAGAGCAGAATAAATCAGTGACAAAGTGCTAGAATCATTGCAACAACAAAAGAAATTCCTCTTTCCTGGAGTCTGTGAGTATTTTAACCTCTTTAGATGAAATTCTTGTTTCCTTACGTGGTCCTCTAAAAGTTAGGCACCTAAGTCTAAGCTAGCCCTTTAGGATTCCTTAAGAGTCAACAGAAAGAAACACATACCTCCAAAAGGGCAGTTCAACACGCCCTAAAATAGGCTTCTGGAATGAGTCAGCAGTACTGCCCCCTTCCTTATCAATATTTGTCCTTTGACTATAATGGATAATGAGGGTACCTCATACCTGTGAATTTTAGACACTGAATTCATATATGAGGACTCCCACTCTCTTTTTGGTATTCCACTTTTTGTCCCTGCAGAATTATGTATCAAAAGTCTAACCTCTTATAAGTACTTGGCTAGGTAACATAACCACAGTAAGAGTTGAGAACTGATTTGAATGGAAAAAAGACTTATGTTGGTCACCTTAGTTATTATGGAAAAAATGTACCATAAACATAAAGCAATAATATCAATCTCACTTTTATGTTCACACACACAAAGAAAAGGAAACAAGGTAAATTTGGTCTCAATTTACGTAGATGGATAATAAGACTTTCAATTATTGTTGCATTATTTGTTAGTATGTGGATGAAAGATTAGGTGACAATATGCAAAATATATTTTCTGCATATTATAATATTTAGTAATGTCATTTGATTTTTTATATGTTTCATTAAATTGTTTTGTGGCTTTATTATCTACCCAGATGCACAGCTCAGAAATACAATTATTCAGATTTAGAAGCAATAAAATTTGGCATGCATTTACTTGTATTCAGAATTCCTGCATGTTAAAGAGAAATTACTGCATTCTCCCCACATAGCTCTGTTCTCAAGCCTTCACCGAACCATTCATTAGACGGAGCACATTATAGAAAATACACCATTTATGTTAAGGAACTCTCTGATAACAGATGTATTTGTACAAAGCAAATATTTCAATATATCACAGCCTTTTGATCATGACTATAATAGAAGCAAACCTATACACATTTTCTGTAATGCATATCTCTGTTATATGGTTATTGGGGGGGGATGGGGGGACTGGAATGAGTGCTATAGATTACATGTTGTAAGAAAATGTACCTGCAGACAGAGGTTGACAATCCTTTGAAAACATTATTGAATACAATACAAATTGCTCTGTTTTATAATAAATGTTTTGAGATTGTAGTTAAAGGCATGTCTCCCAGCTGAAGCACAGGGAGTTTTCCTATGGACAATTTGTTCCAGCTTTGGTTTCCCTTTGCTGTGTTTCATAAATCAAGTACTCAAATATACGACACAATGTCCTGAAGTCGTCCCCTGTCCCCTGTAGTTGTGACTGAGTCTGCTGCTGATGGATAGCAGGGCAGAGAATAAGTCAGCGGTCATGTCCTAACAGGAGAGGTTTCAGTAATGGTATCCAGTGTGCTCTGTAAGGCCAACCACAGGACCTTGGTTTTCTGTGTGGACCTCAAACAATGATCCTGGACAAAAGCATCCCACACGGTGTGGTGTAGACCTAGTAGGCTGAACTGAGCCCTAGCTACTTAAGAATGTACAAGTAAATACCCTAACGAGACAGCACTACTGCTCCACCTGCATCTCCTTCCTTTCCCTCCACTTTTCAGCAGAAACTGAAAGACCACCATTGAGTAAGTTCTTTAATTCATCAATATGTTGCTTCTCACAACATGCCCACAACCCGGCAGAAGAGCATTAATGACTTCCCATTTACTGCCTCTTCATTGTCACAATCCCCCAGCACTAGCTCCATTCTGGATCACGTCATGCTCTCTGCTCACTCTCAGTGGTCAGCTTTCCTCTGAGGGGGGAAAAAAACCACATTTTGCATTTTAAGGAGTCCCTAAAAGCACTCTTGTGGGCTACACTGAGGACCCTCAGCTTTTTGCTCCTTGCTCTATGCCAGTAGGACTCTAGCTGACAAAATGACTGGTGTTATTGCAGATGGACGCCTCAAAGTCACATGACTCTCATTGGTTCAACTGTCTTCTATATCTACCTACTCATCAGATGCATAGAAAAACTATATCTTCCAAGCGTACATATCAGTGGAGAGAAGGACAACCTGTGAAAGTGTAATTTAGGCTTTGGGTAACTGAGGGTCAACGTGGACCGCTATCCCTAGCAATGTCAGAAATCTATGGAGCATCAGCAACTGAGGATACAGGAACTGCTTGTTTTTTCTACCACTTTGTCCTAAAATAAGAGGGGCCTGAAAACAACAAAATTGGTCTGAATATGTCTATTTTGCAAAAGCCACAGAGCTGGTCCTTCATTTTTCTGCTAGAATTATTAAAATGTAGAATAGTTTTTGTTTTTGTTTTTTTTTTTTAACTGAATAATTCCTGCTTGAAGGTTTCCAGTTAGGGTATAAGAGCTTTATTACACAAATGAAATCAGTACTTGCTTGTTTGTTTGGTTTTGCCTAAATTTACACTCACATTACAGATCACTTTGCTTATTATTTCTGCAGAGGTATAGAATTTTTATTCCTTTACCCTAATGGACAGAATTTCAGGCAATTATGTATTTTATATTTCATAGGTCAAACTCTATTTATTTTTTATGCTAATTTAGAATAACTCTATTGACTTCAACACAGTTGCACTGGATTTACATTACTATAAATGGCAGTACATGTTGGTCCTTAAATGACTGTGGGGATTTTGGATTACCCAATGGATTTGGAAAACCACATTCAATAATTCTGCTAAAAATGTCTTTATACCTGAGGCCATTTAATATTTATGTACTTGTTTCAAGCTTGTTTCTAAAGAGTACAATGATTTATTATCAACCAACCCTTACACAATAAACTATAATAAAGCAGCTATTTAGGTTTGCTCATGTTTACCACAGAATCAGTTCAAGGCATCTGAGAATCTTCCTCAGTTAAAATCAACGGAGTCCAATATAATGGAGAAATCCGATTTGATATAACCCAAGCTGGAAGGACTGACAACAAGCTGCCCTGGTTTGACAGATGCCAGTGGATATTCTTTGTCCATCATATTTTCCCTTCCTACAACTTCCTTTTTGTTTTCTGCTTCCAAATACATTATCTTTTGAGGCTGGAGATAAATCTTACCAACAGTGAAGAGGAAGAGATCTCTGTCTCTCTCTTGGCTCACATCTGAGTTATTTTATAATACTCAAGGAAGAATGTTTTGAGTGTTGCTAAATCATAAGAGAAACAGATGTCCATCATTTTTGTAAACTTTTCAGTTTCTATGTTATAGTCTTTCCATTACTAATTGGAAAAAAATAAATCCAAATAGCTCTCAACTTCTTCAAATCATGAATCACCTCTTCCAATGCAGCTTTTCTTGGACAAGTACATTGTCTCAAGGGAGAAGAAGCCTTGTTGTTCACACATGCATCGACCCTCCACTTACATCATTGAACATTCTCTCATTTACACTGGATAACTGAGTGAAGGTTGAATGACACTCTTAACTCAGAGACCAGAAAGCTTTAGAACTTTTAAAAACAAAACAAAACAGACTAATTCTATAGATCCAGGAAAATATCATATTGATGTTTGACATTTAAATTAAAATCTAGGAGCTCCCAGTTTCCCAATGTATTTCCCTACTCATGAATGCTGTCTTTCAGTAACCACAGATGCCTTTGATTTAACTTTTCACTGTGTTTTACCCACTCTATTTTGTTCTTCAACAAGAAAGAAACATTAGTCATCACTCTATCAACAACAGAAAAAAATGGCCAAAATAAATAGAGGCCTTGATATATATCAGCTGGTGTTATTCTTGTTGGAAGTCAAAAGAATTCCATTTCCACAAGTTTGCTCAGACTAACATTATAACATCTCATGCTCAGAGATACAGCTGGGGTTTTCAAAGGCACATCATGGCAGAAGCTCCATCACTGCCATGAGACAAGAAACGTAGCACAAATCATCAGTACCTGCATCATGTATTCCTGCTTCCCTCACTTCAAATGCAGCAACAAGATCAAAACTGGTTCAACTTTCAGAGAGGAGTATTGTGCTTCAGCCATAGGTGTTTAAGCCACGTAGAGCAACCACAGGGAGAAACTCTCCAGCTTTCGTTTACACAGTAAGGCCACATGGTCATAATTTAGTTTGCCACCTGTATATATATAAATTAGTAATTCTGAATTTCTGTACTGCTGAGAGGGAAGAATTAGCTTGGGCTTAAATGTCATTAACCAACAGCATTTGTGAGGTTTTTACTTTGCATTATGGGTATATACCTCGTGAACTACACTTTTTGTTTTTCACCATGTAAGCATTTACAACAATCAAGCAGGAACAAAAACTCAACAAAAACAAACAAACAAACCAACAAAAATGAAAAAAAAGAAAAAAGCAGTCAGAAGTAAGTATTAATTCATCTTTTCTTAAAAGGTTTCCACTTACCATTAAGCCACACAAGCAAAAGAACACTCATAATTTGTCTTAAAATTCAAGGTTTAAAAGTCATCAGGAAAGTTCATGCAACACAAAAGTAGGGGACTGAGAAAACTTTGGAAATGCAAGAAGGAACAGAGAAACTTTCAGGACTACAGCCTTCAGGAAACAGCTTTCTGTTAAAGAAGAGGCTAAAAGGAAAGCTGCGGCAGCCTTATTGCCGTGAGACCTCTCAGGTAAGTACAAGGCCAAATGGGGAAAATGGGGAGAATGGAATTTTTCCTGTTTATAGGTGCTTCCAAACTGAACTAGAGACATAAAAAGAAAGTGCCTCCTACAAGCCTTCAAGAGAAAAATAACAGTGCTTAAGATCAATGCTAAATATTTTTTTCTTGAGAAGTCAGAAAGTAGCCTGCAACTCTACAAGACATGCCATACATTTCTGCACATTCAGTATATTTTCTGGAGGCACGATTCCCACTCTCAGCTATTTAGGTTGGTTCCAACACCTGACCCAGTTCACTACAAACAAGCCACCCTCTGGACAGCAGAGAGGTCTGCGCACCTGGCAGTCATAGTTCTGGGGTGGGACACTAGAATAGCATAACCGAAGGCTTTGTGCAGCATTAAAAGATGGTGAACACAAAGGCAAATATATTATTTGATTCAACATGGTGTTTAAGTCAATCCCATAAGGCATCACTAGTCACCCTGTTGCGAAAGAAAGCAAAAATGTACAGATAAGCAATATAGAAAAGTAGCCAGTGGTCTCACTATCCAAACCAGTGCCAGACAGAGATGCCCCCTGGATATGTCATGGATATCTCAGTAAAGAAATGCAGTCACAACACATTCATTTAAAAGGGCCCAGCTATAAGGTGCTACTACAGTAAGTGTAAAAGGCAGTTGCTCAGGGAAGGCACCAGTACATACTACATAAGCATGGTGAAAACCAAAGGTGAACAACACAGAGTTCATTATGTTCATGCACTTAAATGGAGAGCAAGGCTTTAGTCTTTGTGTATAGATGTAACAAATAACATGTACTTATTTACAAGAGGTGGTTATTCTCCATCTTGACCATAAACCATATGTAAATATCTCATGGCCTCCCACCACCATAGCATTTGCAAGCTAAAACCAAACTTCAGAGAGCTAAAACCTTCAGTCCCTCTCTTTGGAACATCTCCTGGAAGTGCAAAGGAACACGGGTTTTGTCTGAGCTTATTCTTTGATTTAACACAAACTAATTCCTCATAACATTAATACTGTACTCATTAAAGCAAAAACTCAGAAGGAGAACTTGCACATCTGGAGAGGTACAATGTAATATCCCAGTCTTGAGAAGCCATCACCAAGATGGCCAAGGTGGATGAGATGCCTGATGACGTGCACATAGGGCAAGAGTACCCAGCCCATGCTGCTTTCCATTCATCCCAGTTCATGGCTGCACATAGAGGTTGCAACTAATTCTGGGAATCTACTAAGGCCAGTTAAGAATTGACATAATCTAAGAAAAACAACAAAAAAAAAAGGTTCTCTGGAGTAAAGCCTAAATAGGTCTGATTATGCTGACAGGAAAAAAAATATACTTGTTCTAGAATATTATTCTCACTTCCTTGAGAGCTAAGTAGGAGACACTATGGATTAATAGGTAATCAGGCATGCCAAATCTATTTTTGCTAAACATAGTACACCTGCCATCATACAGTCTGACAATGGGCTACAGTTTAGTAATTTACTGATGGGAATTAGCTGTCTCAAACAGCAAAGATGCCCCAAGCATCCATCCTGTGGTTTAATGAAGCTGCCACCTTGGGAAGAATGAGCAGGAGACATTTGCAGATGGAGGGGACAGGGGCTGGAGCAGAAATAAAAGGGACATTTTGCCAAGGAAGTCATGTGAACTCAAAAAGGCAACTCTCCCAGGGCAGCTGGGTCAGACACCTTTCAACAGCAACGGCACTTGTTAAGGGAGTCAGTCTCAGATATGATGGGAGACTGGCAAAAATAGCACTACTGAACAAATGTAATTTCTAAGTCCTGATGAGAGTCCCAAAAGCACCGATATCTCAGGAGAAAATCAGTAATTTAGCAGCTAGAGAGGAATCAATTAATTTAAAATTGTTTATGTATTGAAAATGATGGTCACAGATTTTTATGACTGTATATTGGAGCATATTTTACAAAGTTGTTCTTATTTTTTGGTTAGGAAGGGAAATCAGAGTGAGTGTTGAAAGCTATGTCTTTCAATGGCATTCACAAATATTGAGTAAAGTTGAGGTCAAAATCTGACAAGTCAAAGATCTTTTTCTCGTCAGCAGAGAGAAACAGCCACCTTCACAGACTGTTTGGTTACACCTCAAGTCAGGAACTTAAGCTTGGGAAAAGTTTTTTCTCTCTCTTGAGGTCTCTGTCTGCCCACGAGAGATACAGGGAATGCAGATGAGGAGTCAAGCTTAGGTGTCTGACTGTTTGATGTGTAAAGTCAGGGGCACCATATCCTCTCCTCAGCTTCAAGGATGACGTGTGACTAACAGTATCCATAGCAGAGGGCTGTTTCCAGTGACCTTAGGCCAGATCTTCAATAAGAAAGCTTTTTATCACTTCACCAAGGACTTCTACATGCTACAGGAGTCCGCTCTATCACCCTTCCACAAGATTGGATCGATTTCCCTGAGAGTCTCTACTACAGTGAGTTTCAAGGTCCCAAGTCAATTTTCTCGCTACTTTTATGTCTGCACCCCTTAGAGTCCTCCTTTTCAGCAAACCAAAACCTACTGAACAAAACCAGGGACAAGACATCTGCATTTCCCTTGGGTTTCATCTGTTCCCTCATGCATGTGGCTATTGGCTACAACTCTGTGCATATAAGATCAGATTGCTTTACATAGTGTCTACCTCAGCATTATAACTCAGATCTGCAGCTTTTGTGTCCTCTGAAATACTAACATGAGAGCACTCTCAGAAGGAGACTGGGTAGCTGCAGAGACTGGTGACAATGGCCTTGATTTCTGCATCCCAGTTTGAATCTAGTCCACAGTAGACAGCAAACAAGCATTGCTACCATCTGATGGTTGCTTGGGGAACTGAGTTTAGATGCTGCAAATGTTCGTCTCGGAAAAAACACCATTCCCGCTGCATCAAGAAGCACTGTACTGGCAGCTTTCTGGCTTGTAACAGAAAAGCTTCACAGACTTAGATTTTATTTCCAGCTCTTCTCACATGACTCTAAGGAAAACAGGCAGCATATATGAGTAGAACTGAAAACAAGAGTCTTTTCTGTAATGAAATTCTTGTGTGAAGAACTCTTCAATGTTTTGATTTCTTGTCCTATACAGTGAGAAACTGAGACACTGAAATATTAGAGTTTAAAACTGCTATTACTGTACTAAGATGGCCAGATGATCTTTCAATGTAGGTCACTTTATATTGTGTTTTGCATGTTCAGAACCCAACTATAGTGAATTAATCTGTCACTCAAGACTCAGCATTTTTGTCAAGTAAAATAATTGCTCTCCTTGCATATATTCTCTGCCCACAGTGGTTTCTGTCCCCAGCATGGCATCCATTTTCAGACCCTTCTTGCCTTCTTGTCCCACACCCCATTTTTTTTTTAATTAGATCCATCTTCTTACTTCCTTCAGCTGTGTTGTGCAGTCCAGCCCAGTTCTAGTTTCCCTCTTCTCCCTCTCAACAGCACGTAATTGAAGTTTCTTTCTCCTTTTTCACTCCTTCTTTTGATCTCTTCCTCCTTCCTTAAAAATTCCTTGTCCTGGGCTGCTTCCACCATTCTCAAGCTGAATGTTCTCTTTCCCACATTTGTACCAAGCAATTTCCTCATCTTCCCCAGGAAGACTGGTCTAAAGAGAGGAGGCAGGAGGGAAGACCAGACAAAGCACAGGACAGACATTGCATTTGGGTACCAAAGTGATGAAAGTGTCACAGTCAAAAATGCTGAACTGTAAATGGACCCGAAATTGAATTTAACAGTCAAAATTTAAGATATCTCTAAGAGCTCAGTGAAGTCCTGATCACAGCAAGGAGTACATCTCCAAAGGCTACCATTTAGATCTCAAATCTTTACTGCAGCTTATCAGAGTTTTAGAGCTTAACTAACAAAATATCACCGGAAATTTGTAGATAGGAGAAGCAACGTATTTTTCTCTAGTCTTGTTCCCCAGAAAAGCTAGTGGTTTAGGGGATCTGGGTTTTGTGTTGGTTTGCTGGTTTTTTGTTTATTTATTTGGTTGTTTTGTTTCTGTTTTGTTTGGTTGTTGTTGTTGTTGTTTTTACTACAAAGACAAGCAAGCACCCGAGATGTCAAAGCTGGAAGAAAATGGATAAAAGGCCTTATAGTGGGAAGTGTCATGAACCTTAGGAGGAAACAGAGCAACCAGAGCTGCTTATCTGTGAGGAAATTACCTGTTTTTTAGAGGCGATAACATCTCACAACATCTAATGAATCCTTTATCTGGGACTATTATCTGCTTTACAAAATGTCAAACTCTCCACTTAAAGAACATTTAAAGTTGCAAATTGCCATCGTTTGCATAGTTAAAAATCACATAGTTTAAAAATTCTACCAATTGAAAGTACTGTGACTTTCACATTGTCCACAGAATAGACAAATATACAAGCAGATATCAGGAAATGGACATTTAAAGTCGTGCTACAATAAGAACTCAATTTTTAAATTTATTTCTTATACTGATTTTGATACCTAAACTTGCTCTTTACAAAATAAGAAGTGTATACAGAGTAAGTTCATCATAAAATTAATATGTATGTGAGATCTCATTGAAGATAAACTGACGTGTGTTTTTATACATATAATGATTTGTTCCTGGAGTAAATGTATTTTTTTATGAGTTAAACAGTAGAAAGGAGAATCATTGTAATGTATTCCTTTGCTTTTATATGTCTAGATCTCTGTGCATAATCTGAAAGGTGTCACTGCTTCACAGTTTGCTACAGAGTGGTTGTTCTTGCCATAGTGGTACTTATGCATCTTATAATTTTTTTAGTACTATTATACGGTTTTAAATTCTTTTCTCCTTATGAAGCCAAGAAAACTTTTTTTTTTTTTTCCTAAGTTCCAGGGTGAGGAAATTTAGACAAGAGAAAACATGAAACACTTACCCATAGTCATACAGGTAGCACAGAAGATAACTGAACAGGATTTTCCGTGTATTCTGTTCATGGAAATGAGGACAATAATTGTTCTTTGCTCCTTAAGTACTAGAAATAAAGTGAAGTGTTTTCCCACTGACAGGGCTCAATGTTTTTCAGGGATACAGTGATGTCCTCACTTACTGGGTGACATGGCTTGGGGTATTAAACAGCAGTTCTGTTATGAAAAAATTACAGTCACTTTACTGAAATCTGCAGTTATTACACACAGGCTAAAGAAAAGTTCCTAAACTCTTCTCATCTGCTAGTACGGGCATTACAGAAAGAGCCATCACTACAGATGCCATATGCAGTAGCGTTTTCTCTGAACTATGGTCAGATTGCAGAGGGTGACATACAGATACAAACAAGGTCAAATATAAAATCATTCCCATTCCTATTTACATTGATATGTGAAACAGGAACTAATAAAAATATGGTCCTAATGAGCAAAGAACAGAATGGAATATTAAAATCAGGTCCATGGACATAAACATGTTGCTACATCGTTAAGTTATACGAGTCCTATTTGTTTCCAAGAGAAAGACTGAAGGAACTGATACAGTTTGTCTAGAAGAGAGAAGACTAGTGGGAGGCAAGGTAATTGTTCTTCAGTTCAAGAGCTGCCAAGACAAGTGTGATGAATTATTCTTCAGAGTCACTGTGGATAGGAAAAGAAGGTATGGACTTAAATTACAGCAAGGAAGATTTAAATTAAACACCAGGAAAATGTTCTCCTGATGGACAATAGTTAAGTAGCTGAGTAAATTGTTTGGAAAGTGTGTAACATCTCTGTTGCTAGAAGTTCTTTAAAATACAGTCAACAGGTATTATATGAGACCTTCAATAGGCAGAAAATCTGCCTTAGAAGGACAAAGGAATAGTTTATTTGATTATTTTACCTACATTCACTACACTGTAACCCTGAGTTAGTCTCATGCATTACTAAGCAAAGTCAACTTTTTGTTTCTTCCTAAACAGAAACTCCCCATAACATACAAAAAGAGGAGATAAGTGTATTCCAGAAACTTAAAAGGATGACTGCACTTCATCAAACTTGCATGTTTGTTCTGTCTCCAAACTATTGTTCTCCAAAGTGAAGACCAGCAAAAAGAATAAAAGAGCCAGTTCCAAGTAATAAAATTATCCAGTAAACTGAAGACCTAATTTGGAAACTATTCGTAAGATATAAAGGCTAGGATATTTGAGGCAAAAATAGAACCATTCTCTTCAATGATTTATAAGATTGCTTTAGAGAGACAGGGTAGAACATACACAGTGATGTAGTGAGTGAAAACATAAGTAATTGTTGACATGTTGCATTTTAAAGAGTAGTGGCACCATTTGCCCTCTTGAATTTTGTATCAGTACTTCCATGAGCACTTCTGATCAGCACAGATGTGACTTTGGTTGGCATGGAAAAGGCATGACCTCAGTTCTTCCCTTGACCTAGAAATGTCAGGGTTAATCTGATCTTCCACTTAATATCTAGGTTGCCTGCCCTCCTTCCTGGGAGTACAGCTTTGAAGACAAATGTGAAGCAACCATGATCTAACCACTAAGCTCTCAATTCAAAACTCTCAGCTGCTGTCTTATCCTCTATTTACCAAACTCAGGAGATTTTTATGAATCTAAGTCTGACTTTGATTTTTACCTACTGCATTAAGCCCCTCAAATTAAGGGTTACTATTTCACGAGACCAAAATAGTCCTATAGGAAATAGGTTTGCAGTAGCACAGTACAATCAAAATGGCAATGCTCTCCGTATGCCCAGTTGAAGAAATATAGTTTCCTGGTTATATTACTATAAGATAGTTATGAACCACTAGGTAATAAAATTAGATGATGCCTCATGCTACCTAAGGCAGTTAAAAAAAATGGGGGATTTTTTAAATCTTAAGCTAATAGTCTTAACTTCCACCTAATTTGCTCCTTTCTCATTTGAACAGTACTTTGGTATTATCTCAAGTGAGAACACAAAGAGTTACTGGAAGTAAATAGCCTGTGTTTTGCAAGTAATTGGAACCATCTGTATATTCGAACAACTAGTAATTAAATTTCCTCATGGTAGATGCACAGAGAAGACTTCCGCGATTTCTGAAACTCTGTGTTAAAGGTCCTTCAGCTTTTTGAGAGGACTTCAGGCCAGCGGTAAGTGTGTGTGAACATTTCTTCTGTAGCTTCCAGCAACACTACAAGAAGCAATGCAATCCCTGTTTCAAGTTTGGGACAGAAATACGTCTTCTGTCAAATGTTGCTTCCACTGGCTTGAAAAGTAAAACTGGAAGAAAATGGTTTCTGCTGGTTATGCACCCCTAACATTTTGCAAGTTTCTTGTTGAGACTATTTTCTATACAAAAATATATTACTTTCTAAGAGCCAGAATAGGCCCATTTCTAAATGGTTGTTCAAAAGAACTGTTGGTGAAGACTAGGAAACAGAGGAACATTGGTAGATATTTAGATACTTTCTTATAAATGATAAATCTCACTGTCAGTCAGGACTCTGCAGCACTCACAGTCTCACATATTTTTCCCATGTTTCTTCAGAGATCAGTTAGCTGTGTTGTTCCTTACCCTTTGCCTGAATTTTCTCATTTGCCCTACACGAGCCCTACAGTAGCATCCAGCACCTCAGATGGCTCAAAAAATTTGGAAACCCTGCCTTGTGCTCCCCAAAATTCTCAGATATCTGTCTTGGGTCAGTAGTTCTCGAACTCTGAGTTCCATTTCTTTTAATCTTCTACAGTCTTGTAATTAATCAAATATTATTTATTCATTTCACTGTTGTGGTGGGGTTCAACCAAAAGAAGAGCTTCACTCAACTGTATGAACAGTTTAGGAGAGCTTCTGTTGCTGAAAAATTTTATAGGTGACAAGAGACGAATAGTGGAGGAAACAATATTTTTGTCATATTTTGCTGAGGTTGAGTGGGAACATCAAACTATTGCCTTCTGTTCACACAAGAAATCTCTGATATATCTAAAATACTCTAAGTCTCTGCCTAGACTTTAAAATCACCTTCCATTTCATCAAGGTTTTGTACTATGCAAATTACATATATTTAGAAGACACTCATATTTTAGAAGTTCCATTTCATTCTCAACCTTTAACTTTAAACAGATTTAATTTTGGGGTGTTTTGGGTTTGTTGTTTTTGTTTCTACTTTCCAAAATGGTTTGCTTTGTTTTCATATTGTCAGAAAAAATTCCATGATCCCCTTTGCATAAAAATTGGTGTATACTCTTAAATTGGCTGTTTTCTTTGTGCTTAGGCCACTAGAGGGTAGCACAAACAGCCTCCTGGAGAGAAGGTCCAAGTACCCCCAGGACGCTTATGGAGGACGGACAGACGTAGTAGGGTGGTGAAGCAGCAGTGGGGGCTGTGAACAGAAGATCAAAGTTAACTTCTTAACTCTGCTCAGCTCGACAGTGAAGCTACCTCTGAACTGACTTCATCTAGGCGTGGATGACCATGGCCATTAAGCAAGTACAAGTGTGGTTTGCTGGAGCTGAAGAAGGGTACATAAACATTCATAGTAATGATCTGCAGGAGAGGTTGGTTTTGTTTACATAACTGTGTATGTTTAACCTGTTTAACCCTTTGAGCAACACACTTGTGGACCTTCATGAGAGTGCACAGAACACCAATTGTAATATTTACAGGAACAGACTATGTATACATTTAAACATTTTGGAATTAATTAGTGGTGTATCAGGGAAAACAAACAAACAAAAAAACAAACAACAACAAATAATTTTAAAATCTCATTAAAAAGGTAGGAGTAACAGTGGTGTGCCTTTGTAAATTCAGAAATTCAGGTGTACAATAGCCTGGATCCTCTCAATTTTTCAGAAACTTTACTTCCATGGATAACCTTTTGGATGAAAGGTTTACTAGCCTACCTAACCTAGGCCTGAAGCACAACCCAAGATCGAGACAGACGGTCTGTAAATAGAATGAATTTAATGTGCAGATGCTTAAGAAATAGGCCAGACTTAGTGTAATCATTTTCTCCTTCCTAGTGAAAATGAAAGACAATAAACTGAAACATCCCAACTAAGATTATAGCTACCTTGGCGTTCCACAAGAGAAAACAGGGTGAAGAAGCCAAGTCAAAGAGGGTGCAAATGCAGCAGAGATACTGTGCACACTGACCTTCAGGTAACATGTAAACTGTAACTGCTGTATGGAAGTACAGAAGGCAGAAACAAAATACTTAAGGAGCGATCCAGTACAGAACAGGATGCAACAGCTGAGGAAGGCCTATTAAAAAGCAATTTTTGTGAAGGCCTTACAGCAGGCCAAGGAACTGGAAAGGAAAAAAAAAAAGAACGACAGACGGGAAAATTATATAACAGGTTGTAGATCATCAGTGATATTTTTTTCTCAGCAGCAATGAATCTGGTAGTAAAATCAGCAGAAAAGCAGTGTACAGGTCCACTGATGGCAGGAATAAAGCAGACCCAGGGGAAAGCCTAAATGGACAATAATTGCAGGTTATTATATACTGTGCTACAGTACAGTGGAAAGCTGGTCAGCTATTAGCAAGGTTGGAAGGAATAATCAAGAGGACAGAGAAGAAAGTTTATAATCTTTCAGAAACAGTGAAACAGAAGCATGGCTCTGGAGCTGCAAGATGGGGAAAGAAGCCAGTGATAGACAGGGAATGACATTATACACCAAGGTTGTATCTCCACTGGTGAGGAAGGAATCTGTTGGAGTTTATATATATATTTATATATATCTTTATATATATATTTATATATTTTAAACCACTGTGGCCTGCACTAGTCTAACTTTGATGGGTTACATAGGTTGGGTTTAGAGGTGTTCAAAGCTGATGGAGACAGCACCTCAGGAGAGCAATTCAGCCCATCTTAGATCTGAATCATGACTGGGGCTGTCTCTCCCCATTGACTTTACAGGGAGCTTATGGCAACTAAAAAATTAATTTGACTTTCTGGAGACCTGCAACCATCTGAGATGAAGGGTATGTTCAGAAGCTAGAGCAATGAGGACCATGAGTAAACCCACAGGGAGACTATGATTATGAATTAAATGCTTAGGAAATGTTGGTAAGGAACATCTCCATGGCATCCCTCCACCATCCCTGAAGGTGTTTAAAAGATGTATAGATGAGGTTCTTAGGGACATGGTTTAGTGCTAGAGTTAGGTTACAGTTGGACTTGATGTTCTTGAGAGTCTCTTTTCTACACAGTGTCTTTACTGTCTCTTAACAGAGATGCAAGAACACCCATACTTTCACAAGCACAGTGAAATCTCCTCAGGGACAAAGCAATGCCCATGTACACACAGAGCAGCCTCCAGTCTGAGAACAGAGATATAGAAAACACTTCCTTGGAGGTTAGTTGGGAAACATCATTGTTCCAACACTCCATTAAAAAATCACATGTAATGTAACATAGTATTACTCATTATCCCTTTTACCTATTGTTATTCCTAACAAAATCCATAGCTAACAAACTGTTTAGGTGAAACTGAAAACTGAAAGAAGAAATGGAACAGGAAAGGTACCTTTGAGGCTCAACACATTTCCAAGGCAGCCACAATATACTCTCAGCAGAAGTCTTCAGCTGGCTGTTTCTATATCTAGTAGAGTTTCCCTTTCTAATTCCTAAAAGGCTTTCACTAGAGTTGTCCTAGGGCCAAATTTATTTACCTATGTTAAAGAAGTTATGCAAAATTCAGTTTTTTCAACACAGACATCCAATGTCATGGGAAAAGCTGTGGGACATCCCACTCTGTCCTGGAAGTTCTATGTCATATCTATTTGCCCCAAGCACATGTCTTAGCTACTGTAGAGTATTTGAGAGATCACTGGACACCCTTGTTCAGACAACTACTCCTATCCCTAGGTACATAGTTGCCATGGGACAATAAAAAATGATAAACAGATCCTGAAGGTGACTCATATCTCCAGCAGGCTGAATTGCCTTCTGCAGATGTCCATCCTTCTGCCTAAATTTATATATCCTTGAATAACTAAACTTCTTCTTGCTTTCCTCAGACAGGTGCCAGAGTTAAGTGGGATGAATCTGGACCTAAGTGCCTTCCAGTCCTCAATGTATTTATCCTATCAACGTTCCTGTGAAGGAAAGAGTTGCTGTAATTCTTTCCTGACATATGGGCAACAGAAACAGTCATGCAGAGAGTTGGTGCTTGAGGAGGAAGTTGACTTTCCATCTCCTAGATTGTAGCTGTTGAATCGTCCCCTCTTATGTTATTAGAATTAGTTGCCTCCACAACAGCCAAAGGTTTAAAAACAACATTATTATTAATTTGATTCTCCTGAATTCATTTGATTCAACACTGTAGCTTATTTGTATCTTCTTTTTTTTTTTTTTTAAATGCATCTTTGTCAAGTGCTTCATTTTTCCCTGGCATATCTTGATTCAGTTACGACATTAGGAAAAAAAAAAAAAAGAGAGAGACAAGAGCCCAACTTTTCTGCTGATTATTTCAACTCCCACTACACAGCAGATGACTGAGAAATCCTAAAGATGAGTCAGAAGGTGGAACAGGAAGTGTGGAGAGATTGTCTTAAATTAATGAGGGTGCTGAAAAAATATGTGGAGAAAAAAAAAATCACATTTTTAGATAAGTTGTCTATAAAGGTTTTCTTAGAAAAAGTATCAGTATATTTTAATGTGGAAGAGAAAAAAAAAAGTTAGAAAATGTATTTCTTTTCGATGAATTTGTGCCAAAAATTGGAGAAAGAATTCAATCGCTAAAGTGTAATGAAGGAAAAATTTACATTATAAGGTATCACAAATCAGGTTTAATTATGGCATTGCCAGTAATGTAACCTTAGAATAATGCTTAGATGGAGACCTGCAAGGGAAACCCGAGTGACTCAGGAAATGGGAATGAGTCAGTAAAAGACCTCTTTCCTTTTCCACTTCATGCCAGTTACTGAGCAGGGCTCTGCTGGGGTCATGAAGGATATTGCGATCTTGCAGATGCCTTTCTTCAAACAAAATATCAAATCCAGTGATGCTTACTAATAGTTATTGAAGATCCCATAGCCTGTATGCAAAGTCCAAGCACAGTAACCTCATAGACATTCCATGGTTTAGTGCTGGATATAGGTTATGGATGGACTTGATGATCTTAAGGGTCTCTTCCAGCCAAAATTATTCTATGACTCTATGTATCGATGCTGCATTATCAGGGAAGGAGAGATTTTTCCTTCACTTCCAGATCTAAAACCCTACCTGGTTCCTAGCTGTTGTTAAGCAGACACTGTTCTCAGCAATCTCTGGCCTCTTAGGACCAGTTTCACATCTCATCTGAGAAAGACATGTCTAACACAGTACTGCCATCTAACACTCTTCTGGGCTATTGATTCAACACAGACAACTGCTGAGGAGATTTTCCAAAGGACCTGGCATGTGAAAAGTGGTATTTTGCACACAAAATTCAAACATTTCAAGATGTTCCTTTTAGAAAATCAGAAGCAACAGTTTAGTACAAGATTTTAGTTTGTACTCAGATGGACATAACAATGAATGAGGGTGGATGAGAAACCTTACGTGATTCATGGGAAATAGGGATACAGTGTGTAGTTTGCCAGAATGCTCACTGCCAAGAGAGTGTTTTTCATCAGTGAGTACCTGGAAGGGTCTGGGAGACACTAGGCAGTGGGCAAGTACAGAGATACACTGCTGCCAGTTGTGAGAGGAGTGGAGGATTTTGTTGGCTTTGTAGTGTGTTGTTTTGGAGCCAAGTCTTGAAGATCTTACTCTGAGGTGATTGCTTGTTGCATAGCTTGGATGAAATCACAGGCTAATAAGGGTTTGAAAGGACCTCTGGAGATGATCCAGTCCAACCCACCTGCAAAAGCAGGTTCACCCAGAGCAGATCACACAGGGATGTGTCCAGGAGGGTTTTGAATGTCTCCAGAGGAAGAGACTCCATAACCTTTTCGGGCAGCATGTTCCAGTGGTCTATGACTCTTGAAGTAAAGAATTTTCTCCTCATATTCAGATGAAACCTCCTATGATTCAGTCTGTGTCTGTTGCTCTTCATCCTGTCATTGGGCACCACTGAAAACAGTCTGGTCTCATCCTTTTGACACCCACCCTTGAGATATTTCTAAGCCTTCTCTTCTCCAGGCTGAACAGACACAGTTATCTCAGTCTCTCCTCATAAGAAAGATCTTCCCGACTTGTAGCCCAACCCTGGACTCTCTCCAGGAGTTCCTTGTCCTTCTTAAATTGGGGAGCCCAGCACTGGACACAGAACTTCAGATCTGCCCTCACCAGGGCAGGTAGATGAGGGGTAAAACCTCCCTTAACTTGCTGGTCACACTCTTCCTAATGCACCCCAAGTACCATTGGCATTCTTGGCCTCAGGGGCATATTGCTGACTCATGGTCAACTTGTCCACCACACCAGGACTCCCAGGTCTTTCTCTGTAATACTGCTTTCCAGAAGGTCAAGCCCTAACCTGTACTGGTGCCTGTGGTTATTCCTCCCTAGGTGCAAGGTCCTACACTTGCTTTTGTTTAATTTCATTTGGTTTCTCTCTGCACAGTCCATCATTTAGCCTACATGACTTCTGAGAGGAGTCATTGTCCTGAACTTTTTCGCATGGGTATTTGTAAAGTCTTATTTTAGATTTGCCTTGTCACGTGCTTTGATTTTTTGAATTACCTCCTCCAAAGAGGAGAGAAGAACCTTTGTCTTTGCCTGCTGCTGGATTCAAAGGAGTTTTGCTTGGGTGGACACTGGGAAGATAAGCTGATAAAAAGACTAGTTAACTGGTTTACAACAAATAGGATAGAGCTGATAATGACAGCAAGTGAGAAGGCTGGCAACTGGTCAGGGATAACAGGATTTATTGGGAAGGTCAAACGTGAGTTGAAATGCTTTTAGGCTACCAAATGAGGTAAAATGATAAAACAAGGGACACCAGACTATGCCAAACCAAACTCCTGGGCTGAAGATTACAGAAGAGAGGAGAAAGAGAAGAAAGAATGATTGTAAAGAGACTTAGTAAAACAAAAAAACGAACCAAACAAAAAAACCCAAACAAACAAACACAAACAAACAAAACAACAACAACAACAACACCTCTACAACTTAGCAAGGGAGCAGAATGATGACATGAAATGATGAATGCTGAGCAGGAAGGGAAGAAGTGGAGCAAGTTCTTTTACTTAGGTTTTGAGCCAGGCTATGGGAAACAGATAAACACCACATTGCTTAAACTTGAACTGGCCTTGTTTCATTATCTGCATTTTTTTTGACCACAGTCATGCTGAAAGTAAGGCACATGTATGAGAATACTACTCATGTATTCATATAATGAATAAAATCTAGTTTTCTTCTTCAGCTCTGAACAAGCGGTTCTTCCTTGCAGGTCATCTGGGTCCACTGTTTCTGCAGCAAGAACAGCTGATATCAGCTTCCTTAGCACAGACAGAAAATGGCAGGCTGCAACACATACTTTGTCTGCATTTGTAGTTTTGTAGGTTGAGAAAAGTTCATTTTCTTACAGACTGTTATACAGAGCTGAGGATTGCTGGCTTCTTTTTTCCAGAGGTGCAATACAAAAACAGTGGTACTGCTTTTGTAACGAGGGCAATTTAAGCATAGGAATCAGGGGAGTTGGAGTATTAGCCATATTGCTAAGGAAAACAAAACAAAACATTAAAAATAGATACTTCCTCACCCAGCAAATTTCTTCAAGGCCCTCTTAAAGCTCACACAACTCATTTATTTTGGCTTTAGGTTTTGGTGGTTGGCTTGTAGTTTTTATTCCAGCTGCATTTTTTGATCTAACATGAGTTCCTCTGGTTCTAACATTACAGAGACCTCAAAACTGAAATCTAGAATGAGCTACACAATCAGAGGAAGATTTTTCATACTTGGGGAGTGGGACATAGGATCACAGTCTAGAGACCATCAGTAATATTGTATGAACAAGTATTTGGCCTTGAAAAAGACAATGGTTTCCTGTTAAGTTTCCTTCAAAGATGCTGTGTGTGGGAACAACATAAAGGGACAATAGTGCCGTTCCCATTTTAGAGCTCATGAAACACAAGGCAAACTGGCCCACAGCCATGCCAGAGAACTAAGGAGCTAGTCCAAACCATCAGACTCCAGGTGTGAGACAACAGACTGCATTGCCTTGTCCTTTTCCTAAGACTGTTTCACTGGCATCTCTCACCAGAGCTAAATGCATAAGGAGAAGGATAATAAAGAGCCTAAGTGGAGGGAAATAATGAAGAATTGTGAGGTTTTGTTCAGTTCTAACAATCTCACATGTTTATTAATAGAAGGTTGCCATGTATAAATATATAATTTTGGCTGGATATGGGCAGCATCTCTTTAATTATCTGAAGAAAGAGGGTACTCATTATGTAGATAGTACAGGAACATCATTCAGCAGAAAAGCAACAGAAAATTTCAAGGAAAGAAAGGCATGAACGGGTATTTTTTTCCCATCTCTTGCATTTCATTATGAGTCATTTCTACAGTCTGTGTGTATATATTTTTACATATAAAACCCATAATATCTGTATGACTTATATAAAATCATGTGTGTGCTTCCTCAGTTACTCTGAAGGCAGGCAGAAGCTGTAAATTCTGGAAAAAAAGAAGTGAAATGTATGCAGAGCTGACCCAGCTCAGTGTGCAGTGACTGAGGGTAGAATAGAATTTGGTTTCACAAATTGAACTTCCTTTCATAGCAAATGTGTCCCAAAGTGCTTTACATACAGTACAATGAGAGTGATGCCGGGAGTGGAGGCAAACACAGCAGTCATTGTAGGCACAAAAATAGCTCACATGTAGCCTTCTATATTAGAATCTGTTTCAGCAGGAGAATGCTGGTCTTGGAAACATTATTAACTCTATATTTATCTGTTTCCTTGTTGCCAAGGGATGCTGAACTCCCCCCTGGACAGCCTCTGAGGATGGTTTCAAGAGCATCATACCTTCCATCCTCTCGAAAAAACCCTGCTATTATCATCCCCAAGTCTTCATATTGCACACTTCATTTCTGACTGTACTGGTCTTTTCCTCCATCTTGAACCTCGGCTTATTGAGTATCTACTGGATTCCAGACTGTTGTCAGTCAGAAAACAGGATAAGAGCCAACAACAGCATTATATTCAGTCCTTTACATTAATTTCAACTACAAGGACTGAGTTGTCTTGCAGAAGAGTGTTTCATTGTTGCTAAGATTCCCAGGCACCTCTGTCCATCATCACACAAATTATCTCCCAGGAAATTATTATGTCAAGGAAAACTGCCACGTGTCGTATGGTATTTATGCACCACAGTGACCTATCCTCTGTGCACTCATGGTCCACTTATGAACTTAGGACTGAATCTTTTCCACTCAGTTTTAGTTCACTTGAGTTAGTGGTTAGTTGTGCGTCTCGTCCTGTTATACTGTGTGTTTGTTGAATAGACAAAAGCATGTCCACCAGTTAATTTTGCCTAGTCAGGAATGAAAATGTCATCCAGAGATTCAGGTGGATGTTCACTTCTTGTTTTCTGGGGTCTTGCATTAGCCAAAATCAAAATTTGTTGATATGAAAAACACAGAATGACTCTTCATTACTGAGTCCATTACTCAGTATAAATGAGAAACTGGAGGTCAGCAAAGATACATGATGTCCCTACTGACAGCATTGTTAGACTCAGGAAAGAAACTCTGTTCTCATCATTGACATTCCTCACTTCCAACACAATGCAAATAAGGGGAATCTTGGAAAATCTACTGAGTGCTTTAGCATTCAGATTAGGCTAACATGTACAAAGACTGTGTCCAAACCAACCAATAAATACTTTTTTTTTTTTTTTAAACCATTGTTGTTCCAGTCCCCTGATTGTCCAAATGAAAGGGATGTGAAAAAACATGAAATAGTTCCCATCCAGATTGTATGCCTCACTTTTCCTTCAATGGAGATCATAGCACAGGAGTCTTGACATGGTCCTGAATCTCACCCTGAAATAAGCTCAGGGACACAGAAACACTGTTAGGTCTACAAGCTGTTCTGTACTCAGTTAAGTTTGGGAACTAATACTGCTCAGCCTGGCCTCAACTTGCATGTAAATTCATTGATAACAGAGTGTCTTCCAGTTTACACAAGCTTAAGTACAAGAAATATCTGTTGAGATTATTCAGCTGTGGAGCTGGTTTATCAGAAGGCGCATTGTCCTCCTGAGCCCACCTGACATTATTGAGTTCTGATTTTCAAACCTTCAATATGCTCTGTGGCAGGTATAGCAAAATCAATGACATATGATAACAGGGGATGATTTGGTATATAATCTGCTGCTGGCCAAGTTGAGTGCTTTCAAAGAAGGGAAAGGGAATATGACAGCCAAAAGAGTTCTTTAAAAATGTATACTTATATTTGAAGTGTATATTTGAGAAGTAATGATAAAGAATTCCTTGCAACCATCAATGCTTAGAAACATTTGAAATGAATCTTAGTGTTTTGAAACCAAAGAGTATGCTGGGGGCTATGGTGGCTTTGGGTCTTATGTACCTAGGCAGAGGTTTTCCCCTCACACAGTTCTTATTTTAATAAAAAATAGAATAGAGGAATTGAACAACAGCAAGTTTTCCTATTTAATTGTTTGTCATGAAAGAGCAGGTCCTCACCCAGTATAGACAAAGATATTTTCTACCAATCATTAATACAGAAATTGCATTTGCTTGAAAGAGTCCTTCTTTTCAGATTAAAAAGCTGATGTTTTCTGGAATAGGCTGTGAAACCTGATCTAGGCTTTCTGTAAAGCTCGGAAGAGTCAAAAATAGAGGGAACTGATGGCCTTCAGACAGCAGCACTTGCTCCCCTGGGAAGAAAATTCCCTGCAGAATACAGTCACCAAACACTGTACTTTCATCTTCAAGTTAAGCACAAACTCCTACATGTTCTGAAACCCAGACCAGTCCACTTTCTGTAACAGAAACTCACAAGCCACCAACAAGGCTCTTGCCTTAATTTGACCTCTCGAGATGATTGTGGAAGACAACCAAGCTTTCAGGCTCCTACACATGGATCACGTGTCAGCAACACAGGTTTGCTCACACTTGAGGCTCTCAGGCCATGTGGAGTTATACAAATTCAGCTGATTCAGCTGTGAGTTGTCATTTCATGACAACTGAACCCCAAAGATCATGAATATGCTGATATATGCAGGGGCATAATCTCATTACATGAGGTTTTTCAGCCATGTAAAATCTTTAAGCTAGCTGATTTCCAAATGGCCTGAATCTGGTTCTTCAAGGGAGCAGAATTGTCTCTCAGGTGCATTGCTAAGGAAGCCCATTGATTTCATAGGCAACAGTAAGAACACACATGGCTGCCGTTTGCTGTGCATTTCTCTCTGATGAAAGGATGGTATAGCCTCACTGTCATGTCACTCTGTACAGTCTTGGTTCTGTTCAAACTGTGTTACAGGCAAACAGACACCATGCAACCCTCTGATTAGCCAGTTGGACATTTCCAATGGTTAAAACCAAGAAGAAAAATAATATTATATTTCCTTCCCTCTGCACAGACCAGGAAGAACAGAACACTGGAACAAGCTGCCCAGGGGGGTTGTGGAGTCTCCTTCTCTGGAGACATTCAAAACCCTCCTGGACACCTTCCTGTGTAACCTCATCTGGGTGTTCCTGCTCCAGCACGGGGGGATTGGACTGGATGGTCTTTCGAGGTCCCTTCCAATCCCTAACATTCTGTGATTCTGTGAAGAAGAACGGGCCTTTTCTGTTCAAAATCAACTGCCTCTGGAAAGCAAGGTCTGATTTCGTCAGTCTGGGATTTTGCAAGGCTCTCCTAGGCCTTTTCTTAGCACCTCTCTGGCTGTGCATGAGCAGAAGCATAGCATGAACCAATGCATGGAAGCAGACCTATGGTATAGTAACTCTCCCATTTTGACTCTGAGTCTTCAGTTGATCCTACTTTGGATACCAGTACTTCATTTGACTCCTTCCATGTGCTTGAGGTGACTTGTCATTTACATTGATGGGAGATCTTCCAGTCAGTTCAGTGTAAGGAAGCTTGCCCTCATATTTAAACTTGCCTAATGATTTCACACAAAAAAGCTGACTTCCAATTGTACGTGAAACTAATACTGGCATATGCTAAGTTTCATTGTTAAATTACATCTGTAAAAGCATGTACAAAATTCTCTGTTCACCTTATGTACTTTTTTTTTTGGTGTAGGTAAATTCACAAAGGTCATGACATCTTTACACTCATTATTTCCTGTCACAACACAATAGCTGATAGTGATAGGTTTCCAGCCTCCACAAGAAGCCACTGTGGATGGAGCTGGAACATTTTGCCATTCTCCTAGCTGAATCTGAAAACTCTGGAAGTATGGTGGGATTCAGAGACCTTTTATTCCACTATGGGCCCTGGAAGACCCTACTTTTATTTTGCCATTTCTCCACACACTTGACCCCTTTGACTTTATGTTTTTACCCCTTCAAACCATTGCATCCAGTTTCCTTAAGCGCGTGTTCAGAGCTTCCTCAGAAAGACCTCAGTTTCCTTACCTACCTAGTTCTTTTCTGATTACTTATGGATTTCTTATCCTAACCTGTTTCCTCAACAAGACATTTCTAGTTTTTCCAGGACTCTGTACCTCTCCTGCCTTCCCTGTGAGTCACAGTTCTCAGTTTTCTCTTCATTTCTGAATTCCCTCTCAATCTCTCTCCCCCTTTTCCAGTCTCTCATTTGACCTTCTCTATGTGTTTTTTTCTCATCTGCTGCCTCCTCCTAGAGATCTGGCACTTCTGCTTTCTAAATTCAAATCTACCATTTCCTCTTTAGCTAAAGGTCTGGAGGGATGAACAGCTCTCAATAACAACTATCTTTCAGCATCACCCACAGAGGTAATGTGGCTCCAAAACTGAATGGATACATGCAGAAAGCACAAAGGATTAAAAATTGTCTGTTCTAATTTCAGGGCCAGCACAACCCACCAGCTGGAGATACAGGAAAAGACCTCTTCACCCTTCTACTGCAGTCAACAGAACAAATGGAGTCTGAATCTTTGTATTACACTGTCACTTGTACTATAACTATTACTTTAAGATCACAGGAAGGTACATGCAAAGTGCAGTTTTCCTGAGATGCTGGAAGGGTGTCTGAGACAAAAACAGCTCCCAGGTAGAAAAGTAATTTTGAAGTGACCAAGACCTTATGCTTTCTTAGAGAATACACACTTGTGTGCACACACAGCAGCCAACTGAGCTCTGGTATTTGTTCTATAAGCTTATTAATGTTGGATTGGCTAAACAGTTAGCTGGAATCATGAATAGTCTCTCCCTTTGCTGTCAAAGCCCTGGACTGTTTGTTTATCCTTGCTTATTTCCTTTACAGCCCCATCTGCATGTCTGGCCTTTAGAAGACAGCCCACAGTATAGGTGATTTACTAGCCTGGGCAGAAATAGACAAAAATAATAAGAAATAGAAATTTAAAAAGGTATAAGACCAGATCTGAAGCTTATTACATTCATAAATTCTAGGATGGATTTAGAAAATTGGCCATTAAGGAAACTGAGCATATTTGCAACACCAGTAACAAATAATGCATGTAGAGATATCATCTATCAGACAGCAGAGAACTGATAGATTAGTAGATATATAGACAGACAGATAGAAATATAGTGAAATAGGCAGAGAGATAGACAAAAAGATATAATACAAAATCAGAAAAATATATTTTCTTTAAGTATACTATGAAATTCTAACAGAAAGATGATGAGAAGCCTTTTTGCAAAATTGGTTTTAGAGCCCCCTCCTTCTCCATCTACAGTATTTCCATATGTGTGTATGTTTGCATGCACACATACACACATGCACACACACATATATGCTGCCAACACTCGGTTATCTGCCATGCATCCATATTAGAATGAGGTATATGAAATCAGCAGTGTTGATGCCGGACCCTGACTGACATTCCCTCTGGCTACTTGGAGAATAAAATAGGAGCAGGAATGGGTTTTGTAAAACAAGCATTCATTCATGCAAACAAATCCAATATTGAGACTGTGCTCACAACACACATCGTTCAAAGTGAGACTGGGCATACCTTCAGAAGTAAAACATGCCACAGGATAACAGAGAGTTCTGAATCTGAGCACTGACTTTGTCATTGTTTCCCCTAAGGCTGTAAACCTCCACTTGAAAACTGACCACTGACTTGGGATGATAACGTTACACACCTAATCTCTACACTTAGTTCTCTCTAAAGTTCAGCAAGCAGCTGGGTGCCCAAATATGAATTAGCTGCCCTAAGTCCTTTTCGGAATTAGGCTTGCTTTTCAAGAATATGCATTGACTGTGACTACAGTTACGGAAGGACAGCACTCCCCAAAAAGCTGTTTTAAAATACATCTTTAACTTAAATTAGGTTCAATAGATCTAATGCAAAATTTGAGAGACAAAAAAAAAACAGAAAAAGTAGTGATTTTTTTTTCCTTACAGCTCTTTGTATCATGTTTATCATCATAATTAGCAAATACAACTGTGAACACACATGTGCACACACATATATGCAAGCACACATGCACACAAAAACATGCACAGAAGCCCTAATTAAAAGGAAATTGTTCTGTTTGTGAAGACAGGCACTTAAATATTAAGAGCCCCCAGAATTGAGGTTACGTGCACAACCTGGATTTTCCTTTGTTGTACAGATGCATTCTAATTCAGCTTTTAATTACATGATCATTCATAGAGTAGATGGCATGTGCGGTGCCATTTGCTGACTGCAGAGGACTGGAGGATTCTGCTTCCCATTTCAAGCACACAGGAGGGGTAAATATTCTCCTCCAGATATGACCTTTTGTTCTTTTAACTCATTCCTATCTCAGATCCATCCCTTCTCACTCCGTATTCCCCCTCCCAGTTCCAGTCCTATATCTAGTTTCTTTTTTCTGTCTCTCTCAATGTCTTTTTCCTGCCTTAGCTTTTCAGTGCCAGCCTCACAAGCTCTCAGATCCACTATGCTTTCCACAGTTTATTTTCCAATGTTTTCTTACATTCCTTCTATTAATTCCTCCTTTTTTTCCCATTATTCTACCACAAATGGTTTCCCGTAGATTTATCTCCCCTACCATTTCTCACCATTTTCCCAGATTCTTCCTACTGAGAAGCAGACTGCTGTGTCTCAGCACAACCTTTCCTCTAAAGTTCTCCCTAGCTAACTGTATCAATGCAAATAAATAACTGGGGAATTCTTTAAACCTGAGTCCAAATGACATTGCACCATGAAGCTATATTGCTAACCTCTGTTTTCAAAAAAATACACCATTATTGTCTGTAGTGCTTACTGGAAACACCCAACTGGTCTGTGACAATTTCCAAACTGCAAACAGAAGGTGCATGGGAGGCTGATATGAGCCAAATCCATGCCAAAGACTGTGCTAAGATTAAGACAATTAATAAATACCTTAAGCACATGTTCAGGACCCAGTTCAGTTGCTAGTAAAGACACTACACTTGATTGTGAATCCCAGTTTGTTCCCCATTTTTGTCTCTTCTCAATCCATCCCAGTTTACTCTGACCTTCCTTGTCTTTCCAGGTCTCATAAATTCCCCCTAGCTGCCTCTTTTCAGTTTCTCCTCTGGCCTCACTATTGGATCTCCCTGTCAGTCCCCAAAAGCTCAGGAAAGACAGAATCCTTGCTTTTGTCTCAGGTATCCAGGCTCCGATTTTTCCTAGTCTGTCCCAGGGCAGTGCTGCAACGACAGGAATAACCCTCGTCTCTGCTGGGGCATACCTGTGAGAGCCAAGTCACTGGGGAATCTGGTTTTGGAAATCTGCATTTCTAGTGAGTGTGTGAGAACTACCATTTTCCCAAGGCTTTTAATTGGCCACTTTGGGGCAGATTTTCCCCAAGATAACAAAAAGACTTGAGAAAGAGCTTCACCTCCTGTCAGCTCTTAGTATCATGCTGTAAAGCACTGGGACAGGAGAGCTTTACAAAGCAACTCATTTGACTGAGTTCAAACCAGCCCAGTTCTCCTCTGGGCTGCTCTAGTGGACAGATAAATATCTCTAGCTGAAATTTTCAAGAAATAAAAAATTTGAACTGAATGCACACACGCAACCTGGAGAATTTCAGCCAAAACGTGCAGTTTATCAAAGCTGAACAGGATTTTATTATAGGGAGTCTCAGGCAACCTTTGTAATTGGTGGTGCTACGAGATCCTATTAAGCTGAAATCTCCCTTCCTCACAGGGGCGCTGTGAGCATTAATTTGTTAATGATCGCACAATGATTTGATTATGAAAAGAACCACATTAACATGAAGCATTATTGTCCCTACAATACAAGCTTGCCTGCTTTCATTACTCATTATGTACAGAGGCATACATATTATGGAAAAGGTATGAGGAGATAATAAACTTGGTATTCTTTTCAAAGGATTAATAGAACATGTTTACAGTGTTCACAGCACGGGCAACGGGAATATTCTGGAGAGCTCTGTTTAAACAGCAGAAGCCATTGGGTGGAATGTAATTATGTGTATGTATGTGTCTGCACAAATCCTGTGTCTAAATAGACATGCAAACACACACATACAAACACTCTTTTCTATTTTTCTGTCCTCTATTAACCCCCAGTTTCTATGCAGCCTTGACTTGACCACCTGAAACTCACCAGTCCTACTTTAATAACAAAAGGCCTCCATAAACAAAGCACCTTTTTTATTACAGTGATACCTTTTGTTGCCTACACTAACTACAATCCTCTGCTAAGCTCCTTTGGATGCAAATAGTTTTTCCTTTCTCTCCTCAGCCAACCTTTCTGATTCTAACTAAGATAGAGGAAGGAAACAAAAACAAAAACAAAAACAAAGAACAAAACAAAACAAAAATCCCCACACTGATTCACGCATTAATTCAGGGACCAATCTTTCAAATGTTCACATGAGTAATCCTTCCTCAATGAATAATCCCTCTGACCACAGCAGACTGATTAACAACAATGCAGATTAAGGTTTTCAGGATTGGGCCCGTGCCCTGATGCTTGGATTCTCACCCGAAGTTTAGTGGATGATGGTCCCTCTCCTTTTGTTAGATGTATTAGAGGCCCACATGCAGCTCTCAATTATTTTATTTGATTATATATCTAATAGGCCCTGATCCTGTCAGCGCTCTCTGGAAAGCCTAACAAGCTGAAGTAAACAATCCCAGCCGAGTTAGAAGTCTCGGCAGGACCAGGCCCTTTAGTAGTAACTGAGAACTGTGTCTTTGAATTGTGATCAGAAAGTGTTATCTTTGCTATTAAACATCTTATGTTTTACTTGGAAAATCTCAGCAAAATCAGCTAGTGGAGAATCTGGGAGTATATGGGCCGATTTGGCTACTTAGGTCTAAAGAAGGATAAATTACTATTTAAAACCCAAATTCACACAAACTGTTGATTTAAAAAAAAAAAAAAAACAAAAAACAAAAAACCAAACAACAACAACAACAAAACAACTAGCTTGCAATTTGTTTTACCTATTTAAAAACAAAATTCACATGTATTGCTTATTTATTTGGAACAAAACTTGCCTGCAATTTTTTTCATATCATTCAGTGAATGACGGTTCTGTGCGCTAGGTCCAGGGTTTTGAAGTTCAGCAGAATCTCCCTCCAGCAACCTTTCGGCCTATTCCTGCCTTTCTTCTTTACTTGCTCGTTTCCTGGAAAATGAAGATATTCAGGACTGATGTATCACTATGCCCCCCCTTCCCTGCACCAAATGGTGTTCATTAAAAACTTGCTGCTAGCAAGGGCCTGATCCAGCCCTCCTAGAAGTCATTGGAAAGCTGTCTATTGACGTCGTGGGGACGAGGAGCATACTAATGCACGCAAGTACCTTTACTAATGCGGGCAGTCCTGTTAACAACACCGAAGTTGTTCACAGGATTAACAGCAATCAATCAAGCCCTTTGAAAGGCACATTAAAAGCCAAAGCCTGGTGCTGCAAACCCTCTCTCACATGAGGTGTGTGTATACCTGTGGCTGGTCCTGCTGCATCTCTCTGCTCCTGGTCCAGCAATGTCAGTGCATTTTTCCAGCTGTGCTGATTTGAGGAAGCATTTCATCTGAGGATATAAGAGTTATTGGTGATCTACCCCAAAATATTGTTCGTGTTTCCAAAAAAAGATGCTAACGTAAGTGAGGAGCAGGAGCAAATGAGGCTATAAAAGGGCTTGGAAGGGAGGTATTTGTGTTTGGTTGGTTGGTTGTTTTGTTTTGTTTTGTTTTTTTGTTGTTTTTTTCTTTTGCAGGTAGACATGAAGTGAGGGGGGCAAGCTGGGGGAAGAGAAATTTAAAGTGCTTCATTTTGATTCCAAGCTGATAAATAATTTTCACTGTCCAGAAGAAACTGAAACCTGTTACAAAAGACTTTATTCTTATAAATTCCTGTGGACTCCCTCGCTTACGGATTGCTGAACTGGACCCATTGTGATTACACTGGGAACAATTCTCACTTGGGAACTGTTCGGCAAAGGCCGGTTTATAGATAACAATTTCACTCCTCCTTTGCCTGTATCTGTTTAAAATCTAGTACAGTCCCTTGTACATGTGTAAAGGTGCTTATGGGGTACAGCTTATTTCCATCCACTGCAGCAGCTGTGTTCATCTCAGAGCCCTTGCAGCAGTATTTGTGTCCATATTATTTCATCCTGCCACCCCTCACAGCTGTGCCTGTGCACCAGGGGGCTGTACTTGAACGGCATCCATTTCTAAATGACTATACTTAACAGCACTGTGAAAACGGGGCGTGGACCAGCTCGAAGTTTTTTTTTTAAATATGTATTATTATAAAAAGGACTCCCCCTCAGCAACAAAATTACTCTTTTCACTGCCCTGTTCTTCTAATTGTCTTTCATTTGGGATAAACCATGATTGCAAGCAAAGTGGCCTGCTCATGGACAAGGTGTTAACAGAACTATCCCTAGGATGGATCAGAGCCGGATGCTGTTTCACTTTTCACTAGAGTAGATATTCCTTCTCTAAAAAAGGTTTAACAAGTCTCCAGCACGGATGCAATTTTAAGGTTCAGAAGGAGCAAATATTAAGATTTTTAATGTCCTGATTCAGGGTGTGGGGTGCCAGAAGATTTTGTTTCATGCAGATTTTGTTGTTGTTGTCATTCTTTTATCACAGTCCAAGGCACAAGGCAAGATTTGAAAGCGGGTGAGTCACAGGGCTGGGAATTTGTGAGAGGGGCTGTCTGAGGGTTTTACCCACCCGCAGCTTCTGCGCTGTCAGATCTCCGTGTCTTTAGCCTTTAAACGTTGTAAGTGTGTGCCTGGGAAGGGAAGACAGACAGATCCCCCCCTTAGACCCCAATAATAGCTTGCCTGGTCAGACAGCAGACAATGCGCGGTGCCTGCCACCATCCCGGCATTAGGCGTCTGACAGCAGCTGCCTCACCATTAGCGGCAAAAAGATATTTAAAGACCCGTAATAGGCGGTGAGGGCTGCCGGGGACCGGACTCGGCTGTACCCCCAGGTGCGGGCCCCGGGGGAAGCGGGGCGGGGGGGTGATCCGAAGGGGCCGGGCCCGTCCCCGCCCCGCTTCCCGCAGCGCTCCCCCCGCGGGGACCGTCGGTCGCGCAGGGGAGGGGCGCAGCCCTGCCGCACCCCCGCCCCCCCCCTCCGCCCAGGACCGCCCCCCCGCGCCCCACTATCGGACCCCTCCGCTCACGTTTCCTGACAGGGGCGCCCGTTTAAAGCTCGGAGGGACTCGCAGTCACAGTAGTTGTAATAGCTGGGACACCTGCATTGGGTTATTATTTTAATTTATTTTTATTTTTTTTTAAAGCGGGTGTAGGACACTGCCTACTGCTCTGTTATTAAAACAAAAGCCAAATAAAGTGAAAAGTGCTACAAAGGTGCTGTGGTTTTGTTTCTTTTATTTGTTTGGTTTTAAAGCATAAATAAATTCCGGTCAATAAAACATGCAGGAACGTCGCAAATCTAAACTAATAATCTCGCTTCTCCACGGCTGCCCCTTCCGTTTACCGTCACACGTGTTCCCGGCGCCCTGCCCGGCGCTCCCGGGAGACGGGCTGCTGGAGGGGTCCCGCTCCAAGCCCACCCCCCCGAGTCCGCCGCCGCCTCCGCCCCGGGGAGCAGCCGGTGGCGCCGGGAACAATGGTTGGGAGCCCCCGCGGTGCCTGGGAGCGGCCCGGACCGGGCGTGGGGACCGGCGGGGACTGCGCGCACGCCTGGGGTAGAGGAGGTATTCGGGCGCCGTGTGGCTGCAGCCCGGCCGGAGAGGGGGAAGGTTCCGAACAGGTAACTCGCAGGCTGCTCCGAGCTCGCCTGCTGGAGCTTCTGCGAGGTTCATCCCCGCACAGCTCGCACGGAAGCCGGGGGAAAGGGGGGGAAAAAAAATCAGGAAAATTGTTCCGAGCGCACGCAGAGTCTTGTTTTGTTACTGTCCGGATTGCTGTTATTATTATTTGGGGGACAAGGGGGAGTTTCGTCCTTAATCCGAGCCTCCCTGCCCTCCCCACCCCCAGATGCTATGAAAGGAGAGCTGACTTCATTTCCACCATACAGTACACTTTGTCTAGAGAGCATTGTTCGGACAAGCAACTCCCGATCCCTGATGACTACAAAATACGATTTATGTTTCCATCAGAGAGAGAGAGAATATCCTGATGGCTTGAAAGTCGGGCAAGAAAATCTTATCTGATCAATCTCTTCCCAATACACACACACACCCGCACACACAGCTAGTATAGGAGATAACGCCCGCACTGATCGTACGTAAAATAAATATCGGCAGCATGAACATTAACAACAATCATCTCGATATTTTTCGTCTCTCTCCAAAGAGCTACAATAATATAGTTTGTGCCTTTCCTAGCTTGATATGATCAGCAGCAACATAATTTTTGTTAAAAAAATGAGCTTAAAGAGCATGCATTTTTTTAGATGCAACAAGAACATATATAGTAAAGAGAGCTTGTAACATCACGACCACAACAACAACACCGAAAGCAACCTCTGAGCCCGAGGATTCGTCCGTATCTGAACTGCTTTTATTATCAATTGCGAAATCATGAGAGTAAATAAGAGACATCATAATAGGAAGAAATAAGAACACCTTGGGTTTGTTTTTTTTCCCCCTCTCAAATAAAAAGGCAGATTTCCCGATGATCACTGAAATTATAACGACAGCGATTGATCGGAGGGCTTGCAAAGGAAAAGGAAAAAAAAAAAAATCATCATCATTGGTCCTAAAAACGCAACCGTTCCCCTTTGCTCACTTGGCACAATAGAAATTGACTGTGTCTCAAAGAGCCATGCGCCTAGTGCTATTTATAGCCAGGGGCTGTGTTGGAAGATACCATTAAGCCTCTCCCAGGCAGACAGACAGGGGGGTGGTTGGATGGGAGGAGGGGGGTTAGCCAGAGTAGAGGCACAAGCAATCCCCCACCCCCAGCCTCACTTCCCCGCACAGACACACATCCACGCACTCACACCCCACCCCCTAGTCTGGCTGGGAATTTGAACCGATCCAGCCTGTTTAAACGGAAAGGACACAGATCTTCAATGTAAAAAAAAAAATCAGATCAGACCCAGAGAGAGAGAGAGACACGGAGAGGGAGGAGTGTGTGTGTGTGAGTGTGTGTGTGTGTGTGAAAGAGGGAGAGGGAGCGAGAGAGCGAGAGAGAGGGAGAGAGGGAGAGAGAGAGAGAGGGAGGGAGAGAGAAAAGAAGAGGGGGAAAAAAAGGAAAGAAGATTTTCTCTATGTATATAAAGATGGCCACGTTAGCAAACGGACAACCAGACAATACCAGCCTGAGTAGCAATCACAGCAACCCCAGCACCAACGGGCATATGAACGGATTAAACCATAGTCCCGGAAACCCATCCACCATCCCAATGAAGGACCACGATGCCATTAAGCTCTTTATTGGGCAGATCCCCCGTAACCTGGACGAGAAAGACCTCAAACCGCTCTTCGAGGAGTTCGGGAAGATCTATGAACTGACGGTGCTGAAGGACAGGTTCACTGGCATGCACAAAGGTGAGTTACCTCCTGAACTTTCCCGGGAGAGATCGAGAGAGGAAGGCAGGCTCCCACTCCCTCTCTGGGTCTGTTTTTCTCTCTTTCCTTTCGATTTCATTTTATTTCATTTTCAGTTGGCCCGGGGGTGGAGGCAGCAGGATGGGAGGGCAGGGAAAGAAATAATAGAATCTCCTGTAAAGAGAAAAGAGAGAAGGAAGGGGGTCAGCTCCGTTTGGTTTATTCATTAGTATTTTTATTTCTTTGCTCCCCTTTTTTTGGGGGGTGCGACGAAGCCACTTGCGAGCGCCGGGCGGGCGGCGGGGCTGGCAGGCAGCTGTCCGCGCGCTGGTGGTGCTGAAACCGGGATTTCTTTATTTATCTTTGGGAGCCGCACATTTTCCACCCGGGGGTGTGTGTGTCCGTGTGCTTGCGCGGAGCTGGGGAGCCCCTATTTTACAACTGTTGTGTAGCTGGCACCGACGTCTTTTCTTTTTCTTTCCTTTTTTTAAAAAAAAGAATTTTTGAAAATTTTTTTTTTTTTATTTATTTTTTTTTTTTTACTGCTGTTACAATAATTATCTGTAGCCTACTCCAAAACCAGAGGTGGAGGAGAGTGAGTTGCTCCGGGGGTATTTAATTTTCCTTTCCTTCAGCATGGGAACAGGGATATAAACAACAATAAAAAGAGCCTATCTATCTTAAGCGGGGCTGGTGGGGGGGGGGGGGTGTCTGTACGAAATCACAGCATGAGTGTGAGTGTTGGAGAAGATGATCCGGGAGAGACGGGTTGCAGTTTAGTTACAGAGCGGAGAAGTCTCTGAGCAGGCATATTCTAAGCACTACTTTAATGTGCCCAAAGTCCATCCCGGGAACTTTTTAGATTTTCTTTAAAGGCAGTGGAGACATACTCCTCATGTGATACCTCACTCACTCCATTTCTGCCTGCTCCTTTCCCTGCTTAGGTTAGGCTCTCCAGAGGTGCATTTCAGATTAGACGATGCTACATTTTGGAGGTGGGGGAGGGTGTGTGTGGTGGGGGAGAGATGCTCAGATGCTCGGGTAGGAAAGTAGGACTCACAGGAAAGAAGTTGAAGATAATTTGCATGGTAGCCCCGCTTAGGAGCAGACGAGACCCAGGAGTGAAGCAAGCCACTTTATTAACTCAGGTTCTGTATACATGTGTGTGTTTATTTCATTAGATATGTAGCTATTAAAAACAACAGCAAAAATCAGATCAGAAGTGATTGGGGTGTGACTCCGAATCTAGTGCGGAAGAAGAAAGGGTTTTGCAGGGGACCACAGGGGGAGTGGAAGTTGCATGTGTTATAGGAGAGGTTCAGTAGCAATGTCTACTCCAGCTTGGTGGACTGCTGGCAAGGAGAGTCACTGGTAATGGCATTACTGTCTTCCCATCTTTCCAGATGCCTTGGCGAGTTGTAAATCTTAAACTTAACGGCATGTTCAGCAGGCATTTCTTCCCCCTTCCCACTCACTCTCCTTTCTTCCACCCTCAGGAAATGCAAATGAAAATGTACCCTGATAGTGCAAAGTACCAGTTTCAACACGGGCTAGAGAAAATGTTCAGAGCTCAGCGACCAGGGACTCAGTCGAACTTATAGGGTATTTCTTTCTTCCTTTCTTGTCAGTCGCTCCAAACACCCTTCTCATATTTACAATGATCAGCGTAGCCCGTTCGAACCTTGCTTTATTTTCAGACAAGCTTCCTAGAAGCCACATCAAGGTCTGATGGGCATCATTTAAACCTGACATCTGTATTGTAATAGTTATTAATAATAATAAAAATAATAGTAAGAAGCACAAGGAAAGAAAGGTCCTGGGAGATTTCATCTAATAGATGAGGCATAGTGAGAATAGCCACTGAGCTTGTGTGTGCGCACATGTGTTTGCAAAAATTATCTAAGGTTTCTGTAAAATAAAAATAATAGCAGTTAAAAGCTACGCTGAAGAGAATCACTCAACATAATGTAGAGGAAACCTTTGAGCTAACACCTTGTGAAAGCATTTTTGTGGTGGAGGGAGGTTATTTTTATTTGTTGATGAGATTTTATTCTTTTGTTATGTTCTATCAAACCTGTAATTAATCGATCTATACGCTAATTTGAATTTCTATTTCATAGAAGTTAATCCATCCTCTTTCAGTTCAGTTTTGCTTTTACTGCATGCCTGTATTCACAGAGACAAACTCAAGAAGGAGGGGAGGGAGGCAGAGAGAGAGAGAGATCATTTATCTTGCTTGGATGTGTTTAACACATATTCCTGAATTAAGCAAGATACTAACTTCATTTCCCTTCATTTCATTTCTGTTCTAAAGCTGCAACCTAGGAAAAAAGCCAGATGGGAAATCTTGTCACCTCATCAAACTAAATTGCATGAGTTCATCTTGAAAGAAACAGTCATTTTAAACCTCCTAGAAGTTTTGGACTTTGGAAGGAAAAATGATGATGATTATTGTTATTTTGCAGGCTAGGGTTTGAGAGAGGCTTCAATAGACACCGAGTTGCCAGCATTTCAGAGATCGGTTTTATTTAGTACATCTGAGAAGAGTTTGAACTCCTTTCTAGCGATGCTGCTGATTTATTAGCTAATCCTGATAAAAATGTGCCTCTGGCTACCTGGAAAAAAATTACTTTCTTGCCAGTAGTGATTAATTACTATTAAGTCAAAAAGCATGATGGGGCTCTGAAGAATGAGGATTGCATCTGGCTTTTTTATTATTTTATTTAATTTTATTTCATTTTCAGTCTTTTTTTTTTCCCTTTCCCTTCTCTATATGCTGTCATGTGAAGCATAGTATTCACTCAGATCTCCTTATTTTGGCTCTGCTTTGCAGGCATAGATGAAGAATTGCACAAAGATAGTCCAACTTGGCTCTCTGTGTTAGGATGGCAATATGAAGCCCCAAGATGCTTTCCATAAGTGATGCATAATGCTTATACATTAATTGATCCATCACTCTCAGTTGATTTCGTTCCTAATCCAGGGGATGAGGCTGTGACAGTAGTATACCCTGAAGGGTTAATAGTAGGCTGTAGTTTATTTAAGTGTATGGAGAGCCAACCTTGGGTGTGGAGAGGGAGAAGCCAGTTTTGTGTTGGGAGGAGGGAAGAGAGAGGCATTAGCTTAAAGTAAAAATGTATCAATCAGAATAATTTCAGGTGTAAATCTGTTGAAATGAGAGTGCAGGATATATATACCTGAAAATATTATTAAGAGAATCTATTGTGATGCTCCCCTGTAGCGGAAAGAAATTGAAAATTAGCAACCTGACGGTAAAGTACATGACTATGCCCCCCTCCCAGAAAAACTATCACCAAAGGAGAGAGAAGTCCCAGGTTTTCCCACCAGCAGCCCTGGATGATACCAGGTCAGATGCCAGGGAAGAGGCAGGAGAACATGATTCTTTTGCAGACACGCAAAGAGAGAAAGGGTAGGGGGGTATCAGTGTGTGAGGAAAGGTGGGAAAGGCTTGCCAGATCCCTGAGAGAAGCTTTTGTGGCATGAGCGTAGCTGCAGCATCTCTCCCCCATCCTCGCTTCTCTCCACACGGGGCAGGAACACACTCCTGCCATGGTGCTTTGCTCTAGGGTTGGGAAGAGGCTGTGTGCTGGAGATCCGTGGGTAGAAACCTACCGAGGCTGAGCTGACCCACCCACGCGCTCACACATACACACACACACATGCACAGAGTTAACTAATCACACTTGAACAATTTAGCAAACCATTCATTCATAACTTCCCCCCTTCTTATCTAGCAGTGGAGTATGCTTAAAGGCTGAGTTACTGGGAGACATAAAGGTTAGTGCTCTCAGGACAGCCATATTATAATGCATTATCTTTGAAGTCATTTAAGGCCAATTTAAGTGGTATTTAGTATAATATTTATGAATTAATGTAATCTAAATATAGGACTGTTCCCATAGGTTTAAACAGCCTTTTCTATTGAAGCATGCTTGTACCCAAGGCCTGGAATGTGTTTTAATTTAAAACACACAGGTCTCCATAATATTCTATTTAGGAAGTCAGAAGAAATCAGCATTCCACACTTAACTGAGATTTACTGAAACACATGCGGGTGAGTGCACTTAAAGAGTGGAGATAGCGTGCAGTGGGAAAGCAAGAGTCTTCCATAGACGCGAGAGCTACAACATTCTTTCAGCCCTCACGGAGGGAGGGGAGAAAACACTAAACCCACCAAAACTCCTTGAAATCCACCATTGTAGTCCCGTGGTTTAGAGCATGTACCTACCTGACCCGAACCTCACTCAGTAAGCATTTGATGCAGCTAGAAAAATGCATCATGGAAAGAATAGTTTAGTTCTTTTACTGCGATATCTTCTCAAAAGTATAAATAATTTTTAAATTTAAGACACCTCGAGGGTAGGTAAACGCCACTTCCATTCATTACATTCTGTTCCATTTGATTACAAAGGTAGATGATAGGAAAATTAAAATCTTTTTAAGTCTAAGAATGTTTGTTAAGGTTTTGAATGTCTCAGAAATTCAAAGGTGCTGTGAAAATGATCATTAAATCAAGATAATATATTTGTATATAAGTATAAATGCATAGATTCATGTGTGTGAATACATACAGAAAAAAAATATACACATTCATGCATATAGCCTTTGGGAAATGGAAATTTAGTTGAAAAGAAGCACAATGCAATACAGGTGCTGAATGAACTCCTCCATAATTGAAACATAAGGCTTGCCCGGCTGAAAGAAACACATACAGCATTTAGTATGGTAGTAAAACAAACAAGTTTTAGGGAGGTAAATGCGCAAATAAACTGGAATAAAACATGCCTTAGGTCTAAAGAGCAACCCCTTAAAACAATCAAAATGCAATTGGATAGCTTGATCGAAGAGAAAGGAAAAAAAAACAACCCCCTGTACTTTATAATTTCCCGTACAGATGAGCATGCATATGTATTTGATAATGTCAAAAAGATAGCTCAGATTGCTTCATAAATTAGAGGGATACATATTAACTCTTTTTCAAGGGGTCTGGACATGGATTCTGGTTTCTAAAAGCAGCTGCAGCCAGTTATGAAGCTGTTGTTACGGTTGTGTCAGCATTTCCAATACAAACTCCAATTTTCTGGGATCTCTCGCTTGGCTGTTAAGTTTTGCACTGAAAGCTGTTCTCCAGCTAGCCCCACTACCATATCAACTAATCATCCTTACAAGAACATGTTTGTTTTAAAGTTACATAATGTGGATGAAAGAAATTAAAGTTTGTGTTTCTAGAGCTTTTGTTTCTTCTCTTACCTATCTCCAGGTTGGACTCATATTTCCTACACATTTATAGATTATGATCGCTTTTGTCCCTCGGTATCTACATATACTGGTGTCCTTGGGCATTTTAGGGAAGGAAAAAAAGGTACTTATTATTTTCTTTAAAAAAAGAAAAATAGTGAGAATAACCGAATTTCATAGTATCTGCTTGGCCAAAACAAGGTTTTAATTCAAGGGTGAATCAGGAACTTACTAATTTCTGAAGTATAACAACAGAAACAGGGGACAGATTGTTTTCATTTTATTTTATTTTTCCCTGTATTCTGCCAGAAGAAATTGGGAATGTCAATACTGAAATAGGGGGAAAAATTGAGGATCCTTGTCACCTTGGATGAAAAGCGTGGTTCATCTGGTCCCGTATTGTACATTGGCCAGTGGCCCGTGTCACAGACGGGCTTTTCTTTAGTAGAGAATTCAAATTGCATAGTATAATAAAAGCCAGGCAGCTGATAGAATAGTCTTTTGAAGGAAGTTGTCAGAGAGTATCTGGAAATTTTATCTGGGTAAAGAGTGAGTGAGATTGCAGAAAATGTTTTGTGCTCAACCAAAAAGTGGATTGTACCTGTGAAGGAGGGCAGGCAGGGGAGTCTTTATGCACAGTGGTCAAAAGCAAGGGGCAGAAGACACTGGATGACCGAGAAGGGTCTCCCTGAACCTTAAGAGCTGGAAATAGGCAGCCACATTTTTCAGCAAGACGTCAGGGTGTTTTTCATCATGCATACCCTGTGCGTATGCATACCAGCCGCACTGACCCGACAGACCATAACGACACTAAAGGAGCTGTTACCATCCCTCCCGTCAATCAAGTGTGAACTGAGGCGGGTTTATGCGACAGGCGGTAATGATTCCAAGGGTGCAAAAGTGGGGGAGATGATCTAAGCTTTTGGGCCAGTTACCTGCATTTAAAATAGAGAACAGAGATCAGATGTCCAAAGACTCACATAGGTGTTGGCTATAGCTTTACAAGAAAATCCCACAAAAGCAGATGCCTGCAGGGCTCGCCATGACCTGTCCACCAAGCACTGTCTGGTTTCTGCCCTGTAACACTTTGCACTAAACAGGTGAGGTGTTAAGCGAGCTAAATTTGGTCCCAGTCTTAACAAATGGGCTGGCGTTTCATTAATCCCAGCATCATTTTAGGGAGCAAAGGCTGGTTGCCTGTTTGCTGGGCAGAAGTCAGCGAGATTTTTGCCATCACTTCGGTGGGTTCATGTTTGGAAATGCTGGTGTAGGCTTGCACTTATTCAGCATTTCACATTCCCTTTAAAATTCTGGATTGTGAATTTACATAGCAAATCACAACACTTACAGTTAATGCTACTGGCTTCTAGGCTTGCTGACTTGTCTCTTAACTTAGCTTTCCTTCTGTAAGTGAAATTAAAATTAAAAGAAAGCTGAGGAACTGGGAAAAGTTGACCCCTGCTACATTTCTCACTCGTTTAACTGCTCCACTGATGTCCGTATGACTGTTGCCGAGGTTTGTCATGGTGGACTGACCCTTATGTACTAAAATCTGCAGAGGAAAAAGGGAAAAATAATAACTATGGCAAGTTAAAGTTATGGCTTCCTTCCACCACTGCTTCACTGTCTGAACGGGGGTATATATTATAGGGGCCTCTGTCTCTCTGTAACTCCTCGAGATGCATCATCACATTTTGGGGACCGCACAATCTATTGAATCACTTTTTGTGCCGCAGCACTTGGTATGGGCTGGAGTCAAGATGTCATCACAGGTATTGCATTTATTTGCTTTTGTCACCATGAGCCACAGAGTGAATGCACACACAGGTGAATGCAGCTTTTAATGTGCATTCATTATATCCAACTGACATCCCCTCGAAGGAAGAGAGGGCTTATTATTGTCACTCCTTAAAATAAAAATGGATGAGAGCTCTAAACCTCTCAAATAAAGTACCTGACCATACGTAGTATCTAAAAATAAATCATACACGGCCATCTATTCCATGTAAATGAATGTCAAGACATATAGATATAGACATTGTGTTAAGTTTGTCAAGCAGAAGCAGCCAAAAATATTGATCAAGGTAAGGGGAAAAATTGATAATGAACTGGACTCCAATAAGACTTTAATTGACAGTGACATCTGTGAACCAACTTAGGACAGTATATATAAACTGACCACGATGTAACTTTATTGCAATGCACTCTCCTTTAATTAATTGTCACCTTTGTTAAGACTGGCTACAGATCAAAGGTTTAAAGATACTTAACAGGTTCTTAGTAACAAAGCCTTCAGATGCATTAGAAATATCCGACAGCTCAGCCAATGAGGCATGCAGATTTCGATCTACCTCACCCTTATCTGTTTATTTCTCCCTCCTTTGTTGAACATGGACAATCATTGTTTAACATTAACTACTTCATAGGCAGCTTTGTTGGCTATGCTGATGCCCCCAGGGACATATAGTTGCCGGTAAGATGGTAAGACAGGACCTCAGTGTTCGGTCTCTCAAAGTATTTTGGCACCAGAAAGTTGCTTACAGTTTGATAGACCAAGGTGCAGTGCAGACACAGTTTGTAATGCAGGATATTATTTTCCCTGTTCGTAATTGAGATCTTTAATACCCTGATTTAAATCCGGAAATCATGAAAAGACATCATTTACATGAAAGGTGCAACTGAGAATGAACTTTTACATGAGAAGTGCGTATGCAGAGATATAGAAGTGTGACTGCTACATTTGTATATCAAACACATACGCAACCATTTATTATATATGCATATTAATGAAAACATGCATTCAGTACAGACAGGCTGATATAGGTCTCTAAATAATTACTTTCCAAAAGACAGTACGGGGATCATACTCTTTGCATGAAAGTGTCAGGTGACTTAACAGGCTACTCCTGAAATTATATGCAGAGTTTAATATGATACATAGTGGTTTGTTCATTATACTAATTTAATGATACAGTCACACTTAATTAATCCATCTATGGTTTATTTGTACATTGTGTCTGAGTCTCCAAAATATCTTAAAGGCAACCCAGCTGACTTCCCAGTGCACTAGGGCAGATAGCTGTGGACATGAAGATTCTTCAAACAGAATAAAAATGGAGCTTTGCAGACAGTGGGTGTGATGGGGTCTGACTGCATATTTGGCATGTTTCTAATTCAAATACTTGTGTATATAACACACAGAGACAGCATATGCACACATGTATCGAAAGGGCAGACTTACATTTGCACATAGTTCCTCTCCTTTTCAGTCCCTAAGGGTAGATTCGCATCACATAATATGCATCACTCACTGCAAACGCACACAAATATCTTTGTCGGATTCAGTAGCTTCTTGCAGGTAGATGTATAAAGCAGCATCAGCCTAATAATATCCCTATAAAACAGTGTTTCCTTCCTAGGATCCAGGGGGATGAAGGTTGTCAGAAGATCAAAAGATATATCACAGTGTGCTTGTAGAAATCCCCTGATTATGTTTCCTCTCTATAATGCTCTAATTCACTATTTGATCAATTGTAAAAGGGCCAATGCTTTAGGAGGAAAAAAAAAAAATAGTATTAGGTTACTAGATGCTTCAGGGTGAGTGAAAATCACACCTAAAATTATATGTAGCGATACAGTAATGAGCTTATCAATACTTCTTTAAAGAATCTGACAACCCTATAGGAGAGATTCAGTTCTGTGAGCAAAGGTCACAATATAGGTACTGCTTATTAAGACTATCAATAGACTGGTTGACCAATCTAACCAGAGACTGTATAATGTACCTGCTGTTAACAGGCAGGGAGGAGAACTATGAAGAATTTACAGAATTGCCCACATGTAATATTAATAATATTGATTGATTCTAATAATAAAATAAGGTAAAGATGCACTTCTTTGAAATGGTGCATGAGCCGGGGGAGGAAGGGAGGGAGGTACCTCTGCTGAGTAGATTGAGCTGGCTTGCACCTCTTTGAATGTTAACCCAGAGAAAACTCTGTTTCTTTACTCTTACAGGCAGGGCTCTGCTTCTTGCCCATTATTTCACCTGATTCAGACTGAAACGGGATACTTCTTTCTCTAGGATCTGATCTTTGCTTGGCAGCTGCCGAGAAGCCAGGGGTCAGAGAAATTTGGAGCAGCCAGGACCGTTTTAGTCAACCAGTTCATCCCCGGTCAGAACACAATTAATCCCTGAAAGCCCTTTTTCAATGCAGCAATGCAATGGAAGTGCTTGATTTGTTTTAGTATTTTCCACACCTTTAGCAGCATTTAAGAAGTGTTGTGTGTATGGAGGGGAGAGTGTGGAAGTAACGTATATTCTGTGATATGCGTAAGCTGTAATTGACGGGAAAGGACTTTGCAGAGCAGTGACAGACTCGCTCCAAAGCCTGCTGAAGTCTTCAGGAAAGCTTTGCCTTGCCTGCAGCAGTGTTTGGATTGGGCCCTAAGTTACGGGCAGTTCTGCAAGATACCGCTCCTTGAGGCAAGAACGATGATAATATGCAGCAGTGTGACTGCCTTAAGGTTGTTACTCATCTAAATCCAGATACACAGACCTGCTTGCTTCTGGATTTCCTAACTACTCCCTCTTAAGCTTCCTTATCTAGGTACACTGGTTCACTCTTTCCGCTATACCATTCAGCTTGAAGTGTCTCCTTCCAGTTTCCGTATGTTAGTTTCAAGATGGTTTGCATTTCATTACGCATTCTCTCAGTTTACGGGGCAAATGTTTTTCTTTTGTGCATATTTAATTGCTTTTAAAAGCGATTTATTTGATCGTATTCCATCTTCAATAATACATGGATGAGGATGCAATTTTTCACCCTCTTTTATAAAGATCTATTGTTATTCAGTTATGCTGTTCTGTGGGTTTTGTTCTGTTTCATGCATTCGAAGGGAGTCTGGTCATATTTTTGCTTTGTTTTCATTCTTCCTATCTTTTTTTTTTTTTTGGATTATGGATTTTTTTGTTGTTGTTGTTTTTCTTTTAAGAAAAAGAAATCTCATTCAAGATACTGGCAATAAATGAGAAAAGTAGGAGTGGAAGTGAGAAATGGGCAAGACAACCAACAAAAATCCTCTGGCAAAGTCTTTAAAAGCGTAATATTGCTGCATATTTATTTGCAAGAGTCTGGTTCTAGCCAATTTTGATACCAAAAAAAAAAAAAAAGAGTATATTACAATTATTTAACTCCAAGTTTAGTCATTGACAGAGAAGGGAAAGGAAAAAAAAAACAAAACACACAAAACAAAACAAGGCAAACCAACCATAGACACACTGGAAGGAAATGCATATAAAGATCTTGCAGAAGATAAGGGTGATAAAGTGGAGTTAGGTTTTACATTCTACTATTGTGTTAATAAAAGTTAACACCAAATTAAATAAGCAAATAAATAAATTAGGATAAGCAAGCGTTGCCTTCCTTCAGGATTATTTACTAGTGGCTAATACACTTCAGAGATGCCCCTTTTAAATTGCTGCTTGTGCCTGCAGCTTCATTCAAAGGGCATTATCTGGTGGGTGAGGGCGTCAGTGAGGATACCTGGGTTCTAATCACTGCCTGGATAATTACTTACCAACACTCTCTGATGGAGTCACTTAAGCTCGGTGCCTTCAGGCCTGATCTGAAACCTGTTGAGTCAATGGAAGGATTCCCATTGGCTCCACTGAGCTATTGATCTTTCGTTTCCCCATCTGCAATATTGGGCTGGTCAGATTTATTTTATTTTATTTTAATTATTTTAGGAGGGAGAAGTTAATGGTAAAAATTTGACATTTACGTTTTTTCAGCGTAGGTTTTGGTGCACCTCTGACGACAAATGTGTTACATCAGAGCCCCTTTTGGTGCAGATCAGGAAAACATGCTTTCAAAAAACATGTGGTGGGGAGGTGGAAAATTAGCTTTGCTCACTTCACTTGTAAATACATATTTGTCCCTGCTTTGCCAAGAAAGGGTCAATGGCAATTTTGCCAGTTTTCTTTGTATGAGTAGGATACAGTTATTGTAATTTCTCTGTCTACAGGAATATCATCATTGACTGATTCAGGATCTTTTTTTTATTTTTTTCCTTCTTTTAGTGATTCATATATATATACTCTTCATTGTTATGGCAACTGAGGGAGCTGCAAAGCTCAAGGATTTGATGAAGGGTTGCATCCCACCTTTCTTTTCTAAGGGCCTAATCCAAACCTATTGTTTGCAATACAGTTTGGACCAAGCTGAAGCTATCTGCCTTCTCTGGCTCAGTAAAATCAGCAAGTTCCCGCTAGACAAGCATACTCTTGCCCTCAGTACGGGCAGATGGAATCGGCAGTCGTCATCCATTTGCTGAGGACCGACCCAACACTCTCTGAAGTCAATAGTTAGACTCTGACCCAGCCTCACAAACAACAGACAGACGCCATGTGAATCCTTAAGCAGGGACTTGAACGTTCCTGACTTTGACAGAGCAAGGTAGTCCAGAAGGGAGTTTTTGCTGTTGCTACCCAAGAAGTAGCATATTGTGAGGAATAAACAAGATTTCAGTGACCTCCAATATCTAGCCACAGCAAAATTAATTTAGAAACGGCTTTTTTCTACAGCAGAGATCTGACAAGCAAATGAAGCACGTTCCTTGTTTTTTTTGTTTTATTATTTCAGTCGCAGTTTTAGTCAGTTCATCAGTAGCAACGTATGTGTGTGTGTGGGGGGGTGTTTGTGCTTCCATCCCATCTGTGCTTGTGTCTTTTATGAAATAAACGGAGGAGCTGGAGTGTGCATGTGTGTACATGTGTGTGTGGAGTTGATTACCTAACCCCCAGTCATTTGAAATCATCACAGTGCCCTCAAGTCAATGATATTCTGTCAAAGGTGGAGAGGAAACGTGCGTGCAGTGTGAGTGTGAGAACGTGATGCTGTTTGATTGCCTGAAATCCAACTAAGTCTCAGTTTCAAAGGCCCAGGGGCAGCAGAGAAAGTATTTGTTTGTTTAATTATTTATATATTTACTCAGCTTTACTGACTGTGTTTGCAGATGGGGGAAAAAAAAATGGAAGAAAGAATGTTGGGTTCTTGTTTGGAGGGGAACGTGTGTTGTATTAGCCTCAATCTGTTCTCCTATATAATGGCTGCTTTGTGCTGTTAAATGACCATTTGTTACTGACTGGCTCATTGAAAAAGGCCAGAAAGGTGCTGGTAGAATTAGATTTTACAAGTTTATTCATAAAAGGAATTGCACAATAGGTATGGCATTCCCTTGTCTTCTGCCCTACGCTGATCCAGGGACAGGACTTCCAGCGGCAGCTTCTTATTCCGAAAAGAAATAGCCGAGCCACAGCAAGGCAGATGACCCTGCTCCGTGTTACCTGGCAAAAGACATCGGTCTGATTGCCGGGCCAGCAGCTTTCTCCCCAGGCTTGGTTCTCCACTCCTGGCACCTGTGTTTACTGGGTTTGCATCTAAGATCAGCTCCTCATCCTCCCTCCCCTCCAAGCTTCCTCCCCTGGTTGCAAGGGCAAATGTGGGAGTGTGGACCACAAGCTCAGACCTGTCCCCAGGGTCAGGTCCCTCCCCAGGTGCCGCCCCAGGATCACTGCCTGTCTCACACAATGTTCTTGCAAGTTGTTTGTTTCCAATAGCCAACCTCTGCCACCACAGACCGGTTTCCCCGGCTCTCGCCATCACTGTTCACACTTCTCTTCCCTTGCTTCGGCTCTGCACCGACATTTTGCCCTTGCGCTGTTGCTGGCTGTCACCCCTGTAGAGAGCACTTCACCGGTTCATGTTGCGAGCCGCCGCTCAGATTCTCTCAGACCACGTTAACTATCTCTCCTCTCCGTTCTCAGCTCTTTCCTGAACACAGTTTGGGAAAAAAGAGCCATACCAACCAAGTATTGTTGAAAAGAAAAACGCTATGGGTAGTAGGAGAAAGACCCACGAAGTATACTCACACAGATACACAAACATACATATTTCTGTATGTAAGCTACTGAGAGAGTAGACAGAAAAGTTGCTGGTTTTTTTTTTTTTTTTCCTTTGAGGTTCAAAGCTTGACATCCTCTTTCAAAAATTAAAAAAATAAAACAGTGCAGTAAGTCTATAATTTCTCCAACGCAATTGCACCTTTTTTTTTTTTTTTTAACTTTTCTTGTTTCATTAAGTCAGCAGCAGATTTCTCACACCTGAACAAAAATCCTGCATACATTTTCCTTTGAATTCTCAAAATCGTGATCTTATTCTTAACTATTCCTGGCAGTCTCTTCTGGGACTACAGTTCACCTTCTTGCAAAAATATTTTTCCCTGCTGTTTTGAAACATAACTACCCTTCAGCTCCAGGACCCTTCTCTTCCAACCTCAGATTCAAGCAAGAAGGCAAAATAAGCCTTTGATGTAGTTCTGCATCAAAGTATTCTTCATTCAGAGGAAGGTAGGCAGGGATTAGGAGCCTATTTCTAGTCCAGCCCTCTTACTAACCTTCTCTGTCCCACCAGATCCCATTCCTAGACCTTGCTCTTCCTCAGTTTGCCATGTGTAAAGAGGAATTTGTGATATCCAGCTTTGCAAAGAGCTTTGTGTGTACTTAAGGTAAAAGTCGTGCTGTAGCTTTAGCGGTGATGGTCTAAGGTTATAAATGAGACAACATTTGTAAGGAGAGGTAATATCTTTTATTAGTCCAGCTGATATAGCTTGGGAAAAAACGACAAGACTTCCCTGTGTGCCTGAAAGCTTCTCTATTTTTTTTCAACGATATCAGTTGGCCTAATAAAAGATATTACCTCTCCCAGCAAGCCTTGTCTCATTTGAGGTTTAAAGCATGTAGGCTGATTATTTAGACCTGTTTTTTGTCTATGTTGAGGGATTAGACATTTCCTCACCTAGGTGGCCAGAGGAAAGCAGCCCGGGTTGGTGTTCCCTTCTCTCTCCTTCTGTGATCAACAGCAGTGGCCATCTCACAGGCGTTAAGAGGCACAGAGAAACTCTGACAGCTCCTATTTTCTGATCCTGGAGATGTCCTTTCTTTTTTGCTGCTCTGCTCCCTCGCGAAGCACCACATGCCCTCTCCTCACCCCTGTGACTGTGATTTATTTATAAAATTGCTGTATGTATCTGTGTGTGCGTGTGTGCATGTGTGTGTGTGTGGGCAACCACACAAACATCCCCAAGCTGCCGAGCAAGCTGATGAGCATTTTCTCATTTATTTAGCAAGTAATAATGCAAACCATGGGCAAAAAGTAGAGTGAGGAGAACAGGTAAAACACTTAAGACAGAGAAGACTTTGGAAAGAAGGGATTTTTTTTCCCTCAGCTACAAAAAAATTGCAGCCCGCTCCATGTCTGGAAGAAGCATTTTGTTGGTTTTTTTTTTGTTTGTTTGATTTCACAAAACACAGCTGAAAATACCAAGCAGCTGAAAAGAATCGAGAAGCAGGTAGCAGGTTTTCAGATGCAGCAAAATCCTAGTCGTATGCATAAGGCAGCAGTAGTCAGAGGACAGCGATTACTTATGCTCTGCTTTACTACCAGAGAGAGCATTGGATCATCTATTCAGATCAGGATAGTCAGCTATGCCAAAGGTTTAATCAAATATTAAACATGGTCAGTAAACTTAAACCAATGTTGGATATGCAGGAGTTCTGCTCCTTTTCAAGCAAGCACTCTAACAGGAGAAAGTTTTCTCCTGTCTCTCTCTGATTGGGATTTTTTGTGGCTAGGGATATCCCTTTTTCAGACAGGGACCCACCCCGGTGTATGTTTAGGTAAATACAAGTGCATGCATGGGTTTGTATCTGTGTCTCTAACTCTGTTAAGTAGACTCTCAGTCGTTTTTTTCCTGCAAGTTCACATCTTTCTCGCTCAGATCATTTCCCATACGTTTCTAATTGTTTACCCCACACGCTTTTCTGTGTCCATCTGTCCCTCTACAAATACAATGCTTTCTCCCTCTCTCTCCCTCTCGTCATCTGTTCAAATTAAAAAGGTGAGTGCGTGTAGATGTGTATGTGTGTATTTGGAAACCCACACAGGTAGATACACATATCTAGCTGTTTATTGATAAATAATACACATGCAAAGCCACATCTGCCTCCTTCCTATTTACATTTGAGCTGTATTTACACCCTCCAGCCCTTATTTATTCTGACTGAGGGCACTCAGAGGCAGAACATTTTGCAGGGAGTTACGGTTTACGATGTTACATCTCCCTTCTATTATTCATTCTCTCTGATTTTTATCTAATCTCTCTTTGATTGTCCTGGTGCAGCTTAAGAGACAAAGTGAATTTTTATTACATCATCAATATAATCTCCAGCTAATCAGCATCTGTGTGCATTACCATGCCCCCTTTGGCTTTTCATCTGTGTCCATAAATAATAAGAATAAAAATCGGGGCCGTTTTTGTGTGCGTGCGTGTGTTTATGTGTGTGTGTGTTGGTATCAGGCAGAGTCACAGCTGCACTTTTTCATTTCAGCCAGCTTGTTTTAACAACACTGGACCCAGCTTTCTGCAGATTGTCTTGACTGTTGCCCAGATTAATTTCCTGGTGCCTAACGCTTAAATCATGGAAACAATTAAAGTGAACAAATCCATGCTCATCTTCTCGCAGAGACTGAACTTTGCTGTTAACTTCTACACACATTTCCATGGTGTTACAGGCAACATGCTCAGTGCCAGTGGAGTGTGGAGCAGTTGACATAGCCCCCTGTACAGGTGCTTAAACTCCAAATCTGTAGTGCATACTTGCTACTCTTTCTTGGGCAGAAGGATAGTACATTGCATGTCTTTGACTGTGAAGCTCAGAGACCAGATTTTTGGCCTTTGATTCCTGATATTTTTCCATAGCTTGCTGTGTAGTGTTTAGCCTGTCACTCAGGTCCACAAATTCTGCAGAGTTGAGCTCCTAGACATTTTCCATTCTCCCTTTTCAGTTCTGAAAAAACAATTAAAATAACACTTCCCCATAAATTAAGACTTGTGCCTTACTTCGAAATTTTCATCCTCTGTACATATGTCTTGTGCATTTTAAACAGAATCACTCTGCTTTTTCTTTAAAATACCCTGATTTGGCAGAGCAAGGCAATGGCAGTGCCTCTCTGTTAAGCAGGCAGATTTCAGATTGGCTTCCTAGGGGTTTAGGGTGAGACTCAGATCCAATACACAAACAGTAACGCTCCTGTCCTGTCCTGCAGTGCCAGAATTAGTCCTTTCTGAGTTGTCCAAGACTGATTACAAATACTATGCCAGAGTTCAATCAGGTACGACAAAGTCTTCAGTATAAAAGGCAAATACGCTTGTGGACAAATTTTAGACCAATGTACTAAACAGGAGCGAACCCCTTGGGAAAGGGCTTGTATCTCTTCCAGATGAAATGTAGTTATGGTATAGAGCCATGCATCCAGCAAAGTGTGTGCTTAATTCATATTGTGGAAAGCCTCCCAGAACGCAATAGGTTCTTAAAGTTGAGCAGGTGCTTAAATGCTTTGCTGGATCCATGGAAATCTGCAGTTCAGATGAAATAATTAAGCGTAGGGGTGAAAAGCAGAGTTCTGTGACTCAGAAATAACACTCCTTCATAGCTGTGGCAGAACACTGAAATAATGAAAGAAACACCTTGTACTTCGCACACTTTGCAGCATGGATCAGGCTCAGACCCTTCCTATATTTCAAAATATTTCGTCCCTGACTTTTTTTAAGGACAGATTCTGATTAGATTTGGCCAGGAAATGGGATTTGCTCTGAGCGAAGAGAAACACAGAGTGTTTTCAGTTCTCATCTTCAGTTTTCTTTTCTTATACCAAAGCCTTCTCCCTGGCCCCTCCTGTTTTGACAAACCGGCTAATTTATCAGATGAGAAAAGAGGAAGGGGGGAACAGGAATATTTTTGGTTACTTCTGTTTTGCGTGATATAATCCCCCTCTCCACTTAGCACCTCCGTAAATAGGAGCTCTGATCTGAAATTGGTCACGGTTTATCACACTCAGGGCTAGACCAGATTTGGTCCTGAGCCTCTGTCAACCATGTAATAAAGAGACCAGAGTTTTACAATTTGGACAGATAAAGTTGGCACTTTGTGTAACATCTCTTGATTTTTCTGGATCCATCGTTGCTTTGCATTTTGATTCTGGAGCTTTATTTGCATGCGTATTGCTAGGTCTCTCTGTATTGTTTCACTATTTATTTATGCCCTCTTTCCCCTCCTTACACCCCTTCTTGCCTAGCTTCCCCAAACCCAGCAGCTAAATCCCCTGGGCAAGTATGAAACCAACATCATTCCTGGATAAAAATCTATCTTGAAGGATGAAGAGCATCCCCCGTTTGTAACTGGAAGGCATGAAAAAGAACACATCACTTATCTGAATTTGCTGTTCATCCAAGCACTGTTTATGGAGATTTACAGTGCCTTGCCAGTGCAAAGAGCTCTATTGCATGGTGACTGCTGGAGGATTTTAGGTGGCGGTATTAGCTGTGGTATTAAAAATGCATCGGAAGGCACGGGGTGGGAGATTAGTTGGATAGAAAGACCCATGAATGAAGGGTTAATTACATTCAAAGAGGCCATCGTATGGAGCAGAAGAGGCAATAGGTTTCTTTTCTTCAAAATTTACTAAATAGCTGGAAACACGGTTTAATGAATTTTAATGGGATCTTTCTGAATCCTATGCATATTGCATCTGCTGACTGTAGGAAGTCAAAGTATTGTTGAAAGGAAGGGTATTGCCCTACTTTAGGTTTCACAGTTCAGTATTTAAAAAAAAAATATTCTGCAACAAGCACTTTATTCAATATATATTTTTCTCCTTATTTAATTCCCCCCCTCTTGCAAGCAGAAAATACTTGCAGGATCCATGAGACCTCAATACCATAGATTATTCTGCTGTTATATAACACGTGCTTTACATTTATTGAGCCATCTTGTGCCGTCAAGATAAAGGAGGCCTTAGTATTTTTCCCTGCTTAGGAGCCATCTATGAAGACGTGGTGATGAATTCTGCTCTCTGTTATACCCATGTAAATCTAGAGGCACTGACTCCTGTGAATTTCTTCCAGGATTACTGTGATATAAAAGAGATCAGGATTTGGCCCAGTCTGATGGGAGGAAGAAATGAAAGTGTTGAAGTTCTCTTTTTTCCTTTGCAGTGTGCATGGGCTGGGACCATGTGCCACACAACCCATCTCTGTGCGGGCTCCAGCAAGGGCAGCAGAAAAGTTATTTGACTCCGACACAGCAAAAACAAGATATGCATATTAGAGAGAGCGGGCTATTTAACAACATATTAGAAGACGTGACTGCAACATCTTCTTGTGGCAAGTTAGCAACATCTTTCACTTCAAAATGAAAGGGAAACTGAGGCAGGGCAGATAGTAAGCCTGTCTCAAAGGAGCTGTGTATGGCTCCTGCCTGTATTTTTGCAGCTATCTTCACTATGTCGAGGTAGCCCATTGCCTTGGTAGCTTGAATTTTCTCTGTCGCTCTTTCTCAAAATGCCAGGCACCCTCTCAGACAGCTGACAGTATAAGGCTGCCCTACTTTTCATCAGCCTGGGGCTCAGTTCTCCTTTGGGGTGCAGAGACAGTTACTGAGACCCTCTCAAAAGAGGCTTTGAGGTTCACTCAAAGCCAGAAAGAACTGACAGGGCTTAAGACTTTGCAGGACTCTGTTAAGGTCTGTTGAAGGAGAAAAACTGCACTGTTTTAACTACAGCAGCATGATCAAGATGACAAAACTTCCCTAATAGAGGCATTACAATACTTATTTAGAAATTGTTACAGTGACATATAAATACACACATAAAAATAGCAGAAAGAAAGTAAAAGCATGGTCGTATCAGGCATTTTTACACCAGTATGGCTGTGCCCACCCTCCACAGTCTACTGGTATAATATTTTTCATAACAAGGTGTGTTATGCTGGCTCAGGGCTGTGGACACAGAGGATATCTTAACACAGGAGCCAGAGCTTCCTGAGAGGGGACAAAACCTCAGATCTGGATCTGGAGTCAAGACTATCCAGACTGAGAACAGCAGGAGGACTTTGTACCTGGACTTTTGTAAAGAAAATGGGTATTTAAATGCAGTTCTGCAGGACTCGAGGCTACACTGCTCCCCAGTATGGAATTGTTGCTTTTCCCCCTTGTCTCCCCATCCTTCCCTCATGTATTTCAGATCTGTCTCTCCTTACAAGCAGACGTGATGCCTTGCTTGAATGGCACAGATGAGTTAGCCATGCAGCTTGGAGCGCCAGCCCTAAACCATCTAGCCTCCCTTTGATCTAAAATCAAAACAAAAGACTTCGACATCAAAACGATCCTTTGCCAGGTAACGGTTACTTTGTGCGTGTTGCCTTAATTCAGCTGCAAGGAACTCTCATCTCTTTGTATCGTGCCCAGATCTGCGCTCGTCTTAATACTTTATCAATGTGCCAGCATGCTGCTTCTATCGTGGATACAGCTGTGCAGAAGCTGTCAGCGTTTTTAAGTAAAGCGTTAAACAATACTTTAGGTGACAGCAAATTGTTATTTCCTTACTCCCCCCTCCAATTCTTCCCTCTTGCCCTCCCTCACCAATCCCAGATGCTGAAGCCCTTATTTTTATGTCAGCTTCGTGCTCAAATTATACAATTCAGGTGCTTTTTTTTTTTTTTGTCTGATGGTAGATGTTCTCTCTCTAAGAGGTGGAGAAATAGAGGCACAGAAATCCTTCCAGGGAGCTGCAAAAAAAATGAACCTCATGAGCAAGAAGCCTGTCTTGGTGGTTCATTCCCTCTGTTTCAGATGAGCTGCTGGGGTGAGCAGAAAAAAAGCCACCCACCTTGCCCAGGTCCTACGAGGAGGACACTCATTGATTCACAGCCCTATCTAGACTTTTAACGCACCATTATGGTGTTGAGAGCTGGGAGTTAGGAGAGATGGCTTTTTTTTTCCTAGCTCAGCTGTTGGTTTACGCCGTAGACGCTGAGCAAGTCATTTCTAGAGAAAAATTAAAACTGGCTGTCACTTTTTTAGTGCCGACTTGTTTTGTATGCTCGTTGTGTACATGTTTTGGAGAGGGGGGTCCATACTGCAGTTGGTGTTTCAAGACAAACACTTTAAATTAGGGATTGATTTGAAAAACTCAAGATATTTAACTTGTCAGCATTGTGCTTCTGGTCCTTTCTCAACTAAACTGGATTAATAAAACTTCCTCATGGAGAACTTTGAGATTTTCCAGAAAGTTAACAAATTGACATTCACTTGAAGTATCAGGGATCAGACCTTGTTGGACTTGCACATACTGTGTTAACAGATATTTCCTAACAGGCAGAGCTTTGCCAGATTCTTGCTCAGGGGAATCCAGCCTGTTTTGGTGAATAATAATCAAGCCACCCTGTTGTTTGCGTTGTTTTTTTTTTTTTTCTTCTTCTTCTTCTTTTCCCTCTTCTTCAGAGAAAGGTAGTTACCCAGGCACCAGTACCTGAGAACAAACTTTACGCCTTGTACGTCTCCTTCAGCACTGACCCGCTCCTAATAAATCAGCTCAAATTTGATATAGGCAAGACCAAGGTCAGCCGAGCTTGACTCTCACTGTCTCCTCAACACACCAGATACAATGCTGCCACGATGTGGCTCCTTCTGATCTCTTCTGCCTCACACGCTCGCCCGGCACTCGGATCTTGCAAGAGAGCTTCCTGGTTTTCTCTCCAGGGAGGGCTCATGGCACTTCAGCTCATACGCTGTGCAATTGGGGATGCTGTCCAGCCCCACTTGCCTCCACAGAGACCAAAAAAAGATGCCCTTGCCAATGGTCATAAATTACAAGCCATTTGCACCCTCCCATAGTTTGTCTTGCATGGCTGCTGGTGCTTTGTACGAGATGCTCTGAGATGAAAGGGAAGGTGTAGAACTGCCAGATTTCATTTATCTGATAGACACCCTTGCTTTAGGTTTTAGCCCCCTCTCCAGACCCTTATAGAGGTGGCTCATCCTTTTGTTGCAAGGAGAATATACTCATGGAAATGCAAGCAGGATCAGGCCACTTTTTTCCTAAACATCCCTCTCTTTATTGGCTGTCAAGTTCTTGATTCTCTTTATTTTTTCTCTCATTAGTTTTTTCTTTATCCCCTTTCCTTCTTTGGGGAAAAGAAAAACACACACACACAAGAACACAGCAAGGCAGGAAATTAAACTTTTCCACAAAGATGCTTTGGTAAGATGTCAGCTTTTCACTTTTTTATTTTGCACTGTTTATTTTTATATGGGAAAAAGGAAGGAGTGAGTGTGCAAGATGTGACAGAGAGGACAACTGAGTAAAGTCCAGTCCTTTAATTTATTTGGAGAGCTCTGTCATTGGTTGTTGCTGTTTTTTTCCCCACACACATGAGGAAACCAGAACAGCTTTAAACCCGTCAGTAACACTCACATGTTGTAAATGCCAGGTGGAACTACTCCCATTTTCCTGTAAGTGATAAGGATAATGGCCTCCTCCTGGTGTGATCCTCCCCATTTCATCCTGATTAGGCAAGTCTTAGGTGTACTGCAACACCATTAGGCATTCCAAGGCTTCTTTTAATAGAGGAAATGAATTAATTGCTTTACACTGAAAGGTTGTTTAAAAGTAAAACCATAACATCCCCCTCAAATCCCTCTTGCTCTTTTAGGATGATATGAACTACTGCAGCCAGGAAGCCCTGGATCACTTGGGTTCCTCATTCATTCTCAGTGCTCCCAAGAGTTGCCTCCATGAGTGGAAACCTCAGAGAGGATCTGACCCTGGAGTATATTGAACTCCAAAGAGCAGAAGGACCTTGCCATGAGTCTAGGAATTTTCACTATAGGACTATCAAGGATAGCTATTATTTTGTGAGAAAATGTATCCCAGACAAGAAGAATCTAGTGCTCATCAGTGGAAGTGTCTTATCCTTCCTGGAAGCAGGGTTGAATTTTGAGGTTGGCTTTTCATGTTCAAGTGCGATAACATCTAGCTGTGCCTGAGTCCCTGCAAACCCCAACCACTGACTGCAGGAGGGGAATTTGCCCACATCTCATCTGCAATGTGGGGTATCCTGGGGGAATGAGAATAGAGAAAACTGTTGTTTCCCCATCTTTCCCTGGTGTTTACTAGCAAAAGATACACCTGCAGTCCTCATGCTGTGCAAATCCTGCCAGACACCTGATGATGTATCTTATACAAGGTTTAAACAGTTTCCATTTAGAAAGGCTCCACAAACGTGAAAACAATGTTTTCTCTGTGATTGCTTGGTATTATGTTCTCATTTGCATAAAATCACATGAAGGACTACATTGTCCACTCTTGCTGAAGGAGAGGGACAACCTTTGAGTAAAGAATGCTCTTATTAGAAGAACAAACCTATTGAGGGGGAGGCAGCAGAAAACAGTGGTTAATAATGAGAGGAGTGGAGCTGGGACTCCCATTCCCAGAAACCTGGTTAAAGTTGGGATACTCATAACTCTGGTTGAAACAAGGGAATTGTGGGTAAGTTTCAGGGCAACATTCAATTGGATGTTTTGCTGTTTCAAGACCTAAATGTTTATTTATGTACATTTTTTGGGGGGCAAAGTTCTGTGACTCAGTTTCCTGAACCACAGAGTAAGCAAGATAATAGCCCCATGTCTGGAAGGGTAGGATGCAAAGCCTAATTCACATTTGTAAAATAATTGAGTTGTTTTGAGGAAGGGTCACTAGAAGGGCTGAATAATTTAAAAGGCCACAGAATATCAATGTATAGCAAAATACATGAGTTTTGCTAATACTTTTTAAAGTACAAGAGGACATTTTAAAGTAGACTGTAATAGTAAGGTAATTAGATTATTTTCCTATAGTGCAGGTCTTGGGTTTTTTTGTTTGTTTGCTTTGGTTTTTTTTGTGGTTTTTTTTTGTTTGTTTTGTTTTGTTTGTTTTGTTTGTTTATTTGTTTGTATTTGTGATCACATTTGTATTATATTTTTCCAGCAACAGCTGAGATCAGGACCCCTCTGTGCTAGATGCTGCACAGGCACATACAAACCTACCATATTGCAGATGGACACAAACAGGCACCTATCCAGTAGGAGAAAAGAAGAACCAGATCGTGATCTAATAGATTTGGTTCCTAACCCTCAGTTGCACTGAGATTAAGATTCAGATCCTTAAAGGCACTTAGAGCCCAAGTCCTATTGAAATCAATGGGTGTTAGATACCTAAATAGCTTTATGGATCTGAGCATAAGTGACTTATCCAAGGGCAGAACAGCAATCTACAGCTGGGTTGGGAATTAAACACAGATTATACAAGTCCCAGTCTGATTTCTTAATCACAAAATCATCTTTCCTCTCCATATTTCATGCAATAAATCCCTGGTATTCACATCACAACATGGATACATAATGCCCATCCCATAAAGTCACTGAAACCTGCAGTGACAAAAATAGTTTTTCTCAAATCAAGCCCAGCTACAGACACACCAATACACTTTGTCTGCACTTGGGGTTGGCTTCTGCTTTCTCTTACACCATGGAAACTGCATGGCCTTCAGGGTTGCCTCCCTGCATTTACATCCAGGTGACAGAGAGCAGAATCCAACCCCAGTGCTACAAGTTCAAACATTTTTCACCTGACTCTAGGGAAGGGATGGATTAGACAAACTGAACTTTCTGAAAAGATCAATATGGAACATCTCTTTCAATTACTCTCCGAGGTACTAAGCCTGTGAAGTCGGTTATGGTGCATTTATAAATCTTTCCAGGAGGGGCTGTCTGACATCCTCCTCTTCAACCTTTACTTCTCGCAAGCAATCCCCTATTACCTGGGATGGGCTGGCAGGGCAGTGTTACAACAACTGGCAGAGAAGGATCAGGCCCAAGTGTCTCAGAATTAGGACAGATGGAGACCTTTTTGATCTCCCTTCCCCAGACAATAACATTCACATAATCACACACAAATACAGAATAACAGGAGGGGATGGATCCAAACCTTGTGAAAGCCACTGCGAAGTCACCAGGGCCAGAAGACATTTCAGAAGCTGAACACGTGTATTATACACTCCAGAATGATCACAGCACTAATGGATAAATAGTTTAGATGCAGTTATAGAGGGGGATAGGGTGGGGGAGCCCTTATGCCGATACAGCTTGTTCGATTCATGGAACAGGTTAAAAGCCTACCCAAAAAAATTATGCTGAAGATGTTAATTTACGTTCAGTCATCTCCTACAAGCTGCTGGCTCCTTTCTGATACTGCGGGGTTGAAGTGAGGGTTTGGCACAGGCAGGAAATGTTTTCTAGAGGAGCATGAGTCACTATACCATAGCTATGGTTTTCTGTGCATTTACCTGCCAGGATGATAGGAAACCTGCCAGTTAAAAGAGCATCTGGGTCACTTGAGGTGTAATCTGTGCCCCTAACTCTCCCTCTCTAAGCTCTTCTGCTTAAGATCAGGCTGTCTGAAGTTTTGTTTTGTTTTCTGTCTTGGTGTCTGGTTAGGACCTTCCCTAGAGGCGTTAGCTGAAAGTCTTGGCCAGCAAAGTCTGTGAGTGTTTAATACGTATAAGCTATTTAGATGTTACTTCAACAAGGCTTCAGGATAAATGCATGTTAATTCCCATCTTCCAAATCCTACTGCAGACCAGGCCTGAAGACACCACTGCCGGGGGAACTGGCTCCATTTCTGAGAGGCTGTTTCTTTCCCACAGGGTGTAGACAACCAGATTTTGGGATGCACCCCAATACCCAGGATGAGTCTGCAACTCCTCTTAGGGTGAAAGAAAATCCACACAATGGTGTAGAGAACAAATACAGGCATGGCAGTTCAGCCTCCTCTCTGCATTAAATGCACCTTCTTGTTTCACACAGTGTGGTCACATTCTGTGGTTGCCTTGGCTCTGGGCTAGAGCTGTGCCCCATGTCACCTTCGATGGGGTCCCTTGTGCTGGGTGCTGCACAGATGGGGGACAAAAAGACACGTCCTGCCTCAGGGCATTGTGATGCTGAGCAGGAGACAGGAGACAGGAGACAGCAGATGGATACCAGCAGACAGGGGAAGTGTGAGGAGATGCTGAGAGGTTATTTGGCAACCTGGCTGGCAGCCATCTCAGTGGCCCAACCATTCCAGGTGCCCAGGCAAGAGCCAGGAGTGAGGAGGTGCGCAGTGGCAGCTGAGGGGATGGCTTTTGGTTTTGGCTAATTAACCCAGCCATTGTGACAGCCACCCTCATATGTCCATCTGCAGGTCCCTTCTTGCCATTCCAGCACTTTTTTACCTCAGCCTGAGAAAGAACAGGGGGGAGGGATGTTCTTGGACCCAAGGACACTCTGGCCACTCAGACAGGAGTGCTGGGGAGATACGTGGCCTGGGAGGGTCTGCTTTACCTGTGTATCTTCACACAGCGGATTCCTCTACAGCCCTTCACCCTTGTTTTTAAGGAATCAGGAGTTGCGGGATGGGGCAGGGAAGAAGGAGGAGCTGGCAGTGTGTGAGAAAGGTTGCAAATACAGCCAGGGAAAGCATTTTCCTCCATTTCTTTGCTTCAAGATGACCAAACCCTCAGCAGGTAGGAGAGCGATGATCTCAATTTTTCACTCACTGAGGATTTAGCTCTGTGAGGATGGCCAGAACGGACATTTAGGCACCAGTGTGACATCCTTTCCCCACCAGCCCAGAAGACCTCCTCACCGCCGCTGGGTGGAAATAACGTTGCAGGTCAGCAGCGAGGAAGGCGCTCGAGGACCAGCTGCTGATTATGGCAAGTAAAACTGTCCATAACCTGATCCTAACTGCAGGATCAGGCTGCAGAGAGGCTGAAAAGGATCTGGCATCCCCCGTGACAGCATTCGGTATAAGTGCCAGCCTTATTTTAACTCAATTGCTGCTGTTAATGAGGGGATGTATAGGCACCAAGGAATATTTGCATGCAGTGACTGCAGAAGGATTGAATCTTTCAGAGTGAAATTCCTAGTGTGAGACAGCCTTGGTATATGTTATGAAGGATTAATATTTATAGACAGTCTTAGGTGGGAATTTCTGTACAGAGGTACATTTGCATTTTTGGAAAAGAACTTTTTAAGAACTTTTTTTTTTCCTTTCTCACTAAGTAGAAATAACTTGTTGATACACAGCATATAATATGAAAGGGTGATTACTGTCACATTTGCAGATATTCAAGCAAAGTGCACATAATAGATGTATTATTACGTTGTAGTGGTTACATTATCTAGAAAAAAAAGACATGCACATGACTACATTAAAGATTTAAGGCTCTATCCTGCACCATTTAAGTCAATGGGAGTTTGTCACTGATTTTAATGGAAGCTAGATAGGGGCTTATGTGCCAATGTAATGCAGCTTCTAAGGAATAAAAATCGACACAAATGGGTCAATATTGGTGTCTTTTAAGTGCTAAAACTGTACTTTGTGATACCTATTGCAATTTTCTGCATGTTCATTGTAACTGCAGTGCAGCCATCCTGCTGAGAAAGAACAGGAGGTGGAGGGTACCAGTATTCATTGTGTAGTAGTGACACCTTCAGGTCACTGCCAAAACCAGTCCCCTTTGTGCAAGGTGCTGCACATGCGTGTGTGGAGAAATAAATCCTAAGTGAGAGATTTGATGACTTGACCAAGGACACAGGGCACATCAGTGACAGAGGTGGCAACGAAAGTCAGGGACTGCAGCTGCAGGGAGAAATCAGAACTACAGACCTGCAAACAGTTAATGAAATCTGGCTTGGAAGTTTTGGGATATTTTTTACTAATGGGGGAAGAAAAAAAAAAAAGTTTAAGCTAAAAAAATAATTTCTTTTCTTTTCTAAGGAAAAAAAATCCCGAAGTGTTTTGCTTTTCAGCACTTTCATGTTGGGCCATCTTGCATCTATACTTTTCTCAGAAATATTAATAAAACCAAGTCCTGGCTACTTAAGAAAATAAATTATTCCCATGGATATATAAATATTTTTTTTAGATAATCAAAGAAAGTGCTTTGACTTTATCCTTTTTATGTCCTGCTTGAAACAACTTGCCAAATTTCCTCCAAATCTGCAAACAGCTTTCCTTCCTGCTAAGCTATTTTTCCTCTACAAATATCAGCTGACAAAAAAATCATGCAAGTCTAGTCATCAAGCTAACAGTCTGTTCTCAGTCTCTCCAAACTAAGCAAAAAGTAGACAAAATAGAAGAGAAATTAGGAAAGAGCCAAAGAGACCCAAACAAAAGCAAAAAGGATTTCTTCTCTTAAAGCAGCAGCCTAGAGTACAGGGATATTACTCTAGGATGCACAAGAACCACTAGAAACAGTCACCTCCATATGAGCAGAGAGAGTGCTGTACTCTGCCTCCATCTAATACGTGAGATTTATATGTGCTTCAGCTCCCCAGAGGCACTTAGGCATATTGCTATATATAGGACTGTTCCCAGATTACAGAATGCCTTCCCTTGACTGTAGCATTATGAGACCACAGAGGTTTTATTCTTATTTTTCTTATTTAAAAACAAAAACAAAAAACAAAACACAACACCAAAAAACAAAACCAAAAAAATCCCCACAGCTCACTCCAAGCTATTTCCCTTTGTTTGCTGTGGCACCAGTGCTAATCATTGCATGGAAACGGGTTCAATGTCCAGTTCAGAAGCAATCCTAGGCAAATACAGATAAATAGCTCCTCCTGGGAAGCGACAATATTTGTGTGACACATAAGGCGGACAATAGATTTGTTTTCTGAATGAGTTAGCTGGAAAATCAGTTAGAGCCCTGCCTCGCATTGAGCTGTTCCTCCAGTGGGACCAGGGCTGGGCAGCAGCAGGAATTGTGGATGCTGAGCTGGGAGCTGGTGGATGTTCCCACGGGTGGACAGTGTCACCCATGGCTTGGGGTATGCTGTATGTGTCCTGTCCACACCACATCTGTGGAGGATGTGAGTCTGTCACAGCTCCCATCCCTGGCTCAAGCTATTTAGCTGGGAAGTCTGTGTTTCAATCTGAAGCATTCACGGGGACAGCAACTATTGCCCCAGCAAGAACAGTGAAGAGGAGGACTGGACATGTCCTGTTACCGTTCCCGCATAGGATGTGGGTTTATACTTTTTGGGGAAGGCAAGGATGGATCCTGCAAGGATGCTGAGTCCCCCCTGTGCAGAACTGGTTTCCCTTTCCCATTGACTTGTGTGGAAATTAGGCTCTTTACCTTCCTGTGCTCTTAGACTGGTGAGCGATTTCATATGTGTCTGCTTCTACCATCACTGCCCCCTCCTCCATTTCTTACATTTTTTTCACGCTTTCCTTCCCTGTCATTATTTTTGTCCAACAGCTATTTGTTCAGTAATCTCCCCCAAGAGATTAGCACACTAATAGGCAGTCAACAAAACAAGAAAGAAAGAAAGACACAGTACTTAAAAGATGAATACTTAGGAGAGAGCATCAGTCTTTTGATGTCCTGATTCTAGTCTGGTTTATTTGCTATATATATGTCTATAATAACTATACATCTTCGTACAGCTGTCCTACCACTCAAACAGAGATTTCTAACTGCTTTGCAAACCTTATACCTCCCCTTTGCTTGCAGGGAGGAGGAAAGCAGCAGCATTCCCAGTACCCAAACAGGTATCTGGGGGCACAGAGTGACCCACGTATTTCAGACAGTAGGGTGGCTTAGCTGCAGAGTCAGTCCACCCATTGCACATGTTTTCCTGCCCTCTACACCAGCAGCCCTCATCCTGAAAACATCTCCACACCTTCCACTTTAACCCCATGGTTGTTACCGTTTGAGGCAACAGGAGTCCATGTCTCCTGATGGTTGGATAAATAACACGGTGCAGAACTAGGGCCCCGTCTCCAAACATAGATACTGTATTTCGCTCAGTCATGGCTGGCTAAAAGAATATCATCCGATATTTAGTGACCCTACTGCGCTGAGTGGATAACAGCCAAGCATTTAATACACACACAGAAAAAGGCAGGGGAATTCAAGGGAGAAAAGATGGCTGTAACTGTGTCGCATTTTGCAGTGTGGTCTGGCATGGGCTGCAAGGAAGCTTTTTAGAGAAATTTGGTTTTGCAGCCGTTCTCTTTCTTTGGTGGCTGCTTTTGCTTTGCTTTTCCTCAGACAAATTCTTCTTTTAAACTGGCAGTGAAGACTTACTTAGGACTGCATTAGGTGCTCTTGAAAACACCCTTTTTTTCTTCCCTGAAAATTGATACCACACACTTGGGCGATTTTATTTTTTTTTAACAGATTGGTAGGCATTCTTTTCATTTCCCCCTTGTGATTTTATACAGAACACTTTTTCAGGCAGATCTTTTCGCACCCCTCCAAAGCAGTCAATGAAATCATTCACGTGCATACAATTAAGCACAAAGTGGGGGGGGAAAAAGCTACAACAGCTTAATAATATAATCTGAAAAGTCCTCCAGATTGTTAATATTCTGAAGTAACAAATCCTTTTGAACAGAATTTCAAAAAGTCATGCATGCCTGTAACAGTCATTTTAAATACCCACAAATTTGGGAACATATGGAAGCTAATAATTTTAAACTGATAATAACATCATCCATTCTGCCCCCAGTTCGTCCCCAATTCTGCATAGTTGAAGTCAGTGAGAGCTTTATTATTGACTGTGTTGAGCATTTGATGAAGTGCTTAATGGGGTACAGCCTCACTCAAGTTAAATGGATTGCATGGTTCTAGCAAAATTCCCCCCTGCATTTCTGATAATTTGTAACACAAAAAATACTGAGCAGACTCCAATATCCATAATCCATAAACAGACAACAGGGGGACCTGTACTTGAGGAGTGAAAATGCAGGAGAGTGGATCAGCAGGAGTAAACATCAAATCTTCACAGTAACGTAAGTATCTTGTGTGTCCAATATCTGAGGGCTCCTCCCTAAAGATCAAGGTAGCACAGCTAGACCCTGTGATTCCCAGTGTACACAGAAGAGGGAGTTGCTACTGGAGTTTGAAAGGCAGTGAAGTTGCTACTTTCGATTTCAAGGAAAATGAGAAATTGGAGTTTAAAGGTTAATAGAGCTTTATTCCCAGCTCTGATGCATTCACAAAAATGGAAGAGACTCTCCAAATTATAATGTTGGATTAAAAATCTTGAGACAAAAGGCATTCAATCATTTTGGCTCAAAACAGTACATTTTGAGATTTCTAATTGTTGTTTTGCAATATTTCAGTCTTTAAGATGCAGATTTTCTCAGTTAACACACAGGATGGAAAATGTACCTAAAAAAAAAATAAATAAAAGTTGAGATTTTCATACATTCTCACACATTCTGGAACTGGTTTTAAGGATGCACAGCAGAACACACCAGGCTTGTAGAAACTGGAAGAGATAGCAATACTAAAAAAAAAGAATGACAAAGTGGTTCTTTGAGTATACACGTGGTTCATTCAGCTATTTTGAGGTTCAGGTCTCAAAATTATCCTTCAAATTTTGCATTACTTACTATTCATTCCCATTCACCTTCTCCTGGAGTCCACTGAACACAGGTACCAGCTTTTTAAACAACGCTTATGTCTTTGAAGGTTGCTTGGAAAAGCTTTTAAACATGAAAGATGAAAAGAGAAAAAGAAAGAAAAAGGAAAGAAAAATGTTGCGTTCTTAAGAACACAAGTACAGCCATACTGATTCAGACTGCTCTGTACCCAGCAGTGGCCATAAGCAAATGCCCAGAGAACAGTAAAAACAGGGCTAATATATAAAATACTTCCCTCAAACATTCTCCCAGTCTCTCACCATTTTCAACTCAAGAGATTTCCAAAGCCTGATATGGTTTCATTTCTTTATCTAATAAAATATAATGAGCAATTTCATCATTGTGTGATTTGATCCACAATTCTTGAAAACTTAGTACCGTATGCACAGTGCACCTTCCAAATGAGTTTGTGCATCTTGTCAACAGAGAGAAGAAAATTAATTTAGAAGGCACAATGAAGCCTTGAGAAGAGTCTTTTATGAGCAACCAAAAGGAAATACCAGTCCAGAGACCTAGCTGGAACATACAAGATTTGAATATGTCTTTTAGGACTGACTGTAAGGATATGTACCCCTAGTATAAGAAAAAGAACTATCGTATAATTCTTTTGAAGAAAGGTACATCTGGAATCAGATCAAATGCCTGCAATAAAAGTTGAATCCATGTAAAATTCACCCCAGTTTAATGTTTCACTCTAAGCTTCAGGCTCAGCTAGATTAGATTTAAAGTCCATCCAACCTTTCAGATGAGTCTGGAATTTGAGAGAAACAGGAGGACTTGTGCTTTTGCAACATTATCCTCTGTATGAAATACTGGTGAGCCTTTCACTTAGAAAGAGCTATCAGTGCTCAAACCAAAATTTGAGTAAGTGAAGAGAAAGGAAAAAGATTTCTTTTGTTACTATTTTTATTATGCCTGTACAACATTTCCCCAACGAAAAGTTGGGGTATTAAAAGTAGTGACCAAATTTATGAACACTTCTGTAACAAGATCTTTACACAAAACAGCATCCTACAAAGACAGAATCATTTCTGTCTTTACCTTTCACAAACTGCTTGTTTAAGAGTTTAATTCCCACTTTGTGCCTATGAACAATGCAATAACATCCTCTTGCTATTTGTGTTTTTCGGCTCAGGCCAACATCAAAGGCAGCAGCACAAAACTAAGGAGTGCTTTGGATTTCTGTTCAAACCACTCTGTATTCTAAACCTGAGCCCCTGCCTCCCCTCATCCCAGGTAGACATTTGCATCCTTTAAATGATCTTGTTTATTCTATGTGTTGGAATATAGTTATCTGAATATTAATTATGGTTTTAGTGAAGTTCATCGGTTGAGTGCAGGAATTGAGAATTCTTCCTTCAGTTGCAGCCACCTGCTTAGATTTCTGTGTTTATCTGCTTCACTGAGTTTAAATCAGTTTCTGTAAGTGAAAGTCTGTTGCTTAGAGCAGATGTTAATGCTCAGAAATAGTGTACAGTCTGCCATTAGCATATGTAGCATAATGCTAATAAATAGAGGCATGTACCACCCTTGAAGGTGATTCTGATTTCAATGGAAAATCTCCCCCCCACCCTGCCAGCCCCTTTCCTTAGGGAAGCCTCTGGCATATGCAGCTGTTATAAGTGGGGGACCTTCCTCCCACCCCCGGCTAGACCTTAGCAAATGGTCCATTCTGTTTATGCTACATTTGGATGATTAATGATATTGTATATTGTAACTAAATTGTACTGCTATTATCATCAGGTCACTGCTGACAACTAGATATATCATCTCTGGGGTTCATATACAGATAACAGTTTTAACTATGTGGATAAGTAAAGGCTTGATGGTGTCCTAATGCTAATGTAAATATTACCGCATATTGGAAGTTAGTAATGCACCATATATGAGGATTGCATTACACAACAGCAGCCATCGAATACCTGAAGCTGGTGTGATGGTTGCTACGGTGGTTTTCTACTTTACCCTCCTTGTTAATTTTTTCCCCCTCCCTAAGGATTTGAAATAATCCCTCTGTAAAACATCACGATCATTTAGGCTCAAGGGAATCCAGCATATTTCAAGCAAAATTGTAATCAAACTGATTTGAGATGTCTTGAGTGTTAGGATGGGGGAGTTGAGCTGCCTCCATACTCTCCCAGCTCCCGGATCAATGTGGTGCTCTTAGCTCCATCACTAAGCAGAGTCACTGGAAGACAAGTTGTTACTAGAGCATGGCCAGCTTAGCCAAAAGAAAGAGAGCTGGAAATCTCAGAAAACCAGGTCATGAAAGTATCTTCATGTATTGTCTAGAGAGGAGATCAATGCTCCTAGTCCTGACAGCTGTAGGTAAACATTTGAGAGAGGGATCATATTGAGTCAAGATGAAAAATTTGAGAAAGTACTTATTGCAGAAATGTGACATTGCAGTTCCTGGCTAAAGTTGAGAGTATACTGAAAAGGTTTCAAGGAATGAGAATTCAAATCGCGCAAGGGCTCTGCCCCTTTTAGTGTTCATCCATCAATAACTGGCATATGTCATGTTAGGGCTCAGACTAGAAATTAATTATTCTCGCTAATATTGAGGAACTTTATTGCAACAACCTTTATCTTCATAAATCCCGATATATACCAGGAGCAAAGAATGCGGAAGTCATTGCAATAATACCAGCAGAAAACTGGAGCATGATAAGAATCAGCTTTACATGCCTTGCATTTCCATGAGTCTAATTCCCATTTCATAGGGAGGAAAACATAGCAATCTTCGCTCAAAAAGAGGAGAGAATAGCTGGATCAGAGCCCCCAACTGATTTATACTCACAATTTCCTTCTGAGATAGCAGCAGCGGATGTGGAAAACAAAGTCGACCAATAATTCTGTTCTTCCACCAGCACGCAAAGGGGAAGATTTTCTTAAAACCCAGAAATAAGTTACTTGAGTCAAATTTCCTTGGACAGCGGTTATTTATAAGTTGTTTGAGCTCCCCACTTCCATAATTTCAGGTAGGTGATGTTTCTCATTTTCCACAGAGGAAGGCATTAAGAAGTTTTTGCACAGAAATAAAGGTACAAGCGTATCTTCCCACATTCAGTAATTATAGCACATCTTGTCTGTTTTTTGAAACAAACAAACATATAAAACAAACAAACAAAAAATAAACAATTAAAAATTCAAGTTCATCTTCATAGAGATCGAAATTCATGCTGCAGGAACAGATCTCTTGCTGGTACATTTTTACACATACTCAGAATCTGAAAAAACAAAACCAAAACAACAACAACAACAAAACCCAACCAACCAACCCAAGATGACAAAAAACAGAGCAGATCCTCAAGTACCCAGGACTATGCTATGTGAAGAGAGGGGTGGTGGCGATTGGAGCCTTGTGATATTAGCTCTCTGCTAATCACAGACCAGTGCATCATTTCACTCAATTGCCTGCACCTCCCGGGCAAGGAATTCATCTTCAAGACAGCGTTTAGGTCTCTGAGCAGGAGCACCCCGTATCTGCAGGCCTCAGAGCAAAAAAGCAGAATTGCTGCTTCTGCTCCAAGCTCACCTCTGCTGTAAAATCAGCCCATTCAACAATTTAAGAGACATAAAATAGGGACTGAGCTGTATCAATTCATTTTTATTCCACTGATGTTCCCTTGCCCACTGTTTGCACTTATTGATCCACAACTAAGGGAGAAGGCCAGAAACAGGAAAGAATAAAGGTAAGCCCAAAAAGCGCTGGTGTTCTAGAGCAACATAAAACAAAACTTGAAGCTGGAGGGCAGAGGAGGGACAAGGAAATAGAGCAGCAAGAGAAAAGGAGAATAGAGAAAAGAAGAGAGAATTAGAGACAGAGCAAACAAGATGAAGTTTTGTCTGGCTTATTGGATGTACATTCAAAAAGCAAAAGGAAGGGGGAGAGGAAGGGTAGAGGGAGAGAACATGAACTGCAGCAAGTTCTGTCCTGAGGCTCCATGCAATGGTTTTGTCAGAGACTCTCTGAGGCTGATGCCACTTTGTATGATGTGCAGCTTCAATGAAAGAAAGAGGGGGGCAGGAGCAAAGGGAAAAAGAAAAAGCAGCTGAGACTCTCTGTCTCTTCCTCGGTCTCCGTTTGCAGAGACCTATTGGCCATAACTCTTGCAGGGCAAATAACAAGTGTTCCCCATCCAAATGTAAGCACATTGGCACTTAATCCTATTTTATAAAGGTTATAGTTTTACATAAATCACTTGCTCTAAATGCACTTTAGTCATCCTCCTCGTGTTAAGTTTCCCTTTAAGCCTAACTAGGCAAGGAGGATTTCTCCCACTGGTCCCCTGGACATGACGCCACCAAGATTGAACTATGCTCTCCATCTTTAATATCCCTGGCGGGATTCGTCTATAATGATGTCAGGGGCTAAGCATATTCCCTTGTCAGGGCGGGGGAATTAAATCTGTCCTTCCCCTGTCTCACTCAGGTCCAGCAGAGCTAAAAACAAGTTGTTCAGAGAGCAGAGAAAACTGGTGATGCTTCACTTTTGATGTCTCGCTCTCCATGCAGATTCCCTAATGTCTACTAAAGGGTGAGCTTAGTAGCCTTTTCTTCAGTGATTTCACTATCAGTCATCTTGTTAATGAAGTTTATAATAGTCTTCAAGACCTCTCCTCTCTATCATATTGTGCTGAATTTGCCCAGTGAATTTCAGGGTTACAGAGGAAGGACAGACTGACTGACAAAGCCACTTCTAGGTAGGCAGACACCATAGGTGCTTGAAAAAAACACATTTCCTTAAGAAATAAGCTTGAAAGATAGCCACTGGCATAATTGTTGCAAGGCATCTTTTTCCTGTTTTCATACAGATGCATCCCTGATGAAGAAAACACATCCCAGATCTTGTACATTTTATTAACAAGTTCAGACCTTATTTCCTTGCAGGGTATGCAAGGTCTTAAATCATCAAGCACCCAAGGAACTTCATGAGCTTGGACCAAGTTAGATACAAGGGTTTTATGAACCTCAGAGCAGAGGTAGAGTACTCTAGCTGCTGACTTCGCTTTTTTAGAGAGTCCATCAGTATGAACTGTCCTGCCACAGACATTGGAACGTCATGCGGTAATTTGGAGTCAGAGGAAGAATTTGAAACAATAGTCATGAGAGAGTAATGGAACCAAAAGCATGGCTTGTGTTAGGCAGGGGGTAATAGTGAAGCATTCATACACTCAGGAGGAGACCACAGGACATAGGGTGTTTCTTGTTTCTGGAAATGATATCCGTGCTGGTCTCTCCAAGCTCACATATGACCTCATCTGGCCATCAGATGAGCCCTTCCCAGAAATTCCTAAGTTAAGAGTGAGACCACAACTCTTGTGTAAGAAGATACTTGAAACAGAATGAACTGAAGCCGTGTAAGAGCACACAGATGACCGTGATGTAGACAATCCCTACCCATGCCTGGAGATTAAGTTGACCCTTGAGTATGCAGTACAGAGAGCTATGGGCCTGGTGGACCGCGTGGCTGGCTTCACTGACTTGTCTTTGGAGTCACCCAAGAGAATCAGACTGTCTCCTTTCTTATTCCTCAGTGCTCTTGAAATGAAATACCTCACTAAGATCGTTCCTTCAACAGGTGCCATCTGAGACAGATAAATGTGCCAGTAAATGCAGAAAACTTGAAAGGTTTTTTGGCCAATAGAACTTGAATTCCTTCAGCTAATATGGTTGAGCAATCCCTGTGGTCTCTCTCTAGGGCATCTTTAATTTAAATGTTTCTTCTCTACCCAGACACTCATTTTCATAAAATTCTTCCAGTTTAGTTACTCAGGTATTTGACCTAGTCAAGTTATCTGAGGCTGGGTAATAGGTTTAGAAATCATTGGAATGGAGAAGTGGAGAGTCAGAGCCAGTGATATCACCATTACATAGACCTTGTCTTCTGAAAACTAAACTAAAAATACACGTGCTTTCCATAGAGGGAAGGTGAGTAACACCAGCTGCCAGTCAGGCTGCCCACTCAAGCTGTCTTGATCCCTCTGATAGTCTGCAAAGATATACACCACCCTGAATTTCCTGTGAGCAATGCAGTAATGTTTTTCAGTTTTGCACTAGCACAGAGTTAATCTAGCCTTTGGGTTCAAGATATGATTAGAGAGGGTCTAATGAATGGGTCTAAATGAATGTCTCTGTCTAGAATTAGAAGAGAAGCTGGTATGCAAAGGAAAGCAGATCTTTTGGTCTTTCTGGCCTTACAGCAGGCAGGAAACAGTACATGACTTCAGTCAACCAATGTAAAACTGAGCCATACAGCTTAATTACTAGTGTCTGATTCAGGACACTGCTGCAAATAGATGGTGCTCCACTGAAATCAGTGTTGTTTAACTCTTCACCTCTAATTCTCACTCCAAACTCCAGATGATTTGAAGAGACTTCCAACATTGCCAACACACAGTCCATATTGAAGGAAAGCTAAGAACAGATAGGAGATTAAAAGCTTGAACTCCTCTGTAGAGAGCAATTGCACATCTGTGCAATCCTTAAGCCCTTCACATCAGCCTCTGCTTAAATAACTATATAAACCTAAACACAGAGGAATGAGTTTCAGCCACAAACAAGCATGAAGGAAAATTCTACTTGCCAGTCAGTGATGATTCGTGCATTAGCAAATTCACGGGAAGTTAAAAACTCCCTACTTCTGTCACCAGCTTTGCACAGCTGGGACAAACTCCATTTCCTTGCAATAGTAATGACATTCCACTACAAGAGTAAGAATAAATTTGTTTTCTATCAGACAACCAATAGAAATAATTCATAAGTTTGCCTTATACGATATGGTTGTGTTTGGAAAGCTCAGCTGCAATCAGTGCCCCACAGTGCAAGGTGATGTTCATGCTTTGACAAAAATGCAAACCAAAAGAAACAGAGGAGAAGAAGTCATACTTTCCTGGCCATACAGCGACACAGCAGCCAAGGGAAAAAATGAACTTAAATTTTTTGGCAACCAGCTCAGTGTTCCTTATGCTGCACCATGCACTGTGACATGTGAGGTCTGCAAGAGTTTTATATACTTATATGCTTTACATCATCATGATGCAAGAAAACCTCATAAACTATATTCTTACTTTGCCCCTATAAAGTAAAAAAAACAAACCAAAACAAAACAAACCCACCTGTTTCTTTTCCCAGTTGCATAACAGGAATTGAGACATAGGAAAAAGCTGGAGCTACACCCACAAATAAATAAAGCAAAATGTCTAGACCATAATTTGTGGTGCTTATGTCCCAACCTCAAATGCCTTGCTCAGTTTCTACTGAACCCCAAAAGCACCTATTCCGTCAGCATAAATACACCTTCTCTAACAAATCCATATTTTGGAACAGGGCCCAGATCTGAGGTCTCCTCTGAGCCACATAAATTCCCTTACCAGAGCATCATTCTCTTAAATTCTCTGTGGTCCAGAATTAAGATACAAGAGGCAACAAAACATCTTTATCCCCTGCTAATGCAGCATCCAGTGCACCATCTTTATTCTTTTTGGTGCACAGTGTTTGCTTTGGGAACAGAAGCAGCTGTTATATCAAATCACTGCCATGTACTTCATGGCGTATTTACTCACCTGTATCTTTCCAGAGAGCCATCTCCAGCACCAGCATCCACTAGCTATGCTTAGGGCCTCCAGGTAGGCTGCCTACCCTCCTCTGTACCTAAGATCTCCAAATAAAACCACTCTCTCTCCACATACACACATGAGAAACCTTGCCTGAAACCTTTAGGGCTCTGGGTTTTTCAGGATTTCCTGTTAAAATCTCCTTGGCACTAAAAACCAGGCTAGGTCATGGAAACAGAAAGCTTGTAGTTTCTTAACAGTTGACAGAAAAAACATTGCTTCTTTGTAGAGAAAAACAGACTGGAGTCAAGGACAGAGAATCAAGGTGCTATTTTCTAAAACATTGATTTGAACTTGCCTTACACTTAAAGCAAAAAAAAAAAAAGAAAGACAATAAATCCTAAGAAGGAATCAGCAAAAAAACACACCCATCATCTTAAAACTTATAGAGTTTTACAGTAAATCTTAACTGCTGGCATTAAGGTCCTCCAGCTGAACCAGTCTACAAAGGCTTTTCTCCTCAAGGGGATTCCAGAGTCACCAAGGTTATTTTATCCCCTTCCTGCAGACATCTCTGGAAAGCATCACAGCTGGAAGGTTGACTTAAATTTGAGACACATACACTCATGCAAGACACCCGGGTAGTTATAGTGACATGTCACACCTGCCTCATCTTTGCATGCACAAGTCCCAGACTGCATCTGAGCTACATGGAGACACTTCCATGTTCTGGTCCCCTGTTTGGCTGTACAACCACAGCTCAAAGCCATGAGGCAGGGCAGACAAGTACGTATGATATTTGGAAAACAAAGCAACAAACTACATCATCAGCGAAAAGCAGGAGATTCTTCAACACTGCTGAAAGGTAAGTGACAAGAAAGTTCTTCCCTCTCTCTGTGTCAAAACAGCACTGGTGCCCTCCACTACCACCACAGCAACCTAAGAACAGGAAATACCAGTTTTATGCAGTCACAGAGTAAACACCAAGTTTAGAAGACATTGTTCAAATGTTGTCAACAGTTGTTTCTTGTTCATGCTCCTTAACACTAAACGCCTTCATAGGCCTGTCCCATCAGATACCTCCACCAAGCCCGGTGTATCCAACTTTTAAAGTCACCTCTTATGTTTTTTTCCTTCTTCTATTTTTTTTTTTTTTTGATCATCTGGTAACTTAATCTCATTTCTGGGAAAGCAATTGCTGTCTTTGCTACTGAAGCACTTTCTACTCTTTCCCCTAAAAACCAACAAGTTAGTTTCTGAAAATTGTTCTTCTCCTGATAAGGATTACCTAAATAAAAAGGGCAGCAGTACAGGGTTAGGACAAATGGGGTTTCTCTCACATTGTTATGAGAGGAGATGCACCTGTTTTGCTGAGAAATGAAGGTAGTAGACCTTGCAGGCTCTTTTACAAACTTCTGCTCCTGTCCATAGTGGCTCTCCAGGCCAAAGTGGTTCTACCTGGGGCAGGAGCTCCTTCCCACTCACCAGATTTGTCATGCAGGTTCCCAGCTGGTGTAAATTAGCATTACTTTGCCAAAGTCAATAAAGCTACACAGACCTCCTACAACTGAGAGTTGTAAGGCCATTTTATTTTTGGGGGGCTTTTTTATGTGAGTGGATGACCTATGCACAATGAGAGTGATGTACATAGTAAATCTGTTACTGAAATCTCTTTGGAGATTTGTATCTGACTCTGGTTTTGAATTTAGCTCTTAGTCAGACATGAGTACTTCCTGGTTTTTACTTATGAATGTAAGATTTTACCCTAAACATGCTACCTAGAACATAGTACTCTAACTTCTTTCTTTGAGGAAAACTTTGAACTTCCCTTAAAAGTCAGACCTATCAGGTAGTAATTCTTTTAACTGCTAAAGAATGCATAAGCTTTGAAATTCACTTTCAACAGAAACAAACAAGACATCAGAAAACTGAGCAAGTGGAAAACATATTTGCTGTTTTACTGAGAGTGATGTTTAAAAAGCTTGATTCTTAGAGTAGCCCCAACCTGCTTATAACCTTTTAACCTCAGTCTGTGTAAGAAGTTAAAAAAAGCTTTAGAAAACTATACCAAACAATCTATTGCAGTAAGTCCCACTTATAAGCTTAACAGACTTTCTTGATGTTTGAGTCTTTTTTAGCTTTGTCACTACACAAGTATCTATTTGTGTTTCATTGGGGAAAAAAAAATAGCAAACCTCAATTAGGAAAAAACCTCTCAAATCCATCCCCTTTATTTCTTTTATTAGAAATAATATCTATCATAGCAAATGCCTTCTGAGAACACTTAAAAATAATCTTTCCAATACTTATTAATTGTTTATATTTAATTTCCCCTAAAGACACTTGGAAAAGCAATTTGCTCAAAAAGCAGGAACGCATAAGTTCAGGACAACCCGAGAAGCATCACATAATAGCATCTAAACAAGCCCCCAATGTCCTCTCTTTTTATAATTTCTTTCCCCCAAGCTGTATCTTGTTAAAGTTTCCCTTCAATGAGAGCAATTACTAGCCTGCTTTTTGAGGGGATGACCCTTTAAAATAAGGAGCAGAAGCATTGGAAAGGCCTTAAAGGGTCCATTTTGCAGTAGGCAGTAGACTGCTAAATCTTTTTGTTCCAGATGGCAAGTATCCTCAATTCTTGTTTGTGAGCTTTGAGTTGGATTGTGTGTTCTCAAACAAAGCTAGTTATGTCTTTTTTTTTCTTTTTTCCTCTTTAAAGCTTAGAAGTTCTGTTTTTCTTTCCTAGCTGATTTTTTTCCTCCTGAAAATTGTTACAACCCACCTCCCTAACAAATAATCTCTGAGCAGACTTCAAACATGGAGGGTGTTTTTTTTTGTTTTCTGAAAGCTATAGATAGACCTGTTCTTGCACAGTCGCTTGAAAGTAATTCTCATTAATACAGTATGTTAAATCCTGATCTTGAGAAGACTTTGATGTGTGGGCTTAGGAGCTCTTCAGGATGGGATCTATCCATTAAGAAGGGCTTGCTTGGACAATGAGTTTGTGTATTAGGGCCTAGAGCTGTTAGTTTAAACATAAGTAATAAGATGAGGTTATTCACATATATAACTCTATATCTAGGACCACATTTCCACGCAGCTGTTTTATTCCTAAATCCCTATGCCCCATTCCTGAACAGTTCTGGGGCACTGTTGTATCCTTCTAGGATGTTAATAAGCCTCACTGGCAAGGAACAGAGCATTAGCCTTTGATGGGTAGATAGATTAAATATGCACGCATAATAGTAAATATTTATTTAGGTACCTGAGCTATTCTGATTAATGGCTGCATTTTTCTTTTAAACGATTTGAGTACTTTTTAATGGCAATTAATTAGTATTTATGGCATGATTATTTAATTTATTTCACTCTTCTGCTGCTAGTACTATCAGAGAAGCTGAAAACTCCAGGATTTTACAGTTTTTTTCAGGTTGGTAAATATTAGAGTTTGCTTCTGTCTTCCGTATGCCTGGGGATGCACAAACCAGCGTGTCTCTGCTCTATTTCCTGGCACTTATTTACCAGCAGCAGAACTACCATCCAGGGAAATAGGACTCTGATCCTGCAAGCACTTCATGAAGTTTTTTAACTTTAAGTACACAAATAAACTTGTTGTGGTCAGCAGTGGCATAAGGATTACATGCATAAGTTTCCAGAATTGGGACCTCTAGGTCTCTCTACTGACCTGTTTAGCTCAGAGTAATAATGGCGTAGCTCTCAATGGACTATGCACAGAGATACCTAATTCCATAATCTGGCTTTGTGGGCCTTGTGTAAATAATGGCAATCCAATTTATTTTTGCCCCTGATTGTTGAATTGCAGGGAGAATAAGCAAGGCTTTCGTGAAAAAGGAACCAAACAAACCCTCTCTGTCAGCTGTGGTAGGTGTGTCCACTGCTGAAACTATGAGCAAAGACGATATAGCAATATATATCTCCTTTCTTTGGCCTGAAGGTTCCTTTGTGATGACTGCAGTCATCCATCTCTTGGTCCTTCACTGTTGTGCCACTTGTCTTGACTATTGAGGCTGGAAAGAATCTCCAGTGTTGTTATCCTCACAAAAACCTACTGAGTTCAATAAACATTATCATTTCTACTTTGGGTGAAAGTTTGCAAGTCAAATGGGATTTGCTGTCGGTCACAAAAGCAGTTGGAGTTCTCCCTTGCCTTTGAGGCATATTTTGGCAGTTTAATTTTTTTCTCACTTTTTCTTTTTTTTTTTTTTCCCCTGAAGCATGTGCGTTTAAATGAGACCAATATAGTAGGAAGTTAAAACTTTGGAGAGCCCAGTTCTGTTCCATATTTATCTGAGACAACTTCAGAGATGTAGGGTTGATCTTATTACAGAAACTGCTAGCAGCCATGGGAGAATGTTTTCTCTCTATGAACAGTAAGGAAAGGCTCACCTCAGCACCTTGCCTGGATTGGGCAGAGTTGGAGTCTATCAACTGGGAAAGAGTTGATGGGAGAGGTCCTAATGAAGGAGTGGTGAGCCAATTAATGCCAAGGGATAAATCTTATACAGACAGATCTCTTATTCTCTCATCCCCTACACTGCCTTCCCTTGACAGCCCCTAGTCAAAGCAGAGTAAACAGATGGGGAAAAATACGATTAGTTCAGAGCCACCAGAAATCCAAACAATATTCCATCACGGGTTCTAGGCCAACACACTAATTTATCGAGAGTGCAGTGCTATTGGAAGTGGCCTGGTGTGCTAACTTGGCAATAGATCATGATAAAAAATGTAAGTGATCCGTTATTGTCAGGTTAATGCGCTTTACTATGCAACTCTGCCAGCTCGACAGAAACATCATTACATAATGATAATGATGCTCCGCAAAGAGAAGCTGGAGGAGGGAAGGAGATCTCAGGCTCTGGGATATTTTAGAAATTCCTGGGCAAAAAGTGCTGGGTTTTCAATTAATTTGAAAATAAAAATAGGAAACTGAAGAGAGTCGAGTCTCAAAAAGCAGAGATGTTGAGGAATCATTAGTTCAAAGTAATGAATGCCTTTTTTTTCCAGTTCATCTGACTGATTAGGAGTGTTGATAACCATGAAATTCACCAGATACCTACTATTGTTTCATTTCTCAAGAGCTGAGAGGGCTGTTCAGATCTGGATGCACTTTGCTGATACCGTGAATGAATTAAAAAAAAAAAAAAAAAACAACACCAAAGGAAAAAACCCAGGAAAACACAAAAAGTCAAAAAAATTAATGTCTCCCTGCTTGGCTCTCGTAAGCTTGGAAGAGAGGCTGATGTCAGGAGGAAGGGAGAGGATGCACACATTGCACACAGATTTGGGGACACAGGCTCAGGGGGAACACATCAGCGTGTGCAAGTGTGATTGACAGAGTCAGGCAGGATGTTGGACACTAAGACGGTGACACAAACAGGGAGAGAGGCAAAAATAGAGTAGGAGAGTGTGGTACTGATGGAGTGTGTGCGGGCTGAGGGAGGACACAGAGGCAGTGCCCTGGGTGAGACAAACCGCTTCTGTACGGAGTCCCTGCAAGTGAGGAGGAATACGTGCGTGACAGCAAGCGAGCACATCTCCTGCTCCAAGGGATTGCAGAGGCGTAGTCTAGTGAGTGACGCGGGGGATGCTCACGTGAGAGGTGGCACAACCATGGTGCCAGGGGAAGGGAGTGTGAAAAATCATTTCATTAGCAAAGGCAAAGTGGGAAGTTCTCCTGCCTCTGTCTTCTTTGTTAGGCTCCGGGTGCAAGATAGAGGCCGTGTTCTCTTGTAAGCTGCATTGCTTTACTCCTGTCTTGCTTTGTATCTTCTGGGTGTGACATGTTTGTCTCCGGCACTGTGGAGAGCTCTTGCAGTTGGTATGCTCGCTTGGGTATTTTTAGCAGGTGCTTTGCATTATAAATCCTGCTGGCTTTAACATTGCTGGGTAGGCTTGGTATAATTTACCTTTGGTTTAACAAGAAATAGGAGCTGACTCAGGGATTAAGGCATGTCAAGTCAACACAAATAAAAAATAAAGCAGGGGAGGATTAGCCAGAGATGAGTGCAACGCAAGAGCTGAGTGTTAATTGTGAGAATGGTGCAGGGGAAGAAGAAATAAAGAAAAGTCTTATTAGCCCCCTCCTTCTCTGAAGACACAGTCTGTCTTGGGGTCTGTCCTGTTGACAGGTGCCTCTAGTTTGCAGAAATTAGAGCTCTTCTCACAGAGCTCACTTTCTATGTAGCTCAGGTTTTGGGGTTTCATCTCTTAGCCTAGATAGTTCCTGCTTTGGTTCCTAGATGGCAGGCAAAGTGGCAGCCCTCAACCACATCTTGTGGTGTGCAGCTGCTGTGCGGTGTGGCTGAGAGCAGATGTTGGCTGCTGACAGGATGGGTTGGGAGATGACTTATTTGACAGAGATTTCCTTCTTCAGGAGCAGGATTCCCTTTACAGGTTCCAAGTAATTTGGCCATACTGGGAAATTGAGCTTTTTAAAGCAGTAAAATGCTCCATGCAAGGCTGTCAGGGGAAGATGTTGTTGAGTAAGCCTAGATGTCCTTTAAATACAGGTTCCTGTGACTTTAGTGAAAGTCAAATAGTGGTAGCTACAAGGCAACAGCACTGAAAATCTGTGGAAAAAGGGTCTTCCCTCGACAACTCCTACCCCTTTTATTTTTTTTAGGGAATAGAAGACCCTGAAGATTTCAACACCTGAACAAATAAAAAAATATTTTGTCTTCCCTGAGGATGAAGGTGGTTATTCTGTGCAAACTGATTGCATTCATGCTTTTGCTATAGGTTCGGCATTTAATCCGTCAATATCTGTAGGGTGAGCTACCTTGCATTATTATCTTCTGTTCAGCACAACTGTCCATATACACATATGGACTCTACGGTGAGGCCCTTTTTGGACACTTCAGGCTTTCATGTTGCCCTGTGTATATCCTACACTTCATGGCCAGTGCCAGGTTTTGTCCAGAAGATAACAGAAGTAGAGATGGGTCAGTGTTTCTTGATCTTTTTGTTCCAGTTCTACCTGTGCCCTGCCCTTGTCAGGAATGAGCAGTTATAACAGACCTTGAAACAATAAATTTCATAGCCTCGGGTTGTTTTCTCATGAATTATTGTCCTCATTGAAAATCTCTTTATATTTCCTTTCAATTCTCTTTTCTACTGACAAGAAAATGCAAGGACTAATTTAGAAGGAGATAATGACAGCAGTTGTATGTGCACATGGACATGTAGGCATTCTCTGTCAAGGTAGTGTAAAAATTACGATTAGTTGTTTGAATTAGTTATGCTTCAAATTCCCAATCAAAATTAGATGTTTGTTGTGCTAGTCACAGCAATTTCACATTAAAAATCCACTTTTCCTTACACTGTTGTTTGGCAGCAGCCTCTGATAAGGAGAGTGGAGGTAGAAAAGGGCTGAAGACTGCAAAATGCATTAAAGTCAGCACGGGACAGCTGGGTTGGATCTCTTCACTGCAAGTGTTTTCTGGCAGCCCAGGACTGGCATTGCCTCACACTGCATGTGCAGAGTCCTAGCAAGCAACAGAGTGGAAATGAAGAAAGATGATGCTGCTGGACTTCTGAACTTCTGTGATCACAGAAGCATGAGATGCTGTGTACCAAGTTATGTGTTGGAGTTGGGTATCTGTGGGTTGGGATTGTGTGACTGTTGGTCAGGAACAGGCATGGTACTGCTCCAAAATACTGCTTCCATGAGGGCTGGGCTTCTAAACTCCCAGTGCTGCCTGTCTGAGTGGGGTGGAACTGTACAGGACTGAGATTACCTCACAGGGTTAGTGACAGCTGTCATTCTGTCTATTAACTCATCGAATTCTTCCCTTGGGCTAAAGTAAAGATGTTGTGTTGAACCATGTCCTCTGGTAATATATATGACCTCAAGTGAAGACATTGCCTTCAGATAGTATGTTTATTTTAAAATTCATTTGCTGCAAGAAGGGCAAAAAAAGAGTGAAAAAACTTGATATTTTTTTCCCCACCATGATGTCGTGAACAGTAGAGAGGAGGAGGGGTGCTGCTGGTGCCAATGGAATATGAAGCTCCTATCATTGTGCTTGAAGACTAAACCAATGAAAATCTCAGTCATACAAAATGCTTTATATCTGATCTTTCACTGTAAATGTCATATAAAGAAAGGATCTCTCTGATATTTCAAGGAGCAGCAAAGTCTGTGATGACATGCTGGTATCAAGATTTGCATATTTATTATAGATAAGCTGTCAAAATGTATGTTGTCAATTTCACCTTATACTCAGAATTTAATGATGCACATAAAGGACAGAAAATCTTTAATATTAATATGATTTTAGATTATAAGACTTCATTGTGGATATCAATCACCTAACCCTTAAGGACATGTCACTCAAGTTGATATAGTTAATAGAAAATTAATGTAGTCCATTCTGTATGATCTATTGCAGGATTGGGGGGCTTGGGAAGTGGTACCAGGTATAGGCAGGGGGTTGGAAATTACTAGCCTGAAATACGTTCTTAGGTATGTTATGTTCCTTGAATAGATTAACTCTCACTGACCTGGGGCTTGTTTGCTGTCTTTCATGTAACTGTTGAGATGTTGTGCAAACTCCAATCTGAAGGAGAGTTTGCAGCTTTGCTGATGGTGCTGTATTGTGTCAGTGTTTGTGTAGGCAGATTGTTTATCAAAAAGACTTACTCATGGAGAAATAATTTGCTTCCACTGGCTACTTAATGTCTTTAAAGGGAATGGACATTATATCTTCCAGGTTTCTAAAGGGAAGAGAACACAGGAAAGTAGTTGAGAAGTGTAAGTAGCAACTGTGATTGGTATGGCTAGAGGTAGCTGCAGGGGTGAGAGCTGGAAAAAGAGGGCTGAGGCCACCAAGTTTCTTCAACTTGATCATTGCTGTATTATGAAAAATCATCCTGACGATGGAGGAAAGCTTTAAAATCAGTTATAGGCCTTGTCTTCTTTTCATATCCAGTTCCTCATGTTAAAAAGGCTCATTCATGCAAGGCAATACCAAATCAATCTCTTTCACCTCCTTTGCATGAACAGAAGTTGCTAGATGGTATTCAAAGAGGATAACCAAGGTCTGGATCTCTTACTAGTGTATGAGTTATTTCTTGTGGTCTGTTACCTACTGCAGTTGACACCAGCAGCTCCAGTAGAGTTCACATTCAGGACCCTTAGGAGAAGATAAAACATGGACCAGGTTGCAACAACTAAATCTATTGTTCTTTGAGCAGGGAGGCAGAACAAAATCATTGCAAGTTCTCCCCTACAACTCTTCTATAACTAGAATAAATAATTTGTGGGTGAACAGTTCTAGCATCAGTTTCAAGCTCCATCACAGATGGGGTAGAAGTTAAATACCATAACAATGGTGTTCCTCCTTGTGTGAGGCTCTGCCATCCTGCCCTTTCTTTGCAAACCTTGTGTTCAGACTATAACTGTTTTGGGACGTAGCTATCTATGCACAACATTTAGGTGTAACCGCTTGATCTTATTTTAACTTGCTAGTGATTGCATAGAATGTCTGATCATCTCCCTGGCCCTCATCTTCCAGGACATCAGTTCACAGGGAGGAGTGTGTTAAGCCTGCCAATGGAACCATGTTTTCACCTTGTTTTAGTGTTGCTGGGGACAAGAAGTAGCTGTCCAATGTTAGAAATGATATTTTGTTTGTACCTTTGTTTTTAATTAAGTAACAGCATTTGGGACTTTAGGAAGTAAAACACCCACCACCCACCTTTCACATTACCTTGTAAGCTGTGAGTTCCCTGAGGGACATCTAAATTTGTAGAGGACATCTGGGCTATGACACCATTGTGGAATCACGGAGAAGGAACTGGAAATTACCACACTAGTGTTCCTACCAGTGCCAAATCATAATGGGAAAGTTCAAGCATGAAATGAAGACAATGTGATTTGCTTTTCTTTTTGGACTTCATAATCCCTGCAGCAGACAGGTAGGGGAGCTCTCAAATTTAGCACATGAAAGTACCAGGAAATCCTTGCAATGAAGACTGAGTCAGTTGTAGTTAGTTACTTCTAGAGTTTATACGCATACATCTTCCTCTTACCTCTGTGTGCTGGTTTGACTGAAACTCAATAACTCAAAAAAAAGACATGTAGGAATGAGGAGGGAGCAAGGATGGCCTGAAAACTGTAGCAGCAGGGCATTAAAAACACCTTCCTTTTGTCATGGCTTCTGATGGAGCTGAATTTCCAGAGATCTTGTGTTAGTTAGTATCTTGGTTTTTGTCTGATATTGGGGTGGTAATTGAGAGATTGCATTGCATCTCGTTTATATAAATCAGTTGATGGATGAACACCCTGAGCATGTTTCCTTCTTTTAAATAGTACCAAAACTTCACTAGTACAATCTTCTAAGCACGTTAGCAAAATGCTGAATAGGGAGATCTTTCTCAATGTGTTCATGCCTCTAGACTAACTGTGAAAACAATAAATTCCAAATTCTGTCCTATTTTGACTGTGGTTTACCTCTTCTTTCTTTTTCCCTTCCCCCTCCCTACCTCTTTTCTCCTGCTTGTTTATTTAGGACACTTACTCATCTGTGTAACTGTCTCATCTATTTCCTGTAGGCCTCCTGCATAGTAGTATAAGCAATGAAATAACCTAATCAGCCAAGCACATGTGCTCTTTCTTGCCTTGTGCATTTTCTCCTAGTTGTATCTGTTTATCTCCTTGTCTCCAATATCTGTTTTTATCTATTAGTATGTCTTCTTTCCCATGTTTTATCCGTTAATACCTCTTGTTCAGCTGAGGATAAACTCAGTAATAATTGCACTATAAAATGAAGAGTACACTACATGTCTCTTATTGCTCAGGGGTCTGTTAATTGGAATTTATAAAGTTCAATAAACAGTAATCCAATAAGACCTAAACTCTTATTCATTTATCTTAGAGGTAATATCCAGGCTGCCAGCAGCAAGCTGGAAGTGGCTGAGGCACAAACCTCGGTCACACATGCAGAATAGATTTGTCTTTTTACCTCTCTGTAGTAGGTATCTGCAACTGTGAGTCTCCCAACAACCATGTAACCTTGGTGTAGCCTGATAGTGGGAGATGTTTTTCTCTCTCTCTGGGAGACTTTGAAGGAACATGGTAATAAGCAACTCAAGTAAAGCAGAAGATAATAATGTTTTCCGTCAAATCTGGGCCTGGCTAGCAGATCGATGCAGAGGTAGTCCCGTGACTCCAGTCATTTTTCCTTTTTTCATCTGGACACTGCTAACTTAGAGCTAATTTAAAAAGAGCTAATTTAAAAAACTATTTCCAACCCTCATTGTACAAGTACTAGGTTTTCTGCAGTCCACTGCTGTTGCAGCCAGTACTGGAATCCAGAAGACACAGATCAGGTACTGTCCCTAAACCTGTCCAGGTAAGCAATGCAGATGTGAGGTGAGACTGGGTCATGTTTCGAGGCCTCTTGTTGACTAGTGTGGAGCCGATTGAATAGCCCTGTGTTTTGGTAGCAAACAATTAAGTATTTTGCAATGCTATCCCTGCAGATATTGTACCAAATATATCTTGGTGATACTGCGACTTAAATAGCAAAGTATTGACTGGACAGGCTAAACAGGTAACATGATACCTGATTATTGGGTCGGTGTATCAGTTTGGGAGCAAACAGCGGTAGAACCTGAAAGTGTTTTACATGGGATAGTGGGAACTGTAGGCAGCAAATGGAGATATGGAGATGTCCAGCTGACTCAATACAAGCTTATTTAAGAGTGGTACAACTGTGTGCTTGCTACTAGCTGAAAGACAGAGTGTGGAAAAACAATTTGTCAAACAACTTCTTCTGAAAGTCTTCCATGGTGTGTGTGGTGTGGTTTGTTTGGTTGTTGTTTTTTTACACCCTATAATACTTTGGGGCTTTTAAGCTGGCTTTATGAGTTTATAAAGCTAAATATATTGATTAGAAACCCCCTTTGAAAATAGCACTTCAATATCCCAGTGTTTCCCAGAAAGCCCGACAGAAACCTCTCCAGTGTGCAGCAGTGTCTTTGCTCGTTTTGATAAATAGTTTCTGTAGATCTGACGGAAGATGCCTGGACAGGGAATTACACAGCTCAGGTGAGGGTCAGGGGTCTCATTGTTTCCTAACTCTTCTGCAACTCGAAGAAAGACACTGTCATCACCCCTCCAGCAAAACGAGACTAATGCTGGTGGCTCCTCTTACTAGAAGTGACCATAGCACTTCTGCTTTATTAGACTACCTGGATGCTCGAAAAGTAACTTGATCTTGGTTCTGTGGCATTGCTACCTCTGCTTCCAGATGCTGCAGTTTCCCTGAATGTTTTTACTGATACCTACTTGTATCTTGCAATGGAATAAGAGCATCCTCCTAAGATTTCAAAGCAGTGATATTATGGCAGTGGTTTCTACATCAGTGCCTATGCACTGATGAGCTATTTGCAGCATGATGGGGTTGGCAGAAGTTCCCCAACTCAAAGTGACTAGGCAAATGTTCAGATAGCTCCATTCAAGTGTTTTTTTAGTCTAAGGTTGCTACCTGGGCTCAGCAAGTATTTGAGATGCAGATAGCAGATGTTAAGGGAGTATACTAGGGAAAGAGCATACATATTTGTCCTGTTCATATGCTTTTTCACTTAATAGCCATTACTGACCACTGCCAGAGACGGGATACTGAGAGAAATGGACATTGGGCCTGATCCAGTGGGCTGTGGTTGCAAACAACCCCCCTGAGGCCCCTCTCCCTGCATTCTCTGGCTTCATAAATAACTTTGGGCCATCACACTGTTTCCTGAGAGCCTCAACTATGTACCTGAAGTGAGGTGGAAGGAATCTCTGTCTCCAGGTCTGTTCTAGTCAAGCAAAAACTGAAACCATATTGGTGAATGGCAAATGCTCTCCGAGACCCAGAATTGATGTTGGGAAAGGCAGTATGTTTGGTGTTCTTTGCCAAGTTTAGTAATGAAAAAAACATTTATTGAAGAAAACTGGACTTGTGTAAACCCTTAGTTCATCAGTGTGGTAACTACAGCAGTATATTTGATCCTTTCATACTTCAGTGTTGTAACAACTTAATATTAGGTGTTAGAACAACATATGTCCCTGATTTAAGAGTGTTCACTTTATTTAAGACTGTGAAAAAAAATGCAGGCTCTGTGGTGAGGAGTGACAGAAAAACTCAATTTTAGCAGCTTGAATACAGAAATGGACAAAAATCCTACCCTTGATTCAAAGCTTCAAAGGTGTAAAGTGAAGGCTCATTATGACCTGTTCTGTCAAATGAAGCACGATAGTTGTTCAGAGGTAATATCCTCATATATTATCATGCTTAAAAATAGGCTATGTCATAAACTTTTTGAAGCACCTAACATACTACAGAAGATGTGCAGGCTGATAAAATCACTAGTTAGCATCTCTAAATCATGTAAAGCTGCCAGTGGTATGTTCTTTTCTGATGTTTTTTTAAGGTGACCTGTCATTCTCACTATAAACTGGAGGGTTTTTTGGTTTTGTTTTGTTTTGTTGTTGTTTGTTTGTTTGTTTGTTTTTTAATTTTTTAAGAAGTGAAATTTATCAGTTCTGGAGTGGAGCATAGCAGCTTTTTAACCATGTTGGGGCACTGTTCCTTAGCTAGTAGCTAAGGCCATGCAGCCTACCAGAATAAAGGACTGAAGACTTTGTGTTGACCATCCTCAATATTTTGACTTATTTTTTTAGTAGTCCAGGCAGGGATCTTTATTTCCACATCCCTTCAAAACCATGAAGCATTGGTTCAACCTGAACACATGTAGGCCCATGGTATCTTCCTGCAGGGTTTTTACAGTCACAGCAACACATTGAATGCTACTGTTCCATGGAGGGAAATAGGACTTGGAATGCCAGAGGCAATGCTAGGCCCCACTGTGGGCTTCACTTTTTTTTTCTCAAAAACAGTACTTTCAGGAATGAAAACTGAGATTTCTGTAACTTATTTTTAAACAGGTACCTGAAGTTAGACTTTTAAGGCTGTATATAGGCACTTAAGTGCGGGGCCAGGCTTTCAGAGATACCAAATACACTACAGATCACACTGAAATCAATGGAGACCTCTCTGTGTTCAGCATTTCTGAAAAATCATGGCAATGTTTTAGTGGGAACATTGATTTCTAGTTCCAATAATGTGTCATGGTAAGATATACCTAGGCCAGGGACATATGGAGCTCTGTGTTTTAAACAGGAGCTTCTCTCCTGCTTGTTTTACTCTGAGTACAGTATGGTTTGCACCAATCCATCCCCCAAACCTCCCTCCCTCTCTGAATTGCAGTACTGCTTCACTGACCATGTCAAAGATTCACTTTGTTCTTGTAGAAGTCTTTTACAGCCTGGTTAACGTCATTTAGCATTTGGCCACAGTGTTTGTTTTGAATCAGATTAATTAGGTTTTCCATGACTGGTGTTTTAAGAGCTTCTTGATACATGTGTTCTGAATATTTTCTCTGGATGTGTTTGTTGGACAGTCCTTAGAAATTTTTGTGCTGTGATGGTGTTTGGTGCTAATTGCCATGATTTGCTGAGGCATAGGACAGCTGACTGATTTCACTGTGAGCTAGGGCACGCAGAAAAATAGTAAATTTTATTCTGAGGAGAAAAAAAGAAGTAGGAGACAAATTCATTGCGAGTTCTAATGAGATTTTCTTTGTTAAGTAACAAATAATTATTTTGAAAGGCAACTAAACAAAACAAAATTTTTGGAAACCAGACAGAAATCATGTCATGTTTTAGAAATAATAAAAGAACTTACCAAAGAAACGTAGTTATCCCCTGCAGCTGTGTTAAGTGTGAAGGGTGCCTTTAGATGGAACTTAAAATGTTTAAATGTGGGTGTCTAATATTTGACAATGCCATTGTCTTCAAAACTTCCTAAAAAAAAATCTTGTTAACAATTTATTTTTACTAAGTACATCATTTCTAAAAACCCCAGTGTTTCCCAAAGAGATTTAAAACTGTATAGCTACAAATGTAGATTGTGGCAGCCCTGTTGCCCTTTGCTAAACTTAAATGAATCTGTAAGAAGTTGCCTGTTTCTTCTACTATTGAGAATGCCTTCCCTTAAAGATCCTTCATGTACTTAGTGACGACATTTCATTGTACTGATCAGACTGTCAAAACTGTGCCTGAAGCTGAGGTTTATCTCCAAAAATGTGCTTATTTCCGTCAGTGAGAAGGATCTGGTTCTCTGACATGTTTTCTCTCCATGGATCAGTATTCTCCTCAACATCTGAAAGCTGATGCCTTCTGACTGAAGGCTGGGGATATAATCTGGATTATAGTGCAGGGAAATTGGTGGGAAAAGTGCTATTTATGGAGCTCTGGGATAAAGAGTGAGACCTTCTTCCAAAAACAAACCTTGCACGTTCCAGCTGCTGACAGTCATAGAGATTATGTTCATAGCATAATAGATACAGGCATGGAGCTGGATATCCAAAAAGTCCAGAATTTCAATTTGGCAGATTGCTATGTATTAGTAGCTTTTTAATTTGGTCATATTGTTGTCTGCTTGATGTATGTAAATTTGATAGCATGCATCTTTCACACTCTCTGCTAGCTCAGGGCTGCTGCCAGTGTGGTCAGGGTGATACACTGCGATGATGTTCTGGGACAGACGCTATTGTGAAGTTGGTGCTTTTTTAGCCTGTCAGCAATTCTTGGGGTTCCTGGTCTTGGCATCTTGCCCAGATTCCATCATTTTGACTGCTGAAATACCAACTTTGTTCAGGGATGTGTTCATACACCAGCTGCTGTTTGGAGACTGTTTCATCTGAATTGTGTTGCATGAGTGTTGCTCAATTTCAAGTAAGCCTGAACTATTGTATGGATGTCCCCTTACACAATGTGGAAGAGACTTTTCTCATTGGTAGCAATAACAAAATATGTTTAATAGGTGGAGACTTCCACACCAACTAAGACACATCAAGAGATGGAGTGGAAAGCAGGAATCCTGTCCTTATGTTTTTGTTTTTGTTTTTGTTTTTTCCATATTATAGAAGTTACACTATCTTGCAAATTTACTGCTTTCAACAAAAATGTAACTACTCTTCCTCCTCCTCTTCTACACACTCCCTCTAGTGTTGTCAGGTACGTATGGCATACCTGCCACTCAGGTAAGAGTTGTTACACTGGAACAAATGATAAATGTCACCAATGCTTTGTTGGGTTTTGACTCTGGAAGAAATTCCAGTGGTAGGATTTGCAAGTGTGCTGGGAATACGATACTAGCCTTCTTTCCCTTGCCTTTGCTGCACACCTGCATGAAACTCACCCTACCCATACCCAGATAATCTGCAACTCAAATCTCTTTTGTGTATCTGGAACAAATTGTGCTGGCCGTTTGCCATGCAGTGAAATCACACAGTTTTTCATTACACTCTCAGAAGCCTTAATTAGTGAATAAGGCAGCTGTATGCTCTCAAAAATACATCTATCAGTACAAACTGCTGCCTGATGGTCCAAAATAAAGCATGCCAAAATTTCTTTCATGCTTTCTGTTCTCTTAGAGCTCCTGGGCAGGTAATTGAGGGGGAGGGGGAGTGTCGAGGATTTTGTTACCTTTGTGATTTATGTTCATTACCAATAGAGAAGAAAAGACAAAACACATATTTAAATTGTCTGGTTAGAATGATCTGTCTCTGTATGAAATTACTCTCCTTTCTGTCTCGTACCTTGTAACTCCTGGTTTCATGGGCCCTGCGTGTTTAGAGAAAAAGTTTTCTGATCTCCACCCCTTCCTCAGTGCTGCTTGTCAGCAGAGTAGAAAAAGAATACTGATCTTGAGATATCTCTAAAGAGAGTGAGGCTTTGGCCTAGTATGTATCTCTTCAAATGCCTCATGGTCTTTTTTGTTGAATAAATTTGCTTGGAGTGAGACAGCTGGGTGATAATGTTTCTTTGCCTGAAACTTTTGATGGAACATTTACTTCCCTTTCACACCAACCTTAGAAATGAGTGTGTGGAGGTTTTTTACGATTTTAGGGTGCAAAATAGCTCCACTCTCCCAGTTCGAAAGTATTTCTAATAGAACATTTCTATCAGCTTTGAATCTGAAGTGCTGAAACATCACTGGGGTTATATACCGCCAAAGTCCCTGTGGGGTGATGAAATACAATGCTTGTTTTATAGAGGGAAAATAAAACCAACCTGTCACTTAGGATGCTTGTGGTGAAGACGGGAATTGAACCCACATCTTCCACATCAGAAGGCAGCATGGTGTTGATCTTGTGCAATGATTGATTAGCACAGATTTGAGGATGAAGACAATTGGTTTAAGATGGCATCAAGGGGATGCAAATTTACATTGTTTCCTCTCACCTCCGTTAACTAGGAAATTACCGAATGATGTAAGCTCACAGAAAGTGACAATAAGCCCAAGAAAGAGATCTAGAATTGGTACAAATATTTCAAACTTTCTTATAAAGAACTGGAAGGGTGGTGAGACATCAGTTATGCTGTGAGTATTTTGTCTTATTTGTACTGTTTTCTACAGCAGAGGCTGAAATATCCTGCTTGAGAGGCAAGGGGAGAAAGTTGTTTCTTTGGGAGACAGGGAGTGATGTGTAGTGTAGTGAAATGGTGGAATCTGACCTTTCTGCTTGGATGCATCCAGCATGTACTTGTTCACTGTCTGTCTTTCTCTACTCTGCATCCTCAGAAGATCCATGCACCTCTGCTTCCTTGCTCATCCAGAGCACTTCTGATCCTTCGCCAGCAAAGTTCTAGAAAACATCTTGGCCTTCTATGGCAGTGTAAGATTCAAGGGTGAGGCAGAAATCCATCTGGGCACTGTCTAGGTCATCTATGGAAGACTCAACGTTCAGCCTATGAGTCTTGCTAGCCTGAGCTGTTGGTATTCCCCTTGGCTAGTCTACACCTCAAATCTTTTGTTCTTTTTGGAGATTTGTGGTTGGAAAAATGTTTACTGAGTGTTAATAACAAAAGAAAGCTCAGACTTTTTCTTTCTTTTCACCTGTATTAAGTGTATATTTCTAGCAGCTTCTAACTCAGTTGCAGATCATGGGAAATCTAATGTTCCCTTTTAGTACAGTGCAGGTAAAAGTCATCAGATATCTTCAAGTGAACAAAACATACTAAACAAGACTAGACCTTAACTTCCCCCCTACCCACTTCCCATCTTTCTGCTCTCTCAACAGTACTGTGAGGTTTTATCTGTGGTTATTTGATATGGACAAAGAGCTGTGGTAGTCAACATGGCTGATAAATAGAGGACATTGCTAATTGTAATGTTCTTACCATTGAATTAAATAGTAAATTAAATTTAACTCATCTGAACTTCTCAATGTGAAAGAAATACAGCCTTCTGCTCTTGTTTTCGGTCCCTTGACAGCCTGGTAACATCTCTCAAGTGTTATGTTCCTGCTCAGAGGTCTTCAGTGGTGCTGGGAGGAAAGATGCAAGTAGACTTTTCAGACTTTTATTTTGGCTGGAAATTTGATCTTCGTCATGCCTGAAGAAGAAGCAATGTATAAAATTGAGGTTATTCACAGTGGCAGTAATAATATTAATTGCTGCCTTAATAGCCTATGGGAAATGAGTGGGTGTATTTATGGTGAGCAGAGGGACACCATGAAGAAGCCTTTGACAGCTCCAGTGGTTTCTGCGGTTTACGTGGTCCGGGGTGTGCTCATCTGACCTCAAAATGCACTTTGGCTGGGTTAAGAGCTGAAGGAAATATGTTACCGTCTACAATGGAGGGTTGGGTGGGTGAGTTGAACAGAGGCCTGAAACTGAGGGAGGTGGTTTGCATATACAGCTTTGCTACACCTCTCTTGGTTGACCTTGGGCAAGTAATTTCGTATTCTTCCAAGGCTCTGTCATTTCCTTGGCAAATGGAGTAAAGATACAGACCTCATTTAGTGCATTGAGATTTACCCATTAAAAAATCCTTTCCAGGAACATATAGTAGGATTAACACGGTAGGTAGAGAGCTATGTTTTCCTCTACTCCTTTTCTGGATAAACAGGATGTCATTCTCTCAGGCTGTCAATCCAGTAGCTGTCACTTGTCAGAAGCACTAAATTCAGATGCAAAATGTAAAATTGCAGAAAAAGTTAAATGCACGAGGATCAAAAGAAGAGGGTGGTGGGAAAATGAAAGAAGTTGTATATGTGGAGAGGGAAGGTGTGTGTGTGGGGGGAGAAGTGCTTGGTGAACCTTGTAGACCACTTTTTCCCTATTTCTGAGGGACAGAATTGCTTTGCATGAAGATTTCAACTGCTAGCTCCTAGCAAAAAGCATTAGCTGCAAGAGAAGCAAAAAAGATATATTATGGAGCAGCACTTTCTGTATTTTTTTTGAGGCACACATTTGTAAACACATCTAAAATTAGAGTTCAGCAGCAGAACAATGAGTACTAGCTCTTCATATTCTCTACTCTCAGAGATTTTGATGTTTTTTCCCCTCTCTGGATCATAATATAAGTGTGTGTATATAATTTATTTATATTTTTAAAAGGAACTTTCTGTATTTCCATCTGTTCCAATTAAACTGAATGGAACAGCTTTTGTAAGTAAATGGAGGGAGGGGGGGAAAGAAGAGAAGGGAGTAAAGAGGAGAAAATGGCTTAAAACACAAACCTTGAATGGAAGAGGAGGAAACATTTGTTGCTTAGCACCAAGATGCTTCTCTGAACTAAAATCAGGAATAAAAATTCGTGTTCCTCCCCCTCCACTTCCCTTACTCCCTCAAAGCACTTCCAGTCATTAGCAAGGAATTTGGGTTAAGCGACTTTAGTACACAGTGTCACATAGGAACTGAACATAGCACTGCTTCTGCAGCAGATGGGATTTTCCGAAATGGAGGATGTCTTTGGGCTTAGAGTAAACCCTACATCAACTGTCCACTTTTTGAATGAACTATTACAAGCAAAAGAGAGGGAAGATCTTCCTCCAGAGGTCCCTTCCCACTTCAAGGATTCTGTGATTCTGTGAACATGGTCATCAGCATGAGTACTTTGGTTTTGAGAGGGTTTAGTTTTGCCTCCTGTCTTGGTGACTTGCTAAATCCCCTATACCCTGTGGAAATTCCTGGCCAGAATGGTGTTGAGAGCAGGCCAACACTACTTCTTTTTTTTTTTTTTTTCTCCCTCCCTCTCCTCTAAATTGATTGTTTTTGGGTAGTTCTAATTAAAAACTTGTGCTTCTTTGTTTCCAGCCTTCTGGCTGCTTTATAACTCCACTTGCAGGTGAACTGATGTTTCTAGATGTGGCAGTATCTTCTCTGCATTTGTCCCTTTTTACTCTTTGCTTGAAGGCTTCATCAGAAAGCTGAGCAATGAGCAGGGGTGGAGAGCGTTCTCATCCTGTTTCTCTCCTGGAGTCCTGACTCACAACATGGTACTCTGAAGGTGTGCCCGTGCTAGATCCCCCACTCAGTCAAAGGAGAAGCCAAGGGCTGTCCAAGCTCTTGTGACTCCAGGAGAGTGACCCAGGCCTCCTTAATGGCTGGAAGTTGTATGTAGGCGGGAACTCATGTGTGTTTTAGATCCATAACCTCCTTCTTCCTTCCCCCCATATTCCCATGTCAGTGTTTTGTTGCCATGGAGACAGTAATTACTCCAGGAGGCTTCTAGACTCTGCTGAAGCTCCCATCAGTCTTGACTCCCACCTGGGGAGCTTCTGACATTGAGTTAAAGGTCAAGTCCTCATGTAAATGTTTTCCTTTCTGAAATGAAATATTTTACCTATTTTGGGTGACTGTGGCGGCAGCACAGAAAACAATTTGTCAAATCACTTAGAAAGCCAGAGCTGGGACACTTAAATTCTATTCCCTTCAGGTGCATGGGAGTAAGAGTGGAAATGCACAGCCTCGTAAGTAATATTTTAGTCCAAGTTGAATGCTTGCTTTCCCTGCACCAAACATTGCACGTGTACTTTGTCGTTCTCTTCCATCCCCCTCCTTCCAGTTTTTCTGAGCTTCTTGTTCTCATTAATTTGATGTTTGCTCTACTGCCTACACATAAAAGCTGGAATGAAATCATTTTTATTGACATTAGTCATAGGCTGACAAAGCCCTAGAAAGGACTCCCTGGGTCACTGAGTCTGTCCCCCTACTATTACAGGAGACCAGGTTATTTAATTCCTTTCATAAAATACCTGTTAAAAACCAGAACAATCTCTTTTTAAGTGATTGTGAGGAGGGTGGGGGAGGGAAAAAAACCCTCAACCCCTGATGTTTCTTATACAGAGTGCAAAGAAATGGAGATGTGTTGTTATAGCACTTAGAATAAGAAGCTGGAAGATGTGACTCTCTTTATTTTATTTCCTCAAATAACCCATGCAGTCACCTGCTTGGAGATGTTATCCATGTGTGTCAGAATAGGCAGGATCTAACAAAGGAATACTGAAATACCAGCGCTTTCACAAGAGAAGGACAGTGTTACAGTCTAAGATAGTGCACTGAGATTCATGTGACCAAGTTCTGCTTCTGAGTTTGTCCTGGGCTCTTTCTAAGTAACACCAGACACAGCATTCTCTTGTTAAGGTCTACACTGTCAGTCCATGCTGCAGATTACCTTCAGAAGGATAAGCTCTGCTGAACAGTCCTGCATCCAAGCTGCTGCCTGAGCTCTGCGCCGCTGGCATGAGTCACACTGAGGTCACCTGCGCTCTCATCAGGGGCAGACTGGAAAGCAGCAAGTGTAATTTATGAAGGCTTGGCATGCAGTTAAGTGTAAAGTGATGGAAAGTGTGGTGGATCACTGCACTGGTGCACTTGACTTGTGCATCAGGCACATATCTGTGCAAGTTCATGCCCAGTTCAAAGCCAGTCCTGAAAACATAAAAAATGGAAGCACTCCCAGCTAAAGCATTGTCAGTGTCAGATGATGCCATGGGGTTTTGCTCTTGATACCTTTCAGAGCTTCTCAGTAAAGCATACAACCGTAATTAGTTGACAAGCTGGCTGTGAGGAAACTCTGGGCTTTTGTAATATCCTTGCATTCCACTGGCACCTTTGATCCTGAAGTGCTTTGCAAAACTCTGCATACACACAGAGGAAACCTTTAGCCTTGGCACTGACATTCAGCGGCTGCTGGGGAGGTGTGCAGTGGGTGGGTAGGCAAACAGCAGTGCTGCCCAGCAGCTGCAGTGGGTGATGGAGAAAGGAGAAGCAGTGCACTGAAGTGGTGGAGGGCTTTTGGGTAGGCAGCTCAGGTGAGTCTGACTAGCATGCCTGAGTGACTGCCTTTCAGAAAAATTGGAAGAGACTTTCGAAGTATGTCAGTGAGTTGTTTCTAAACCAGTGCATTGAGCTAGGAAGCTTAAGATCAGGAAAGGTAATTCTAGAGGATCAAGTGTACTTGGCTAGTTTCTTTGAGATGGTGACTCAAGGAACAGAGGGCTCTTTTTTAACAGCTAAAGCTCAGGATATAGTGTAAGCTGAACCAGTGAAGTTCAGACACTGGAGAAAACAGTCTGCAAGCAGATCTAGGCTGGGCTGTATAGACAGTCAACTTTAGCACTGGATGAGTTTAAAGAGCATAGGGCTGGACCCCTAAAAGGCTAGCTGTTCAAGTTGATATTTTTTGTGAAACTAGTGCCTCACTTACTGTTTCTGTTGTGCTTTTGGTTTTTGTTTGTTTTTTAATGTGTTTGTGGTTTTCTTTGTTTTGTTTTGTTTTGTTTGTTTGTTGTTTGTTTTGCCCTTTTTTTTTTGTTTTATTTTGTTGCAGCTCACCTCTCTAAAGAAAACCTGCTCATGGGATAGTGTTTACCTTGGAACACAGCAGCTTCCAGAATGATTGTGGTCAGTTTAGACCCCTGTTCCCATCTGCAAATCCACATATTGCATCGGTTTGTTCTGGCCACACGTAGGCATGTTACAAAACAATGTTAAAGAGAGTGCAAATGTCTGTCTTGAAGTCAAAATATGGTCTGACCTACAGATGACCTCCTGTCAAGAGGAGCTTGCATTGCCAGAGGTCAAGGATGCTGATCCAGTCAAGCAGGCTTCATGCTTAGCAGTCAGAGACAAACTATCTGACCCTACGTATCTTTCTGCCTAGTTTTTTAAGACCTTTGAGCTGTCTAGGTAGGGAATGGATGCAATAGTTACAGAATCACTTTCCCACAACCTCAGCCTTTTGTATGACAATCAGTGTGCTGTCCAATTAATACCTACCATACCTTTGTTTCCCATTTAGCAAGCTAAAATAACCTCTTGTCTTGCCAGCATGCTCTGAGGAAAGAAAAAGGAACTTAGGCATGAACAAACGTTTGTATTGACTTGTATTGTTGACAGGGAGCATCCTTTAGCTCTGTTGAGAAGGTTTGCATTTTGAAGCAGAAAGATGAGTTTAGTCCCTGAAGGTTGAGCCACAGCATTAGTTAAAAGCTTGAGTTGTGTTGGTGCGGAGTAAAGACATTTATTGGTAAGCAGATCTAACACTCTGGGGAGATGGGCACTGAGGTGGATTGTGACTTGCCTGGATCCAGAGAATATAATCATCAGCATTGCTGGCTTGGAGATTTTTGAGTTCCCAGAGCTGCATTCTGAAACCTTGGTCTCTCCCTAAACACAGTGTAAAGTCATTGGACTGGACACAATATTAAACTCTCCTGCTTCACAAACCATGATCTTCTCTGTGGTATGGAGCCACAGTGCACCACAGCAGCAGGCTGCTGTGTAGTAAATTCATTGTGTATTGTGCAAGGGACCATTAGTTAGCTTATTATTAATACATGTGTGGGCTTTAATATACCGGTACTGTATCTGTCAGCATCTCTACCAGGTTTGCTTTTGTCCTTTGTGTTTTCCCCAAACAAGCTTATACAATTAGTTTCTTCTTGTTTCCTAAATTATTTTTGCTGTTCCTAATTATTTCACACTCCATATAAAAGAATTATTGGGGTGGGTAATGGGAGGCGAGGGATCACCTCACCATTGCATTACAGGCACTGTGATGTTAAGGCAATTTGGATTTGTTTTTGTACTTGTTTATATTTGGTTGGCTGCTTAGGAAATAGGGGCTATCTGGGATCTGATTTTGGAGGTCAGGGTGTGGGCTTTTCAAAAAAGAACTTCAGAAGAGTTCTATCAGGGTGCTATTGGTCTTTATGCCCAAGGAGGATGTTTGCTGAAATAGGCTTAGGCCAATTCATTGGAATTTCATTCAGAGATGAATATTCTTGCTTGAGAACGTGGAGTTATTGGTTATTTACCAAATTTCTATTCCTCTGTAGCCCATCCTTCTCTTTTCCTATCTTCAGATATGTGTAAGTAGCGTCGCCAAACATCTGTGTTTCTTTTCATCAATGACAGAAGACAAGAGATGTTTCTGTTGAAGCTCATCTTCTCAGCCTCATGCAGATATTTAATGGAGAAGAAATGTGTGAGGAGGGTGTAGGTAGGATGAAGTTTACAGCTGGGCAGAAAAAACACATCCACACCCCTGGTTTCTGAGAAGCTAGTCAGCCCCTCAAGTATTGGTTGACAGAACTTGTATGGGCCAAATATTTCTTATTCCTCAGATGCTGATGTACATATCAGCTATCCTAGTTAGGATTCAGTGTTCAAATCAGCAATGGAGAATGTCTGGAGAGCTTATGTACAGAGTGCACTACTGAATTTGAGACAGTGCCTCTTGCCCATCTAAAGCAATGATCCTAGCGTCTCACCAAGAATACCTGTGCTTGAAAATTTCTACCAGAAATGGAGTAGCAGCTGCACTGTCCAAAGCTCTAGGGTAAACAAGGCCTCTGGTATATTCATTGCCAAGTCATGCTTGGATGACAGTGGTTAAATGCTCAAACACCATCTGCTTATATACTCTTGCTGCCTTCCACAGAGCAGCACCCTTGCTAACGTTTGCTTTCTGGTAGAGATGAAGCTATGAAGTGCAGCATGTTTGCCTGTTCTTCTCAGGTTTAGTTGGATCAAATACATCCACTTATTTTCCAAAAGCCATTGGCATCACAAAGATTCTTGCTTAAAACTTGAGGAGTTCTTCTCCTCTCTATGGACATGCCTCTTCTAGTGATCACATCTTGGCTTCCTCCTGCCTAACCTTATGCAACAAAACCTTTGAAAAAATCCAGTTACTGAGAGGTGGGCTCTGATCTGGGGTTCATAAAGAACTAGGGGAAATCTTTGATGAACATTACAGAAGTCAAGAACATACTATTTAAATCTGATAAGTATATTTCTCTTATGGAAAAAAAAAAAATGTCAAGTTTGTTTTTGTTTTGTTTTGTTTTCTTTTCTTTTCTTTTTTGGTTGGTTCTCCACTAGCAGGGTGGTGGTTTGTGTTGGGTGGCAGGGCCCTTCCAATAAAACTCTTATGTCCCCAATGTGAATGAGCCCTTGCTGCAAGGGAAGGGAACACAACAGGAAAAACAAGGACATAAGCAAAGTCTCTCTAAATAGAATATTTGTCAGTTTTCCATGAGACACTGGTGGGTTTTTAAGCTCTTCCAAGCTTTGAACAAATTAAGACTGAGTGTAAAGTGTAGATATATTTATATCTGTTCCATCTCTTTTGGGTAAGTTAAGGGCCTGGAGGAAGACTCATCAATTCAATGCATGTTCCATTAGCAACTTCTTGGGATTAGGTCAGGTTAATGAAAGGAATAAATAGGGCTTTGACATGTTGTTTGGTTTTACAGGACTGTATTGTTTTATGATGTTTTATGAGAAGCTCTTATACTATTTTTCAGGTGAGAGATTATTGAGCCTTTTATAAAAACTAAAAGAAAACACACTTGTCTTTCTTTTTCTTTCTGTTACTAAGTAGATGCTGTTTGTTTGCAGTCGTCATTTCCTAGTAGAAATGCTATGTTCTGGAGCACTGCCTAGAATGAAATGGCTTCAGAGCACAGATTTTGGAAGCAAAAGTGGTGGTGTGGTGGAAGGTACCCAAATCATGAACACCCAACAAAATTTTGGAGTAAATAAATTGTCTTGGAGAGATGATGAATGACCAAATCCCAGAGGAGTGCACCTAAACCCCTAAAAAACCGTCAGACCCAGTTCTGATATATTGCTCTGACAGTACTCTCTGCTTCTTTAGAACTTTAATATCTCAACAAACAATAGAAAATGTTATTCTAGCACCTGTAACGAGAACATCTGTAGTGATGTCAGTGTTCAGTTTGAATAGGTTAAGCTTAAGCACCAAAATGTTATAATGCCTACTTTCAGAGCTGGTCCTTTAGTCTTTCAGCATCCTGGTTAAAATGGGACAGTTGATCTTTTAATTTGTTTTAAGGGTTCGGAGATCATCATCCCAAATCAACAGGGAGTACTTGTTAAGCTGCTTTGCCTCTGACAGCGTACTGTTCTGCTAGGGTTTTAATCTTTTCTGTTAGCATTTAAAATGAAAACAGAGTAGAAGTGTAAAACTGTATCCTAAGCTCTATCCTCTCTTGCTGCTTTACTTTCCAGCTCGGCTGCTACATCCCAGCTTTCACCCACAGTGACACCAGTATTTTAGATCATGTCTTTTCCACTTCTAGTATCTTCTCCCTTCCCCCATAACGACAACCCCCAAGCATTTGGTTTAACTTGCTAATCTTTCCAGACTATGGTGATGCACAGGAGTTACTACTCCCTTGCAGATGAGAGGCAGAGCTAAAGAAGCAGAACAGCGTGCTCAGTACCATACGCAGCTTGGGGATGCACAGAATTGAACAGGGTCCTCTTCATAACCTCAGCTTCATCTGAGGCTGTAGGTTGTACTTGCCAGCTGTCACTGGTTTTGTGATATGGACAAATGTCTGTTAGGCCTGTGTGACCCACTTATGCTTGTAACCTAATGAAGCTTTGAGTACAGACCTTTCCTCAGAGGCAAAAGGCCAATGCAGTCGCCCATGAAGTCTCTTCTCATTCTCCCATTCACCTTTAATATTTTGTTGTTAATGGGTCATGCTAAAAAGGATTAACCATTTCAATTTACATTCTGCTGCTTTCTGCATTTAACATTCTCAATGTAAGTGATGAATTATTGACTATTTAAATGTGACTACAAACAGCCTGAAAGAGAAGGTCTGCTTTACTGTTTGCAATGCTGAACTTGTACAGCACAGGTCAAGGTTTTCCTTTCTCTTTTTGGTTACCCATCAATGGGCTGCATTCCCAGTTTTCACTTCCTATCCCAGTACCGTGGCTGGTGCACTGACTGGTGTTTAACAGCCCAAGAAGAGGCCCCAGGGTTAAATATTGTTAAGCGTGTGAAATTTAACCTATATTATTGATATTGGGTTCAGACCAAAGTGTCTGCAAAGTGGCTTAAAAGGAAGAGTTCATTATAGAATAAAGCACTTTGGCAGAAGACCAGATCTACATGGACTTAAAATTGCTCTTGATTCCTCCTTCATATTTAAATGTACATAATTATAGAATCTGCCCCTGTTCTGAAACCAATATTTGTCCTTTGAAAATAAGTCAAAAGAGATTTGGGTGTGAGGTGGACTGTTATTGTTTAGGACTTGATACCCTGCCATCTGGGCAGCCATTGAAATACACTGGGGCTCAGAGATCACTGTTTCTCTAGAGCTGGAGTGGTCTTGTAGTGACAAAGAGGGTACCCCTGAAAACAATGATGATACCAGAGGCTTCATGTAACAATTTTATAAACTGTAGAGAGGTTCTAGATTTCCCCTGGAGAAGTTAAGGAGTCATCTTTACCTTGCTCTCTGCAAATCTCCTGTATGAGACACAACAATCAACTCTTCATGGCCACCTCAGAGGTTAGAGCTGAATCATGCAACTCCAATGAGGAATACTTGTTTCTGTTTGTTCTTTTCTGTTTTGGGGTGGCGGGGAGAAGGAATTGGGAGACCTGAATTTAGCTTCCACGTTACCAGATCTGGAGAACAGCAAAACTTCCTGATAACTGTTTAGTTCTTACTGTACATCATAAAGTTGGAGGAGCTGGGCAACCTCCTCTTGCTGTGGATATGTAGTGTCTTTGACATCTGATAGCCAGTTTTTCTAACTTTGTTATGGGTAGCTTCTGTAGCATGTTTCTTCAGCTGGAGGTGGGAAAAGGGACAATCTTTCAAGCTATCAAACTGAGAAAGCTCTAAACTCTCTTTTGTGAGGCCACTAGAAATTAAAGTTTTGCCTTCCCCAGTTCTGCTTCCATAATTTTCCTCTAGGCTCTGAACCATGGGAGACTGCTCATATCTGGAAAGCAGCCACTGAGAGGAAGCCCAACTCAGGCGGGCAGAAAACTGAAATATTTTTATAAAATAAGCTGCAGAAGCCCCAAGATAACACTAAGATGGAGGCGTGTGTTGGTGGTGTAGGCAAGCTTTTACCCTCCGATGTATTCAGTCATTTAAAAATAAAACAACTTTCCCAGAGCAGATCCCCATGTCGCATTATGGCACTTGTGCATCTGCTGCTTTTGGAAGATCTGTGTAAGGAATGGGAGGAGTATGGAAAGAAGCCACACATCAGTATGTCAATTCAACTTATTTTTTCACTTCTTCATGGTCTTGGAAAAGGAGCAGTGCATAAATGATGCTTCAGTTTTGTAGATTGGTTTTGTAAGACCCTTTCCAAGTGATTTGGGCAGGTTGAGGATGTAAGAATAAAGGGAGGGATGAAGGAAAAAAGATATTTGTGTCTGTCAGAAGACAGTGAAATGATTAGGTATTGATAGGAGAAGGACAATTGTTTTAAACTAAAAAAGGGAAGATTCAGGCTAGACATGAGGAAGAAATTTTTTACAATGAGGATGGATCAGGTTGCCCAGAGAGGTGGTCGATGCCCCATCCCTGGAGACATCCAAGGCCAGGCTGGATGGGGCTCTGAGCAACCTGATCCAGTTGAAGATGTCTCTGCTCATTGCTGAGGGGCTGGACTGGATAAGCTTTGAAGATCCTTTCCAAACCAAACTATTCTATGATTCCGTGATTTGATGAACTCTTTAACCACTCACTCTGGTGTGTTCTCATCTTCCCACATGTAGCTGAGAAACAGAACTCCTGGTTAGAGGAGAAGGTGACTGGTGGACTAGTGTGGGCACAACCATACCCATCACATGGTTGAGTACAACCTATCAGTTGTCACTGAGTGTGGAACTTTTGGCTCCTTCTTCTACCTGTGGTATTTGTGCTCTGAGGCTTCCTTTAGCTTTGGAAAGTTTTTCCAGTTTTTTTACTAAAAGGCACCATGTAAGTGGTGTGTTAATGATAATCATGCAGATTCGTGCAGGGTCTTTTGTCTAAGGAGATCAAAACACTTAAAGATTCTCTCACTCACATAGAAAGCTGACATAGGAAGTTAGAAAAGTGTTGACAGAGTTTGAAATAACTGGATTTCATTTCTGGAAAGGTTTATTTTAAATTAAAGAAATAATCTCCAATGAAAGCTGGTAACATTTCTTGAAACCCAATTCAATCAGGTGTTCTGAGTACAACAAAATATAGGAAAGGATTTGAGAAAGCATGCCTTAATGTTGGCTTTCTTTTAGTGTTTTAACATATTACTTGATGTCAGTGTACTGAAATCAGTGGGCCCATTGCACTAGCTACTAAACAAAATTAATTGTTAAATAGTTGTGCAAATGGAAGAGGTGAGGAAAGACCGGTCAGAGACTTTGCTTAAAATGTAAAATGATGTGGGAGTGTTTTTTGTAATAGATCCATGTCAGAAACTGCTCTTGTTGCCGCAGGTTTGTGTTTACTCCAAGCTGTAAGCAATAGTTAAACATGAAGTTGAGAATTATCTACATGGATACTTTGTTGTTGTTATTGTTGTTGTTGTTTTGTTTTGTTTTGTTTTTTTTTCCCTGGAAGAGGAATTGGAACTGATGGAAGAGGTAGATCATTATTTTCAAGAAGGATGCTGGCAGAAATGACTCAGTTCTGCAAAATCCCCCTTATTGCTTACTTTTAAAAAATCTAAGTTCTTTTAGTAATGGGAACTTATTTTAAGAATTTTTACAGTTGTAAGAAAGGAAAAATGACAGACCTTCAAATCAATCTGGGCTTTTCAGAGTATGAAGCGTAATTTTTTAGCATATGGCTACAGGAAGAGGGTCTGGGTGTGTTCTGGAAAATAATTTTCCACAAGCGATTGCCAGCTCTGCAGAAGGACTTCCTGAGTGGAGACTGAAAAGATGCTTCTGATTCCACTCAGTGTGTTCTCTTTAATGGAAATGTCTAACTTGCTGCAGTAAACCTTGAAGTTCCCATTAAAAATTCATGCAGGAGAGAAAGAAAGCCTAAAGACCTGCGTAGTGCTGATGGAAAAGACTGGCACTAAGGTTAGGTGACATGAGAAGTCCTGTGGTTCTGCCAGGTGATGCCCTGGAAATAATGAGGAATCCAACTCCCATTGTGCACTTGAGCACTGCTGAGTTGGGACCATGTGTTTGATGATGAGCCCAACTAGGCCTTGTAATTTAGCTGCCTTCCTCTCAGCATTGCTTTCTGTCTCGAGGAAGTCCAACGATGGGTAGATCTCTGACGTTTGTTGTGAATAGTTCTCCTTTTGGAAGGAAGATGGACAAGAGTAATTCCTAGCTTCTAACCACCGACAATCTCTGTGCCTTGGAAAGAAAATTGTCTCCCATCTCTTCTGGACAAAATCTCAGTTCCAGATGAGCATGCAGTTGAATCTTCTCCTCACAGAGGTGAATGGGAGTCTTTTCTTTTGGAGAATAAGACACGCAGTAGTTTAATTTAACTGTTCTTTTCCTTATGCAAAGTGACTATGGCTTGCTCTTTTTCTTAGAGATGGAGTCTTGAAAGCAAAGTAATGATGCTGCAAGGACCACTGGGTAATAGTATGCAAACAGCAATAAGGCAATAAAATTGCTGGAGTAGCAATTTGAACAGTATGACCCTTACATTGAGGAATCTGCCTTTAAAACTTAACCCAAAGAAATAAATCTGTCAGAGGAGGACTGGAGTAAGATTTGAAAATAAGTTTAAAATAAGTAAAATATTTGCCTTCTGTCTTCATTTATGAGCAGTTGTGGGGACTGTGTAGGGCTTGCTTAGTAACAAAACGGTGTGGTCACTGGCATCCAGAAGCAGGAGAAGACAGGTTTCATTTGTGGTGTTCTGGCACATGAGAAGTTAAGAATATCCCTGAGGTCCAGTGATTGACATCATCAAACGCACTTGCTGTTCCTAAGCCCTTGTCTGTCTCAGGCCTGTTTGACAGCAGAGCCAAAGGTCAGAGGGAAATTAATCTGCTGTAAATGAAACTAAATGGATTGTAGAGTGCTGTTTGTGACAAGAGTAAGTGGTGGAAGACTTCAGCATGCGAAGGGCTGCAGTTTAAACCTTGCCAGTGGACTGGGTCATTCATCTTTCCCATGTAAAATGACATGAACCTAATCCTTCCAACAAAATGAGGATAACAAGCAAGAAGTGTGTTTTTAGCAATTTCACCCTGGGGCAGCTACTATCTAAATAACTATTAATGTGTCTCCCCTACTCCCTATAAGAAGGAAGAATAATAATAATGCTCATGTAAAAAAAAAAAAAAAAATACCTAAGGGGTACTGTGGATCAGTGCTGGGTGACAGAAAGTTTGGGTGTAGTTCCCTGATGGGTGATTTTGGCTGATGCATCCTGTTTCTCTTGTAGCATTACAGGACCTGGTGCAGGGATCTCTCAACTCCTTGGCCATGGTCTCATTTCATAACCTTCTTGACTCAATCCTTCTGGCATTGCAAGTGCTCCTTATACACTGTCTTCAGTATTTTATTTGGTCCTCTGAAAAGCAATTGGAACACACATTAATGTACGAAAAAGCTTTGTTTTCAGCTTATCTGAATGTGGTCCCAAGTATGCGTACACCCCTTAACCTGAAGAAAGTACTGAGTTTGATTGGGATTTCTAGCTATTATAAGGTATAACTAATTCCTCTCGCAATGAAATAAATGGGTGTACTTGCAGGGGAGCTAGCTTTCTATTGAGAAACATATATTGATCCCAGTTTCTGTGGCAGCTGAGCCAAAATGTGTGTGTATATAAATGAATGTATATCTCAGTGTTTAGATACTGGTGTGATGAATGCTTCAGGAGAAGGTAAACTAGCACAAAGGTATGAATAAATGTCTTACCAGTGCCTATCAATAGGCAGTGACTGCTGCTGACATGCTATGTCTCAGCGGGCAAACTGTAAGGGCTTTAAGTAAAAACAATTATTGAATGTATGATGTCTAAGTCTATTAGTTGTATACTATTATTGACTGACGTTAGATTAAAAAGCATGTCCTTATTACTCTCTCCTGTCATTAACTTGCCAGGAAAGGTCAGTCAAGAAGTATATTATTACTAAATTGTAGACTCACACATTTGTAGCTGCAGCAGGAATAAAGCCACGGAGGACTAGAGCCAAACTTTGGGCAGGCCCAGAGCCTAGTTTGTTCTCACTCCCCACACTTTGTAACAAGGCCAACTGCTCCCCATCCAGATCTGCTGTCATTTTGTCTATATTCTGTTCTGGAAGCAAGAGGATTTTTCTCACTGTAGGTTTTCCTCAAATGCCTCAGGGTACCTCTGTGCTATGTAAGGAATCTGGATCTAAGCCTGTACTCAAGTCCCAACCTACTGGCCATCAATACAAGGCGTATGCAAGCACATGGTGTGCTTGATCTAAGGGATAGAGGGAAAAGAGAGGGAGCAAATGCATTCTACTCAAAGTGTATATTTACCTGTGTCATAGAGGGATTAGTGTGCTTGTTTCTGGCCTCTCTGTTATTTAATGTTTCCTGCAGCCGTGTTAGTTGATCACCACCAAACAGTGGACAAGATGCTGCCAAATCCGTCCTGAAAAAGTCTGACACTGCTGCTGCAAAGCAGATGGGATCTGTAATCAACCTGTCCTAAAGTGAATCTGTCAGTGGACATCAGGAGTCAAACCCCAAGCAAGAACACAGAATGGTAGAGAATGAGCAGGGAAGGAATTGGACATCAAACTTTTTACTGATCCAGATATTATAAAGGCAAACCCATAGTTTCAGTGACAGAAGGTCCTTGTATCTTCACTGATTTCATTGATTCCTGAAAATCCTATATTTAAGTGCATGAACTCATTTCATAGAGACAGTATTGAACTACACAGAATGCCACTGTGCAGTGACTTAAGTATTTTGGGAGCCTATGCTTGATATTTCATGTCATTGGCATAAAATCATAAGATTGGGGTTGGGTTGGACTCAACTTATTCCTTTTCCAGAGCTTTGTTGGAATGGTCCTTCAGCTGCTCTAAACTTAACACTGAGATTTCAGCATGAATCCATCTCAGAGGTGAAAGTGGGAATTATTCTTTGTCCCAACATTGTGGACTTACAGATGCAGCAGTAGGTTACTGACACAGACATTAAAATACAACTCTTGCTAAATCAAAACTGTATTTAGTTTTTGGTCCCTCTGCTTCCTGCTTTAGACAGAAAAGATTTATCACATTTTTTGATTTAGAATAAAGCTCCTTACAAACTTCAAAACTGGGACTTTCAGGAATAATGTCATTGTTTTTGCCTGGCATCCTATTCCCCCTTCTTCCCCATTCCTGAATAACCTCCTTGAAATTGTCTGTGTTACTGTATGTTTTTATTCTTTGACCCTTGCATGCCTAAGGGAATTGATTCACAAATGGCTTGTGTTCACAAAATTGGTGGAATGAAGCCCACGCTTTAAAGATGTGACTTGGAAGCTTTTAAAAGGGCATAAGTGAAGGAATAAAACATTGGGTGAAGTTTCCAGACTGATTTGAGAAAGTGATTCCTAAGTGAGTTAGGAGAATATAAAGAAGATTCTGACATTTATTGTTCATCTCTTAAAGATACGGAATGATGAGACATTACACATACATTTAAGAATCTTTGTAAGTGTGCTTCAGGATATATGTTATTCTACTTCTGCAAGAATGGTGGGAGGCGGGTAGGGTGTGTGTGACTCCAGAACCAGCTCATCTTTAAGGTAAATCTCAGGACTACTGTGTGGCAGAAGAGGAAGGTAGAGACACTGACATTGCAGTGGGAGGGAAGGAAGGAAGGAAGGAATGAGCTGTTTGCCCTTCAAGAAGGGGTTTAAATATTCAAGAACCATTTAGGTATTTGGAAGTATCATCCCTTTCCACAGACAAAAATCAGAGATACCTGGTTGATACACTGAATGAGGGGTGAACATGCAACTTGAAAGTGAGCTGGAGAGGAACCCAATTCTCTTAATGTGCAAAACCAAAGCAGGAGAGACAAGATGGGAAGATATTACTATCTGCCACTAGTTCATTCTGGCTGCTTTACATCCTACCTACTGTCTGTGTTTTTCTCCAGCACATCTGTATTTATTTTGGTCTCAAAAATCCCCCTTCCTAGCAACTATCCTATCTCTAGTCTGCTGTGTTTCAGAAGTGTCGCACCAGATCCTAAAGCAAAGAGTGAGAACACCAAGCTCTGCATAATGCAGGTGCCCAGGAGAGCAGTAGGCAGGCTGGTTGCTATAACAGCTTGTAGCTGTGGAACATCTTCAATTCCAGAAAAGATCCCAAATCTCTTTATGGACAAAGTTGAGCGAAGGTAAAATGCACTATGAACAAGCTGGGAAAAGCTGAAAGAGGTAAAATACTGTTTTTAATGTGGTATCTAGGATAAACAGTGCTGACCTACTAAGTACTCTGTATGCATAGATGGGAAAGGTAGTGAGACTTTTTCTCCTTTATTTTTAAACATTCTTTCAACATCTGTGAAATGGGGATAGCGACTTCTCCCTTTTTTCTAGCACTGGTTCAGAAGAAGAATCAAAATTGCAAAAGACTCTTGCAACATGGCTAGAAAACCCTGTGGTTTAGGAAGTTTACTACATTGTACTCATCAGCTGTATGTTTCTTTATAGAGGACAGTTATGTTAGATGAAGGCTGAAATGAGAACTGACACTGGACTGTGTCTGTGCAGCCTGGTCTCCTTCTGCTAATGATAGAAATGAGGAGGTCTATCCTTGTGGCCTTAATAGCCATGATTGCAGTGATCTAATTCAGGAAACATTTAAGTGTTGGAGCGGTCAGGCAAAACCCCCCTGTGAATTGTTTGGTGAATCTAAGACATGCTTAAGATCTCTCGAGAGTCCAAAGGTATTTGCTCTATATTCTTATGAGAAAAAAAAAAAATTTCCCTTGCAGTGCGACACTGCTTTGCATATCAAGATTGATCTTTCCTGGTAAATTTATCAGTTATCTCAAGGAAAAAATAATGGCTAATATCAAGACTACTATTATGGTAATCCTGGGACAGCTTTAACTTTGCAGAAGTGGAGCATAAGTTGTTTTTTATTGTTTGTTTGTTTGTTTGTTTCATTTGTTTGTTTGTTTCTTTTGGGTTTTTTGCATGTTTGTTTTTGTTTTGTTTTGTTTTTCTGAAAAAGGAGGAATGTTATATTCTAAATCTCCACCACCTGCCACCATAATGCTCAACAGGATTCAACTGAGGCAATGTGTATTAAGTTTTGACTCCAAAATACGTTTTTTTTTTTTTTTTCCTGAAGGTTTCTGGGAAAGGTTTGGGCAAAAAAATGTTAAATGGCTTATGTATGCCATGCATTTTGATAGCTGGTTGGATAGGCTGACCTCCCAAGCTCAATTTCATAGTAACTGGTGTGAATTGAGAGTTCTGAGATTCACCTACTACTTCTATTCAGGCAAGAGTGTTGCTCTCAATTTGTAGAGTTGAACAGAAAATATAGTTTACATGACTAATGTGTTTATCTAGATATGCTAACTCTTGCAACAAACGTTAAAAATATATGGACTTATTTTTAGTAAATATCAAAATAGTATTCTGCTTATATGATTATTTCTCAAAATAATGGAGTACTTTGCCCAAGTTTCCAATAGAAATAATCTTTCCCTTCTTCGCCCTCCTTAATTTAAATGATAAATTTTTAAATTTACCATTTCACTTCTTCTATAAAGTTTTCTAGATTTTGTTTGTTTGTTTGTTAGTTTGCTTTTTTCTCCCCTACTTTTTTCTTGCATTTTAAGCCTAGAAGGAAATGTTTCCTTTCAATGTAAGTTGAAACCTTTTTGGAAAACAGAAACCAGTCCTATTTTAGAATAGGGTTTCTTGTGATGCGGGTTAAATCACTGCACTGCAGCTGAGAATTTAGGTTGACAGGATGCATCCTGGAACACAGGACTGGGGGGAAGTCCTGCATCATCAGGATCTGTTCCCTACTACTGCAGACAACCACATCACATAATCCCTTTGATAAGTTTATCGAGCCTCATCTTTAAACTAATTAGGTCGTTTGCTCTCACTATCCTTGTTGGAAAGCAGTTCCAGAGCATCACTCCTCTGATGGTTAGAAACCTTTTTCTAATTCCCAAATCAAATTTATTCATGGTCAATTTATACTTATTTGTCCTTGTGCAATATTGTCCTTTGTTTTAAATGCTTCTTCTTTTCTCCTTGATATTTACTGTGGGGATGTAGCAAGCAATCTTATCTATGCTGAGCTTCTTTTTCATTTTACTAGACAGACAGAGCAAGCTCTTAGTTCTTTCATAAAACACGAACTTGGTAATATCTCTTTGGCTCAAGGTTTTGTATTCCACCTTGTGGAACACAGATGTGGGGAATGATACCCCTGTTCATGCTGAGGCTTCACAACAGCCTTGTTAATGGCAATGGTACTCTTTTCCCTGATCTTGAATATTATTCTTGGCATGAGCTTTGTTTTAACTACTGGAGGCAGCATTAGAGCAACACACTGAGATGAAGTCACTGTCCTTTCCTTTTTGCACTTGAAGGAAGAAATATTATGAGATCTTTAATGACTGGTTTGGGATACTGACATCCCCGGACGTGCATTTCAATGTGTCATAACATGTCCTGTCATGTAATGCTCACTGGATGACCACTAACTTGCTACCTTTCCAGGCATTCTCTGACCTCTCAAAGACCTCCACGGACCTTGAATGCTGAACAAAACCAGAAGAGTAGCTGCCAGTCACTGTGACTTGCTCTCTCATTCACAAAGTAATATACAGTGCAAAACCATGTGTGAGGGGAAGGACTGATGGCATGTAGTTCTTGCTGGTATGGGATGTGAGCTGCGAGGAAAGCCTTTGCAAATAGAGTCCTTTTGGGGACACAGGGTTTCATGAGTTCTGCAGGAATTGTAGCCAAAGGAGTGGTGGTATGACTGCAGGGCATTTGCTGAAGAACTGTGAAAGTCTTAGACATGGTAATGCAGAGCAGATGAGAGACTTTGTAGATATCTGACTGTATTCCATGGAGGGCAAAGACAAGAGGTAGAGTAACACGGTCATTATCTATAAAGATAAGCCGCTAGTCCAGTGTGTCAGTGGACTGTCACTGAGGAATGCTTTTCAGTTGGACAGACCTGAGCATGAATCATCAAATGTCATGCTATCACACTGACATGTTAAATCATAATATATGGATATCAAAGCAATAAATTGATATTGCATAAGCTGTAGACGCGAAATTTTGTCCATTTATCATTTAAATTCAGTAAGACACTTAAAACTGAAGCACTTGTCTACAAAACATGTCCTTACCAACTCAGAGTTGATACAGGTTGCATCCTTGATAGTGCATCACTGAAATCTCTTTGTAGAGAGAAGACAGGAAAAAAAAAAAAAGTACTGCATGAATGGAGTCTGAGTGGTGTGAAGAAGGGTTGAGTGCATGTCTGGGGTTGAAAGGAACAGAAGGGCTTTCCAGAGGCATCTAATATTGGGGCTGTTTAATAAGAACTGGGACAAGAGATTTCTGCTTTTCACTGTTTTACCACTTTCCCAAGGTAAAGAATCCTGCCTTATTAGCTATAGGATGACATTCTGTGTATCCTGATAAACTTAATCTGTTGCAATTAGATCATATGGTGATCATATCACATGTTTGAATTCAGGCAGTGAATTACTTCACGTATACCGGAGAAAAGAACTGCATGCATTTATTTTGATGAGGATGCTGATTTGCTATGATCCATACAGATACAGAACAAAGACAGTCCAGTGACAGAAGCCAGAGTACAGGCAGTGGAGAAATAGCATGTAATGATATAACTAACAACTCCTGTAAAGCATACATATATTAAGGTAGTTTTGCTATAGGGACAATTTAAATTCTAATGTTTTCTGAATTCTCAATTTCATTAAAATCAAAGCCAAACACATACAAACAAAAAAACTCAGAGAATCTTGTATTTTCACTCTTAAAAATGACTATGCATAGATTTTATAGTCTTTTTGGGGTGGGTGTATATGTAATCTTTTTCTTGCAGTTGGGGAAATATTATTTGGTATTCCTATTGGCATTCTCTTATTATCATGCAGAAGGTATCATCACAAGAAATCTGGTTTATCAGCAGAGGTAGAACTATAGAAGAAATCCTGTGATAAATTAGTTCCATATCGAGCAACGTTGATTTACTGGAACCAAAATATTTAACAAACACTTCTACTCAAAGCTTCTGCCGGCTGATGTATTTGGATCTTGAAAGGTTCCCTGTATTTCTGTAAATGGGATGGTAAGATGCTGAGAGCCCTGTGGGTCACACTTCTAAAGCTGTAACCTCTTGATTCACCCTTTGGACTCAGTGAGATCAGATTACAGGTGATCCTGGAAGCAGGCTCTTATGGTGCATGTTTGCTAGTCAGGAGCGTATTACTTTTCCTGGAAAACTTATTCACAATAAATCATAAAAAACCTGCCATAAAACAGACAAAGCCCCTTAAGTCTGTTTACAGGAAAAACAAGAACTTAAATGTTAAAATATAAGGAATGGCTGTGGAAAACAAAAGATTCAGTTTCATCAAGTAATTACTATATACACAGAGATTGCATTTGGCTCAAAAGTCCCTGAGCCACAGGGCTGGAGACTGAGAAGAATACCCAGAGGAGGCATTATGCACATCCTCTCCTGATATTCTTCTTGGGGCATCTGCTTCTGGCCACTGTTGGAGACAGGATATTTTATGAGATGGACTTTCTCTTACCTAGTACCGTCATCCTTACATAATGTCCTAATCCACTCCATTTAAAGACAACACTATTTGTTGTTTGGGTTTTTTTAAACTCATTAAACTTTACTCTCCTACTTTCTGACATCAGCAGGGATTCTCCAGTGAGTTTCAGCCTCCCAGAGATTCTCAGCAGCTGGCTCACTATTTTTAGCATTCGTGATGGAAAAAATAATTAAGTGAAAACACATCATTGATGTGTGTTTGTTTCCAGGCATCCACTAGCCAGTGACTCATATACTGGTAACAGGGAAAGTTTTGGTAGGCCACTGTATTCAGAAGGTATCCTAGAAAGTTTCCTTCATCCATCTTCTAATGTCTTGGACAAAATGGCTTCCACTAGTCTCTTCTGAGGAGTCTGCTCTACAGTCTGAATGCTTTCCCATTTGGAACTATTTGCTGCTACTGTGTTAGTACAGACATGGCTTTGTGTTCATTCTTGGTTTGAGATTCTTCCCATCTCTGTTATATCAGTAGAGAAATAAATATCAAGCAACATGTCATATTAAACCTAAAAAAACTCAAAAAAAACAACAACAACAAAAACCAAAACAAAACAAAATACCAACAACAGCAAAAAAAACCCTAGTAGAATTACAGTTGTTTTTTTTTACAATTGACTGTCATTTTTCCCCTGAAATTGATCTTTATAAAATGAGAAAAATATACTACTCAGAAAAACTTGGTGGGTGGCTGGCTGCTCAGCCCTGTCCAACACCTTAAAAATTGTAGGCAATTGCCCAGCTGACCACAGATGGATTGCATTTTAATATAACTTTCCATGTCAGTCAGTGGACGTTCTGACCTATTTTCTTAAAAGAATAGTCTTTCTCTTGTGTTAGACAAAGTGTTAAACTGTTGGATAGAATTGTAAAAGATAGAAATAGGGAGAGGAGGGGGAATGGAGGCCCACTGAATGCATTTGTTCTTGGATCAGTATTAACTTTTGTTTATGGTTTCATGTGACTTGAGTAATATAAGTTCCATGAAGGACTGATTTACTCTGATGGCTGGGAGAGACATTTAGTTATGTCTACTTTTACCTTCTGTAAGGTCATAAACTTCCATCTTATAATTTGCAATTGTGCTATATTGTGTGAGAATCCATGGTCATTATTCTGTTCTAAGGTTGCAAGCATCTCTCTCTCCTTATGCCTCACAGTGGAATAAGAGGACAAAAACCTTACAGAACTGTCATATAAACAGTGACATTCAAGATGTTAGAATATTGCTGGGTTAAAAGTCTGTACTTGGGATCCCCCCCACCCCATGTTGATTTAACTCTTCTTTCTGCCTTTTTCCTGCCTCCCTCCAATACACACACACTTACAGACCCTCCTTAACCATGTTCAAGGGCCTATTCCCCTATTGCGTATAAACTTATAGGATCTGGAAAAGCTCAGGTTGTGTGGTCATGCACTGCACTCAGAAATGTAAACTTAAATAAAAACAAAATTAAATACACAAAGATGGACACAATTTCAAAGCAATGTATTTTGCAATGGCAATATGTTACAATTACGCAAAAGGTACACATGGTTTAATGAGCCATTTAGCGGTAATTGTTTGAAACTTTATGCCCTGCCCTTTCAAGTGGTACGAGTTTAAATCATGGGTGGCTCATGGATACAGAGATAGAGTGATTTCAAATTGCATCCATCTTTCCATCTTTTCAAAACACCCTGCATATTCTTGACTAAGAGATCAATTAGATGCAAAAGCCACCTTGAAGGCTGTGCAGGGGTAGCAAACACTGATATTTCCAACAGTTAGGAAGCATTGCTGATGCTTAGCCCAAATGTTCTGTTGTTGAGTTTTGTGTTATTATCTTCTGGTATCTACCCTGAACAACCTTACTCCATACTTTGTGTTTACATCTTCAAGGTTTGTAGATGGTTATCATTTATCCTCTGGAGTCATCATTTACCCAAGTTGTACATATGTAGTTCTCTTAATCTTCATTCTTAAAGTCAGTCTTTCCAGACCATTAAGAATTTCTATTACTCATCTCTGAATTCCATCTTTTCTCTTCCCTTCCCCTTCCCCTTTCCCTTCTTCCTCTTCTTTCTCTGTTTTCTTTTCTCTTTTTTTCTCTTTCCTGTGTTTGGGGGGGGGGTGTTGGTTTGTTTGTTTGTTTTTTCCCCTTCCATGTGTTTCTTAATAATTACAGGTGATTATAGCTGGCAAGATAATTGTAGATGTGGATTTTCTATTGATGTCAAAGAAAGGAGGTGTTTTTGATCTGGAAGTGACATACACATCATTGTATGTGATATTTTCCTTTAGCATCTGAAAGTGTCTTTTGACATTACTGCATTTCAGCTTCCTATGTCTTGCTGAACATTCGGACATTTGCCTCTGTGCCTATTCTTTGCCTGTATTTTAAGAGCTGAATCATGCAGGATGTTAGGCATGGATAATCCTCCCCAGCAGGGATTCAGGTGACTGGGCATACTATTAAGGGGCTCAGCACCCTCTAGGATCTGTTGTGATTTATTCTCCATTCCTCTTCATGTGTGAAATCTTCGTTGCTGTGCTGTTTAAATTTAAGATCAGATCTCCCGCTTTGCTAGATGGCTCTTCCATCTTGATGAAACTGACATTTATCACACATATTCCTCCTGGCAGTCCTCAGTGCTTTGGGAGCTACACTGTTCATCCAATCTAATTTTGATTCTCAAAGCAAAAATTTCTGTTAGAAGCTGTATCAATTTTTTTACTGAAACAATCTACTTTATAATCATTTTTCACTAATTTTTAAGTTGATCAACAACAACAACAAAAAAGTGATCAAAATACCTCTCTGGTAGTGATTACTACACACTTCACCTTGTGTTCTCTATTCATCAGGAAGTTGTACTTCCTTCACTTCACACTGACAAGAGCTCTTTTAAACCTTGTGCACTGAACCTTTCAAAATTACACAGATCTTGTTGTAATTATTGCACTGTTTCTTTTTCACTTCAAAGATTACATCCTTTTACCTTTTGTAAAAATTGGAAATTTTAGACTTACATCCACACACTGTTTGTTTTTAACTTCTTAACCAGGAACTGATTTCCAAAATAATGGATGGGAAAATACACCTGAATGCAAGGGACACAAGGGATTCAAGTGTTTCCAGTTTGATTTTGAGGCAACCTACTTGGGACATAATATCTTAGTGAAACTATGCAGGAATTTGACCAGGTTCATGAAATGCAGCCTGATAGGTGTTCGTAACTCTGCATAGAGTCTTTGGAGGTTTTGGTTCAAAGCTGATCTTCAGTACAAACCATTTGCATGGCTTTGGACAGATGGTTAAATCTTCTTCCAGCCTGCACATGTCTGGTCATGTTCCTAAATGTACACTTGAGCCAAGCTCTTAAAGCAAGCTTGTGTAATGCAACAATGGGTGAACTTAGAGCTTTTTGACAGAGAAGCAGTGGAAGCCCATGTTCTTGGGACCTACCTCTCTTCCTCTGTGCTATAACAGATGGGACCTTTGAGAAGCCTTTACCATCTTTCTTCTGCCATATTCTCAGAGCAACTAATTTCACCTTGCTTTCTCTCTTGTGCACACACAGAGTATGTGTCTTCTTGTTCTCAGCCAAAAGCAGATAGAGGTCCATTAATTAAGAAGATTACTTCATCTCTGGCTGCTTGCAGAAGATGATCCTACTTCATGCTATTCTATGGCCTATAGTTAATGAAGAAGTCAAATTGAGAAAGAAGGGTAAGGAGAAATAGGAGATAAGAGACAATACTTGTTTGCTCCTAGCATCACTTAGAGGATAGAAGAAACTATTCAAAGTCAAAACATATGGAAAACAGCATCTGGTTATGGGAGCCTGGATGTTAATTGCCCTGACAGTTGAAATTTGTCTCCAGAAATCTTATGAAGCCAGCTGGTATTGTAGAGTTTTCTCTGGCTCATATTGTGACTCTTACAAGTTTCTGGAGACTTCCAGTCTCAGGATGATAATCTTGCAGGAGCAGCTGCTGCTTAAAGATTTTAATTTCTATATCAGCTGGAATCAGAAGATACATTCGTTGTGGATTTGGATTTGATTTGTAATATAAAAGTCCTAAAGTGGCTTCAGATGCACTTACTTGAATCTAAACAAAACTCTCTAGAACTTAGCAAAGAGATTCTAATCTTGTCCTGTTTACAGCTATTGCATACAAGGTGAGGAGAAAAACTTGGTCATAAGTAACAGCAACATACTAAGGTTGATTTTGAGAGGTGTCTTAAAGGTTCCATTCTGAATCAGAGTTCTTCAATTGGAAAAGCGTGGACTTGCAAACTTGGTAGGAACAATAACTCCAGAGACATAATTACAATAGTCTGCTTCTGAATGGGCTAGAAGTTGTCTAACAATAGCACTTTCCTGAAGTCATTTTAATGCCTTTTGCTTTCAACCTTGAGCTGCAAATGTCAGAAGTCTATGTTGACACATGTGCCCTGTCTCAGAGAAGAAAGAATATGAGACTCTTCAGAGCATATGGAAGTTTGTATTTAGAACAGTCTACTTGCATGTACCTGGGCAAAACTATAAATAACTAAACATTTGATGATGCTATCAACAAGACATTCACTGCATGGCCCTGACATTTTTTTAAGGGTAGAAAATATTGACTTTTCTTATGTTTTTAAGTGCAAACACATTTCTTGCAAACAGAGTTGATGTTATGTTGTAAGAATTTTTTATTCCTCACCCTGGTGAAAGATAATGAGCAGTAAGAAGAAAAAAAAAAAAAAAAGAAAATCAAAATTAACTCTATGCGGATGCAGAAAGACGAGTCTTGGAAAATGTTGTATGTGGTAGAACAGTGTAATTTGTTTAGACATGGTTTTGCTTTATGTCTGCTAAGATTCAAGGTGTGAAAGTGAATGTTGTTTACAGTAAACTAATCTCTGGGTAATAGTTGAGAATTCCTGAAGAAGGATCCTCAAAAGAAGTGGATCCAAAAGTCTAAATAAATTTAAGAAGAGGAGGAAAAGTTTTTGAAATAGCTAAGTGTTTCAGAAAATCCACTGAGTTATTCATATGCTGTTAACAATAGAATTAACTTGAAAGGCAAGACCCACAACAGCAGGTAGAGAGTCTAATTAATGCACATACTCTAAGGAGGTTTAACCCATAACTGTTCCAACAGCAGGATTTTTGAATTCCTCATTTTCACCAGTGAATTTTCACCAGGCAACAAATTAGAAGCTGAAGGGAGACTGGTCTATATAAAAATAAGTTTTTTACTGTAATTCAAAGTATCTAATGTTTGCAGTCTCTATTAGGCACACCAGCAATCTTTTTTGGAAGACAGCTCCCTTAATCAGTAATGTATATTCTTATTTCTCTAATGGGAAGTCCATTCATTGGAGGTTTGCTGTCTGTATGGAAAATAGATACTTGTTCTAGGAAGTAAAATGTTCTGGCTAGCTACACTTGCAGAAACCTGAGCAGCGAACGTTGGATTGACATGGGCTCAGATGACCAAAAGTATCTCAGAAGTTTCACTATGAAATTTAAAGCTAAACCCTAGGCAGTTATGGGAAAACAGGAACTGGTATATGCTATGTCAAATGAATTGTTCATTCTGTACCTTACTTTGAGTGTGCCAGTCAGCAAACAACAGTTCAAAGCAACTTGCAAGGAACATTCAGGACCCCAGGAGAAACTTGTGCTTGTGTGAATCAGAGCCAGAAACTGTTCCCCACATACTGGAGAAAAAAAAAAAAAAAAAAAAAAAAAAAGTTGGGAGATCAAAAGCTTTCCAGTTCTGCAGTGGGATGGAGGTGAGGTAGCTGTGGAGTTACTTAGAAGAAAAAAGATGGACCCTCAGGCATCTGCCAGTGACAGTGCACTCTGTTCTGATGTGCAGAAGTCCTGGGCTCAAGACCCTGCTTGCCTGATTTAGACTGAGAGTCTGGACTACTGAACATCCTGGAATGAGATTCTCTTGCTGTAGGCTTTGATCAGAAATTGTGTCATGGGGCTGAGAAACACTTATTGATGAAATATTTCACTGAAACTTCCTATGAGAAATTTTTGCTTTTTAAAATTGGTATTTTCATTAAAAACCTATTTGTTACTAAAAAAAAAAAAAAAAAAAAAAAAAACAACAAAAACAAGATTAAGCCATTGTCTGTGTTTTGTTAAAATGCTTATATACACTGACAGTTACTCAAGTCTCTCTGTTGTCTGCCTGGACACAGCTAAATGTAATTAAGCACTGCTTAGTCTGAGAAGAGACTCTGATTTGGATTATGTGTATCTATGTCTCATTTTGAAATATCCTAACTGCATTTTAAGTGAGCTAATATTCTGGAAATATGGTTAACTGCATTTCTAGATTTGGACTCTTAACTTGTTATTTTTGTTGGTTTTGTTTGTTTGTTTTTAATATTGGTTTATGGGTGTATATGAGTGTGCCTTATGTATGCTTTTACATACAGATCCTTGTCAAGTTATCTATAGTAGGAAAACCACAACGTCATAATAGTTAATGAAAATAACATGAGAGGTAAAAGAAAATTAGCATTCCACACAGCAGGGCTTTTAGGATGTTAATCTGCCTTGCAATGTAATTGACAGGGAAGCTGATATCTGGGAAGATTTTTATTCCTATCTTTTTCTCTAAACAGTTAGCATTCAGTAGTTGTGCAGCAGGGGAGATGATGAAAAAAAAAGTTCTAGCCAAGTGAGTGTTCTTTACCAGCAAAGATGTTAACTTTCATCAGAAGGTAGTTAATCACTGAGAGAGCAACAGATGAAGAAATTGGATAAAACATTTCCAGTTCCAAAAGTCTTTATTGATTGTGTCCCCCTCAAGAAAATTCAGCTCAATCTCTGAAACCCTCAAGTGATTAAACCTTGGGCAGTTCACTGTAGACAGAGCAAATGAGAATTGTTTCAAAACCAGACATGTAGAGCTAGGATAGTTAAAGTGAAAAAAGATTTCTTTCTCACTTTGAAATTCTAGCTGGGAGATGTAATCTGAGATGTTGATTTTAAGGTAGGAGTTTTCTTGAGTGTTACAGTCTTTCTCTGTGTAAGAGATCCCTGAGTCTTGGAGCAAGGAACTGTTTTATTTTCAGGGGAAGAGCTCTCTCAGACACAAACCTAGAGCTTGGAAGATGTGGAATAGATCTCTGGTCCACCACAGATAATTTGTACACCTTGATCTGAATGTTTCAAAGACAATTAAGGTACAGAGAGACTGAAGCACCTCTAAGCAAGATGCTCAGACCTGTGACCAGTTAAGAGTTCTTATTTCCCAGAGATGCAAGTTTTTTGCTCTCAAAGCAGCTCCTCTACAAGTCTATAGCTATTCTGAAGTTGGAGCATGACCACTAGCATGTGGTCTAAGGCATGCAGTGTTATTACTCTTCTCTATTTTCTGAAACAGCATGAAGGTCTTGGAGAGCTGTGCCTGAATTGCACTTTGCTTTCTTGAACTTCACTGTGTTCTGCTGGAGTAAAGCTCTTGGTTTCTCTGCTTTGGGGTTCTGGGAAGTTAGATACATTGAAGCTCTGAGGTGAAAAGGTTCCACAGTAGCAGATGTTACAAACTGGTTTCTTTGTTCTTTCTTGTGTAACTGTTAACAGAAGGCTATCTTGTTCACCAGTTCGTGTGGTATCCAGGTGTCTGACATAAAACAACATGGGTAGGCCAATTTAGGAAACCTCATTGTTAAAGTCTATGATTATTGTTGTAACTAAAAACGTGAATCAAATTGACGCAGCAAAAAACAAGCAAACAACTGACAGCATTGCAATATTTTAATCTGTTTTTCAGCAATGATTCTGAATTTAGTTACACTTACAGGTATCAGAAGGGCTATCGTTTTGGAACTTATCACCTGTCAACTGAGCTGCAGCAACTGGTTGATGCATACTCTACAGTCACAAATACTTGTGAACCAAAAACTGACTTAGACCACTTGAGACATATTTCACTAAACTTAGGGTTATCCTAACTGTTCTAGATTATCACAAATTTAGCTGAGGTCAGTGTCTGAGCCAAGGATTCTTCCAAGAGAGGCAATAGATTATGGGTCAAATAATGAACCTAATTTTATGTTGGTGTAATTGCATACCTCTGCTGAGTTACAGGCAAGCTCTCCCCTTGACTGGATTTACACTCGTGAATTCAGAATCTGCTTTACTTCATGGCTTTCATCCAAGAGTCTTAAAGCACCTAACAAATTTTTTAATTTTTCCTCAGAATGCCAAAGAGCAAATATAGGCCCAGAAAGATTAAGGATCTCTTCCCCATGATCTTTTGAAGTGTATAAGTACTTTTTCATTAGTTTTAGATTGAACCTTTAATGCCTTGTTCGGACAGATAGTAAATACCTGGAAATGATCATGATTATAGTCTAGCTCTTAGACAACATCAACATCTCTGGATATAGATGTATGGGAAAGCTAAAGGCATGTGTTCTATGAGGTTATGTAATTCTAATAAAATCAGAGGATGTCACCAAAATACATTACGCAAGATGTAGCTATTTGATATGAACAATGGGCAAAGGGGAGAAACTGCCATGATACCTGTGGCTGTCTGCCAGAATAAAACAAGAAAGGGGGCAAAAATCCCTTAAACTTATTAATAGATCTCCAGTATGCGTCAACTTCATCTCCTACGATGGATAACAAGGGTTGATTATGGTACAGGTAATGCATATACTTGAGGTAACTGGGAGGGTAGAGGGGATGGGTGGAATATGATGATGTGAACATGCAACCCTGAAGCTAAAAGCCTGCACCTGAGGTGGCTGTGCATGGCTCTTACACCCCATATAGAAGGTAGGCATCTCCAGAGGTTTATTCTTCTCCTGTATGCTATATCAAATGAATGTCTTGCCATTAACAAATTTTAAATAGCTAAATTTAAGTTAGGTGACCAGTGTTTTTATCTGGCCAGAACAACTTAACTGGTTTAAAGTACCAGAGAGTCAACTGATTCACTGAAGTGATAAGCACTGAGATGTCAAGTGAAAAGTTTGCTTTCCTCTGTCCCAGGATGAACTAAGTATTGGTGGGGTGAAACAATTCTTGGTTTTCAGAATTATTCTGTTCAGCTCAGAATGTGTCCCCTGGCTGTTTTGCCTCCCAGGCTTGTGCAAAATCTTCAGGAGACTTCCTGTGGGGTTGAAGTTGCCATAGGTGCAATCATTATCCATCTGTATTCCATGCAATTATTATTTACGTTATTGAATTCCCTGGAGGTAAAATTAAAATAGAGCTTTTTTTTTTTTTTTTCCTTTTTTTTTTTTCCTTCTCAAGATCTTATTTTTGTTTCCCACTTCTCTTTAACAACCTTGTTTCCCAGGAGACCACTTGATACATCCTCATGTTTCCAAGAGACTGCAGTTCAATAGGTTGAGAGTTAATTGCCATCTGGGAGTTTCCAGATGTTTATGCACTAGCCCAAAGACCTGTCCACTGGTAGCAACTGAACAGCTGGAAAGATACAATCCAAACAAAGCATCTTTTAGCTGATTGACACGTTTGAAAATCTTGGCATGTTTGAAAGAAATGGAATTTAAATTAGGAGCAGTTAGGAGCAAGTCCTTCATTATCAATAATTAGTCAATTAGATTTTTTTGTTTAAATTCAGATATAATTCACAAGCACTGTACTCAGTCAGTCATAGTCACCCATACAAATAGATGACAGAAATAATGCATAGCCTTCACTCTATCTTTCCTTAAGTGAGACGTGTTCAGAAATATTCATTGTACTCATGAACATAAGCTGTTCCAGGAGGCTGGATGGTGCAAATCATTAGTAATGGAATATGAAGTTTTTCACCCAGAAGTCAGATTTACATCCAGCCCAAAGAGCTATTGGCAACTGAGTTGAGCTTAAGTTGAGCTACTTAAGCATTTACTATCAAAATGGGTTTTTCTTTTTTGTTTGTTTGGTTTTTTTTTCCTTTGTTCCAGCAAAATAAGTAGTTCTGTACACAATCAAAAGTTTTAATGGGGAAAATTGGTTGTTCTGAAATTGTTTTCCATCTGAGCAATCAAAATTTTTAAAAATAACTTTTTTCATCAGTTTGCCTTTTCTCTGTGAAATCTAGTATAGCAGCTTCATATGACATTTATTTCAAGACTCAGCTGTTTAGGGTGTTGTATGCTGTAGCACTAACTGAAGTGTTCAGTGTTCTGTTCTTTAAACAGCATTCATCAGAAACTAAGAAAATGAAGAATCCTTTGGAGGGGTCATATGGATAAACATTGAAAGAGGTAGCCTAGGAGAAGTAACACCTGAAAGAGGTGCTACAGTTGTAGTCCCATTAAGCATCACAATACAAAGGACAGATTAAGTATTTTGGTGTTTCTAAGTAGGGATGGGGCAATAAATCTTTCTGCCTTTCATTCTAATGCACAAGGAACTGAAATATGGAAATAACTGCAGGATGGAATAATATGTATGTATTGTTTTATCACAAGCCACATATTCATGTTTTTGGAGAAATACTGCTCTAGCTGATCGCTGATGCTGAGTTTGTGCCTTGTAGAGAAATCCAGTGACAAGGAAAAGGAAGACAAAAAAACCCCCATGCACTGGACTTTTCAAGTTCAGGTTTGGGGCCTACTGTGAACAACTAACTCTGGTTTATTCCGGTGGGCTGTTGCTAGGATGGAACTTCTTACTGTCTCTAAGCAATCAGGATTTACTTGAAGTAAATAAGGTATTATTTTGCCTAAATAAATTACTTTTTTGCCCAACAGGAGTGGTGTAGACTGTAATTCATGTGCATGATGTATTTTTAAGGAGAAACAGAAAAACAAATACCTCAACAAAACACTCTTTTGTCCCTGAATAACATGTTTTTTGTTTTTTGTTTTTTTTTTTTTTTATCTGATCATATGAGAGACTAGATTTCTTCTTTTCCATTCCAAAACCTCTCTGTTCTTAACACCTTGTTTGGGAAACCAGTGAGTTTGGATGCATTCTACTAAATACTGTTTCTGTTAGATTGTTGCCTCTACCACTTTCACAAATGTGTTTGGAGAGGACTTAATGGAGGTTTCTTCCTGATGAGAACTTGCCTCCACATACATTTTGTGTGGATCTTGGAAGGAAACTCTGTTCCTTCAGAGAGAAGTAGACTTCTGTCTATTTAGTCTGAATTACAGTCATGATACGGTAGGAATTGCAGGACGTTGTTACCCTAAAGTGTCGTCATGGTCATCACAATGAGGAGAAAAATATAGCTATCATTATGGGAGCTTTACACTGCATAGTTTATCTCCAGAACAGTGCACTATGATGTGCCTAATTAGAGTGTATCAGCTCGTCCAAGTCTGCTACTAAAAGGAGACTTTCTTATTGTGTCTAGTCAACAGAGAGCTCTCAGCCTGTGATTTAGCACTGAAATTAAGTTTAAGCATAGTTTCCTATTTGATTAGCAAGCTATGGGTGACTTTTAAGGGTCCTTTTCAATCCATTACTTCTACTAGCTGTAAACTCTTTGCCACAGTTTCTTCCTCTTCTCTAGTAGGTGCAGACTAACTGAAAACTCTTTCATTCAAAGTTAGAGGGGAATGAATCCAAATAATTCCCATTAGAATATGAAAACTTCTGTTCTTGTTCAGTCTCCTTCCTTGATTGTCAACTTCTGATTCTGATTCTCAGTCATTAAGATATAATAAACATAATTGGCTTGAATAAACCTTCAGAAAGCAATATACAGTAAGAAATAGAGCAAAAATTATTTTATTTTCCATGCCAAATTGAAATATTCATCTAGCTTGTAGCTTCATCATGAGAGGAGTGGGGTGACTTTCACAAGACAATCTCTAAGAAAACATATATTTATGTTTATAGAAAAAAAAAACCTCTCTCTAGCCTCTTATATGTATGAATCTATTTAAAACATTGTAAAGAAGGGAAGAATAAGTGCATATTTCTTCAGTAATATTGTCTAAAGAGCGAGTTTGGATAAAACAGTGAACATTTTGTAGACAAAAAGATCACAGTGGTGATTAGAGCTGAAAAAAGTGTTCATAGTCTGTTGTTTACTCACCTGTTGCATACTTTTTTACATGCATGGGAAGAAGGTGGGTGGGTCAAGATGAGATTATGAGACAAGTTTGTTTCTTTGGCAGTCTCTCTGTTCTGTGCTGCTCTTGGAAGATGCCCACAGTTTAATAGACATGCTGGTTGAACCTTGAAAAATGAGATACCTCAATTTCAAGGAGCTGATGAGGTTGCAGACATTCTGTAGTAACTTCAGAGAAAATGTCCTTTGCATAACAAGCACTTCTTTTGCTGCAGGAACTGGCAGGTTTTCAGTATACTGCAGTAAGAATAACCTGATCACATCACACACACACACATAAATGGTGTAAGAGTTTGTAACATTAGCAAATTTTACCAAAACGTGAGTATGAAAGTAGAGAGAGAAAGCAGAGCAGGGTTTTGCCCTCCTCTGCCATGACAGGGCTTTAGCCTTTGTTGTTGATGAGACAACTTTTTGGAAGAATTAAAGACATGATCCATTGAAGCATCTCTGAAGTTCTAATGATCTGCAAAACGTGGATGTTTTGGATTGAATGTTTGGTATTTGCTGTGATTATCTTTGAATGCATGGCTGGAAGCCAATGTGCTCTTGCAGCAGCAAGTGCAGGGTGGTGACTTTCTGATGTGTTGCGATCAGGGAGACTACTTGTGGATGCAAGTCAGGCTAAACAATAGCCGTAGTCCTCTGCAGTAGGAAGTCCCAAGTCCTTGGATGCCCTTTACTTGAAGTACTTGGTACAAAAGAAGGTCATAAGACCTTCGATATGGTGGTAAGGGCCTCGTTCCCAGTGCTGCTGCTGTAGCAGGAGTGAGATCTCATGCCCTTCCTTGACACCAGGTAGGTTCTTTGAGATCCTTAATCTTGTACAGTCCTCTGTATCTGATACTTAAGCATCTGTTCAAATGAAAACAAGGAGTCATAAACATGTTGTTGCTCACATTTCACCAAGGCTCGGAGGAAGTGGTCATAAATTAATTTCTTGACTCTTTACTACTGACCTACTAAGAAGAGATTTTCATGGCTGATGACTGATTTGCTAGGCATGGGGTGATGGTGGACTGTCTCAATTTAAAACTCTGAAGGGCTGTTTTTACTGAGGTTTTGCCTTTTGTTTACAGGCTGTGCCTTCCTAACGTACTGCGAAAGGGAGTCTGCTCTAAAGGCCCAGAGTGCATTGCATGAGCAGAAGACTCTGCCGGGGGTGAGTCCAGTTGATATATATATATATATATATATATTTTACTAAATTAATTACATGTGGAGTTCTTGTCTTGGGTTTAGAAGCATGATGGATCCAGTTGCTTGGATGATTCACTATTTGCGTTGTATTAATAAAATCAAGATACCACCAACCCACCCAAATTTGTTCTATGCAAAAAAACAAAACAAAAAAAAACCCACCTAAAATCCTTTTTACTCTTACCAGGAGTCAGGAACACAGTGATTAACTGATTATGGGCTGGATTCTACCAGCCTTACTCAGCTGAGGAAAGGTTCTGACCACTACAATGAAATATTAGAAATGCTCAGTATATGCTACCTCTACTATTTTTCTTCTTTGAAGCAGGGTGTGGCAGCAAGAAATCAAGAAACAGATCGCATTATTGAGTTATCACAGAGTGAAAACATATTACTGATGACAAAGTGGTTTGACTCAGTTACTTTAGTATTCAAGCAGCTGTAGCAGATTGGAAAGGCGGTGAGACAAGGAGAAAAGCGAGAGAGACGAACACAAGATAATGAGGAAAATTATTCACATGCGCAAGATCTAAGGTTCAGACAACACAAGCAGAACTAAAAATAGAATCAGGATTATGTGGGGAAGACCTGCCCTGCTGGGACGTGTTTCCAGTTTAGCAATAACCAGGAGGAGGGATTGAGATACTATTTAGATTCATCCAGGGTTTGTGGATTGGAAACAGCAGAGTGCAGTACTCCTGTGGCCAGAATAGGGTTGGTTTTGCAATGACACAGAAGTCACTGATCAGGTAATTAAGAGTGAGATCCTGATATCTCCAAGCTGCATATAAACTAAGATGAAATTGATCCAAGTTCTGTCTTTATTAGTTGGTGTAGAATGACTGAGTCCTGTGTACTCATAACCTACCTTTCCAAAAAGCTTGAAACACATCAGTTGCTTTGTGTTCCTGAAGAAAGTTTTGATTTTACTCTGCTTGTTTCCATCATCGTGGGTCTATTTACCTATCTCTATGACACCTTGCCAGTATGGAGATGGCCACGCACTTGCTCATCTACATCCATCTTTGCTTTAAAGGCCATACCTTATGTAAATATATACACATACTTCATTCTCTAAAAATATGTATCTGGTAGTTGACAACTCCCTATGATTTATCTTTCTTTTTTTCTTTTTTTATTTTATTCTATTTTATTTTATTTTATTTTATTTTATTTTATTTTATTTTATTTTATTTTATTTTATTTTATTTTATTTTATAGAAACTTGTTAGCTACAGATGTTTTCCTTTTAGTTCTTTCTCCTCTAAATGCTAAAACTGAATGTACAGAAAATGAAAATATTTTGATCAGGGATGTTTCAGGTAGCATTTTACCTGAAATTTTCTGAAATATGCTTGAAATTAAATATGTATTTATCAAAAATAGAGATATGCTTGTGTTTAATAGGTTGTTGCATATTGAAAAGATACTAACTGGAATTCCAATTGTTTTACTGTGACTGTTTGTTCTCCTTATTAGGATCCAGACCACTCACTTGTATATGGAGCTCATACCTTCCCTATGAGTTTAAAATCTTACCCTAAAGTTTTATAATGGTAATATCTTCTAGAAGACAGTGGGTCAGTGAGACTAAGGGCTCAGAGTTGGGGAGAGAGGGCAGCTGATGGTTTAGTTTAGTTTAGTTTTGTTTTGTTATTTTTTAATTTAAAATTACTTCTTCATATGGTCGTAGTTGTGAATCTCGATCCATATTTTAGGGATTTTGATCACAAAACTCTTAACTCAAAACTGTTGTCTTGAACAGTGGCAAAATTCAACTGGCGTTACAATTCAGACTTCCTTCAGAGGTAATACTGACTGATTCTAGACTACAAGCAAAATATTTCTTCCTTGGTTTATGTCATTTCTATCACATATAGCCCATACTGACCGCACTGACTTCAGAAGGCTTTTTTGTTTTGTTTTACACTTTGAGGTGATACATCAGGAGCCGATTGAATTAGGAACAGTGAATCTTCTGTCTAATATAACAGCCAGGTTTGTGAGAGTTCTGAACACTGACTTCTTTCATAACCTTTTGATTCCGGTTCTGTTTATCTCAGGATAAAGTTTTACTTTCCTCCAGAAAACCCTCTGCATACAGCTTTCTGCCAAGTTTCTGAACTCATCTTCTGAATGATGTCACTGCAGTTTATTTAGGGAAACCAGCTTTGTCTCTTGATAAACTATCATGCCTGGATACTATTTTTTGATTCCGATGTGAGTAGCAGAGAATTATTTATGACTTACCTGACTGTTCTTGATAACATGCACCAACAATATCAAGCATAGTTCATCACCATAAAATAAAACACACTTGTAAGGTCAGGGGTCTAAGTCCTCATTCACATGAGTTCACAAATGACACATACATAACACCTTCTCTTGACCATCTACTGTCTGTGACACAAACAGCAGTGTTGGGGAGATATGAAAAATAATTAACAAGCCTGGTATAGTAAGAAAGAAGACAGTGCTACATTGGACCATTGAATCAAGACATTTCTTTCCCATCCCACAGCAAATTGTGTATTTGCCTGCCCTTGCAATATTGCTGCTTGTGTTCTTTGTACTATAAAACACAGAACTGAGTCATTTTTAATAATATACACATGGATGCTAATGTATGTAAATGGTGAGGCATGAGGAGTTTGTGTCCAGATTCAAATGCCTTGCCTCTTAGCTATGTATCACTTTGTTTTTAGTGGAGTGGCTACATGCACATATTTTACAGTAATTACTTTCTGGATGTGCTTTGTAAGATGACAGGAATATGTTTCACATATTTATGTATTATATGTGGGACATAAAGTCATCTTGTGGAATAATCAAAAGACTTCCAAGCAGGTATGTGTTGATTAATAAAGTCTTTATGGCACTTTCTTTTTGGGCGGGAAGGAATCATGATAGATATTTTGAAGCAACTAGAATGGAATGTAAAACATAAAATTATTAGTTGAATCCTCTTCATCTAGATGAATTAGGCTGTTTTGGGCAGTTTGAAATTGCCTTGCCTAAAATGGAAGGTTAACGTAGCTGGGTGTGTGTGTAAAGAGCACTTTGCAAGTGTCGGACAATTCAAATTCTAGCGTTTACTTGTGATTGTTTATTTTACATATAATAGAGTAGCTGGATGATGAAGTATATTAGTTCTTTAATAATTTATAGAAATGCTTTGATGTTGCAGTAATTACATTAAAGGTCACATATCAAAGGTAATTTGGTTGAGCAGCTGTGATGGTTTCTCAGAAGCAATCAATATTGCTGTCCGTGGCGCTGATTTCACCAAGGGGACTGCCAGATTAAAGGAGGCTTATTACCAGCCAGGCAGACACGGGGGAAATCAAGAACAGATTGGAGAGATGCACTATTCTCTTTCCCTACCTATAATTAACACTTTTCACCATAATCTGCACTAATCCTTCATAGTGGGAAACCACTATTTTTTTTTTTTTTTCTTTCCTCTCCAACATTATAAAAAGCAAATTAAGCAAGGGAAGAGTAAATGTGGGAAGCAAGAAAGTTGAGAAAGTTTGAGTTCATTCACCTTTGGGATTTCTGATGCCAATATATCTCTGAATGATAAAGTGCCATATCAAAAACAGAGTCCATGGTCTTGAGGAAAGCTTTGGGAGGAGGGAGAGTGATCTAGACAATGACAGTGCAGGTGATGTGAGAATTATCTGCCTGCAAATTTGGTACAATATTATCTATTTGCCCCACAAAGCTCCACAGGAAATGAAATCAGTGAAATAAAATTATGCTTTAAGTGTAGTCATTTTGATTACAAATTATAGCGAGGCCAACTTTTTCTCCCCTTTCTCTTTTTCTCTCTGAAGTGAATGGCGGAAGATAACGTTGAAAAATGTAATTACGCTATCAAGATCTACTTTTATTTATAGCACAAATAAACTGAGCTCATGTATGATAAGCACAGCAGCATTTTTTTCCTCTAATTCTTTGTGACTCTCTCAGACAATGGGAGTGAATAGTCCATGTATACTGGTTGGAGGCACTGCCTCTTCGTATAATGTTAGAAAACTCCTTGTAAAGACTTGCAAAGAATAACTATGAAATTAAGTAACTAAGAAACTGTTAACCTCAGCAATCTGCAGGGCTTATTCAGGCTGGGAAATAGACTGGATTTTCTTACTGTATCTGTTCCTCTTAAAAGGGAGAGTGGTGCTACTGGTATGCTAAATTTCTCAGTCCATAACATAATTAGTTTTCTTCCTAACTGCTCTGGCATCCTTTGTTTCTTCTGCTATCTAGAAAAAAATGTATTCTGCTTTATTCATTATATGCAAAAATATGCATCTTTAACATTGGAAGACAGGTGAGCTCATAAAACTCATATTAAACCCAGTTTTAAATAAACAAACTGAAAAACCTCTCTAATGAAACTGAAGTTGTGCTTAGATTTTTGGGGTGTTATTTTTGTTGTTCTGTTTTTGTTTTTGTTTGCTTGCTGGTTGTTTGTTTGTTTTTTTTCCAGTTTTTCAATGTTATTGATCTTCTCTGGCTTAAATTCTGATGTATATATGAGGAAAGACACCTGAGCACAGGGAAGGGTGGAGGAAAGGATGTCTCACAAAATCTAGCGCCTATTGAATCCTTCTAATGAGTCTTCAAAGAGACATAAATGTCATGTGGACTTCAGAAGTCCTTGCACACATCAGACCACCAAGCTGGTCTACTGGAAGGTGTCCTTGCCCATGACAGGGGGGTCAGAACTAGAGGCTTGTTAAGGTCCCTTACAACCCAAACATTTTATGATTCTATGTAGCATGGATTTCACTGTTCAAGCAGAATTCACTGTACTTTTACAGTCTTGTAGTCTGCAATTTTAGTTTTTTTTTTTTTAAAAAAAAAAAAAAAGAAAAAGAAAAAAAATGTTTCAAGGATTTTCCCAAAAGCTTGTTATAATACTATTAAAACACAAATCATCCTGCATATTATGTTATGCCAGAAATGGTATTATATTCCCACACCTTCCCATTTCAAAAGTTTTCTCTACCAATGTAAATTGCAATTTGGTCAGCAGTGGCAGGCTGGATAGGTTCCATTGATTTAAGTAGCCTGCTGAACACACAGCCTGCTCACCATGCCCTTTAGATTTTGAAAGAAAACACATTTAATTGTTCCCTTGGGAGAAACATGTCTGTTTTCTGAAGTTAAAAATTAAGATGAAAAGGAATAAAACCAGATTTGAGGTAAGAGGCTTGTGAAAACCAGTCTTGTAGAAATTCTCCAGTTTTTAAAATCTTTGGGTGTCAATGTCATGGTCAAAAAGATTTATTCTTTTTCTTTCACCTCTTGTTTCCTCCATCTGACTGACCAGCCAGTAAAAGGACTTTTGGATCTTGCTTTGGGGAAAGGAGGGGACAAGAGGGGGAGAAGAACCCATATGCACTTTCCATTTGCTAAAAACCCCTGTAGTTTGAGTGCGCTGTCGTGTTCACCAGATGAGATGAAACACCTGGGTCCTATCTGCTTGGTAAACATTAAAGTTCCATTTCACTAGTTAAAGATTGGCTTCTGTATCCTTACACAACAGCCTCTACAATACAAAGGAAACTGTCTGCCACCCAGTCCAAAGAGCTTTGGAGGAAAAGAACACAGTGCAAGTGTTCTGACAGAACCAGTGTGTTGGACACGTGCTGTTATCTCAGCTGAGACTGGTGTATTCATCACATTTGTGGTGGCTAACCAAGCTTAGCTTGATATGCAAAATGGGAACAAGGCTTCTCAGTTGTGTTTGAAAGTTGATGGTGATTGAAAAATGGTGTGCAAAAAATAAATTCTAAAGGTAGCATTGTCTTACTTTCTAATTTGACACTTTTTGGCTCTCGAAGGATGATTTCCAAGTTATTCAACAAAAGCTTTTTCTGGACCTTCATTTGCTTTATGTGTTATTCAATGACAACTTTTCTCTCTGACGTGTCTGCCATAGGAGGATCAATCTAATTTTATGTACAACTGTAAAGATGAATGATAAGTAGAAAGGATTCAGGCAAGTACAAGCTGAATAAATTATAAAGGGCAAATGATGACAGGACTGGGGGTCCCAGGAGACAGTGATATGATAACAGAAACTAAAGATGAATTTATGATGGATGTAGTTAGCATGTACTGAGGCTGTTAATTCTTCAGGGTAGTTTTACAACTTCTTGTGATTGGAGCAATCAAAGTATTTCATTTTAAAGAGATGTTGTATATTTTCACTTGTCTGTTCTGCATATTTGTATGTATGGCCTCATTTATATGCATAGCAGTAAACTCCCATAGGCTAGTCAAGCTTACCCCCCCATCAAAGGGCCCCTATTCTCCAAACCATAATGCCGCTGTTTATGCATAAATAAATAGATAATGTGTAACGATTTGAGGGCAAACCTGGATCTCAGAAAAAAAAAAAAAAGTTTCCATTGTCATGGAACACAGCAGTCAAATCTTCAGATCTTGCAAGTAGCTGAGCACCTTCAGCTACCTTCAAAGCCCAGCCTAGGAGGGACTGAGTTAGTTCACAGATCCCTGATGAAAAATCATATATAACAAGTTTCAGGTAGGTCAAATTTTGGGCTTAAACCACTTTAAGAGCAGCTGATGCAACATCATAAAGTGAGAAGCAAATCTGATCTCTGAGCAGTTCTTGATTGCATTTCATTCATACTCTTATTTCTATCTCTTGTTCCTTATTATTAAGGATATTTGCATGAAAATGATCATTTTTCCTTCCTCTGAAGGGTTGTCTCTTGTCTGTGAGTAATGCTTACTCTGGCCTACATTTGTGAATGCCATGGGTTTGGTTCTGACTTCATTTACACAAGTGTAAATCAGCAGTGATCTGATTGAGGTCAGGGGATTTATATGGCATAGGAAAGAGCAGACTCAGCTATATTTGTCACTGCTGAAATGATGTCATCGTGAACAGTACCATAGCTCTAAATGAGGAAACATACTTCTACCAAGAATCTTTGCATCCAAATATCTGATCTCACAAAACACTGAGCATCTCTGACACCTGCTGGGCCATTCAGTAGCTCCTGTGGGCTTTTTACTAGAGAGACATCCCAGCTTCAAACTACAGGAATTAAAGATGGTTAGTATCTTGGTGTTTCAACTATGTTAGCCATTAGATACTAATGAACACTAAACACTGGGGTTTCCATTTGTGTCTCTCTACTGATTCAAGCCTTGAGGGGACCTACCCAGGAGTAACTTGCAAGCGGTAAACTTTCACTTCCCATCCCATGTTCTGAGTCACAGGGAGACAGAGGAAGAGAAGAACAGGCATCCTTTAACAGTTAATTAATTTTTCGTCTGTTCAGTCATATGGATGATATCTTGTGACATTACCTAGTCCAGGGGTCATTGTTCATAGGCTAGCCTTTCCATAAACACCCACTTCCCATACTTGCACTACAGAGTGATGGAGAAACCTGTGCCAACTGTGATCTGTAATGCAAGGCCAATGTAGTCTTTCAAATAAAACACTTAGATGAAGATGCTGTATAATTATGTGATTTGGATTTCCACCTGTGGCAATAAGCCCATCTATACCATAGGTTTACCAGTGGCAGCTGTAGTACTCATAGCTTACATTGATGCAAGCTGTTTTCCATGCATTTATTCATGCAGAGTATATGTTTTTAAATCTGTCTATACTGAATGAGATGAAAGTATCTTTTTTTAAGTACAGAGGTTGAACACAAGAGTGACAGATCATATATATATGTCTACCACCAAAATTATTATCATTGAGGTGTGTCTTGCTGTAATTTAATTTAAATAGCAAGTATAATAGCAATGAAAACATGAAACCACAGATTTGGATGCTGTCTAGCAACTACAGTCCATAACTGTAATTCCTGGATGATTTTACAATAAGGATTTGAATCTTACCTGAACCATTATTTCTCTTAGTGCTACTTGTGCTATGTAAGGTAGGAACATCTATGGGTATTGAAAACAGACTTTAAGTTGCAATGTAGACAGACTGCAAGTCGTGACATGTGAAATCCAGCCACTGGCTGCAGATCTTTTAGAAAGCTGTGTATCCTGTACTAAATAGTCTAAGAGCATGAGTCATGCATTAGGTTTAAAACTATGCTTAAAGTTAAGAACACCTTTTAAATAACTAGCTGAGCTAGAATGCTTTTGGGAGTGTCACAAACTGTCCCATCTTTCCACTTACAGATGACTTTTGATAGGACTTGACATGATGTAACTCACTTACCTTCTGTGCTTCACTTCTGCTGTGCTCTTACCTTGGCAGAGAGAAAGTGGTGGGAAATGGCTGACCATGAGATTGCACTATCAGTTCAGGAAAGTAGATATCTGAAGTGACTTTGCTCTGTTGAGTAGTTGCAGTGAGGGACTTACATGCAGTGGCACTGCATGTACAAGTTGCTGCACTTGGCAGATTCCCAGCAATGTCAAATCTCTCTGATTAGTTTCTGTAAGTACAAGGACAAAATTAAGCCTAACCTATTTTTCAAAGAAGAAATGTGCATTTCCCTTTTTTCTCTTTAATGGGAGCTTCTTATATATTGTTTCTCATACTTTTTCTTCTCTTCTAGTCCCACCATTTAAAAAAAAATCCCACTTTTTAAAAAAATAATATTTTAAAAGTACAAGTCCTCTTAAAAAGTGTGTCTTCAAATTTCTTTGAGTTCTGTAGTATCTTTTAACCTCAGTATGCATACATTTTCAGCACCAAATGAATCCTATGGTGCTCGAATGAAGTTGTTTTCTTCCTTTCCCCTTAGGTATGGTAAATTGCAATCCTCAAAGCCTCTGCTACTTTCTAGTGCATATTTCCTTTGACATGTTGCAAAAAATTACTGTTTTGATCACTGGCTTTGTAGGCAGGTTTTGGCAGAGCAAGCCTTGTCCAGCTATAACTAACCCGTTCCAAGCTCAGGTTGCTCCTTCAAACAGATGGAGTGAATTTATTTTTCTCTTGTTCTGTGAATGGCTCAGTCATTTCTGTGCTACTATGAGGACTTTGTGTGGCGAATAAGTAACTTATAAGACATTCTGGCATGCATTTCTGATTTCATTTATAACTTTGATTAATGGAGTGGGATTTTGTTGCCAGGGTGGTAAATTCAGAATCAGATTTTCTGGATCTTTGTATTTATTGGTGACATACTGTCACGATCTTCCTTGGTAAAAATCAGAGACATAGCTTCTGTTTTATGTATTATTTTGTGGTGTCCTTTCTCAATAAAGTCACACTAGCTCCTCTTGTCTGGCTGAACAGCATTTTGTCTTTCTTTTCTCCTCCGTCCCATCTCTCCGTGCATGTCTGTCCTTGCCATCTCTTATCTCCTTTGTAGATTTGCTGGAAACATTACCCTGTGTTCATGTAATGCCTGCTTAGCGAAATGAGGTGAGATTACAGCTGCTTCCCAATACTTCTGCCTGGGAGATCACCTATTTTTTATCCAGACAAAGGGAGAGACTTAAGTTACTGATCTTTTTTCACATTTTGTGACGTTACACGTATAAAGATAGTAGAGCTGGCTTGTTGTAAATCTGATGTTTCTTGCAACCATGAGGCTTGGTGTGTGTGAGCTTTTCAGTGTATACGTTCATGTTGCCTAAGAGAAACAAGGCAGCCAAGAGAGGATCGTTCATGCTGTGTTCTCTTGCTTGTTCTTAGTTAGAGCAACTGGGGAGTGACTAGGGAGGGATATCTGTGCCCAGCTTACCCTGCACAGGGGAAGGGAGGTGGGATGTCTGCCATGGGGAATGGAGAGGAGTTTGCAGGCTAACTGTTTTGGTGGGAGCAGCCTGTTGCTCCCAGCTTGTTATTTTTTCTACTACTGCACCTTCACATTGCTTGATACTACACACATTTTCACCTGAGTGGGTGGAGGCTAACTCGTGGGGAAGCTGGGCAAAACATGTCGCTAACATCCAACAAAGAGCTTGCTGCTGAAGGTATCTTGAGAAAATGTTGTGGGCTCTATATGTTTTTTGAAAACTATAGTACAGGCTCTACAAATGTGGATAAACTACAAAGAGTAAAATACAGATGTGACACCCTTTGTGGACAGCATCTCATGTCCCAGTGGAAGTCCCAAATTTATCTATATTGCTATGTGTTTCTCTTTTATTTTTATTCTATTAAGCCTTAAACCTTTTCCATCAACACTCTGAACCCAAACTTCCGTAGCACAATGGTAATGCTTCTAAAGTGAGCCTGTCCAAACACATTTCATTGCCCTTGTTGAGTGAAATGCAACAATTAAGCAGACAGCACAAATGGATCCAGATAAATCGGGTATTTACAATTATTTTACTTTGGATAATCTAATGTGATGTTCATTGTGCAGCTAAGAAATATGCTTCCCAGTGAGGGGGGACTCTCATTCTCTACTCTTGTCTGCTGGGTGTAAATTCAGAGTAAATCCATGAACTCTTGTAAAGTTTAAGCTTTTTTACATCAGTGCAGATCAAGTGAGAATCTTATCCTCTTTCTTTAAATGCCCTGTAAAGCTGCGTCCGTTCAGCTGTGCTTGTACTTTAGAGATACAGCCAGGGGCGCTGGAAGGTGTTTTGTTTTGTTTTGTTTTGTTTTGTTTTGTTTTGTTTTGTTTTGTTTTGTTTTGTTTTGTTTTACCCTTGACCAGGGTTGCGTTGTTGAACTTGCTTACTTTGGGGAATCCAGCTTTCTTTGAGCACCTTTTTGCTCTTCAGCACTGAAACTCTGACTGACAACCCAAGTTACTCTCCAGATCTGGCATTGCTGCTGACTTTCTGGGTAACATTGCAATCAGATCCCCTCATTACCAATGCCTCTTTTTCTCAGTATTAGCACCTTGGGGCTGTAGTCTGGCTTTCCACCAATTCCAGCTGAAAACGCATAGCAACCCCAGTTGAAAGGTAGGGGATTTATACCAGCAGATTTATGCTAAATGGCAGATCACTGCTACTTTCTGCTTCATTTCTTTGCAGACACAGTGCTTCTCTTTCCCTCCTCCTGGTACCCCCCCCCAGCCCTGGCTCAAGCAACACACTGCGTTGCTGGGCAATCTTCACCAACTTAATCACATTTGGGCCCAGTGTTTTTCCTGCAGACCCTGGAGTGTGCAGTGCTTAGGCCTTGGTTATTAGTTTACACAATAAATGAAGCCCATTAGAAGAGGATAATCAGGGCTCGGAGAAGGCCACCTCACTCGTTATCTGAGGAGGTTATGTTAAGCCTCTGTAGTTATTAATCATACTTTCCCATGCAGATAGCTGAAGATTAGGAATCACATTTATCCTCTTTGCTCCTCATTCTTTCGCACTGATGTGCAAAAGCTCTTAATAATTGCTGTTATGGTTATTCATAGCCCATCCAGTCAGCCACGACTGCTCCTGAGATGTTGAAGTCTTGCACCTATCTGTGGTGGCTTGATGATGCAGACCAGAGCCACTGGAGGTCTCTCCATTTATATCTCAGAATACATCCTTGAGAGTCCTAGAAAGTCTCTGCTAGCTGTTATTGAATTCCAGTATCTTGTCCAGAGGCCAAGAGAGTTCTTAACAGAAGCTGACACTATTATAAGAGCCAAGTTTAACAGCAACCCTCTTGATTTCACTTGCTTTGCCTTTTAATACTAGCTCTAACCTTGAACGTAGACTAAGATGATATGCTACCCTGCGGCTTTTTGAAATCTACCCTAATGCCCTTTTAATCAAAGTGAATGATCCTTTTTTACTTACTTCATTTTTAAGGCACTTAAATCAACTGGGAAAAAATCAAATCTGTACCAGGTGGACTCAATGGTGTTTAAAATGAAAAAAAAAAAAAAGTTTTAAAATGGAAGCATTTATTCCATCACAGAAAATTATCTTTTCAGTTGTGTGGGGTTTGTTTTTTCTTTTTTCTTTTTTTTTTTTTTTGTTTTGTTTGGTTTTTTTTATTTTTTTTATTTTTTTTTCTCTAAGCATAATTCTATTTTCTATAGTTCTCTTTCTGGTAGCCTTTGCAAACACACACACACATGATCTACCCAGAAAACCTTCAACAAAACCCAGGTACTTGGGGAAGACCGCTGGAATCTTTTCTCCCCAGAAAGATTTTAGTCATGGAGCATTTACTTCAATAAAATTACAGTTAAAGCAACAGTTAGCAACTAATTACATTCAGCATATAGTGAGTGCACAACCATCCAGTTGCAGACCACATCAGTGTACAACTACTTCAATCTGCTTGAACACCAGTTTCTTTTCTTTGTGTCCACTATCAGGTTTATAGAAGATGTGCTCCAATTTTCTTCCTGTTCCACTTAAAGAAAACTGCTTTTCTGTAAGTGGGTTTAGCTTCTGAAGCAGGGGTCAGGTCAGTGATATACAGAAATCCTAAGCCAGTAAGTCCATAGTATCTATCATGCAAACTTAAAATCACCAGTTCATCCGGTTGCTAAAACCTGGATTCATTCTTTTGAACCTGGATTGTAAGTTACCATTTATGTCAGTTTTTCCATCCTGAAGTTACTTTTCAACACGTGAGTAAAGGCAGAATTTACAGAAGGAACAGTTCATACCATTTCTCCTTTGACTGTAGGAAATAAAACTCTTAACCCTGATTTCTGCTTAAGAAGCCTAAGTACAAGTGGGTCTGTTTCCTTCACACTTGCAATGATCGTAATTTGCAATGGTTATGCATCCCAAATGCTGTGCTTAGATATTGATTTTGCCTATCTAGTGGAAATCAGGCTTGCTGTTTTGGCTTGGAGGTCTACTAGTCTCTGTGATCTTGTGATCTGGATCCTCCTTTCTTAAATATTTTTTCTAGAAAATGTCAATCCAAGACTTTTCCATTTGAATCATCATGGTGGTTTTGGTCATGCATTTATTTGAGACTGAGTTTTTGGATCTGTTAGAAAATTCTCGTTCAAATGAAAGTGCCAGAAAAGCAGAAATCAGCCCAAACAGGCAGGCATGACATTTGCTTGACATATGGAGCTTCTCTGATAAAAATCGCTGCCTTACCTAATTCAAATTAAGAAGTTAATAGACACTGGCTTTGCTCTGCCCACCTCAATTAAGCTTCCTGCTCGCCTGATTTTTGGATATTTGAAGAAAAGTTTTGCACATGTGCTTTCTTTATGTTCTCCTCTCTTTTACAGAAATTATTTAGTAATTTACCTGAAATACTAAGAATTTTTTTTGAGGGGATGAAACATTTTGTATGGATCACTGAGGCACAATACCAGATCTGGTTGATTAGGAGAAGAATATATAGGATCTTGGCATGGTATAATGAGAGGGCACTAGGAATAAAGACTGGGGATTTACAGTAGCTGACCTCAGATTTCATTAAGATGTTGGCAGCTCCTCCGTTGTCTATCTCAAAGCTGCTTTGTCTCCTTTGTCTTCTCTTAGGTGGGAAAGTGAAGTAGTGAGAAAGTGCAGGGAGAAAATACCTATCATAAGTGTGGTTTTGAGAGCTGAAACAGAACCAGCATTAAAGAAATCTAGATTCAATACCTACCTGTGTAACAGCAGTCAATGAATGCACCTTTGTCTTGATACCTTTCCTACAAAATGGAACTCATGAACGTTGTCCTACTGTTGCCTCTTTGATTAGTAGACATTCTCCAAAGCAGGATTTTTCCTTTCATATGCATCTGTGTTTGTGTACAACTTACCAGTGGCAGCTCCTGTTTTTGACTACAGTGCCCTAGACATTCCTGTGATGTTGACAAAGGATGATAACTGTTGGGAGGGAAAAGCTTTCTTTCAATATAAGGTGATGGTTCAGGATGACTCTTGCCTTTCAGAAATGGACCGTCTCTTTCCTCTTTCTCATGACTGACCTGAAAATAAATAAGGAAAGAGTGACATTCTTACTATTGCTTTTTTTTGAAGAAGAAGAAGAAGAAAGAAGAAAGGAGAATTTCTCTTCAACTCATGCTGTATTTGTCCATACCGTATTTGACATCTGTAATAAAATTTGGGTCAGATATACTCTTCAATAAAAAGAGGCATCCTACAAGCAGCCCCATGCTTGTATTAGGGCCATGTCAAGAATAATAGAAACTATTGTCACTGCACTGAACCTCTGCATTGTATTAAGTATTCCTCACTTCTCTGCTTCTCTCTAAAACATAATACAAGATGTCTGTCATGTTTTACCACATCTCACCAAAGGGCACAGAAAGGGAAACTATTTAGCAGGGACCAAGGATCCTCAAAATTACCATAAATGAATACAGGGAAAATATGGAGCATTTGCATTGTCTTACTTGAACATATGTGACCTCTCCCACTATCTGTGTGGGAATTTCAGGAGGGAAGGAGTGCTTTTGTCAAGGGGAATTTTGATGTTTTTTTCTTGCTTTTCCTTCACAGGGAGATTGCATGTTGGGTTTTTTTTTGTGAATGAAGTGTCCTGGGGAGAGAGGAGGGCATGAAACATTTGCACACAGAAAAAGTGGTCCTAGATAGCTTCCTTTCAGCGTTGTCTGTTCAAGGCCTCAGTGCTGCTCACAGGTGCACAAACTATAGGCAACTGCTTTTATGCAGAATAGGTCCTATTTGTATTGTCTTAGCATTGAAATATCATGCCATAGCTGTGCACTGTCCACCCAACACCAGAAAAGATTGTGTTATTACAGACCTGCACACACCTTTGACCTGTTCATGTCTAGGGATGGCTCTTGGCATTGATTGCCTCATACATCTTGCCCTACCAGTTCTGGATCAGCACCCACAGAAGTGTGGTGGCCCAAGAGTCCTGATCTGCTTACCCTTTTGTATATCAGCATTTGTTTCTAGCCCTCAGAATACTTTCAGCACTGAGCCTCAGTCAAGCCTCATTCACTTCTGGTGAGATAACTGGAAACAAGGAGGAGAGATTACTGAATTTCATTTCACTCATGTCTCACAAAAGGCTTTAAAGTCAGGTCATGTAGGCAGAGGAATTATTTGCATCAAATTCCATGCCCATGCTCTGAGATGCTTTCGATGAATCATTTCTATTTCTGAATGGTATTCCGTGGGGTAGATGGTGAAATCAAATTCCCTCCAGAGTTGTGATACCTGCTCTCCTGTGTCCAAAGCCTGGTTTCACTTGACCAATGCATCAAGGATTCAATGTCATCTGCCTGGTGACACATACCTGCACTTTAATTCCTTTTCCTTCTGTTTCCTCCATTCTCTTTCCGAAGCCTAGTGACATCCTGTGCTATATTTGAGGTGTTAGCATAGATCAAAGTCCTCCCAGGATCAAACAACATGCTGTGTGCAATCCTTATGGTTACAAACAAGGTCTTTCACTGACAGAAACACGTTTCTATGCTGCATTTTCAGCAGCCTATCAGACTTGATTCAGGGGTAAGTTTTGATTTCACAAGGAAACTCTCTTCTGCCCTCCCCCCAGTTCTTCAGAAAAAGAGGGAAGGGAAAAAGGCTGAAAGAAAAAGGAGAACAATTTTCAAGAAACTTTGGAGAGAGATTTAATATACCCATGCTGTGAGTTTCATTTGTTATATCAAGTAGGAGATGGAGAACTTTAACAGGAGATAAATGCATATAATGTAGAAAACAAGAAAGACTGAAAACTTGCCTGAATGTTTGTTACATCATTCTGATGTTATTTTTTACTATCTTGTGATTCTCACTTCCCTATAAGATTCTTGCTGTTTAAATAGCCCTTCAATACAACATGTGTTGTTTGAACCAATAGGTAGGTCCAGAATATATTTTGAAAGTTGGATAAATGGTTTTCAGTACAGGATACTAATTACTATGGGCAACTATTTCCTATGAGTCTTTTCTTCGTATAGCTTCAAGCAAACCTTCAAAGGAGATGTGTTGAAGATATAAGTATTAATGTACAGTTTTCTGACTAGCTTGGATCTTTTGTATTCTATCTCTTGAGGCTTCTGAAAAGCTTTCTGAAAATTTAAGTGACATAGATACTGAAAATTGAATGCAAATAAAAATTTTGCAAATCCCATTAGTAGAGTTTGTAGTACTCCAAAAACATTATTTGCTGCACAACTTGGGGTTTTGGTGTGTTGTATTTTTTCAGAACATTAGATAAAAATCCTTTTAAGATTATTTTCAAAAGACAATTCTGCCTGAACCTTGGAAAACAAAACAAAACAAACCAACAACTTTTTTTTTTTTTTTTTTACCACTTCCTATACAGTCAGGAAAATGTGAAAGTAAGAAGTGTAAACAATAACTAATGCCCCTCTCTACAGCAATGCAAGAAAAATCCATATTTTTGCTAGGGAAAATAATTGCTTATTAATATTTCTGAACAAATCATCCTCATACACCATATTTCACATTCTATAATTAAAAATTAATCCATAAAAAGCTCTTTTTAATAATTAAGTTCAGGGATGTCACTATTTACTCATAGTGTTACTGAGTTTGGTACTATTCTGGTTCATCCTGATACACAGAGACAGAAAGAAGCACTTACTTGTAAGTGGCATACAGATGAAACATATTGCTTTCAAGAAGAAAATTAGAAATCCTCCCTTGATGCCCACTTCATCAGGGTCTGTTTATTTGCCAGAAGAGTCTTAGTTTCATTCCTAACTGGTATTTCTTCTCTAATTTTGAGCATCCACTCTTCTTAAGGTACAAGTAGATGGCACACAGGTCCTCAAAAAGATAAGAAAAAAATGCAGATAGTATACTCTGGAAAATGGTCAGAAACTAAGAGACATGAACCAATTTTGGTCTGTGATTACTCATTAGGGGATCACACACTTACTGGTTTGCGTTGATGGCCTCTCTCCTAGAGTGCATGCAGGGTAAACAACTGTTAATTTGTTTGTAGTATAAAGTGTATTTTCTATCTTGTCTGAAGTGAGGAGATGCTAGTCCCCCTCTGAAGAGTTGCTTTGTTTATTGGTTTGGATGAGGCAAAGGAGACAAAGTTCTCTAATCAGCCTACAAAAGTGAGAGGACAGCGTGCCTTTCTCTCCCACAGTTAATTCCATCAAATTATTTCCTCATGTACCTTGCAAAGTAAATTATGCTAGAATCTAGGTTTCTTTCACACAAAAGTAAAGTCCCCATTGGTCATTACAGATAGCTGATGTGGTAACTCAGATGCACTGCAACAAAGGATAAAAAAAATAAAATAAAATACTTATGAATTCACATTCTTGACTGAAAGTCCAAACCACAAGGCATGAAATGATTTCACAAACAAATAGTAGTGTGTACATATGCACTTTAATATGAGAAAATGTGAGTAAAACTTAGAAGACACAGAGAGATTTGATGTGAACTCCAATAAGTTTATATAAATTTTAACAACTTTTCAAACTTATTATATGGATGACTATCCACCTCTGGATCACAATCTCACCTACTTGCCTACCTCCAAAGAAATGCATTCAACAAGAAATCTAGGAAAACAGTTTTATAGGAAATATGAAAGCTGGCATGATTCAATTAAGTTAAAATTTGACTTTTTTGAAAGAAATGCAGTCATTGTTCTTCAGATTCTCTAAGAAAATAAGCATTATAGAAACTTCCTTCACAGGTACACTGAAGCAATTTCATGTAATGAAAACAGCTTCATTTCAATAAAAATATTGCCCCTAATTTTGGTTAAGATTTAAATTTATGAAAATAAATAAAAGAATGATTTAAAAGATAATGACAACCCTTGTGAAAGTGGAATGCATCAAAAATAGCTGAAACATCTTACAGTGGGGAAAAGGAAGATTCTGACAGGAAGAGATTGGTAAAATCCTGATATATTAAGCTTTCTAGATTATGACCTGGACTGTGTGGACCAACCCAGCATAGTCCTCAAAAGCCTGGCACAGAAAGCACCGCCAACTTTCCACCACGTGCTTATTCATCATCACAGGCAAATCTTTCCACCAACCAGACCTAAAATGCTCTGCACAACTGAGATAGCTAAGGCAACTTTCCCACACAATGTTACTTTTCCAGAGGGAAGATGATGAGGAGGATCTTCAGGCTTTGTCTTTTACTGGTTTTACTATCTATCTCTGGATTAGTCAGTTGCAAATGACTCCCTGCTATGCAGAGAACAAAACTTAGTACTTGCTTGAGAGATGAAGTAGATTGGATTTTCTGGCAATAGGTGAGTAGATTTTTCTTAAACATAAATTCAGTACCTGTTTTGATCTGCTTTCATTGGAGCCAGTGAAAAAACTTCATCTGGTTTCCCTGGAAGTAGATCTAAGTCAATGGCACAATGAACCCCTCTTGTTGTGTGAGCCATCTCTAGTGTCCATTCCTTGTGCACATGGGAGGAAGTGGAACAGGGCTTAGTGGGCTTTTTGCAAGTCTCTATAATGATAGAGCTCTTCTATTTCTGAGGAAGTTGTTGCTCTTATATGTGGAAGCTGGTGGGAGCTGTGCAGTGAGTAGGTGAATACAATTCTCAGAAGCTGTCTTGGTGGTGGCAGACATACAAGTTAAACTGGAAAACTCAATCATGTGATTTGACTTTTAGATGACGCTAAAGCAGGTGTGATATTCTGGCATTGCAGTGTTTTTGTGTGAGCTCACTGATCTCGGCCTCTTTCTCCAGCTATTACCATTCCCTCTTTCAAAACCTCTCTCCCTGGGATTTAGTGCTTTAACTCTTGGCTAGCCCGGTTTGGCTGTCAAAGGCCGGAGAGAATGCAAAGTAAACTACAGGCATCCCTATAGACATCCAAGGCCATCCTACAGTTTCCTGGGTGTATTCAGCATTGTTTTTTTTTTTTTCTCTGGTTCACTGACTCTTTTATAACGTAGAGAGCCCTAATTCATGATCTTACAAGCTATGGACAGTTGTCCTCTGTTGGACTTGAGTGGAAAGGCTGAATGAGATTATTACCAATTGGTTTTGCAATGTCACCTGAATGTTCCCAAACTGGTTTTGTGCACAATCAGCTGGGTGGTTGAAGCTATTTGAATTGCTGATCTGTACAAACCTGATTAATTTGAGCCTGAAAGCAAGAATACTGCCTCCCTGTACTGTAAAGAGACGTACAGGTGACTGTGGCATTGCTGCCATAAGCTGGGTAGGGCTTTGTAGTTTAGATGCTCACCTGTAGCTAGGTTGGCTGGATGCTGCACACTTCAGGTACTGCAGGCGTCTAGGTAGGCTTTTATTATTCTTTACATCTGCAAAGCAAGTATTAACACTTTGAACTCTGTTCTCACACCTTATAGTCCATGTTGACAGATGATAGAGTTTCTTTTGTCTGTGCTTGTCTGTATTTTCCCAGGTGGCCTTCTGTGAGGAAGGAAAAGTAGGGAGCAATGTGGATGTAGTATCCATTTCAAGCACCTATACACAGGCTGCTCTATGCTATATGGAAATGAAAGATTCAAGCCAGACTTTAGCGGCAAACACTTCATTGGAGAAGGAAATAAAGCACTTGGACTTCAACATTTCTCCTTGTGCTTAGCAACTTAAAACTCTTATCATTCCTTTTCTGTAATAAATAGAAGTAATAAACCCACCTGCTTATTTGGTACCCAGTGATCCTGGAAGGAAATACAGCCCCATCCTGGGACCTGATGTTTCATGTTTATTCCTAGGTTTAACTATTAGAAATATGAATTATATTGGGGAGATCACTTTGCCTCCCTGAGGCTTGGGCTTCCATCTGTAAAAGGAAGACAAAGCTCTTGAAGTCTTTTTAAAGAGGCATAGAAAGATTAAGTATTTATTACCAGGTCCACTGCCCTCCTCTACCCTGCACAAGAGAAATTATTTTTTTCTTAAGCTTTTCACTATTGTCAGATGCTGTCAAGGATTACTAAAACACCAACTGTTTCGCCACCTCTTGGCTTTTAAAAACTGTAAGCCCTTAAAATACATTTGAAAAAACACCAACCAAGCAAAAACCTGAATTTATCATCACCTGGTAGGTCTGGAGAGGGCTATTCATGAGAACAATCTAAAGGCCTTCACCTTGACTTCCCAACATTGTTTGATGTGATTTTAATCTGATTATTAGGCTCTCGGTACATCTTGCAAGCTTGTAAAAGATACATTGCTGGCAGAAACATTTTCGTTACTGGGGAAACTTTTTGTTGTTGTTGATGTATGTGTTGCCTGCCATAAATACTCATCTGAGAGGCAAAGGTCATTTGCTGGCTGCTTAGCAGCTTTACTTTCTAAAATGAAACTCGAGTGTGTTGGATCTTCAGCAGAAAGCAGGGAGTGTAAAATAAATGAGGGGAGATCTGTTCCTTAGCACTGCAGCAGACCGATTATTTTCTAGTTTTTTTCTTTCTTTTTTTTTTTTTTTAAATCTTGTTGTGTTTTGTAGTTTTCCACCTTTTTTTTTTTTTTTTCCTCTCAATGTTCACGTTCCAGTAAGAGGTACAGAAGGGATAGCCTTGGTAACTAAGCCCCTTGTGTTTACTTACAGGGCTGCATGGTACAGCCTGTGGCATTAAGGGATGCACTCCCAATGCCATGACCTTCTCCTGTGCCAGCCCAGGGGATTTATCTGCAGAGCAGCAGATGCAAATTTGGGCTTGTTTGCTAGACTAACCAGAACAGTTTGGTAACCAAGGGCAGTGGGCAATCAGACCTTGACTTAGGAATTTCATTATGTGTACAGAAACAAGCCTGAAGATCAAACTGAGTTTCTGGCATATGCTTAGTGTGCAACCTAGATGCACCCTGAGCAAAAACAAATGAACAGTTAAACCCTCATGATTCATTCAGTTTTCAGTTGTCTTCTGTGAAGTCTACCTGTATTGGTATCAATTTTTGCTAGGGCTTGTAATATCTGTAGAAACCTCTGTGGCCTGCTTGACACAGTAAGTCAGATTAGGTGATACAGCAGCAATTGTTCACTCTAAACTTCTTTATTTATTTTATTTGGGTGTCTCCTAACTAGACTGAGTCTGGAATCATCTTGTTTCTGAATCTTCCACAGACTTGTTTCGAAGTCAATAATGGGGCTAAAAAGTTGCCACTGTTATAGTCAACAGACTTCTTTTGTCCTTGGTGCTCAAATGGCATTCACTTTAACTGTAAGGGAATTAATTAATATATTTCTATATACACATTCAAACAAATAAGCAACAATGACCAAAAAAACCAAAAAAACCCAAAAAAACAACAAACCAAAACACAGCAGAGCATTAAATCTGTCATTTAGAGCAGGTTTCCATAAAACATTTTTTAAAAGTTAGCAGTTTTGGTTGTGAAAACAGGTGCCATTAGCAGCAGTGACAGAATTGCCAAAGTAAGAGCAGCTTCTGGCTGCACAACCAATCACTTACTGTCTTCTAGAAGTGAGCAGAAAGTGGTCTATAGCATGTACCTTTGTGAAGGATCTATAGTGCAGCCCAGTTTACTGCTAAAATTTTGACTGTTTTCTTTCCCGTTTAAAACATAAAATGCTACCAAATCTTATGAGCAGAGATGATGGAAAAATAAGCAAACAAAACTTTTTCTTCTCCTGAAAGAATGGAAATGTTTTCTGAAATATTATTTCTTTCAGTGTATTTCTTATCGTGATGGTGTCTCAGATCCAGGACAGTATTTTGACCAAGATGTTCTGTTTATCCTGTTTTGATGACATCTGGGATTAAAAACCAATAAGTAAACCTGCTCTGAAGCTGGTAGAAAACTCTCCTCTAAATTCACTTCTGAGCACTGGATAATGCGCAGTGATATTTCTTCTCTTAAAATGTTGGTCTCTTCACAGGGAAGAAATACTCTTCAAAGCCTTGAAATGTTTGCTAAATGGAGTGATGTTTTCCTGGCAGGCCCTGTTCATGGGTGGTCACACAGATGATCTCTAGCAGACTGACACCAGCAGGCAATTGTTGGTGGAACTTGTGTGCTGCACAGCTAAGCTGCTGACCGCAAGGAAAACTTCTCTGCATCTAGGTGACCTATCATGACCCAAGCTGGCACAGCGATGCTCATGGACAGTTGGGGTCATCCAGCTGCTAAAGCATTTCTCAATCTGGACTTTTTTCTCTGTAGCATAACTAATGAGCTGTGCCCAGCTTTCTGGTTGCGTAAGGAAGTGTATCCCAACTGCAATGATTGCTTTATGAAAAGAAAGTGAATACCTGAGTCATAAAATTGCATTCTGTGACCATGGGTATGGTTCATCTGCCATAACTTCAGACTAATGACAGTTAAATGTCTGGCTTTCTTTTACAGCTTTTGGAGAGCAGTTCTTGAATGTGGCCAGTCATCCCACCTATTCTTTTCCATTGAACATTAGACCATTAGACCATTGGCTTAGGTGAAATTGTTCTGACAATCTGGCTTGTGAATTAAATCTGATCCCCTAGTCCTGTGCAAAGCAGTAACCAGTTCTCCAAATTGAAGATAGTCAGAAAATAGGTTTTCATCCTGTTGGCTCACATGCTTAGAAGATTTAGCACTATGCAGTTTGTGTAAGCTCTTCACTGTCTTTATTAAACTATTTATCGGAGGCAACTTCATATTTTCTTTTAGGATAAACTGGAGATAATGCAATGTGCTTGTTTTAATTTGCAAGGTTAACTGATCTAATTATCTGTGTGTGTTTATTTAAATCCTTTCGAGCACTAGGCAATTGCAGGTTGCTGTTTTGTATTCCACCAACAGGAAATCTCTTAAAATGAGATGATATAGCTCAGTGGGTCTTCTTGTATAAAGGATTTTCTAATAATGTATGAATTTATTAAAGACAAAGATAAATAGAGGGTTTATTTACATTAAACAAACTCACAAGGAACTATTTTTTCCTTAAACTGAGAAGGCCAAATGACATCTAGTTTTACTACGTTAAAAGATTGTCCATATTTTACAAAGATGTTAGACATAAGGATGTTGGGTCAGAGCTTTTGACAAATGTTTCTGCTTTCATGTCAGGCAAGTTTTTTTTAGTGTTTATGAGCTGATATTTTTGCAAAGCCTCTGAACTGTGAAAACTTGGAGACTTCAGTGGTACAAGAAGCTGCATCGCAGTACCCAGCTTCTGCTTCCAGTTGAATGACTGCAAGTTTTGTGTTGTTCTGTTGCTATATGTCTAGTTATTTGAAGAAAATAAACAAGATGTCTAGATAGCATTTAAGCAAAATTCGAAGAAGAGGTGTGTATTTTCTTCTCCATTTGTTACTCAGATAGGTATGACAATGTCCTCTTCTATCTTTTACATGGTTTAGCAGAAGTGCAAGCCTAGTGTCTAAGTTCTCTTCTTGTTTACTTCCTTTCCACACATGAGTTCTTCATTGCTGAAGATTCTCCTACAATAGTTAACCTAGATGTTCTGCTTACAAAAGCTCTTTTACTATCTGGTATTTACACCATACGGTTGCAAAATAGAATATGATAGAGTGATCCAGCTATATAGCTGATGAAGCTAAGATGCATGGAGTGCTATCTAGGGAGAAGGGGGCTTGTTAGCTCAGGTGCTGCGTGAACGTGACCAGACGGCCTCCAAATCAGAGCAGGGTCACATCCATGCTTCTACCTTGGCATCCCTTGATCCTTCAGCTCTGTGATTACCTTGAACAGAGCTTGCTTCTGCCTATCTGCTCCTGACATTAAAGAGCCACTCAGGTCCCCAGATTTTACAGGGCCAGAAAATTTATTTTGTTTGTGCTGCAAAAGGCTTTCTCCTAGTAACTGTACACTTAATCTCAATACCCACCATATTAATGAATTAGCATGTTCCTCCAATCAATTCATGAAGCCACATTTGCTAAACAGACAGGGACTCATTTTCTGTGTTTCCTGAGCCAACGTTAGCTCAGTGGTTCAGCACATCCATCTTATCTTTTCGGAGCTTTGTACGCTTTAGAAGAGCTGATATCTTGCTTCACTTAAGCACCTGCCAGTGATAAACAGAAGAGAGACAGGTGGTAATCTCCCTGGGTGTGCCACTCCCCAGGGAAAGAGCCCATTTGGTCATAGACATGAGTTGCTGATGGATTACCCTATTGATGGCACATCTCAGCATAAAGGCAATTGGCAGAAGCCTTTTCCCAATTTAGGGTGTTTTTAAAGCTTGGCTGGTTCGGGCATTGCACAATATGCTGCAGTGAATGGTCATGTTTTGGCTAGCATGTAAAACAGAACTGGTTTCAGTCATAGTTGTGTATTTGAAAGGGCTTACTTTTGCTGATCCTGCTTACACTCCAGCCGGTGTTCTATAGGCTGTCAAAACACAGAGCCAAACTCTGAAGTCTTTCCTTGGATTATATGTGGTCTTTACTTGAGCAGAGCCTGCACTAAGCGAGCAAAATCTAAATAAGGCTGTCAAGGCTTTGACCTAGAGTATTTACTCACACGAGTCCCGGTGAGAATTGCAGACTTAATACTACGTTGCAAATGTAAGCGTTTCAGCGCATTCTCCTGTGCTCTGACAAAGTTAATTGTCTAATCTTGACACCAAGTGCCCTGTACTTTTTTAAGAGGTTTATGCATGAGACTAATTATGTGCTGTTAATTTGGGTGCTAGCAGCTTTCTGCTTTTAACATCCATTGGATTCGGGAAACGAACAGGGTGGCATTTTCATGTAACTAGCACAAGGGCTGTGAACTGGATGCTAAAAGACAAAGACAGCAAATACCAGTGGAATACTCTGAAAGACGAGGAAAATGTTGATGACCTCGACCTTTGTCCTGATGACCAGAAATACCAGGATGCATAATCTACAAGTGTGCTGCATAAAGAAATTTTGCAAGCATGTAGATGCTCTCTTTGTGTATATAGAGTATACAAGCGAAGATTGCCATTTCTGGGAACAAAGTGTAAGTGAAAAAAATGAGTACCTGGGTGTAAGCCAGGGGCAGGAAGGCATAGGTTGAGACAGGCTAGTCCCATCACCATACTTTAAATTGCAGTTCTCTCTAATGCATTGGAGGCACCTTTAAAATTACTGATATCTTGGCATTTAGGCTTTGAAATGAGGCAGGCTTGCGAGTTATTTAAATTCTTTAGGAAGTACTAGTCTGTTATAGCAAAAGTGCCTCAAAATCTGAGCAAAGCCCTTGCACAGTTTCTGGAGATGCTCAACCTTATTCTTTGCCCTCCCAGTTTTCATCAGACCATCCAGTGCCTGTGACTGGCAGGGATAAAAGGGGCTTTGCACAGACTGTGCTTTTGTTCTCCCTCTCGAAAGTGCTGTGGAAAGCTAATCAACTTCGTACTAGAGTACCTTTACTGTTCTGTTTCCCAAAGTAGCAATTTCTGAATGATATAATGAAGAGATGATTGAGCACTTACCTGTATTTCCTAAATTAAAAAAAAAAAAAAAAAGAAAAGGTGTGGTGGGGTGGACAGGCAGAAACAGTAAAATGTGCTGGGAATCAGATTATTATGACAGTAATTTATAGGTTTTGGGGTGGGGGATTGTCAAATGTCCTACTGTGTTAAGATCATGTTTATCATGTCATACCTATCTTACATGAAATGTACGTAATAGATTTTAAGATGACGTTGAACTATTGTGATGCTACGTGAGTAGAGGAAGGTGTCTGTCCAGATGCTTTTATTTCAGAAGAATTTAAGTAGATCAGAGTGTCTGTAACTGTTATGAATTAGTAGCCACACAAATATACATTAGGATTTTGACAGGACAATCTCAGACTTGTAGTTTGAGGACTGGCAGACTGTGGGCTGCCTCATCACGTAACACTGATGGGATGTTTAATTCTGGGTGTGGGAATAATGAATCCTGATCTTGGGTTTCCAGCTGAAGTTCCCTGGGACTCAAAGTTCAGCTTGAAACCAGTGTTAATCTCAGTGTGATGTAGCTCTGAGGCAGCTGGTCTTTGTTATCAGCCTCAGACCTTCAGAGAGCAGGACAAGACCTTTCTAAAACCCAAAGCAACCAAAAGAAAGCAGACTCCTCTGCAAAGAAAAGTATAAAACAACTTTCTTAGAAGCTCCTCTAAGCTGTAGGCCTGATTGTTGTGAGGATCTGTGACTGTGGAGTCTCCGAAATGACTGCTCTTTACATGGCAATTCCCCAGCTGGCAGAGAAATCAGGCTGTCAACAAACCTGTTTTGATTAGAAGGAAAGAAAAAAAGAGAAATCCAGGTGCTATTAGTAAGGTATTAGGATCCTATTTTTTTAATTAAAATCTAAGGGCTGAGGTGAAGATTTTTTTCTTCCCTCTGAGACAGTGTAGTGTCTGAAGTCTGATGGGTTATCACCAAGCATCTGTGAGCTCCTCAGAGGCCGAAGGTGAAGCTTTACCTGAGTAAGGCGGTAAAATAAATGCATATGTTGATGGATGTGTAGCCAGTGAAGTGTTTTTTGTTTTTTTTTTTTGTTTGTTTGTTTGTTTGTTTTAAAGGAGCCAGGTGGTGCGTGAAGTTGGAAAGCAACAAAATGAGGAGGTTTAGTTTGTGAATATAGCTCTGCTGGGCAGCCAAGAACTGTAAGCATGGGGGTGGCTGGTACCCCATGCTGAGAGGAAGAAAAGAGAGAAGCCTTCGATGAGGACGGGGAGTAAGTGAGCCCGCTTGAGCTGAGCGGGAAACAGCGGGAGGAGGAAAGTTCACTGCCTGCTTAATCACAGGGGGTGCCACAGTCCCACTGTGTACACAAAACCCTGTCAATAGCACTGAGACGCCAGTGTGTTAATTAATGATTTACTTACACTGACCCTTGACCCTGAGGCAAATAAAGGGGATTTGTTTTGCTTCTATTAACTCCTCAGCTTGCTGAACACAGGCCCTGTAGTCCCCAGCATCACGTGGCCACACAGGAGCTACATGTGTCCTTTATTGTGCAATGGTCCGACTTGTGACTGAGGAGAATTGAACGACCCTCACCAGCTTCTGTTCCTTCTCCTCATCTTTTTTCCCATGGAGTGGAGACTCCACCCATTTGGCAAGAATTGATCCTGGGTTATGGCACAAGAAGGGAATCAGGCTTCTTCTGAAGTTGTGATTTAAGGGTGAATGGCTCCCTTGTTCCACCTAACTCCTTGCACAATTGCATATCCCTACAGGCTTCCATCGGTCAATTGTTCCGTGTGAGATCAAAATCTGTCTCTTATTTTTCCATGCACTTCCAACCACCTCCTGAGCCTCTTCTGCTAATGGAATCTGAACTGCCCAGTACTGTCCAAAAAAGCAAAAGCAAGCCTGAATTTGTATCTGTGCCTCCTGTCCTTGTCCTTGTTTTGAAACCTGCCCTGTGAGCATAAAGGCAGGTCTACAGAGAATGTGAGAAGGATGTGGAATAGGAGGGAGTCACCAATGTTCCTTCCCAGTCACCTTTTGGAGGCAGAAACTCCTAGGTCTAAGCCTAAACACTGGAAGAGGGGGACAACGAGAGGGTAAGGGAATTCTCATGAGGTTCAGCATGAGGGCAGGGGACTCTGGACCTTCTTTTCCCCATATTTACCCTAAAAGTGGATGCTGATGTTTCATTGCAGGAGCTGGTAAAGGAGATGTGTACAGCCATGCCTGTGGAGAGCTGGATATCATTTCCTAGCAGTAGAAATGGAGATAGAAATCCTAATACAACCTTAGGGAGACCTGCTGTAATTATCAAACTCAGTTTGACCAAATGGCTTCCAGCAGAGCCTGGAGTCTGACCTGTGACTGTTGTCAAAACCAGCTCTTAGCCACAGCAATGTCTTCCCACATGACCATAACCAAGGCTCTTAGCCTCAAGCCCACACCAAGGTTCAGGTCTCCAACGCCCATGTAAAAGAAAATTAAGATCTAAGTAAGTGCTGGGAAAGTAAGGGGAGCAGCACTGACCTCTCCTTCCCCTGGGTAGTAGGAAGATAAATACATTACAGAATGTAAAGAGCTTGATACTATGGAAATAGGAACTCTATAAGTTACTTAGTTCACACACATGCAACTCCCAGAGGGTGTAACTAGTGTTGTTCTGGTTTTTTAGTATTATTGCTTCAGGCATTACACCTGAAAATGCCAGATGTACTTAAATCAAGTGCAATGGTGTCACTGCATAGTAATAGTGTTTTATCAGGGGGATGGACTGGTCTGCTTTCTCTCTCAAGAGCGTTTGGAAGAGTATAATGCAGAGTGGATTGGAAGGCAGATGGGTTCCTCTCTACTGGAGGATTACATTTTTATTAAAGTAGCTGGTTGTTGCTTCAGTGAAGGGCCAGTAGCGGCTGCTGTGATCAATAGAACCGTGCTTTTTATGTAAGATTTACTCTTGCTCATCCCAGTTTTGCCAAGAATGTTCAGCTTGCAATCAATAATGAGCCGTGATGACAAAGTAGCTCATTTCAATTGAATTTGATATCATTAAAAATGTTAAAAAAATGTTGTCTCTTTCACCTTCTTATAGAGAAAAGCTTTTTGATGAGAAAATTTAGTGCTGCCCTAGCAACCCAGCAGGGTGAGTACAACTGTTTGTCTCACTCCTGCCCAGGTTGGTCTAGGGTTAACATGTCTGAATTCAGCATCTCATAGCACTGTGTTTAAGCTGGCCATCAGGCTGGATTGTGGGTGTAATTTCACAGGATCTGCTATGTCCCAAGCACTGATCTATGCAGCAACCTCTCTGTATTGCTCAAATTTCCCTCCAAGAAGAAAAGACATTTTCTTTTCAAATGAAAAATATTTCTAGAAGTGGATGTGGTGGAGGGGGCATGGAGAGGGAAATAATCTCTCCTTGGTTTCAGATATTCTTCCACTGTCCACATAAATTTTGTCACTGAAAGTTATTTTCAAGTTTTACAACTTGAAAAAGTATTTTGTACTTTGAAAGAGGAGCCTGATGGTAAGGGGAGAGGATTCGTGATGGTGGTCTGGGATGTGGTACAGGTAGCTCCCAAGGTAAACTTACCTGTTAAATACAGCTCTTACCTCTGGAATCTGTCTCCTTTTGGTCCTTGCTCTTAAAAGTCTTATTTGTAATTAGAAGAATAGCATTATGATTACTTTAAGATCTGAAAGGTAGCTGCTGCCATATATCTCGTAATTTTCCATTTTTGAAGTCAGAACAAACTAAGTAAATATCCCTCTGGTGCCTGAAATGGGTGATTATCTTCCATTCTGATATGAAGCAACTCTGATGCAGGAACTAACTTGCTTCAAATTTTGGAGACCAGCCAGACCTTCTGATGCTGACTGGAGCACAATTGTGTTTACTGGGCTTGTTTTGTGCATTTTAGCTTGTTTGATTTCCTAATAAGTTCCTTTCTTGGGCGAGGGGGTGAAGTGACTTCTTGCTATTCCAGGAAGCAGTACCATCCCTGACTCGTTGTGGTTCAGCTCAGAGTGACACAGCATGGCAGGATCCCGGCAGTAACTTTCAGCATCAAAATAAATGGCTGCAGAATTTAATTTAACCATGAAGTGTTCTGAGTTGTATATTTGACTTTTCCTCTCCAATCTGCAGAATCATTTTTGCATTTGCAGCACCTGATGTATACCGGGAAGAGCAGTCTTTAGAAATTCGCTTCCAACTATCCTTTTTTTTTTTTTTTTTCTCCTTTTGCTTTGTCCCACATCCTGCTTTAACATCCTTGCACCCAAAATGTGTTTTCAGCAGCAGAAATGGACATTTTAACACCACAGCCAGGCAGAAAAGGATGCATGTGCTTACAGGAGTGTCTGGTGCTGCCTCCTAGGTGAATCTGTTAGGTTAAGCATCTTCTCAAAGCAGGTGGTTCCTCCTCTGAGAGCTTCCCAATGAGGGCCTGCAAAGGCAGAATAAGATGGAGACGGGATGAACTACTCAAAGCTGCAAATCATCATGCTGCCTGCAGTTAATAGAGGAGCAGCAGGTACTTTGGATGTGCTTTGAGGGGACCAGAGAAGTCTGACAAAGGAGCTTGGAGAACCTGAACCATGCATGGAGAAGGGGGAAAGGTAAGATGAAGCAACTGTAGGCCAAGCTGACAGACGGACTTTGTGCCAGTTGCTAGGCAAAGGCAACTTGTGCCTGAGCCAGCAGTCCTCAGCTTCTCCTGAGGAGTGCGAGGGCTGGAGGTGAAGGCTGCTGCTATTCCAGTGTCAAGGAGCAATGCTTTCTTTTGTTAGGAGCATGGTCCTGCTTTATTTGCTTCCCCTACAACTGCTGGGCAGCAGTGGCAAGGTTAACTCCATCATGCATGGAAAGAATTCCTCACCATGCCCTGCTTCACATCTTTTGTTTTTTTTCTGTTATAATTTCATAACCTCAGCAGCAAACTTCTCCCCCTCTTCCCTTCTTATTCCCCATTCCCCCTCCCCTTACTCTGGTAGTTTATGAGTTTTGTGCTCTGTGGCCTATTAAGGTTCAGTTCCCAGCCAGTAAAAATGAGGAATTGGTTCCTGCCATTCCACGCAAGGAGTTTTAATGCACTCGGTCGCCTGGAAGCTTAAACGCAATACTTTTGTATCGGTGATAGTTGTGTAACATAAAGCCTTAATAAAGGTTTATAAGGGAAGGGATATGAAATGGAGCATACGGAGTTCAGCTCCATCTGCAGCTCTGTTGGGGAGTTAAACATGGGAGAACGTGTTTCCAGAGGAGCTCAGAGGGCTGCAATGCACAGGAATGCCCACCACTGTGATACCCCCACCCTAGCTGTATTGCCTCCTCCATGTGAGAAAAAAATAACCCCCGACCTCCAGACCCTGCACAAGGGAACTACAAAGCATTGCACTGAAGGGTGACGGTTGTGTCAGTCAGGTGGGTTTCCAGGCTGGATGCCTGTGGGTCTCATCTTCAACATGGAGAACAGTCTTCTGCTGCTTATGCCTCCAGATTACCCAGGGCCGCACTTCCCTCTGCAGGTTCTCCCCAAACCTCCATATTCAGGGAAGGTGCCCACATGTAGAGGTAGCAGCTAGAGAGGTACCATGTCTCTCTACACCTTAGTCAGGGGCTACCTTGGGCTGAAGAGTTGGATTTTGCTTCCATTTAATCTCCTTCTTGGCCTTCTGGCTCTGATCCTTGAAAAGCCGCTTGCTGTCACCTTCTTTTGCTGTCTTAACTCTTTGAGTTGTAAGTTCTTAAAGATGCTGTCTGCCTCTATGCAGCACCTAGCACAATCTTCCTCCAGCAGTCAGTGAAGCATTTAATACACATTTAATAATCCTGGGGGACTCAGATAAGAAATACAGAGCCAACCTCATGCCTAATCCCTTGTCCTTTCTCTTGTTTCAGGGATGGTGACACATGCAGTTATAACTGCCCCCTCTTTATCAGCTGATACTATGCAACATTTTTATAAGTTTTTCCATCAAAAGTCTTGAAAGTAGGTACAATGGTGTAATGGGGTTTGAGGGGTACTCTTTAATTTCCTTATGGTATACATACCTGTAGGTGTTTTTTGTGGTTTTGTTCTTCAGCAAAGTATCAAAACTTTTCCTCTTAGTTTTGTTGAAATGCCTCATAAACAGGAGCTTTTAAAGGGGTAGGGATGACAAGTTTCTGACATACAGGGAGCTTGGAGGTTTTCCACCCAGATCTTTAAACAAATGGAAACAAAAACATGTGAATGTACTTCCTTCTCAGTCAGACCGCTGTTCTTAGTATTTTAAGATTTAGCTTTCCAGAAGACTTACTGGAGGGAGAAGTCACAGAAATGCGTTTTATTGTTTCTATTGCTTTGTATCTCGTGACCTCTAGACACAGTCCCTGTCCCAGACACGCCCAAATTCAAATCTCTGTATGGTTTCTGTTTTCTGAAATGAAGATGACACAGGTAGCTTACTTGAAAGACAGACAAGAAAGGTTTTGATGGTTTTGGAGAAAGTTTATTGTCTGATCCTAGGTTTGGTTTCTTTTTTCCTCAATATTGTTTTTGCAAACACTTCACAACTTCAGAAATTTAAATTCAGATCTAATTACAACTGCTTTTATTCTAAATTTTTAATATGCATATTTTGAGGCTTAGATTGGAAAACAAAGAAGGTTTAAATATATGTATGATGATTTTACCTTTTTTTTTTTTTTTTTTTTTTTACAGGGTGGGCAAAATAAACATCACAAAACTGTTCATAAGGAATCTGCACTATCTCAAGTCTGGTTCTTAATATTGCAAGAAAAATGCAGAGAGAGTTTAACCAAGAAAGACAGTGAACTGTCCTAAGTAATTAGAAATGATGCTTCTGCAAGGTGTGAATTCCCCATAAATGTATTAAAGGATATTAACCATAAAGCCTAAAAATGATGTATGAATATTGCAATGAACTTTTTCATTGCTGATCAGGTTAATAGATGGGGTGAAGAAGAAGGCTAGTATGAGGCCTTCTAAAGGTCCTCAGGAATTACTGCAGAGGACAAAAAGTAGAGAGATGAAATAGAGAAAATAGATATGGATAATAACTGTGCTTCTGAACAGGTGCAGTTTTCTCCTGTGCTACAGAGGTGACAGAGTAATAGCAAGTGATAACTAAATTGGTGTTTCAGTAATTGCAAAGTCTTGGTCCATGTCTTAGCATCCTGCTGCTGTCCTTGGGTTACTCTGATGAGAGGACAAAGTAGTCTTAAATGAATATACTTTTCTAACAATGAAACTCAGGAAAAGAACCCAGATTTTTTTCATGTTGATAGAATGCCTCATGTGCTGTCCACTTGCAACCAACACAGGACATTTTTAGCTAAACTAGTTCCATCTCTGGACGTGTCTTAAGTTATGCAGCTCTTCATACTTAGAATCATAGAATCATTTTGGTTGGAAGAGACCCTCAAGATCATTGAGTCCAAACATAAACTAACTCTGGCACTTAACCATGTCCCTAAGAACCTCATCTATATGCCCTTTAAACATCCTCAGGGATGGTGATTCCACCACTTCCCTGGGCAGCCTGTTCAAGTGCTTTCAACGCTTTCCATGAAGCAATGTTTTGTAATATCTAACCTGTACCTTCCCTGGCACAACTTGAGGCCATTTCCTCTTGTTACTTGGGAGAAGAGACAAACACCCTCCATATTACAACCTCCTTCCAGGCAGTTGTAGACATCTATAACATCTCCCTTCAGTCTCCTTTTCTCCAAGCTAAACAGCCTCAGACTTGTGCTCCAGGTCCCTCACCAGCCTTGTCACACTCCTCTGAACTCGCTCCAGCACCTCAAGGTCTTTCTTGTCATGAGGATTCAAGGTGTGGCCTCACCAGTGACAAGTACATTGCCACAATCACTAGTCCTGCTGGCCATACTATTTTTATGCATTCTAGGATGGCATTAATGAGGTTGACATCCATAACAGTTTCAACTGTTGATTGACCGATTTTCTCTGAGGGACTTATTTCTTAGTGCTGCCACAGACAATGCTTCTGTGGTCACCATATCACAGATTGTGATGTATTTTGATAGAAAGGATGGTGACCTTAAATACCATGCCTAAGTTCATTTCCACTCCTTCAGCAAACTTCCTTTTTGATCTTGAGTAAATCACTTAAGGTTAAATTCAGGAGAGTATTATAGATGTGCTAGCTCATATTGAAATCAATACAGATCAATTGCAGATATGAGTTCTAGTTCCCTCCTTGCTTCATTTTGGTGTGTGTAAAATAGTGAGAATAGCAACCTCGACATCAGAGAGAAGGAGGACAAAATGCATGAAATAGTGAAAGGAGCTCAAATGCCATGGGAAGGCATATAAGTACCAGGTTGCAAATGGTTTAGACTCAAATGCCAGCAGGAAGAACAACTTCAGCTTGGGAAGTAAGTCATCAGGGTATCTGCAAAGGGAAAAAAAAAAAAAAAGTGCTTGAAAGAATCTCCTGAACAAATTAAATCTTGAGGCCTAAAGACAAAGGGAGAGAGAATTAATTTTTCTACAGATATGAAATGTTCTGAATCAGATAAGTCTTGTCATTAGAAAAGGCACTAAGCAGCAAACGTCTGGATAATACCGCCAGCTCCAAGCTTCTCTTGGAACCTCTAAATACATTAAATCCATAAAACTAAATGAAAGCAGCTGCAGTTTTATAGAAATAAAAGGCTCTCATATTAAAAAGCTGAGAGCTTATGAAATGAAAGAAAAAAATAATAATAAAATTAAAGGGGGGGGAGGAGACAGAGGAGTGGAAGTTAGAAACATAGGTTCCTAGGAAAAGATGATGCAAAAAGCTCTTGGTTAATATGTGAGAAGCCTTCAGAGACAGAATAACACAGTTTCTGTGCCCAGTGAAAAAAGGAATAATATCTTTTTTCTTAAAATATTTTTTGGTTTTAAAGGGAGGTTTTAATGCAAAAATGTCATCCTGTAACAAAACCTTTTGGAGCATTGTGCCCTTGGAAATTTTAGGGGAGGCCCAGAGGGATTATCCCTTTTCTCATTTCTGTTTCAGTTTTCTGAAATGAAGCATTTTGACTTTCCACTTTGAAACACTATTCTTCCCCTTTTCAAGTTACAAAAAAAAAAAGATAAAAATTTTTATCCCTCTTTTACTTAAATGCATCAATGCATAGAAATAACCAAGTATGTCTTGTGAGAAATTTTGCCATTTCTTCTCTTTGTGGGAAATGGAAACAAGGTTTCTGTCCAGCAGTAATTATTCGTGTCTTATTCATCCTTGAGGTTCTGGGAAGAGAATGAAACTGAAGGTGGGAGAATACTGAATGCAAAAATAACTTTCATTTGCATGCAAATTTGCTTTCATTAGGACTTTCAGTTCTTTCTTAGATGTATTACAGTAGTGCTGGGAGGCTTGCTGTACAAACATACGAATTCTGCGTTGTTAACATCCTTGGCAAGAGCAAAATCAGGCTGTTGAGCCACATCTGTGAGTTAAGCAGAGTTGCCACTGACACATCCACTTGTTGTATGTTTGTTGACATTCGTAAAGCTGTTGGAGGAAATTCATCTTACACAGCCTCTGGTTTCTGAAAGTCAGCTGTCCATGCCTGAGTGAGCTGCCCTGGACCCATTTTAGAGCCAGGAAAGGGACAAGGCACCTTCAGAAACACATTCCTCTGTGTTTGTTGATCTGCATTGCCTATAAAGGAGTTTTATGTTGACTAACTCAAACTTGAAGTCCTCTTATCTTTAGAAGTCAATGTTCGGGTCATTTATTCCCACTCCGGGCTTCCTGAACCTGTTGAAAACATTATCACCAGCTGGACATGTACTGCTGAAGTAACACATCATGGTGCTGCTTTTTTGTCAGCTATTCATGAAAACGTGCATGTGAGCCAGATGAATTAAAGCAGTCTTCATGTGTGGTGCTTTAAGTATATGATATTTTCTCCTGTTTGTGTTCTTGTTTGTTTTTTTTTTTTTTTTCCATGTTTAAGACATGGGAAGGAAGGAGGTGGGGAAGCTTTTTGAACATCTTATTCATATGAAGAACTACTTTTGCAAAAGCATTTGAAGGGAAAACCAAGAATTAGTTGATTCTGACAGAGAAAGTAAGGAGTTTTGCTTTGCCGCCTGTTTTTCAGGTTGCTGCTCCAAAAGGTTTTGTCCTTACTATTTAGTATTTTTTCAGCAAGCTACTACTGAAATAAACAGTCCAAGTAATTTTGTTTATTTGGTTTTGGTTTTTCTAGTTTTGAATGCTTTCTGATGCTGAAAGGCAGAATTTATTCAGAAGTGCTGTGAGACATCAAGGAATGCATATTAAACCAGCTTCTCTTAAGCAGAGAGTATTGGCTTGTAGTTAGAACAGACCTAAGATCCCTTCCTGGCTGCGTCACTGGTTTGATATGAGATAATGGGTGAAATGGGTAATGTCCTTCTCCCATCAGTGTTCGTACTTGAATAATAGCAGTAAAACTTCAGATGTTACCACTGATGATTTCATCTACCAGACTGATCTACATTAATGATTCCTTACATATGTTAAAAAATAAAGATGATAGTGCTTTGAGATGTTAGGCTGGATGATAGTTCTCAGCAAAACAAAGTATTTTAAGTGCCAACGTCCTTTAAATTCCTGTGCCATTTCACTCTTGCCTTGTTCTGATGTGTCAGGCCTGTGGAGCAGTACTGTTTCACAGCCCTTTCGTCTTGGCGGGAAGACACAAAGGCCAGGGAAAGTTGTGTGATTTATTCTGATTTTCCTTAGAACATCTCTCTTGGTATGCTGAAACTCCAAGAGGGCACATGTTCCCATCCAGGAAGGCAAAGCTTGTCAGACGTTACCATGACAACCTGAGTGTAATTAAGGCCCACTTCAGCTGCTAACAGCTGTGTGCATTTTATCTGTCTTGAAGATTTTATATATACATACATAGATAAATATATTTCTGTATGCAAGCATGCTGTGAGGATATCTGCATCTATCCAGCCATATATAAACGAAACCCACACCTAACTTACTGCCCCTATGTATATCCATATTAATTGAGTTGGATATAGCTATTTGCAAAGCCCTTGCTGTTCTTGAAGGTGCTGAAGGATCAGAGCTTCTCTACTGCATTTTCTTTCACAACCATCCATTCTAATGAAGTGTGGAAAAAAAAATCTATAGCCAGAAAAGGAACCCCTGCTCCAAGGTTAGAGCTTCCAGCATATTTTTTTTGTTACTGTTAGAGACTGTAATTTTCATTCTTAGCAAGGAGGTAATAGGAGCTGTTTCCTAGCATTAAATGTCTCTTGCAAATTTGTCAAGTTCTGAAATAGGTCACTTAACCCTTTAGGTAACTATTTGTTACCCTGCACACAGCCATCCTCACACACACTGGACTCAGAGCAATAAGTGTGCACTATGGTGGGTCTTGACACAGTGCTCCTTGGAATGTTATCTCTTTAGGCTCAACGTGGTCCTGTGCTGTTCTGTTTGGTAAAGAACCAGGGTGCTTGGTGCAGTGGACAAGAGAACCCATAAACTGCTGCAGATAGCTCACTGGAGAGGGAATGGGAGCTGAGTGAATGGATACTCAGACTACTCATATACGTTGATGCTCCGTTGTTGATGTCCCTTGGTAGTCAACAGGGACAGGACCCTTTTGAGAGTTATTTAGAGTAGGTATGTTCACTGTCAGCTTTGAAATCACTCTGTTGAGCTAACTGGTTTTCTCTACCCATGCAAGAAGTTGCATTTGGTCTACTTGGGTGATGTGAAGACCGTTCATTGTGTCCTTGTGGATTACAGAATTATGACTTAATAAACAATGCTTTGGTTTAGTTGGTTGTGCTGAAAATAAGTATGTTTGCTGCAAGTTTAGCTCTTAAAGAATATGAGGTTTTTTGAGATACCACACGTAACTTGTCTAAAGCTGTGACTTTACTAGATTTCTACACAGGCTTAGCTACGCTAAAAGGAGTTTAACTCTTCACAGAGCCTGTAGTAATGCTGTGAAGTATGGAATACATCATCATTAATATAGTTCTTATCTGATATCTGTATAAAGTGTCACAGATAACACTAGTTTGGGGGGAAACCAATGCCTGTAGAAAAAAAGAATGATGAAGTGGGAAAAATGAAGAACTGCTTTTGGGAAAGATGATCCAAAAAATAAATGCAATCTAAAGAAGGTGATGTTGTTCTAAAAAAGATACTAAGCTATGGACATGTTGTCTAAAAGCTAGACTTTCTTTTTTTTTCTTTTGTTAATGGCCTCTAGTTTTGCACCTGCAATAAACTGTACGAAAGTGGATGTCCAGAGAGTTTTTGGTTACCTTTTTTTTTTATTATTCTTTTTTTTTAATCTGAAATTGTAATAGTTTGCACTGGTAAATACAGCTGTGCTCTCCTGCTCTTTCCCTTTGTGTGTGTAAAATTATAGGTGCCGGGGACCCTGTGAACTTTCTGTTTTTGGGAAGGAATCTCATTGTGATCTACATTTTTGGGAATACAAAATTTCTCCTGAATAACTGAATGGGGTTACATCTTTGAGCTCTTTTTGCCTGAGGGACAGGGTAGATGGAGGCTGCAGGCAGAGCAACCAGCAGTATGTGATTACATCCATAAGGTCCTGTGTCTAAGGCACGGTTCTCAGAGGTCAGAACAGTCTCTGCAGCTCTTTTTTTCTGACTGCCTGGTTGCTGAAAGGCATCACTTTGCCTAAAATTCATTATTTCAGTCCTGTGCTCTCTGCTTGTCTCCTTGGTCATAGTGTTCCTGTTCCCACTGTAAGCAATCCTGTCAGGGCACCCCATTCTTTCTATAGAAAGATATTTTGGAGTGATAAAGAGACTGCATAGAATAAGCTGGAGACTTTGATTAAAAGATGTTTAATAGTCTACTGAGAACATGTTTCGTATGTGTGTACACATGCACATACACCCACAGGCATATGTAACTTGGTACCTGTTCAGGCTTGTATATGATACTGTGTGCATCCTGGGTGCAGGTATCCTACACTGAACACTGATGGGACTCTAGCTAAAGCCATCAGGTAAATTTGGGAAAGGCGTATCTTCAGTTAGCCTGAATCCAGAGAAACTAAAACCACCCAAACGCCATGCTGTACCTTTAGCAACGGTCTGAAGGATTCCTTGGAGAAAAATATGCTCAGCACTTCATGATATTTTGTGAGGGAAGTACTGGAGAGATGAAGGTTTTGAAAATAATAAATAGAATTTCCTTCAGTCATTTGAGAAAAAGAAAAACAAAAGGCATGATTGTGGAAAGAAAGGGTGACAGAGAACAGGAAATCTTTGCAGACGGTGGAGCTTGCTTTTAGGGAGATTAATTTTGTTTGTGTTTTAAGAGCTCTGTGAATGACCAAAACATACTCCCCCAACCCTCCCCCAAAACAACAACAACAACAAACAAACAAAACCCAACCAAACAACAAAAAAAAGCTGATTATGAAAACATTTTCATTGAAATTATTCCAGACTCAAGATGTCAAAGAATAATTTTCAGGTCCAGTTCTCACACATGAATAGCTCCAATTCCTAATTTCAAATTGGCATATGCTTTATCAAACTGGAAAATCCAAATCTAAATGGAAGCAGAAGGAATAATAAACCAGTAATTGGGATGATATGATACCAAGATTAGCTTCCTATGTAACTGCAATGCCTGGAGTCATTTACTTGGTTCTATGGTATAGCCAGTTATAGCCAAGATTATTTTGTCTTGATATATATATGTATGATGCACTTAAATTCCTCACTGATGTAGCTGGGTAGCCATTTTGTGAACTGTAAAGTGAATACCCTCAGAGGAAAAATATCAGCACTGCTACTTTTTGCCTGGCTTTTGGTTTTGTGCTACCCTTCTACCCTGCAAGAGATTACTCCATCAGGAAGGTTCTTTGCTGGTAGTTTTTGTGGGGAAATGGAGGAAGGTAAGGATAGAATGTGCAAGGCGTAGGGAGGTCAAACATTTACAGAACTAGGTCAGTTTTTCCAAGCTCAACTTCTAGATAGTAATCACAAAGTAAAAACGTATTCCCTCAGAAACTGTGATGTGCCCTGAATAAGGAGGAGTTGGTAAGAAAATGAAAAACATGCTCATCACACAGTCAAAGGATCCACTTGGAACTGGAAGATTCAGCAGTTTAAATGTGCCTTTGGACTGTAAATAGACCCCAAAACGTATCCACCAGTCAAACAGACCTGAGTCCTTTTTAACATAAGATTTGCTTTAATTACGAAACTAAATTATCATTTATCATCGCACTCTAATCCCTAACCATACACTTCCTTAGCCTCTCTTATCCAGTATCTTTACTTAGCCTGTCTTAACTGATACAAATCTGTATCTACATATCAGACATATTCATTAATGTCTGTCAAAGAAAAAAAATCAAACGGCAAACACCTCCACCCCCCTCAAGTGTAGGCTTAAGCTAGTAGCCCTGTGTCTGTTCTTTTAATGTTCGGCCTTACTTGTCTTGCTGCAGCTATAGCTCACCAAAGGTGCCTCCGTCCCACAATAAGGGACAGTCTCACTGCCAGTCTTGCATGCTTGCCCATAAATCTTTTTCTTTTCAGTGTGTAGGTGTTTGGTGTCACGATGCTTTACGCATCTCTTCAGTTGCTGCTGAAGCTGCCTGAGGTGTGCTGCGATGGATCAGGGTTTTGATGTTGGTATGCCTGTCTGTACATTTTGCTAATTAGAATAACAAAACTGGTAGCAAATCTTCAGGCATCAGCCATGCATTGCATCAATTAAAAACATTAAAACCGAAGTCTCTCCTGGTTCCTCTCCTTTCCACTTGATCTCTTACTCCATGGGATGGTGTAACTGTTTCCCTGAGTCCTTCTCCTAATTACTGTGTTTCTTCTTTTCTCTCTGAGCTTCCTTGCAGCCCTAATTCTCTTATGACATTTTATTTGCTTGCCCTTTCTTTCACTGCTAGGGGACACCGCTACTCTAATAGGGGAAAACAAGCATTTGTTGAGTCTATGTACTCTGGCAGAAATATAAGAGTATGATTTTTAACTAAATTTATCTCCTTGTTTATTTCAATGCTGATTTATTTTATTTTCTTTAAAGTACTGATTTTTGCAGCATTTCTTCCAAAGGATAGATAAGTATTGTTTTCTCAGTTGCATGTGGGGTAATTGAGACACATGAGTTTGAGTTAAATGAGCTTGTGTGTTCTATTGCATAAACCCTAAGCCACTGAACAAGTAGGTTTACATCTTAGGTCATTGACAAAACATGGTTCTATGAAATCTGGTTAAAAAACCCTGAATATGAATTTTGGTGGAGTTTGGATTCAGTTTCGAACTGTGTGCATCTAAATTCACTTCTCATGTTTAACTGATGCAGAAATACAGAACGCTTGGAAGAAGACAGATACGCTGCCCTAAATTTCTTCTTAGGCAGTTTAGTATGTCCAAAACAGAAAGCAGAGGAAGACGTCTCACTCTAAAGATAATTCTGTGTGCAGAGTCTGAAAAATGAGATCATGATATAAAGAGGCTACTTCCATACTGATGTAATTTCCTTATGCCCTTCTAATATAATTGCTTATTTTTCTTAGATTAATGCTAAAATAGACTGTACTTAATATTCCAGGTAATCCGTAATACACACTATGGCTATTTTGATCTTGTCACCTCATTTTGTCCAGCTTGAATTATATTGTGTCATGTGGCAGAAAAAAAATCCTTCAGTGGGATTCAACAACCAGTGTGCAGTCATGAATATAATTCCTCACACACCCTGATATGCGATGACCCAAAATTCACACTGTCAATATTTTGTCCTTTTTTCCCTCCTCATTTAATCTTTTGTTTTTATTTTCATATATGAGTTTATGGTCTTGGCAATGCAAACCAGGATGGAAAATCTCATGATAGAGGCCCCTGCCTCCTCCTCATCATCTCCTTTTTGCTAACTCAGGCAGTACAGAGAAGCATCTCAAGCACTGGGATGTTTCTGAACCTGAAATCTCAGCCTTTTTTTGCCTCCCTTTTCAGTCTCCTTGCTTCACTTCCACAATGTTTGCTTGACATCACCTTAAAACCTTCCTTCAGTGAGATTTCTTTTTAAATCTCTCCTGTGCAGTGATACTGATGTGCCTATTTTCCTTTCCTCATTCCTCTCCTTGTCTTCATTTGCAAATACTCAGAGCTGCTGTTGGGGGAGTGACTTGTACCAGGGCAAACTGCATTTAATTCAAGTCACTCCTTACACCTACAGAGCTGCCTTCCTGCTGTTCAGCATATGTTAAGAGTCCCCTCTCTGTGCCTGGTTTGTCCGCCTTGGCAATTTAATTCAAGTTGCACAGCGTCATGCTTAGAGTCTCCAGTTTAGTCTCAAGTGTCAGCCAAGATGGCTGCTGTCATATTCACTTAAACAACCCATGTAGATGAGCCCTTCGTATGACAGGAGAAGGGATTTGGTGGGTGAAAACCAGCACAGACCAGGAGACACAACATTTCCTATTTCTAACTGAGCCATCCTGACATTTCTGACTGGGCTTCACATGCCACAAAGGACTGACTGCAACATGCACTTTCATGATAAGTTTCTTTCTCCTTTTAATGAATTATTTCTCTTCAAAGAAGTTGTGGGGTTTGGGTATATTGACACATGGTACTTGCAGTCATCCTGAAGTAGAGGTCTGTCCTGAAAATTTTGGAGAATGAGTTATACAAAATACCTGGAAGCAAAGGAAAAACCCCCAAAGATTGCAGGCCCTATAAACAAAGCACTGGGAACCAGAAAGAGCAAAATGTGAGCAGTGTTAGCGCATCTGACAATGTATGTGGCAGGATGCCCATCCTTTCCACTCCTTTGGTTAAATCCACCCAAAGTTATGATCTAGAAAGAGGAGAAAGAAGGTGTGTGTGAGGGGGTGTTAAGGGTGACTAGGGGAAGATAAAGGATGAAGGTGGATGTGGAACAGGGGGAAAGAAAGAAAAAGAAAAATCAATCGAAGCTGAACGAGATTTTGTTTGCCAAGTTTCCAGCTGCTGCTCAGAGTGAATTTTTATGGCCAAGTTATAAACCTTTGAAAATAGGAGTTTCTAATGGAAATGCTGACAGACCCTTTATATGGTGACATTAACACTGGCTGCTCTGCAATTGTCCTTGCCTGCTTTTATTTATTTATTTTCCTTCCTTTGTCCATAAGGTCCTATCACACTTACTGTGATCCTGGTGAGGAAGAAAAGGCAGTGAAGTCAAAGTCCCTTAGAAACAGGAACTCTTCCTAAGCTTATGGAACAATTTGGGGATGGGTGGTTTGACTATGGGGGAACAGAAATGCTCAAAATTAATGTACCCTTTCACCTGCAAGCCTCTTGTGATACAAAACAGTATTCAAGCTTTCAAGCTCTGAGTATATATTGCGTTATCTTCTTTTTTTTTTTCCTATCCCTAGTTGCTAAATGTCTTGTGAATGGTGCTCCTCCTTGCAGCCAAACAATGCGGTAATTTTTTAAATTAATAACAAAAGTTAGCTAGAGAGGAGGAAAAAAAAAAAAAAAAGTAAATTGTACATTGAGTTTTCCTTTTGGCATTTTGTGTGTGTTTCAAATATTCAGATCTTTTTCTCAGCTGAAATGTAAGTGGTCTTGTAGGGGAAAATCAGTCTTTCCTACCTGTTTTTTGAGAGATTGAATAAATTATTATAGGTTTTGGATTTACTTGGGAATTTTAGATTTGCTTGTGTCTGAATTGACTTAAAATGAGCCTCTAGCTCTATTATTGAAGAAAGCGATCACCTCCATCTTGCTGAAATCAGACTGCTCCAGAATATGATCTTGTCCATATTTGTTGCCACAAGCTTTTCCTTTAAGCATACAGGTTGGGACATGGAGAATCCAGTGACCTGCAGGAAGCACAGTGAACTCTGCTTGGAGCCAGCAAAGAGGTTAACAGCACTGAGGGCACTTAGAGACTCTGCAAGAGATTTAAAACTCCTCTGCAAGAAAGGGATGAGGCCATGTACTAGGAGGGAAATGAGAGAGTCAATCTTGGCCCTCTCATTGCCTCTTTCTGCCCCTTTGACTTGTTGGACAAAAAAAAAAAAAAGTTTCTACATCACATGAAATTTCACCTGGTCTTATCAGAGAAGTCAAACACAAAAAAGGTCTCTAAGTAGGGAGGAGAAAAAGCATCTCTATTCTTAGCTTTTAAATCCTGAAATCACTTTCTCCGAGCCTCACTGATTGCATTTCTCCATCAGCAAGCTGCTGTACACACCAATGCATTAGAGGCTATGAGGAACTGGTATGTCACATTGGTGAGGAGGGGTTTCTTACAAGCTTCAGGTCTTATGTGTCTTCTTTGCATGCAAAGGCACACTGTGGTGGATGGGACCTGGGCTGGTCACAGAGTGAGAGAAACAAAAGCATCCGATCAAAGGATGAAGACATGTAGCATCTCTAAGCATCATCACTGAGAAAGTTTATGACACATTCTCCCAAGAGATGACAGATACTTCTCTCCAGAAGAAAGACAGTGTGCTTGCCTGGTGGGATGACCCTTCAAAATCTGTGTGTCTGGACTTCAGGGTCTGTGCCCTGACTGGAGCTGCATGCACCCGTGGAGTGTTTGGCCATCACTGGATTTAATAGATCTCAGTCATGCCTCCCTGAACTCCCCAGAAGGTGGAAATCAAATACATGCTGCATGCTTCAGTGCTCCTCAAACACATGTTTAGCATCTTAACTCTATTTCTTGGTTTCCGTTTTGATGGTACACTAAGGGTTTGATGTTTTCATTGTTATACACAGTAGCTTAATTTTTTTCTTTGTAGCCTCTGGGCTGTTGCACCACTGTTACAAGATCCCTCCTAGGAACAGCAGGGCAGAAATGTTCTTTATTATATATTTGACTTCACCTTTTTTTTCCACCCCCCTCTATCCCCCCCACAGTTTCTTTTGCCTCTCTGGTTTTAATTAGCCTTGCTTTTCCAATTAGCATCCTGGTCTGTTGCAATGAGGCCAAAGGAGGGAACCAGAAAGGCATGACAAGAACCCCTCTTTTCTGAGAAAGACTCATGGCTGAGGCTTGGAGACTGATTTGTACTTAGGTGGAGCTGCATTGACTGATTCTTAATAAAAGGAGGATTTGGGGCCCAGCGGCACTGTGGGTTGGTAATGGGCATTGTTCCTAAAAATATTAAGCTTGCTAAGAAGTACATTCCCCCTTGGCCTCTCTGAGTCTGAAGCAGTGATATGGAAACTATCATCACATTTGGACCCCTCACAACCGGTCCCTAGGTGGTAATGCTTTATGAATATCACTGACCAAGCAAAAAGAAGAGAAGGAAAGGAGAAAAAAAAAAAAAAAAAGAATGAAAAATAAAATGAAAGGAAAACTTTTTGGCTTGTCCCCCAGCACAACCATCTTGGCATTTTTAATAAACTAAATAAAAATAATAATTTGGAGCAAAAAACATTGCTTTATTGGGATGTAAAGATTGTTTTCAGACATTTGTAAAAGGCACCAGTTTGCTGTTTAATGCATCACCTAAAGTGATATTTTTATCATCTCTAGTCTGGTACTGGCTTTGGATGGAGTCTGGATTCACCTCCCTGCTGTCTCTCTCTTGCACATGTCCAGGAAATAAATAATGGGGCACAGGCATTGTTGCAGTGTGGTCCCCTTGCCCAGCAGGATCCCCAAAGTGCTGGTTCTACTGATCTCAAACCTTCCATAATGGGCCACAATAGGTCACAGGCAGGGTAAAAGGAACCTGGATCAGGCTTCCTCCCTGGAATGAAGAGAAAGACAGTGATGGTGGCTTCCAGCAAGTGATCTTCTGTCCAGCTTTCCTTTCTCTGTCCAGCCTTGACTCCCTGGCTATAACAGAGCAGCTTTCTCAGCAAGAAGGAGAGCGGAGGGCAGATGTGCTGTCACAAAGTCATTGATCCTAGTGCAATGTGGCAGGAATCAAAGCTACTAGTGGCCGTTTTTCAGAAAATAATTGTAAGCAGAAATGATATATGTGTGTGTTTGTATTTGGATTGGGTATGTTTGTATGTGTCTGCTACTTCTAGATCAATACCTTCTTGAAATAGTATCCCTTTCTGGAGAATATCTGTGGTCTGATAGAACCAGTATCTACTCATTGGCACAAACAAAGTGATGAAAAATGGCTTTGATCAAGATAGAAAATCTACCTAAATAAGGACAAATTAACATTGCAGAGAACATTTCTACACTGGTGTTCCTGGGCAGTCTAAACTATCAGAGCTTTAATTTTTTCTCTCTGTCTCTGCTCATATTGCTAGCTGTGATCATGCATCCTTAATTCCATTCAGATTTCTTTCCTCTGAGAAAATGAGATGTTAAATAGCTTTGCTGGAAATACCAAAAAAAAAAAAAAAAAAAAAGTAGCCAATAGGTAAGGTACCTGGAGATTTAACACTTTACTGAAGAAATTACTAATTACAACAATGTGAATCTCATTGCTTTGCCCAACCCACCAAGAAATTAACAAGTCTTTTCCCCTCTAGAGATAAAAATCTTATTTTCATCTGTCAGGAATATACTTCTGTTGCTCTTGCAATATCATTTTCAGTGCAGGGAGGGGGGAAAACACCCTACTTAATGTAATGGATTTTGAACCTAAATCTTTGATCACATAATTCTCTGCTGGGATTTTTTTTTTTTTTTTTTTTTTTATGTTACTTCTAACAGTTTATCTTTCCCTCTTCCTGCTAGGATGGTGCAGCTTTAGTCACACTTCCAAAACAGCTCTGTGCTAGATACTGCATTTAGCCCTAGAAGGGTTATTATTGATAGCAATGTTTCTTGGTAAACTTGCCTCCCAAGGTTGCTCTCGCCAAGATTGTTTAGAAAACTCCAGTGGGATACTTGTAAGGGACACCTTGGGTCTAATGTACTAGCATTTAATGGACAAACCTATTTAGGTCCCTGGGTTAATATAAAACTGTTTTGTTAGTTGTGAAGCAGGCACAAAGCACTACTAATAACAGCTGTGAGACAGAGCTAATTTGGGCATCAGTGGCCACCTGAATACGGGAAATTCAGGGCACTCTTAAAACTTCTCTGTTCTTGATGAGTAAAATTGAAATTATGTACATTTCGTTATTAAAACAGAAATGCCAGCTTCCCATTAAATTTCTCTTTCACTTCTTTGAAAGTAAAAATTACATTTTGCTTGAGAGAAGAACACAATTTGACAGTTAGAGAGAAGTATATTCCCTGCTTTTCCGTGACTTTTTTGAGAAGGCTAGTCTTGTAATTCAAAAGGATTTGGAGCCTGTGCTAATGTGATAATAACAGTATCGGTGGTATTAATTTTGTGTTTCACTCTGCCTTGTTCTGCCATGTCCTGGTTGTAGGACTGTACAGATTTGGCTCCTGCTCTGTGGGGAGAAGGAGATGACAGCAAGATGCTCTCCCCAGCTGATGGTGGTTCTCATTTTCCCTAGCAAAGTGCTGCAGTGAGCAGAGCTGCAACAGAAGTGGGGAGTTAATGGAGATTTCTGAGTCGAGGGAGGCATTTTGTACCTTCAGTGCTGCAGCTCCCAATGCGGGATGAAATTGTCTCAGACTGCAGTCAGATCCCCATCTTACCTCGGTGTGACAGAGAGAAAAGAGTTTACAGAGAACAGGGACAAAGAAAAATGAGACATCCTAGCCCATGGCCCAGCTACTTCCTTCCTATCCCCAATCTCCTGACTTTATTTCTATCCGTCCTACTCCTTTTAAAATCCCCTTTCCCACAACAGGTCACAAAGGTGGGCTTTGTATCTATATTTTTATTACCATGTTGAACAGTGTGGCAGTTCCAGATTTCCTATTTCCAAAATTAAAACCTCAAATGCTGTAGTTGGTTCTGGGTCAGGATCTGGCCCAAGAGTTAGCTGGCATTCGCTATGGGAGAGGAAATAGTGACCCTATTTGGAGATAAAATGGGAAAAAAAAATTGGGCCTTTTTCTGATAAGTTTCTAAAAGAAACCTTTTGGAAGGGTAGCAAATTCCAGATGGTTTAGTATCTTTCTCTGGGACAACTGTTTGGGGAAACATTTTTGGGTAACAGGGAGCCAGAGACTATTAGGATTTTGATAATGTGTAAGTGTTAGATAGCAACACAGCAAGAAACAACAGAAGGAGTAAAAGGTCAGTTGACCAGTGCATCTCTTTTTTCTGCACTGCTGTGCTTTTAAATGATGCATTGCTTTGGTTTTTGTTTCTGGGGTCTGTGGTGGATAATACCTATTGGTTGAGTGCTGCCCCGGTAACTTGCGTGCATCAGCGCAGCTCGCTCTCGCCGTGACCCTGTGAATATCACTTTCAGTGGCACGGATCTGTCCTGTTGCTTTTGCCTCTGCCATGCCATGTAGGCTCTCCTGTAACTGACAGGTGCATTTCTCCGGGGACCTATTTGTCAACCTGGAATTCCCCTTCCTTTGCTTTAGCAAAATCTGTCAACGCGATTAGCATGGGGACTGCTGATTCACCAAGAGGGAAACAAGAGGAGATTGTCTATTTGCTAATGTCAGGCATCAGTTCAAGGTAATTGTTGACCCTTGGTCAGGTCTCAGGTTATGAAGCTAAGTGATACCTCAGCCAGTTTGCTTTGACAGAAGAAGTAAAAAATGATTATAAATTATATAGAGGTTTAAAAAAAATATGGAAAATCCTCCCACCTAGGGACAATTGTTAGTGAGGAATATCCAGTGTATTATCTCTTTGAAAGTATCTTCATCCATCTTTGTGTCTTTTCACTTAAAACGCTAACCTAATCCTAACCTAATCCATTTCAGTTTTCAAGGAGAATTGGAAGAGGATATATTAAAAAAAAAAAAAAAAAAAGTCCACTGAAACAAGAGAATGTGTTAATGCTAACAGATTGGTAAAAAGTATGTATGAATTACACGTCCAAAAGACCTTACTGATGGCAAATTGGTATTTTCCTGACAAAATAATATGAAAGGTGTTTCATTTGTGGGAGAAATTAATTGTTGGCAGCATTAAAAATCCATACTGTATATAATATCCATCAATCCTTTCCTCTGTTGGATTTGATATCTCATATTGATAATGAAAAAAGTGTTGTGGGCTTTTAACAGTGTCTAATACTAAGCTTTTACTGAGCTGATTGCATTTTTCATGATGTCTGCTCTTTACATAAACTGGATGGGACTGGATATGTTCTCAAGTCTAAGCCAGAAGGTGATGGAAGTGTCTCTTAAAACCCTCTGACTTTTGTGGATGCATTAATTTTTTTCCTAACATAGGGTCTAAATAAGTCATTGGTGCAAATGCTTAATGAGCAGCTGCCAGCCTGATACAAACCTCACTGATGTTAGCAGAAATCTTTCTATTACCTCTAGTAGGTTTGGATCAAGATCCCATGTTTTCTCCTCCCAAACATGTTTTTGGAGGATCTGGACAGCTCCCTTCATGGTCTAATGACAGTTTACCAGGGCAAAATATATTTTGCCTCAATTGATTTTCTTCTTTAAGTTTTTGAAATATTGCTGGTCTTGTGAGTTGTATTTTGCCTTCTGCTTCCACTCTTACCTCCCTGGATACCTGGAATCTACAAATAGTTACAGCAGAGGCTTCAAATAACTGTGAATGGCCCATGAAAGAAAGTTGACTGGGATTTTCCTTCCCAGCCTGAAACTCACAAGAAGGACCTAGTGAAAAAGATCTCAGAGAGAGTTCCCTATTGAGAGCAGTGTTCCTCTCTTAGAGAAAGTTACTCACATCTCGCTTTTCATGTCTTTGGTCATCCATGTATGAACCAGCCTTGTTGCCTTCCTATGCTACCCATGAATGTGCAGCTCCTTATACAAACTTGGTCATGATACTCTAAGAGCAGAATCTGTCATGGTAGCACGTGGTAGAGTTACAGTGCAGACTGAATCCTTGTCCACTGCAGTTGTCCCTTCAATTTCCTTACTAAGCATCCCGGTGAGATGAGGCTCTGTTTCTGGTCCGATGATAGAAACATGTGATCTTTTAATAGTTCCAGTAGTAGGAATGCTGTTACCTTGTCTTCCGATAAGGAGTTTAGAAACCGACAGGTAATTAGCAGGAGCAGCGGTTCATATGAATAGGCCTGTGTCCAGGTTTCCTGTCTTCAACTGTCATGCTCTGTGGAAACAGCGAAAATGATATATTGGTGCAAGAACAACTTCATGTTCTTTTTTTTCTCCCTCATCATTTACAGTAGGCCCAACTCTGATGACACCACTGTCATGGCCCTACTATTTAAAGCCAAAAGATGCAGAAGGATCTTTGACATCTGTGTCAATGGACAGAGAATTTGCCCTTTTGTTATACTATACGGCACCTAAATTCTTTTTGATCTGTTACTTGAAATCTAGAACTATAAAATTTTAGTTTGCAATGGTGTTTTAGTTGAGAAAGTGCAACTAAATGGGTTAAAACAATCTGTTTTGTAGACAATTCCAAAAGAAGATGAAAGGAAATCTTCAAGAATTTTTGGGACATTTTCTGCTTTGTTGTCTTCCATGTCAACGTTTTGTGAAGCGGGTGGGAAAGGCAAGAAATACACTAGAGGCTTCAGTGTAAATTAAGACATGCTTTCCAAATCATTAAGGGGAACTGTTAATATTCACAGACACTTCCAGGGGTCAGTTCATCCTACCTAGGATCTGAATTGCCATCTGGCTATGCCAGTCTCTGTTCATTCAATATATAGTGAACTTAGGGACTAGGCTGTTAATACTAAGGTGCTGCTTCCAATTCTACATTAATATTCTACTCAGATGTAGAAGATTGTACTTCCATTAGAATCATCTAATTCAAAGGGTGTTTTTTTAATATGTACTGTTGCCTTGTCAAAATGAATTCTGCTGGTGATGTAGTAATTCAGATTGTAAAGTTATACATCAATAGTTGCTGCAGGCTTCAGTGAAAGTCAGGACCCTACAGGATTTAGTGTCTCACAAATGTACAAAGATGTCCTATGCCTTTGGGAGCTTTCTAGTTTAGGGAAGAAGCAGAAAGGGCTGGCAGAGAAGTGATGCAAAGGAAAGTTTGTTCACAAGTAGCCAGCAGTACAGCTGTGAAGAGAATGGGTGATACCCTCTTGTGTCTTTGACTGCAGGTCTCTGATTCACTCCAGCAAAGGTGTCAATTTAGGAGCTCATCTCCTCCACCCTGCCATCAATGAAATCTCTTGAAGCGTTTCTGAAGGACAAGTTACTTGAGAGCCTTGGTACCCCTCTAAGTTGCTGTCAGTTTTGCCTGTATTTGACGTTCCTACATGACAAATCCAACATGTATTTGACGTTCCTACATGACAAATCCTGAGCAACGGAGATGATGACTTTAGTCTCTCTAATACCAGTTAGCCAATATAATATAAACATGTTAGTTCTATGTGTTGTATTTTGGGTTAGATACGCTATTTCTCTAGCTGGGTGAAGTGCTCCAAGGAGGGCCTCATCAATAGCTCTGAAACCCTACTCAATGTTGCTAACTGGATCCTCTGCATTTCCTAAATTGAGGCAGAAATCCTGGAGCTGAAGAAGAGTCTGGAGCACTTTTTTCCCTATTCACCCTGCGGCACTTCTGCAGCTGCACACCATTGTTTTTCCAAGTAATTTCCAGGAACCCAGACAAATGAGATTTTGTGAGCACTACAGTGGCCCCTCTGAAGAGACATTGTGATTAAATGTGTTAATTAGAAATTTGCTGCTCATGTCCGGTAGCAGTTGCATGGACAGAAAAAAAAATAAAAAAGAGGCATAGGTGAAAAAAGCTACCTTTTAAGAAGAACTTTAAGTACATTTCTGTCAAATGCTTAAAAGAATACAGCATAACTAAAAAAATAAAGCAATGAGTTAATAAGTTGTCTAGAGAAGTTTTTTAACCTGTAAAACACAAGTATGTGAATTTACGTGTTCTGTGTCTATCCTGTGCCTGGACATTGTGGTAGCCACTGCCTACTGCGCTGCTGGCTACAGAGGCTTAGATACATCAGCTGTCCTAGCCCTGAGCAAATTTTTGACCTTCATCTCTTCTGCCCCACCTAGCAATATGGTCATTCTGGCAAAGTGCAAAGTAGCTTAGTTTTCCCTTAAAGAGGAATGTCTTTTTTACACTAAAGTGCATATTTAGTGTTTCATACTGTCTAGTGCAGGAACATGGCTCAGGAGTGACAGAGAATTGAGATGAAGAGCTAAAGTTCCCTGCAGCATCTGCAGAACACAAGAAATAGATATCCAAGACAGAAGGGGTACACTTTTTGCAGCATATAAAAGATGAAGGAGTAAGAAGACTGACCAGTGTGTTTAAAGCTTGTACCTTTGCTCTTATGATGCACAATACTTCGTGGGTTTTACAGAATTTGCAAAATCTAGAAACAGATACAAATTTTCAAAGACCTCATTGGTGAGAGTTGAAACTATTTATATTGCTTAGGTGTTGTGATCTGTTGTGCTTGTGGCTCTGTAAGCATTCAGTATAAGATAAAGCCTTCTCTGAAGCCTTTTTTTTTTAATGTGTAGATAAAATCTACAGCAGCATGGGAAGGGAAGTGAACTCTTCTGGCACTGTCTCATTGTTTTTTCTCCCTGCTTATCTTCTCCTGGTTTTGTATCTTGGACTTAAACTGTAAGCTGTTCAGGGATCACCAGTGTTTTCATCACCAGTGAGGTTCCAGAATGAGCCAAAGGGCTGGACAAGCTAGCATATGATGAACAATTCATTTCCTCACATTATTTACACAAAATTTGTCATAAAGCCAAGACTTTGAACGTTATTTTCCCATATACCAGTGATTTTAAGCAAGAGTTGAACATTTTTGTATGATAACAGTATGTGAGATGTGATAAAAGGCTGCACGTGGAAGGTGACAAAATGTTTGTCTTCTCCCCTTTCAGAAAGTTAAGTTTATAATTTTATTTACAGAAAGGTTCTTTTTCATTATTAAAAAAAAAAAAAAAAGGTTAAAATTACGAGATAACCTGAAAATAACTCAATACTTTATATTTCTGGCTGAATTAAAATGAGTAATTTCATTTAAACAGAAGGGTATAAAATATTTTTACTTTTTATTTTTTTGTAATCTACTTTTCTTCCACACTACCTGGGAGCCCTCAGCCTGGTGCTAGGGTGTCCATCTTGCAGAATATCATACTTTTTTGGCACTAGGTGGCCTCTGTCTCAATAGAAACTTTGTTCTTCAGCTACCTGTGAATAAAAGAGTCTTCTCTAGATCAGCAGCTCAGACCTTGAGCTTTTGAACAAGACCAGACTAAGCTTGGTCCCTTGGGCCACTGAATAATTGAGAAGACAGGAGATGTCACAAAAAGTGACAAAACACAACTTTTGAGGCAGCTGTCATTTTTTTTTATTTTTGTTATGCTGCACAGGAAAACAGTGTTTTACTTTTGAAGAGATTTTCTGAGAGATGACAGGTACAGAAAATTTTTATTTCTCCACACGTTGCATTAGAAACAGTGTTTTTAGTTTCCGATTCAGTGTGAAACATATACAGGCTCAATCTTTTCCCTAGCATCTCACCACTAAAACTGGGAATTAAGCTTACCTCCACAAGTTAAACCCCGTTTGGAATGGTGAGTCTGTACATGGTGCTTTGAACTTCTCATGTATGGCCAGAGGCTCTTCTGTCTTGAAAGGAGCTGAATTTCCATCCTAGGCATACAGACCCTTTTTCATCCTAGGCAGGACTCAGACCTCCTTGCTTTAGTGGTACCTTACTTTTTCCTGTTGCTCTGTGTCTGCACTCCTGATGCTGTTTCCTAGTGCTTCACAATCAAGGACAGGAACAGCCATGGTTACCTATAATAACACCAGTGGTTGCAACCAACACTCAAGAGAACTTCAAAGGTGTTTAGAAAGCATGCCAGACCTAGAAGATCAGTGCGTACCATAATGAAAGAGGTGGACAAATACACAAGAAAGGGTATAGGAGACAGAAGACTTCAGTGTCAGGATTCAGAAGCTGGCAGTGCATGCAGTTTAACCAGCTAACCAGTATAATCAGATTTTTTGTTTGAACTTGTCATCCGTTTTTCTTGCCCATGGTTTTAATCTATTTGTTTTCTCTATTGTTTGTTTTTTAATCAAGTTAATAGAATGAGAGCCAGTATTAGCAGTAACTAGGCCAAAAAGCTACATCGCTGAAATCACTAGAATACTTTTTGATTCCTTCTTAAGTCTGGATTTCTGAGGACACAAGTATTAAATGTCTTTATACTGTAGCTTTATTTTCCATTCTTGACTTTTTTTTTTTCCAAACTTTTGAACTGAATGGCCAAGTTCTTCTCTTTCTCTCTGTTGTTGTTGTCTGGAACAAGCCCTCTCAAAGGTATTCAGTTCCCAAAAAATTAATGAAAATAAGACTATGGATAGAAGAAGGAAAGCCTAATTTCTACTGAGTAAAAAGCCTCAGTTGAGATTAAACATATTATTTTGATACTAGAGAGTCCAAACTGGAGGGAAGGCTGGTAAAATGAATGTCCATTAGTTCTGCCATTTGTGAACCCACTTGCAGAATTGCTAGCAATCTGCTACTTTAGAGAGTTATTATTATTTAAATAAATAATGAATTTAAAAGCCAATACCAAAAAGAAAGATGAGTGAAAGGACTGTATGCTGATTATAGACAAAATATCGCACTATTCAACTGGATGTCCAGTTTGGTCTGGCAAGCATCACAAGGGGGTTTTAAACCAGGACTGTGTGCAAGCACTTCCCCTGTGACCTACTGTAGGTCACAACACCGTTCCTCAAAACTCTCTGGGGCTCAAGGAGACAGAGAGCAGGGGCAAGCAATTTACTGGTACATAACTCCATATGAAATGTCTTCCTCCAGTTTAAACAAATGGGGGCTCTGTCGCTGACTTGAGAGTTGTTGCCATAGAGTTTCCAAGAGGAGCTGACTCCGCAGTGGAATGTGGCAGCTGTGAGACCAGCACCTGGTAATTCTTCACAGAAGTGTAGGACAGAGGCCCATGAGCCCACCCAAAGCTGTGGGTGAGGGAACTTGTGGAGACACGATGCAACTATCCATAAATTGGACAAACATGTGTAACGCAAGCACAGTTCAGTGAGGTTCCACGTAACCAATGTAGCCTTGTCAGGCAACCCCCATCTAAATAAAAATACAGCTTTTCTGTGGGATCTACTTGGCCCTCTTGCATCCCAGACCTTCACAGAAAGCTGATCTGCTGATCCGACCTGAGTACAAGATACCTTTCATTGCTGCTGCAGCAGGGCTTCCAGGATATAGCTGCCTTCAACAGAGCCAACTATCCAATCCTTACCGGTAAACTGGAGCATGGATCACAGTTTTTTTCAGGCTAGTGATGATATAAGGGAGTACGATCCATGGGTTACCACTGCAGCAGGTCCAGGTAAGCACAGCCTTTGCTATTCGAGCAGGAGGGAGGAGGGAATTTTCCAAGGCTCACCTAGTCTTTGCCCATAACAAGTGATTTGTCTCCTACCGTGGCTTCAGAGCCAGGTACTGCAGTCAACGAGACTTAATAAAACTGGTGTAGCACATCTCAGCTTTCATTTAGTTACTTGGGACTCTCACTGGTGTAGAAAAAGGTGGGAAACTGTCTCACATTAGTCTGGATGTCTCTTTGTCCTTCAGCTCTCTGTCCAAGAAATGTATCATCAACCTATCTGGACAGGGAAAAGATGATGCAGGATTTTGTGACTGAGAAAGAGGGTAGATCATGAATTTGAGTCCCTTTTGTGCTCCTGTTGAAGAGGATGGGAGTTTTGCCTGTCATGGAGAATAGAATCAGGGCACTGCCTGATAGAAAATTGGCCTTTTAAACAAAAAGGTGTAAAATGTGAAGAGGGATTTCTTTTTAGCAGTGTTCTTACAACCTGCATAAAAAAGTATTGACCTGAATTATGGAACCAAAAGTCACCTTTTCAAAGAGTTCTCTAGATAGATTTGTGTTTTTCTTTCAAAAGATAATTGCTGAAAGTTAAGAAATCCCCAATAGACACTAAAATTTATTTACTAAGTTACAGGTGTAAATGTGAAGCATAAAATGAATATTTAATGTACAAGAGCCCTTACTTAACGTATGTGCAATTGATCCTTTTTTTGTTATTCTTGTCATACTAATCATTGTTTATTTCACATTAAAGTGTGTTTCTGATGATCAGTTCTAAACAGATACTTTTTCCCTGATTAGCATCATTGGACATCTCATTACAGGCAATCAAAGATTTTGATCTTAAATACTTTTTGATAATTAATTTGATGTTTTATTGAGTGTTATTGGCAATGTGATAGATGCAGGAGACAAATTCTGCGTTGTATGACACCAGGGAAAACTTGGACTAAATGACTTAGTACAAAGAATATTTACCATTCAGAAAAAAAAAAAAACAACTATCTTTAGAGGAAAAGTCTCTCTCCCTAAAGGTTCTTGGATAAAGTGCAATTTCGGATTGACATGCTATCTAATCCACGAGAGTGGATTACACCACCTTTCTTACTGCTGCTTTCAAATATAGAACCTAGTTTGAAGTATCGATTCATCTGCCTTCAGTCACTAGAAATATGACAGTTTGCACCAGCTATCTGGTTAGTAATAGCTCCATAAAATGATAAATTTAAAAAAATACACACTTAAAAGTAGTACTTTAATTTTTGCTTGCTTCTTAAAAATACTATCATAGTTGTCATTAAATGAAAATAAAGTGCTCTAGTCCTGAAGGACAACATTTATAATTTTTTCCACTGTAGTCAATTGGGTCAGATGTAGAGTCCTTGTGCAGCTGATACTCTTATTACAACAAGCGTTATGGACATCTTCATTTAATTTTGATTTTTAAACAATTTTGCTCAGGGAAGCTTTGCATAATTAGACCTATATCCCATCACTATGCTAGTTCAGATTTCGGCTTTCACATCCAAGGGGCTGATCTGTTTAAAAGCTCCTGTATGTCAAAGCAGAGGAAAGAAATAGAACCATTAAGAATTATTCATACAGTGACAATGAGATTTCAAGGCAAAAAAAAATTCTATCTTAATTTTTGTACTGTGAGGTAGAGGCCAAACTGACCTTCCCGCCAACAGACATGCTGCCTGCTCGTGTCTCGTTTCTGCTCTAGTTCTTTTGGCATCATGTCTTGCTTCAAGCTTTGCTCCATTCCACCCCACAGAAGATAACCCAGAGGATATTCCATCACTGAAGGGAAAATCTCCTGGGGCTGACACTATGCTAATACCAAATAAATAACAAAATCAAACCCAAAGTTGTTAGTGGGTAGGTCACCCGGCCAACCCTTTTAAGATGACTTCTTGATGCTAGGGGGAACAGAAAATGAATCAACAGGCAGGACAGAGACCTTGCTGCTGCTGAATGACTCATCCTGAGAGTGAATTGTCTTCATTAGCATAGTGTCACCCATTTATTTTCCTCTGTGGAGGGAGAGGGCTCCAGTTTCCTCTTTTCTTCACATGACCTTCTCCAAAGTTATTGTAGGAAACCTTTTGGAGATTGAATACCAGCTCTGTTGCTTGGCTGCTTTTCTCTTTTCTCTCTCTTTTTTTTTAGGGTGACAATAAATATTATTTGAAAGCAAAAGCTTTGTATGCTGCTTACTCTATTCTATTTAGCTTCCTATATCAGGGCTACATTATGACATTCTAATCAGGTTCCCACATCACACCCATCACTGCTGAATCCAAGCGATTTTTATTTATTGGTTTTTCCCTTCTGTCTTGTGCCCTCCTTCATAAGAAGGACGTAGAGGCTATCTGGGAAATGAAATGACTCACTCAGCGAGAAATCCATTTGTATTGCACAGGAAGGGCAAAACAGATTTGCTCTGTTCCTCAGAGAACGTGAGGGTAAACCTTCTTGGTGGTTTTCCACTGTCTTTTCTTGTGTTTCTAGCCTGTGAAACATATAATTTCAGAAACTGCCTTTTCTAATTCTTTTGGGGTGTGTTTCCTCATATCTGTTTCAAGGAGGTTGCTTTCTAGACAGGGAGCAGAGAGAGAAGGAGGAAGGCAGGTAAGGGGGAGATAATAGAAGAGTAAGAGGTAGCCCTGGGCAGAACCTGCTGAGGTTTTCCAGCCCATCTTGCCTGTACCAAAGAGGGATCAACTGTTCTTTTCCAACTAAAGACTTTGAAAAAGAGGTTTTGCTGAATTCTGTGGAGCTGAATTTCTGGCCTGATTATTATCTAATCCCAACACGTGAGGTTAAAATTGATAGTTCTAAAGCTGAGAAATACATATGTGAGGAATGAAGCTTTTAGCTGTATTGATCAAACTACCAGTTTTATATGAGAATTAGTTGGTATTTAATCTATCTAGCAACATATATCAAAATTACAACCCAAGGTTTGTAGTACTTACAAAAAATTGGGAGGGGAGGCTTGGGGAGAAGTAAATCAATGGGATAAACTGTAATTAGCTTTTTTTCTGATAGATTACAGTTCCTTTCCCAAATGAGAACTCAGTACAGTCACTATATATATTTAAATTGCATTAACTATCGTAAGAGCTGTAAAATACCTGGAGCATGGGAGATGTCTAATATAATAAAGTAAATAGTAAGTAACAATATACAACTAGAAGCTAGTGTTGAATTTTTATGGGTCAGGTTGTTTATAGGTTTATAACACTGGCACTTGGTTGGAGCACGCACTAAGGAATACCTAACTAACACTTAGGGAAAGTACTCTGTCAGTAAGTCCTTTTCTTTCATAAACTCTGTGTGTTAAGCATGTACTAATATGGTAGCCTGCTCACGGAATTTCAAGTTTGTTTTTTTTTTTTTTTTTTTTTTTTAAAGGAATTTTGTCAAAATATAGATATATGTTATTTGTATTTGTTTTAATAGCATTCATTACCAAGTTATAAAAAAATTTGAGATAATTGTTCTAATAAAAAATAAATATTCCACAAGATTTGAATTTTAAATTTTCAGGATTATTCTGCAGAACAGTTCTCACAGCTGAACTTTGTTATAGAATCATAGAATCATTTCAGTTGGAAGACACCCTCAGGATCATTGAGTACAACCTTAACCTAACTCTAGCACTAAACCTGTCCCTAATGATTGTTAATCCGCTTGAATTATTGGGCCTTAATTCTGCTCCTCATCCCTGTCTTCTGGCTCAGGGTGCTGGGTACTGGGAGCACAAAATTTCTGACTATTAAAGATGGAGGCAAAGATGGCATTTAGCTCAGCCTTTCTCTCATCTTCTGTCACGGTGTTTACCCCTCATCCATCAGGCGATGGAGATTCTCCTTAACCCTCCTCTTGTTGCTAACATATTTATAGAAAAATTTCTTCATGCCTGTACAAGGTAGCCAGGCTCCAGGCCCAGTTGGGTTTTGGCCCTTCAATTTTCTCCCTCTATAACTTCACGAAATTCTTGTATTTCTCTTGAGTAGCCTACCCGTCCTTACAAAGGTTATAAGTTCTCCTTTTATTCTGAAGTTCCAGCCTCAGCTCTCTATTCAGCCAGGCTGACCTTCTTTCCCGCCGGCTCACCTTCCGGCACACAGGGACAGCTGGCTCCTGTGCTTCTAAGATTTTCTTCTTGAAGATACACCAACCTTCCTGGACTGCTTTGTCCTTCAGGACTGCTTCACAAGGGACTCTGCCAACCAGCCTTCTGAATAGGTCAAAGTCTGGCCTTCGGAAGTCCAAAGTAGCTGTTCTGCTGACCACTCTTCTAACTTCCCCAAGGGTAGGAATCTCAGCTATTTTATGATAACTGTGCCCAAGGCGACCTCCAGCTGACATGTTGCCCATGAGTCCTTCTCTACTTAAAACCAACAATTTTGTCATAGCCTTCTCCACTGCTAATGTTCTTAAGGCTGTGCTGGAGGCACAGGCTAGTTCAATAAAACTGGTCAATAGTGATCACCTACAGCATACACTGCACCATGCTTGGTAGTGTTGTGACTGGTGGTTGACTTAACAGGTTGTCCCTCCTCTTCATTGCCTTGTTTATTTGGCTTCAGATCCCAAAGTCCTTTTTCCATAGTTCAAAGTGATTCTGTCAGAGTACTTGTATTTGACTTGGTATCCCATCTGGACCTATTCGAAGTGCATTTAGTAGCACCTTTTTAAATCCTGATGCAGTCATAAAACCTTCCAGGAGGACTGCAGTTAGCTCATCGCCTTCTAATGGATGTCTTATCCTACCGCTGAAGCAAAGAAATTGTACACACTGTTCTGAAATACACCTTGGTTTTCTGTACTTCTAGTCATCAAACATTAACACCAAATGTTTGCAATTACACTGCCTATTGTAGAAACTCAGGAGTTCTTTGAATATAGAGCAGCAAATTGCTCTGAGATGATGGTAGGCATTATCCTCCACAGGTGAGATCTTATTTTCAGTGACGTGCTAACTTAATTCTGTTTTACAGCTGCAGTGTAGAAAAAAATCATGCTGTGTTTCAGTGGAACTCTGGGCATTTGGCCTTTCATCTGCATCATGGTGAAGTTTTCTTTTCCCCTATTGCAGCCTCCTTTTCTTGTAACGGTGCATCTAACAGAATTCTTTAACTAATTTAGCGATCTGTCTGCTTACTTGTTTGCTATGAGTCTCAATCAAGACATCAAGTTTGCTTCAGCTGTAGAGAAAGTCTGGAACTATTTAGGATGTAATGAAAATAAACAGCTTTGTGACCACAAAGGAGCAGGAAAGGGGTGGATGGCAGATAAAAATAGGTGGAGAGAAGTTTACATCTTCGTACTTTCTTTGGAGTCCAATAGGCATAATATTAAATCCACAAAGACTTGTGTCAGCTCTGTTGAATTCCCTGGCTACATACTCCATGACTCGAGAATTTATGTAGTGTCTCTCTGCCTCAGTTCCCCTTGCTTCTTATTTGCATTTAGGTTGCACATTCCTGATAGCAAAATGCTCAGCATTAAAGTAATTGTGATGAAAATGGATAGGAGTGTCATAGAGATTCTGGGAATGGTGACTTACACCAGGACCACATGCCAAGGCTTGGACAGGACAGGAATACAGTCCCAGTCATGTGAAGGCTAGTGTCTTCATTGTGAACCTTTCCGTTTGCTGACTGGCAGAAGAAAGGGGACGTATCAGTTTTTATGCTTCTGAAACTTGCTTCAAGATGTACATTAACTCAATCAGACAAAAAAAAAAAAAAATTAAAATATATCTTATTGTTTTAATCACTTGGGTCTTGACCCAAGAGTGGATGAAGACATTGATTAAAACATTGGATTTAGCGTGTTGGATTAGAATTACTGCTCTGAAAACTGACCTTGGTCTCGGAGGCTGATCCTGTTTGATGCTGAGTATGTTCATCTTCCCACCAGCTTCACCAGAATCTGGGCAAGCTGTGTACCTTGAAGGATCAGTCTCTTTTAGTTTGTATTTTAACCTTTGACAATGCATTAATTAAATGAGGATAATGCTTACTTTCCCCTTGAGGATATTGTGAGACTTGATGTAGAGAGATATTTTGAGCCCTTCTCATGAAAGACACTACACAGAGTAAATGCCAACTGTTATACACGTCTTGAGAATCAAAAGGTCACTCACTGAAGACCAGGCTTAATTCCATTTGATTTTGATGGGAAGAAAGGGAGGAGCCCAGGAAAACAATCCCAAGGGCATAGACTGATCTTTCTAGCCTAGTTGATGTTGGGCTCGTGTAAGCTTTGATACTTTCTGGAATTAAAGAATTCACTTTTTCCTTAGTTTTGTCATCATTAATTTAGCCTATCATGGAGGGAAGCAATAGGTCAGTTGGGTAGGGGTTGACTAAGCCACATGGAACAGGCAATGAGGAATTAATTAGATATGCTGCTGGGAAGGCACTGCTACCCCCTGTGGACACCACAATGCTTAGAGCTATGGAACGATCAGGCAATGAAAAATAAAATAAAATAAAAGGCTTTATATTTATGATTCCTGCTCTTATGTGTTCTTGCCGTCGTTCATATGGATTAGGAGATAAGTTCAAACATTCCCTGTGGAAACTAGGGCTTGCTGACTTAGAACAAACAGCATTAGAAATACAGGTTAGGCAAACCCAGAAATATTCAGGTTCAACTTAACACTTTAGCCCAGCTTCAGCTGAAACTTATGTTTAATTTTTGACTTTGGTGCAGCAATATTTGTACGATAAACAGACACTGTGTTATCTACATCAGCCAGTGTTTTTAAAATTTGAGCTAGTTGTAAGACTGAATACTTTTATATTCGTCCTTCCTTGCCTGTTTTTGTTTGTTTGTTTGTTTTGTTTTTCTAGTTTATTCCAAGATCTCTCCTTTCTACTGTCTCCTTTTGGTGTTGACTGTCTGCAGGTTATTTTATGATCGCCCACTGGCCAGAATTGACAATAAGAATTCCAGATGTACCAGAGTGACAGGTTCCTTTTTGAACATCCATCTGACTTAGATGGATGTATCCAGTAGTGAGGTCGTGCACAGAAGTCAGGAAATGAGCCATCCTCATGCAAATTAGACTTTACGTAAACACAGAAAGTGACAGTAGAAATTTTATCAGTTACATTAGTCAGATGAGGGAAAATGGAATCATTAAATATAAAGCTAGAGTTAAGGACTAGGAAAAAATGAGAGTGACAGAGAAATGGACTGTTGGCTCCTGTGACATAGAAGTCAGGCAGATCAGTTCTGAAGACCTGGTTAACTTCTGAGTTTGGACAGTCTACAGTTGCCACTGTGAACAGTTTCAATATATGTAAAAACTGCAGAAAGCTGTCATGATGTAGAACTGGGCAGCAGAGGTGTTAAGAACAAGTATGTTGTTTAGGGTTTTGTGCTGTCTCAGTCTGTAGAGGCCGTGAAGATGATATCAGACAAGAATCTGTGAAGAAGGACTGGATCTCTCATTTTGGATCAGCTGATTCTTTAGGGTTCCTCACAGCTCTGTTTACTACCTTTAGAAACAGCAACACTGATTTGGGATTTTAACTTTGAAGAAGAGAGAGAAGGAAATCTTCTGTACCTAGTAACAGTATTATGCTTTTTGAGCTGGGCTGGAACCAAAGTCCGGACTTAAAATCCTGTAAGAGCTGAAAACTTGACCCTTAGCCTAGGTGCAGAGTTCAAATCTGTTTCTTGTCTGAGGCTGAGATTGTCCACAGGGGTGTTCAATTTTGTTCTGTTTGATCCTGAGAACCTCTTCCACATTTTGCATAAATCCAGAAAGCAGAAAAAGAGATTGTAATGAATTTGAGTCTCATGTTCCAAATAGCCAAAGGAGTAGAGGGACCATAAATTGTAAAACCACCCTCTAGTTGCTCCACTACTTAAGTGGTGGCTCCCTTGCTCTTCTGGCTCTGCCTTGCACCTGTTCTGACCATGTGTTTTGGGCTAGCACCAACCTGTGTTGATACCAAGTCAGCAGGAGCCGATTTCTTTTTCTCCACATCAGGAGAAACATTCACTGGTGTCATTAAACAGGGAGCCTCTTTCTACAGCTTTGCTCCTCTGGAAAGAGCCCTCTGATTTCTGTGTTGGGAATGCATTAATGATGCCGACAGGGAACTCACTTGTAGGTTGTTTCTTGCAGCGTATCAGGATTTTACTCTATCAAAGGGTTTCTGGCTGTCTCTGAGGGCCCAGGCAGCATTGCTGCTCTAATTCCTGGGCCTGGTTTTCATCTAGTTTTATACTGCTTCTACCCTGGTGTGACTCCACTGACCTGCAGAGCCTTTTCTCTGATTCAAACTGATGTAGCAGATTGTAGGTAACTCAGAGGTTCAGAATTCACTTTTTCCCATCCTTCCTCTCTGTTTCAGTCATAATGGCCAGATCCTGATCTTAGTTTCATCAATTCAAGTCTGAAATAACTTTGTTCGTGTACCCCTGTTAAATATACTTGGTGAGAAGCCACCTTGGAGCCTGTCTTTGTGAAGGGGCTTACACATTCACCCTCAAGTAGGTCTGATTGACAGAACTCCTACCTAAATTTTCAGTTGCTTTCTGCTTTCCATTTCACCACCTCAGCTTTGAAACCTTTGTTCTCGGGTGCTGGTTTAAAAGGTTCTACTACAAAAGAAGGGTAAAAGGGTGAATCGTGCCTGTGTGCACCAGATTTTGGGTGAGAATTATGATTACAGGGACATCATTTAAAATCAATTCCTCTTTTGTGCAAGGTTCTTAATCCCTCTCTTACCTGACACTTCACAGCCAAACTTTTTCTACTGGCACATGCCACTTCATGTGAGGAACTCCATCCCAAGCACTCCTTTGCTCAAATTATGATTTAGAAGTTGTAAGACCTGCAGCCTAATCCCACCTCCCAAGTTCTATCACCTGAATCAGGTTATTTGAATTCTGTGCCTCAGTTTCACTGGTTGTAAAAGGGGAATATTTACATTTTTCCTATGTAAAATACATTGAGGATTAGGCAAATTACATAGAACAAAAAACATGAAACCCAAATGCTGTTAATAAGAGTTAATGTGTAATGCTTCATACTCTCAGAAGCTGAAGCAATAGATGGATTTTGTGTGTGTGTTTTGAGAAAAGAAGTAGTAAGAACATTGATGAAAAAGATGAGCAGGCTTAAGGTGACTTTACCTGAAAGGCTGTCGTAAGCATAAGGGGTGGCTTGAATTGAATGACAGAACTGTGAGTATGCTTATTTGTAGAAGTAAATGTAAAACATCTGTTGGACCTGTGTATTTAATCCTCCTGGGAGCAGCTTTGAAGCTATATCCCTCTGTGTCTACATATTTCCTTTTTCCAGGTTGGTGACTAAAGATGAAAAGAAATCAAAATGTGCCTAAAACAATCTCAGGTGCCGATCAGACTGTGGTGTTTCAGGCTTGTACAGATTGTAAGACTTATTTATGGTTTATGTTGTCACCAGTGATCTCAAATAAAAACCCTGGCCTTTTATCGTACATTTGGTTCTTGTTATATCTTAGGTAATTAGACAGCAGATCCAGATATTGAACACACATTCCTTCACTAGCTATCTAAAATTAAAGGTAATCATAAAGACATTACTGAACACATCGAGATTTCCTTTATTACGACATTAATGTGACATTATGCATCGCACCCCATTTGATTAGCATATGGTGCCTCAGAGCAAATCAGTTAATACTGATGCATCTATTTAAGTGTCCAAGCAATATTCTGCATCTCCTAAGTGATGCACAATAAATATTCTGCTGTGTGGCTGCCCTCACCCAGCCTCTTTTAGCCTGACACAGCTGTAAATCTGTCATGATGAGCTGGGTATGTTGCTGATGCAACACTGTGATGCCATCATGGGGGTTGGAGGTCCCTTGCCAGAAAGAGGGGCCAGAATTTTGGGGGCAGATTTAAAGCCTGTGTTACCTAACTAAGCTCTACCAGTTTTCAGAGCAAGGTTCTTTGAAACTGTGTTATGGAGTGATGGAGGCATTATCCCCCGCAAGACACAGTTGTTATATTGCCTGATCCTGCTGCATCCCAGTAACCATATAATTCCCCATGGAGTTATCAATGTAGCTTGGTACCTCCCTCTGCTACTGTTCAAGGGAACCAGTTCCTAACCATTCCTAATATCCTTTGTTAGGGAAAGAGAGAAGACTTAGAAGTGCACTTTTTGTCCTCGCCCTTGTTCCAGGCTCTAAAGTTTGGAATAAATATATTCATTTCATGGTTTGATAAACTTGAGTTTTGCTTTGTGGTTCAATGGTCAGGTTTTCATCTGAGATTTGGACTCACTTTTTCTTCTGCTCTTGGAGTAGAATTATTATTGCCAAATTCTGTCCTTTTACATTTTTAATTATGCCTTTATTTAGAATTTATTTCTGTTTTGCAATTCAGAACTTCTGTTATTAATTTTGTGCAACATTGAAGACATTCGCAGGAAGTACTATACAAAATTCAATTTTCCTTTTAAAATATACATTATTATGGTAATAGAAGAAACAAGAAAAATAGTCTTCATTTTTAGAGTTCAACACATTTAGAGATACTTAAGAATCAGAATAAAAGCTGTTTGGGTTTTGGTTTTGTTTTTTTTTTTTTTTTTTCAGAAATTCAACCCCAATTTCCAGCAAATTCTAGTGGATTGTGTCCACATAATTTTACTTTGAGATTAAATAAAAAATAAATATGTTAGTCCTGTTTTCAGGGTGGGAAAACTGCATCACAGGATAAATTAGATGATATAACAGTAATAACCTGGATATTAAATACATAGTCTTGTTTTCTCTATATAAGGTCCCTGTATGTCTCTTTTTAGAGAATGTCTCTTACTGAGCAGCTCCCATTGTTCACATGAATATTCTGCATTCAAGACATTTCAACTTATTGTTGCTTACTCTAGATAGTAAAGTAGGAACTAAACACTTAAAATATTTGCTCTGTTAGTGTGTGGGTCAGGTACTTTGAGAACCTAAAGGACCAATTTTAAGTGTGGCACATCCTATTTCTTTAAAAAAAAAAAAAAATATATATATATATATATATCTCCTGTGCTCTTGAACTTTTCCAAATTTCATGCTATATTTTCTTTTCTTGATGATTCCTATATTGTGACAAGTCAGGGGCAAGTTGCCTGAGGTCAGCTGAATCAGACAAAAATAAGCAAAACTATTCATTGGCTAGTCTATGGAGAGATATCAATGCAAAAAGAGGGTGTGTTAGATGTGTGTGACCACTGGGCTATTCTGTTCTGAGCTGACAACTGCCTGTCTTCCTCAAAATCAGCTGGTGTGTATATATATACACTAAGCAATAGTAACATTTCCTGCAATGCTAGCATGAATAGCTTGTGGGTTTTTTTTTTTTTTAATCAAATGCTCGTTAGCACACAAGGAGGATTATCTGGGAGAAGTACAATAGACTGTGAATGCTGCAAATACTAGAGGTGATCTATAAGTGTGGAGGGCACAGACAGATGGGGAAGAAAGAGGAAGGTGGGAGTGGAGAACAGAAGAAGAAAAAGTGGGTACTTCAGTTTGATGAGAAACATCTGAGTTTCTCTCAATGTCCCTGCAGTTCTGCCTTCCACTGGTATCTTTCATCTATGTAGCTCCAAGTTGCTCCTCTTGTGCTCTCCTCGAATTTCAAGCATGTACCAAAGTGTTTAGAGCAGCGACGATCTCAGTATGTGGCACATGCTGTACACGCATTTTTTCTTAAACCCAGTCTAAAATGCACATATGCAGACACATATACAGGCAGCACATTCTCAGACTTAACAAACTCCTTGTTGTTTTACAACACAAAGCTTGTATGTAGCTCAAAGAAAGATGTGGAAAAGAAAATATCTTTTTTTATAGAAAGCTATAAACTGCAAAGTATTTATTCAAGAGACAGGAGCTGCTCCCAAGAGTTACTCCAGTTGCTTTTAGAGCTCTATCTTTTTATTTGTGTGGAAGTATTTTAATAGTTGTCCCCTTCTTTTTACTTTTAAATATAATGCAAGGGGATCTATAGACAGTTTGAACCCTGTGCTTACGTTTTCCCTGATTGAAAGGGTTGCAGGAAGATAGCATAAAATTTAGAGGCATGGGTCATGATTTTGATAAACGTGCTTCAAAAATTGCAGCTACAGGAATGCTATCTGTTACAGCTGAAATTTTCACAGCTAGTAAAATTTCAGCTCAAATGATTTGCTTGCTTGCTTGCTCCAATATGAAATTAATCAAAACAGAGTAAGATCTTAATTTAAAAACAAGCAAAAAAAAAATTATTGTCAAAAGTGGGTACAAGATCGGTTATTTCACCACCCCACACATTCTTCAGTAACATCTTTAACATGAGACCAGGTGGGCATCTCAGTTACCCACTCCTCTCCCCCTGGTCCTGCTGCCACCTCACAGCCCTCGGTAAAGCTGTGTATTAATCCCCTCATAAAGATTATACTTTTATTTCTGTGCAGGTCACAACCCATTTACACCTGTTAGTTTTGGGGGTTTTTGTGATGGTACTGTGCATGACCAACCATGAACAGCAGCAAACACCTTTTTTACTGTGTCCTTTTAAACAGTCAGGGTCTCTTCTGATGAGGTTATTTATGTTTGTGTATAACTATTCAAGCTACAGAGGTTTTCCTGCCATCAAGATTGCAAAATGCACACTAGTGGTAGGGAATAATACTCTAATGGTGGGGAATAGTAGCCAAGACTTTAGCCGCAGGGTGGTTTATTATACAGGAAGCAAGCTTGGACCTCTGATTCTTTGCTCTGGCACTGATTTCTCTGAAACTATGAGCAATTTGTTTTACCTCTGAATCTTTCTTCCTCTGTATCACAGTGCTTACCTGCTTTGAGGTTTAATCAAGGAAGCTGTGCGAGTGCCAGATACTGTATAAAAGCAAGAGGCAATTATTAAAAGTGGGGTTTGACTTTTAGGATAACAGATGCTGGGTAATAAATCTCATTAACGATGATAGGGAAATTATCTTATTTTTGAACTCTGACAGTATTTTTTTCCTAACTTTTGTTGCTGTTTAGTAGTTATTCTGGTTTTACGGTTTGTTTTCCAAAAGTACTGGAAACAATTAGATGACACAATGAGCTATTTTTTTCCCTAGGGTGTCCTACCACTTTTAGATCTGTGCTTATGTTTAGAAATTATTGAAGCATATTGTTTTGATATGGCTTTAAGAAAAATGCTTGGCTTTCAGATTTTAAACAATATTGCAATTTGAAACCTGTTAAATGAGTATAGTTGAATGGTTTTAAAACAATTTATGTTTTGAAATTTATGTGAGAGATTTTGTTTCACTGACCTAACATTTGTCATTATATGTATGTGTTTGTATTATACATTTCTACTGACATATAAATTATTGACTTAATAGATTCTGATATCTCTCTCTCAATTTGGGAAGGGGAAAAAATGTCTCCTGTTCACTCATGGTGGGAAATCTGCTACCTGTCCACTTATATCAACAGCTCTGAACTGCAAATCCAGTCTGAACTTGATTGCTGTCAGAAGTGTTTCTGCAGTTAAGAAGCTGCAATGTAGCACTCAGTTCCACATGAGGAGAATCAGATGTGCTTTAGGATTTACTTTGCTCTCGAATGTGCCTCAATTCTGCGAGTTCAAAATGATGATATATTTAAAGTTAGCTGCTACATTTTGCTCACCCGTGGTTCTTGGATGAAACCTGTTTTGCAACAAGCAAAGGCACAGAAAATAAAGATCAAAGTTTGGGTCATTATTTGTCTTGGGATGATGGGTAAAAGATTTACATTGAGTTTTCCAGAAAACTAGAGCACAAAACACTTGCTTGAGTAGAAAGACTCCAAAGTCTCATTGATAAATTAATTCTCTACCTCAGTTTCCCTTTCTTGCACCATCAGAAGATTTTAATAGAAATATCTTCATGACATGCTCGAAACAAAGAAGACAGCTCTGTGCAAAAGGGAAATATCCTTTACCAAGTCTCAAGAGAAATACTAATAATGAGAAATACTGAAAGTCCAGTGAAACAGAGGTTTGGTAGCACTTTTTTTTTTTTTTTTTTCCAAAGCAAATGTTGCCATTTCTTTCAGAGGGAAAACTGTGATAAATATATGTGCAGGTGGTGTACTTGTGTAGTCCTGGGCTTGCTGGAGATGCTGATCCACGTAGACATGGGCACATCTATCTCTCAGGCAGCTCCTCTGTGAGAAGCGTCCTGTGCAGATTCCCTGACTCATATTGTAAAGAGAAAGAGAGACCAGCCTCGTGCTTAGGATTTTATGATGGAGCGTAAATCAGGTCTGCCTGTACTTGACCAAGGTTGAAACCCACAGTGCTGCATGGTAATTAGATTTTTAAAAGATTTTTTTTTCCTCTGGTTTATTTATATAGCAGTAATTACCTCCAGCACACAGTCGGAGTGACTGCTTGTCTTTCATGACCATACTTTTACCCTTTCATTTGACTGTCCTGTGCTTCTGTGGCTAATATAGAGCTTCATTCATTATCCCTGAGCCCCTTCCCCTGCCAGCCCTTGCACAGTGGCACAGCGGGGAGCACAAGGTTATTCTGTGGAAGCTTAAGTGCGAGTGGACGTGAAGAGCTGAGCAGGAGACGTCCCTCAGCCCTGAGCTGGTGAGATTGCTCCCACACCTTCCTCATGGTGCCCATGGGGGGAACAGGGATTGCCTGGGGGCTTTGAGACTATATTTTCTCTTACTGAGGTTTTCATCTTCCAGTGATTCTTTGAGCCCTGGCTCTTTGTGGGGTAACTTAACAATTATGAAGAAATGAACCTTAATAAACACCTCATTTTGCAGCAGTCCTTATCTCCTTCTTTGCCTCTCCTTTCCTTCGATCTCTTCCCACCTCCCCTTCTCATGCAATAGCTTTTGAACTTGCTGCTGGGTTTGAAATTATTTTAACAGCACTTGCTTAATTGGTTTAAAAGATTTTTAGTTTTTACACATTTCATCCTGGCATGAGAAAAGGACCATCAGTGAGCTTCCTGCAGAAAAATCAAGCCCCAGCCTGACATTGTTTCAGACATGTAGGAGAGAAACTTTCTACATTATTCGACTCCTGGAGCTTTGGTTACTGCTTTATCTTTGATGGACATAAGAAATCCAGTGACTAAATACTCAGGTTCCAGTAATCAGGATTTCTTAGTTCAAATATGACAGAGATATTTGTTTGTACGCCAAGGCCATCATGCAAAGACTAACTCTTTTGGCCTTGCATTTGAGCCATGGAGAGTGCAAGCTGTGCTGCATGGTCATAACCATGCAAGATTCACTGGTCAGAGAGTGGTTAGTGACCCAATGGAAATGAAGCCAGGTTTTGGGCCTAGATGTTCGTGAATAATCTTGTTGAGATAAAGTTATGACAGCAATGAAGACAAGCCCAAGGTTTTTGCCCCATTGTCCTTTGACCTCGTGTAGACGTTGAGTTGGGGGAGAGAACTAGGTGTGGTGTCCAGAGTTTCTATATTAATTTATCCTTCACGTTACTCCTATCACGTTACACATTCATGTTACACAAGCAGCTTTACAAGGTTTTTGGGAGGTGTTTTCATCATATCCTTTCCTTTAGCTCTAGCAGTAATTTCTTGTGTCTGTCATAGACACCTATCCACCTTTATTTTCTAACCTCAAATGATCTCAGTTTCAGGACTACATTTTCACTATGTTGATTAAACTGAAGCAGGATTGTGGAAATAACAGCTCTGTGAGTGGGGAAGTGAGGCACAGAGACCAGGGGTGCAAGATTCATGTCCTTGAGCTCTAAACCCCTAAAAGCTGGGATGATATCTAGTCTAAGTTAATCAACTAGTCTGCTCTATTGTCTATGCAGAGCAACGCTTGGAATGCAGTCCATCCTATCCAGAAGTGAGGCAAAACATCTCTTGAGGTGGCTGTCTGTCTTTATTAACTTCTGAAAACAGTTAGACTGCCTCAGAGCAGAGCCTAACTTCTAGCTGGCTGCAGTTAGGGAAGGTGATTCCCATGTGAGTCAGTTTGCTTGAGGTCACACAAGGCTCTTAAGCTGGGAGTCACTCTGTCATTCTGCTAGACCAGTGTTTGAGGTAGAAAGAGCTTAGTAGATGTCTGCTGCAGCTTTCTGTGACTGTGCTCAGCAGGACAGACAGGAGGGGAGACACTGTCTACCCTCTGGAGGCTGCCAAGGTCTCTGTGTTCCCAGGTAGCATTGCTTAATGCGCAGTGGTCTGCTCCTAGACCAGCAAAACCACAGGGTTTTTAGGAGTCTTTATAGGCAATATCAGAAGGCTTCAGGTGAAACAGCTGTGAGAAAGGGAGAATTTTCAGTACCAGGACAAGGGAGAAGGAGCATGCATAGACACATGAGGTGGTGATGTTGGCTGCATCAGCTCAGCACAGCCAGACAAACAAAAGCAACTCCCTTTACAGTGTGAAGAAAAATAGGTTTTAAAAGCATCAACAGCCTCCCCAAAAGCAAACAATGTTGGTGAGTCAATAAATGATGGAGTTCATAAAGTGTCATTTACTTCTCCCTCCGTCTGCAGCAGTAAATTCAGATCAGACTCTCAGTAGCTGTCTGGGCTCACAGGGGTCTTTATTTCCTTTTGAAAATCATGGGTGATAGTCACTTCTCTTCCCCAAGTCATCAAGAAGAGTTGATATGACTTTCAGAGGCACAGTGCAGCTGATGTAAGGAGCAGTTCTGTTTCTACCTCACAACCATAGATGTAGTTGCTAACGTTTGATTTCAGCTCATTTCTAATGATTAGAGTAACAATGAGCTGGCTTTCCCATTTTATAGAAAATGCCGCTTACATTTAATCATTTACGGAGTTTTCTGTCAGGATCTTGAGTGAACAGGATCTGTCTGTAGATATGACAGAAGTCCTAGCTTGTTGGTAGAGAAGACCAATAAAGAAGGAGGAAAGATGCTGGTGTTTGATATCTAGGGGTAGGAGGCAGAGAAATCACTACAGCAGAGTTTGTGTCAACATCTAGAGCCATGATCTTCAAACATGCTGCCCAGCTGCTGCCGAATCTTGATGTCACTTGTTTGATCCATGAAGCTGGCTGCTTCAAAACCATCGCAGTGAACCACTTGGACCTTTCAAGGCTTGTGGCTCTTGTGTCTCTGCTGGCACTTGATGCTCAGGAGGAGCCGGGTCCAGATCCTTCTCTTTCTTACTCAAACTTCTTTCATTCACAGCCTTCTTATGGACCTGACCACCACACAATGTGTGCACAGCTCAGTAGAGATCGATCTTGATCTGGGCAGAGATACACAACTTCTAACCACGGTATCGCTGTCAAGTTATCTGAGGAGCAGACACATGACTCTCAGCACACCACAGAACTATGCCAGTGCTACTTTCTGATGGTGATTACAGGCTGTGCTTGTTTTTTTGTCTTGCTTTATTTTTTAAGGTGCTAAAAGTATATGCAATTTGAGTTCCCAGTGTTATTTTTTTACCCTCTGTAAGACTGCACTTCACATCACCATTCATCTGCAAAAAGCCATTTTTAACAACTGCAGGTCAGGAGTCTGTTTTTGCTTTCCAGCTTCAGCCCACAGGGATTTTCATGATAACATTTTGTTTCAGAGCAGTGTGCTCTGTGGAGAAATGTGATTCAACAGCTGCCCTTCCTGAACTGTGTCCTTAAAGTAGAAGCAAACCTTTCATAAAGGCAGGGGTGGAAGGGAAAGGGTTTGTATGTGTGTGAATGGGTTTATGTGTATGTATAGGTGCTGTACATATGAACAAAGTTTTGCTCTGTTTCCTTATCTGGCTTTCAGTTTCCAAGTACCATACAAATCTTGGTCTCTCGTCCTTTTTCTGCAGAACCAAGCTATGAGCAGTGAGGGGAAGTAATGTCACTTGGATAGCTGGAGGCATTCAGAGACAGGGTGTGGGTGACGAGTGGGGTGAAGCATGTCCAGTTCTACATGAGACTGGAGGTCATTTCATGTTCCCACACCCCTGTCAACTTCTGCCTGTTTCTAAGCCAGGGTCTAACCTGGTCCCTGCCCTAGCAAGTCTAGGTAAGTGTGAAGGGACTGATGATGGAAAGCAGGTGGCTCCTAGATACACTGAGGTACCTCCTGAGTCATGCAAACTGGGCTGCTTTTCAGCCAGTTTTCTTTGTTTCTTTATTCTCTCAGTCCAAATGTGTGCCGTCCCTCTTCTATTGTTTTATTCCCCCCTTTCTTTCTCCTCTTTTTCCGCCCCCCCTCTTCTTAGCCTCCTCTGTTTCATAGACATTCCTCGTATGTGCTTTTTTAAACATTATGTTTTTCCTGTTTTTTATGTCTTCCCCCATAGGGAGAAGTTGTACCTATTCCCTCTTCACCCACTGACTCCACTTCCCCTCATCCTTTAGTGTGCGAGTGTGTTTTAGTGTTCTTTTTAATTATTGTTATTGTCCTGAAATGACCTACACGCAAAAGCTGCTTTGCATTAGTGAAGGCTGGAGTGCAGTAATGCCTGTTCAGCTCCTCTTGGGCTGGGTGGGAGCTCAGTGACTGCAGCTCAGCTCCTTGCCTCCCTCTCTGCCCAGCACCCATACCCCTGCACCCTGTGGAGCCTGCACAGAGCCGCCTTCCCCTGTCCCCCCACAGCTGATTGAAAACATTGCTCCATGGATTAAGACACAAAAGTCCTAAGTGAATTAAATTGCTCGCTCTCAGCCTTTTCCTTCCATGAGAGATTCTGGAGGACAAGAGCCTCTGTAGTTTTTGTTTGTTTGTTTGTTTGTTTGTTTCACATGGTTCAGCACAATTGGAGCATCTTGCTCTGAGCAAAAGCGAAGTGAGGTTGAGGGGAAATTGCAGGGCTGACTGTTAGATCCTTTCCTCCATTGTCCCCTCCCTCCTCCCCACCAAGTTTAAAGAGATGAGGAGATGCTCCAGCAGCAGAGATGGCACTAATCTTTGTGGGAGTCTTTTTTTCCTGCACCTTGACCTGAGTTTACAGAGGAACCAGAACTACACTGGCCCCACATATGTATTCCTTGTGTCTACTGTCACTTGCATTAAAGACAGATGATTTTTGCATCATTCCTGCCCTGGCAATGTTAATCTGATGTGGCTTCCACAGCTTTAGTTGCAAATCCAATCGCTTGATGGATGGGAATGTTTACCCACCCCAAATCTCAACTTTCCTGCCTTCCCCGCCTCCTAGCTAGTGTCAGCCAAGTCAGCAAGATCTCTGTCTATAAAATATACCAAGCAAGCTGCAACTTTGCAGTCTTACTGAGATTTATGGGTAGGTTTAAATGATAGAGAGTTTTTTTGTTTGTTGTTGTCTTTTTTTTTCTTTTAGTTTTTGTCCTTTTAGACTTTTACAAACAAACATTTTCCATGACTAGCTTTGTTTTCCTGAGCTTCATGTTAAGCTAGCTCAGCTGATGCAGAGACCTTGCCTGTCTTTCACAGCCACTTTAATTATAATGAGAATTGTGGAAAACTGAGAGGTGAATTTCAGTTTTTGAAACATGAAATAAAACTCTTACATAATGTCTTTGAAGAATTGCATCTCCTTTTCATTGTCAAAATGAGAGTGAACTAGAATACTGGATAATATTGAGACAGGTGTTGAGAGACCAAGCGTGAGGCAAAAGTTTGACAAAAAAGTTGACAAAATAAGCATCCAGATCTTGACCAGTTTTGGCTGGAATAGGGCTGTAGATAGCTGAGCATTTTTTCTTTTACCATTGACTTCCTTGTGTGACTGTAGCAAACACCTCTTTTTCCAAGTGAGGCAGGCAATGCAATGTGTATCTATGTTTGCATGTGAATTTTAATTGGTACCACCCTGCATGACTGCAGGATGTGTGAGGCAACAACCATTGGTTGTGACTGCCTTAGAAGGTTTATGCCACATAGAGTAATTAATCAAGGCCATTTTAACCCCTCTTAGTAGATAGAATGAGTCATTTTCTCACGACTGGTCCCTTTCTCTGCCCACTATAGGGACTAGATGGCATCTTCCCTTTGCTATCAACCCATTAACTGTAAACCATTTGCTTTTTGATACATTAGTACCCTCTTTATAATCTCTGTTCCCCTTTTTGACTTTCCTTGAAAGGACAATGTCAAGATAAAAATCAAATATTTACTTTTGCTCATGTAGACAAATCCTTTCTGTGTTACTTATATCACTTCAGATTATGAAATCGGACATGTTTTCAATCCTTTAATTGACCTGCCATCATTTAGGATATTTGCTTTAGTTCTTGTAGTGCTCGCAGCCTGGACAGTGAAGTTGGAAGGAGGGTGGGGAAAGAGAGATTTTGTTCAGAAGTTAGATACCTTTAGTTCTTTTTTGACAGTAGAAACCTTTTTATTAGATGATGGCCCTGAAAGGAACAACCTGACACTATCAGGTACCAGCTGTGAGTAAGCATAATGTAGAATCACCTCCTTAAAAAAGTTATCTTGTTTCTCCGGTCTCTCATTAAAGAACTATAAAGCATAATTTGAGGAAATTTTCCACTTCAGTATTATCCTTGCAAATCTGGTGGGTAAGGTTTCATATTGACGCTTGATGTACATCATATTATGAGAAAACACTATTTGATAGTAAGGATGTGTCATGTACCCTGAAAGCTTCATTTGTGGTAGCCATAAACTGGAAGATCCCTGTTTATTTTAGTGCTGTCACTCTAGCTTTAGACTGATCTATGTTACCAGGTAATTCTGCTAATCCAAAGGATGCCAATCAAAATTTTTACTAACCAGAGACAGAGTCTCTCTTTGAAAGATACTGGAAGTCCCTCTATTTGCAGTCACCACTGGCAGAGAATGGCTTTATGCTCATGTGCTTCAAAGGTGTGATATGGAAGCTACCATTTTTCTACCTTCTAAAAAAGAGTTCTAATAAACACACACAAGTCCCTTTGAGATATTTCGGTTTAGGTTTTACATCAAAAAATTTTTCCTTGTCTTGACACAGACAGGCAGAGCTTACTCCACTGGACTACAGGAGGAATTCATATAACATAGCTTGCATTCTTCTATCATCATACACATAGGGTTTAAACACAGCTTAGAGCTTAATCACAACATATTTCATTGACAGTAGTTAAAATGATTGCTTTTACCTTCTACCTAATGACCGTTGATAGTTAGGCTGTGCTATGCACACGGCAAGGAGTAAATAATGACAGTCTTTTCAATCGCTTGTAATGGCTGTTGTGAAGATTTTAGTATGTTTCCTTTTCTTTCTACTGTGTTTTTGTTGTTATTGTTTGTTTGGAGTTTGTTTGTTTGTTGTTTGTTTGTTGTGTGTTTGTTGTTTGTTTGTTTGTTTGTTTTCTTTCCAAAGGCAGTGGAGATTACAAAATTCAGATGTGACTGTCACTACCTATGACAGTAAATCAGTGATGGAGCCTTGATTACAATCCAGCTCTTCAGATTTTTTGCCTGGTTCTTTAACTAGCTGACAGACAGAGGTGTGTTAACTGCAAGCATGAGATGAGAGGGTGTGGGTATTACTTGTATCTTGGCTTCTGCTTTGTTTGTTGGCCCTGATTGAGTCCATGAGATCATCTGCTTCTGTATCTCACAGCTGGAGAATAAAACCTGTCATCTGCCGGTTTTACTGTACCATGCTCTATGTCCTAGCGACCAAACACCTCTAACCACTTAAAAGTCGTGCTACTGCAACTTCAGTGGTGGGAACCTAAGAAGCTTTTGAGGGAAGATGTCTTAATTTGACTGATCTTTTTAACCAGTTGCTTTCACAGATCAAGTCTTACCCAACCAGTATCTGAGTCTGCACCCTTGGCCACTTGGGTACAAATCTGGTGTGTTAAGAAAGGACTTTTGTAGGAGAGAGACTTACAATTAGAAGTAAAACAAGTGGCTTTTCCCAAATGGATTTCTGAAATGGAAATCATCGTTTTGTTTGACTGTCATTGTGGAGGGAGGGCAAAGACAAGGAGGATGGTTGAAGGGGAGAGAAAACAGTTAAAAATCACAATCAGTATATAACGGCCAAGGCCAGCTGAAGAGTTAAGTGACAGAGCCTTATTCACTCATATGAATTAATAATTGATTCAGTAACAAATCACTAATGTTGCAGTAGTCATGGTGAATAAGATAATAAATGTGTCCTGTCCAGGGAATGCAATGTTGTTAGAATTCAGCTGAAATTATTCATAAATGTGCTACTTTTCCTCATCTCCAACTACTGCTAGTTTAGCTTTTCTTTTTAATCTTCCTAAGCTGTCACATTAGATGGTGGAGCTAGTCACATTCTATATACAGTGGAATATTAAGGGGAACTGTGGAGACATTATGTCAAATTTCAATAGATAATAGACACAAATTGAGAAACAAAGTACCTCCATCCCTTTTTGCACTCCTCATCTAGCTTAATAAATAAATAAAATAGAAGCCTAAAGGCTATTTAATAGCATTCACATGTGACCCCAGTAGATTTTCAGCCTCCTTCTTCTCATCCTGTTTGCACACGAGGCCTCAGAGCTGGGTGGGATATGGAAGGAACTCCATGGACTTCTGTAGCCTTTTCCTAAGATATGCAGGCTCCTGTCTGATGAGGCTCTGAGGTATCTGGTATCTGGCTGGCAGAGAAGATTCACAGCCCCTGCACACCAGTTTGGAAAGCCACCATAGGTCCTCATGTATGTAAACTACACTGTACCAGGGCACCTGTGTGATGGGGGACAGCAAATGAAGGCTTGTGGTGGTGTCTGGGACATCATAAAAAAGGGTGTTATGAATGGAGATTCCCTCAGTGAGCCATAAAGGAGAAGGTGAAGTGAATGGAGCAGGCCTGCAGAAAAGTGCTGAAGAGTGTCATAACTTAGATAATGTGAGCAAAATTTCTCTAGCTTAGCAGGAAAAGTGACACCAAGAACTAACACCTGTGAAAGGAAGCCAGAGAAAAATGATAAATAAGGCATGCTATTTTTTTTGGTAATCAAGGAGTGTAATTGAACTTCGTCATAACTTCAAATTGGTGAATTTTTCATTGCTTGAATTTTCAAATCAAGATTTGGATGACTTCCTAGAAAAGATGCTTTAGCCAAGAGCAAGGTGTTCAGTAAGTGGGTGGAAATTGTGGTATGCGATATCAAGGAGGCAGGATAGAGAAATCTGGCCTTCAGCTCCTTGAACACAATCTTTGAATACATCTGGAAAACTACAACAGTACAAAACAAAAACCATCAGTGTCAGACTGAAAAATAATGGGGAAATTATCAAAGTGCTCAAAGACTGCAAAAAAGGAAGACAGGAAAGGCAGTGCAGAACTCAGTGCTAATGTAAGTAGTCTAGAACAAAAGATAGAGAAAAGTTTTCAGGACAACAGAGGAATAAGCTATAAAACATAGGAGATCTGTTACAGTGAGGAAAACCTGAGGAATCCACATGCCTACAATGTTTAGGTCTTAGTTAGAACTGCTTTGGACATCTTTGAACAGCAATGTAGGTCAGGAAGGCTTCGGTCCTGTTTTGTTGAGGTTCTTGGCACAGAGACAAGCATGTCCCTCTGAGCCAGACAGATGACTAGGGCTGAGCTACAGACCAGAGACATCACCAGAGGACTGCTAAGTACTCTAGGAATACTGTGCTGAGCAAGTGAAAGGAGCACAGGAGAAACAACTGAGCTCTTTTGAAACTGATTTCAGCTCTCCCTTGTTAGACAAGCATACTTTGCTGCTCTGTAGCAGTTGATCCAAAGATCTCAAAGCTTGTTACAAATTTGTCTTTCTGTGCTCCCACCAAAAATGGCTAGTCTTGATTTTCACCTCCTGCTGAGATGTAGTTTGCACCAGGAGCCTCTTGCTACTGTGCAGCAGTGCAGCAACCCATCTCCATCTGGAGATGCAGCGGCCAGAGTGGGTTTATCTGTGCAGCGTGTGATTTCCTCCGCTGGATGCCAGCCAAGATGACATTTTCAGATTGCTTGCTTTCAAAAAAAAAAAACAACACTCCCATGGGGTCCACAATGATCACACAATAAGAGGACCTCCCACCTTCACCTCCCTTTCCCTGTCTCCCTGGGTGCTAGTAGAGAACACTGAAGCCCCGCAGAATGAGCATCTCTCCATCTGTAATCACAGAGAAGACATGCTCTCTCTGCCTCCCCCCTGGGTTATGTAGCCAGCATGGTGGAAGGAGCAAGGGAGCTGTATGTGCCTCTCTGACTGGGAATAATGTCAAAGTGAGGTGTAGGGGGCTGGGGATGGTGCCACATGGCAAATCACATGCAGCATGGCTGTCTTCACATCCTCCTCCAAAAGGCTCTGTGTTTACTCACACTCTTCAGCACACTGCTTCTCTTTACAAGTAAACCACATCTCGCTGAGATGCTTGGGGCTCAGGGACCAGGGTCCACACGTGTGTGTGCGTGTGTCTGTGGATAGGTATGTATGGATATGTACAGGCTGCATTAGACAATGCTTTTCTCCCTCCCTCACTGTTTTAGTATCGTGTAATGGACATGCTCTGCTGCTGAGGCTATGAGGTCCCTTTAAGCGAAGCCTGAGCTCTTTTCCACGCAGCAAGAAGGACAAATGAAGTGAGAATTGAGCTGGAGGGAAGTGGAGAGGACTGGAGTCCTTGGCTGGCTATTTGCCCTATGCACTTGTCCTCCCTTTACTTCTATGTTCCCTCTTTCTTCTGCCACCCAGCCCTCCCCCTTCCCCCATGCACATACACTCCTTTTATTCTCAGTAAGTTATTAAAAATGTAGACATCACTGGCTCCCAGGGTCAATATGTTGTTTTTAAATTTAAACATGAATTTCCATTTCATTGAGCCTTCAGGCCTAATGAGATGTGCTTTGACAGGAGCAGCTAGCTGGAAAAGGCATGATTGAGGGGCGAGCCAATAATATTAACTCACAGCAGAGTGTGCACACACAGCGTTGGAGCCACGAGCCTTGATTTGCTACTATCCAGGGCTCCGGCTACAGCAGGCAAGTATTTCTGCTGCAGGCCCTGCAGTGAAATGTCAAATGCATTTAACCATCTGTGAGCTCTGCTTGCTCGGGCTGGCCCAAGTTGGACAGCCTGAATGGAGTTTCTTTCAGCTGGGATGACAGACGGGGCCAGGAGGGCTCTGGAAGTTGGGCTTGTCAGTTTAGAGGGCATCAGCTAAAACAAAGGGAAGAGCATAAAGCTGTGGAGAAGGCACTGGTATGAGACTCAGAAGATGTAGGCTTCCACTGACTTATGGTGTGACCCAGGCAGATCTCTTCACCTTTCAGGGGAGGATCAGGAAGGGGCGTTTGCATAGCCTCATGTTAGAATCATGGAATCATAGAATAGTTTGGATTGGAAGGGACCTCCAAAGGCCATTTCGCTCAATGCCCCTGCAATGAGCAGGGACATCTTCAAATAGATCGTGTTGCTCAGAGCCCCATTCAGCCTGGCCTTGAATGTTTCCATGTCTCTCCTTTCCCTGTATGGTCAGTGGAGAGAAAGAAGCTGTCTTAGGGTAAAACTTTCAGTGCAGAAACTTGGTGATCTTTCCTGTGGAGAACACAGTTCATTCAACTGAGTTTGTATAAAGCACGTGTGGGAGTATCTGTCCATATTGCACACTGGGAAGAGGCAGAAACCCCAACTGTTTGTCCACAGAGAAGACCCACTCCTTGTTGATTACAGACGGCCCATCTCAACAGCATGAGGAGCGTAGGATCTTCAGCCTGGCTGTGGCAGCAGGCATGTTTGTCCCTGAAAATCACTTTTTCCATGTTTCTGAAAGAAGGCTTATTTGAGAATATCCTTTATAGACAGTATCCTTTACCCCATCCTCCCCCCAGAAAAGTGTTCTACTATTCCTAAGCATTGTAAATCCATAGATCAGCTGTGGTAGAGCAGCAAGGCAAACTTGAGAAAACGGTGAGCACTCATGCAAAGTAAATGAGATAGATCTGATTTTTCCAGCTTCCTACCAGAAAACGCATGACTTGGAAAGGGTGAGAAGAGGACCTCCGAAAGGAGTCTGGAGAAATATTTGGATGTTGTGTCAAAATAAAGATGAGTAAAAATGTTCTATCAAAACTGTGTTTGTGAGTAACTAAGTACTTGACCTAGCAAGGTTTTTATGGAAAGACATTTTTCCCTCTGCCCCCCTGAAAATAGTGATTTAGCATTGATAAATTAAAAGGGGAAAGTGGAGAAGAAAATGAAGTTTTGGCCAAAAAGTTTGTTTGATTTTCAATTAAGAATTGATGTTTCCCCTAGACTGAATCCAACTAAAATGTTATTTTTTTCAGTTTTTCTTTTTTCTTTATCTGAGTATATAAGAAAATCCATTTTCCAGCCAGGCCTAATCCAGACCCCTGATGACTAAAAGTCACTCAGAAGGTCTCTCTCAGGTGTGATTTGTAGGGTTTCCTGCGTTTTGTTGATGCGGAATTAAAATTTAGTAAAGTCTCATGATAGTTTATTGGGTTTGCTGCTGCTGAAATCCACAACGGCAGATGCTGATCTCTATGTGCATGTTTATAAAATATGAAGAAGAAATGCAGCATGATATTAAATGAAAAGTAAATCAGAGTGATAATTAATAATAAAGGCTGCTGAATATTCTGAATCTTTGAAAAGGGTTGCTTTTTTCCCCCCTGGATCCAGTGAGCACTCACTCGTATGAATAACATTACATGCATGAGTAATCCCTTTGAACTCAACGAAACCCAAGTTAAGTATGTGCAGGAGGCCCATGCAGGATTGGGACCAGGAGCTTTAGCACTGAGTTAAGGGAAGCTGTAGTATTATGTTTGTACTGTTGCTTAATTGTAAAGTAGATGTAAATAGTAAGTCATCCCTATTCTAGTCTGTCTAGGCTTGGCTGGAAGAGATACCCTCTTGGTGCCTAAACCCTTCTGGAATCGTGCATTTCTGGCCTTTAAAATGTGATATTTATCTTTCAGAAAGCAAATAACAACCATTGTACGCTTTTTCACACTTTTCTCCTGAGATTCTTCCAAAGGACTTTTGACAACATTAACTGTAGAGACCTGACAACTCCTTTGCTGAGGACAGGCTTTCAAATTTGCCATTTCTCCTTCTCCTCCTCTCTGATTCTCTATATATTTTTCACCTGAATGATGATACTTCGACCTTCCATAAAGCTTCACCTGCTAGAAACATGATTATATAAGAAGCCAGGTTTCCATTTCACATCTCTTCTAGAAATAAATTTCTAACCTGTACAGACTTTAAGAAAAAAAAAATATAATTTATAAAAATCCTGTGTTTTTTGAGGGAAGCAATTCAGTATGTCTTAATGTTTGTTTTTGAGAATACTGGGCCCTCAATTCTCATTTTATAGACAACTCAGTAGATAAAGGGGAAGTCTAATTTAGAGTATTGTGCCCAATATCACATAAATCATCAGTGTTAGAAGCAAGAATAAGAACCGGGAGTACCAAATCCCTTGCTTTATGTCCTGGCTGACACTTGTAGTAGAAGAGACAAGAACCGCAGCAACAGAGATGGTATGAGGATTTGCTGCCTTAACATATAGAACGTTTTCCATAAGCTGAGTTTCATGAGTCAGCATTTTGGAGGGCAATAACTTACAGTAATAAACAGGGAAAGAACACCAAGTTTGTGTGGGTAAATTTGGTTCTAAAGTGAGTGATGTACCTCGTGGTAATCAGGTATAGTTGTGATTTGAACACTTGAAAGCCCATGAAATATGTCCTCTGTTGGATGATTCCAGTTTTTTTCCTATCATTTTTTTTACTTCTTCTTTCCTGCTCCCCTTCCCTCTAGCTTTATCTGCCTTTAAGGACAGGTACCTCAGTGGGGTATTTTGCATTGCCACTACAGAAAAAGAGAATAGAGAGTGCAGCATGGAGAGGAAGAATACAAATTTACCCATTCACTATTGATTTTTGTGAGATGCAGAGAGAAGCTCCTGTGGCCTCTGTATGGAGGCTGTAGGTGGGGAAGAGGGGGAAAATGATAAAGCAGATTCAGGAACAGCAGTTCCATGTAAATTTTTTCCCATCTTCATATTTTTCTTCTCAGTGGAGTCGTGGAGCGGATTCAGGCTTTTCATGTTCACAGAGAATTGGAAGCTTAGATCTCTGACCTTTTTAAAATCCATTTTGAGTCTCATCTTTCAGAGATTTAAACAAAAGATTTTGACCTAAAGGGCCATTGTTTTACACTTTCTGATAGAGGGGATAAGAAGGAGTGAGAGGAAGGACGGCAGAAACAGAGATTATCTGAAATCGGACCTGCTGATTCTGGTGGTAATTTTGCAAGTGGGAGAGGGAGAGAAAGACCTGTAAAGGACGCAAGCTGCTGCTTTAAACCTGTAGTGTGAAATGAGGCAAGAAGATTTGGGGTACAAACAGAACCACTATTGAGATAACACTTGTTATAGTCAAGCTCAGTGTTAGAACAAAGGATCCTCCTGATTCTTCATTGCTACCATAATCGACTGCTTTTAGTGCTTTCATATTTAGACCCTGAAGAAATGTCTCACTCTGTAGAACCTCAGAGAGGGACAAGTTGTGTGATCCTACCATTGGGCATGGTGGGACCTGAAACCACTCAACATCTTAGCTTGAAATCCCCTTTCTTGATTGTGATTTTTTTTTTTTCTTGCAGTCCTTTTAACTTGAACATTAGTGGTAGATACAGAGCAGATCCCTCCCCAAGTCTTCTTTACATACCTTCTCTCTCATTTTTCTTTCAAATTATTTTATTTCTGTTTGGAGCAGATTTTGTGTTGTTTTTTGGCAAACAGACAGCATTAAGTGCTTCACATCCCTTCTTTTTCCTACTGACCCACCCAAATACCGACCCACTCAAAGAATTAAAAATGGAAATACCCTGATAGGGAATCCTCTATAGCTGGAAATGCTGGAAGAGGATTTGTCCTTTAACTGCCCACTCTAGACAGACCTTTGTGATAAGGAAATATGCTATCATTGGGTTTTCATCTCCGTTCTTCTTCTTCAGTAGGAAACATTAGTGGGTGTAAAAGAGACATCTTACACACCAGACGCATAAGGAGGAGGAATAATTTGCTTCTCAGCGAGGCCGTGTGTGAGGGACTCACCCCAGATTGCAGAAGGGACTAGAGGTCTGCTCCCTCTTGCTCTCACTTGCCCAACTGCTGTAGCCTGTAGCATGTGTGAGTGCATTCAGTAAACACCCAGGTTGGCTCCAGTTGGAATGGTCTGGTGGGAGGAATGGAGTGAGGCAAACCTTCATTTTGCTTGGATTTGAGCAACGTTTTTGGTCTTGTTTCAAAAGAAAACACAGCTTATTCAGTTACACAGTCCACCCACATCTGTTTGTTCACCTGCTTCCGTGCTACCCCCGTTTCCATCAACGCCCCCCCATGATATTTTTAACCTATCAGTTGGTTTCAACCACACTTTAAAAAAACCCTGCATTTTTAACGATAATTGCAGTTCCACTAGTTGTACAAAAACCAGCAGAGAGAAAGGATACAAATGTATTTCGCTGCTGATGAGATGGTGGGCAGAGTTCAACCAGGGCAGCGGCTGTCAAATCTGCACCCACATACCGGCCAATGCAAATGGTGTTCACCATGCCCTGCTTTAGCTACAGGGTTCACAGGTCTTTGGACACAGTGGAACTCATGGAAGAGGCTGGATTATCAAGATGGAAAAGCATGGGAGACCTAGAATACAAACCCGTAGCAAGCCGAGCTTCATTAAGTTTGGCTTCACACTTTGAGAAAGCAATTAGTATTTCCAAAGCTTTCACAGTATAGGGAAGGTGTGCCACTTGACTTAGAAAAATGCTATGTCCTTGAAAAATACCAGTGTCATCGAAAGACACAGGATATGTTCAATCAGTCCTGAGTGCATGGAGGCAAACAGAAGAAAATTTAACCAGGCTCCACTAAAGCAATAACTTCGGGATAGTTTGGAGTAGACATGTTAACATCTAAATATAAGGCGTAAGTTGCTCCAATGAGGAGTAGAAATCTTCTCCAAACAATATCACAATGTGGAACCAGTTGTTGCATTGTGAAAAATCAAAAAGTGTTCCTGGAGTGGGATGCATGAATAAATAAATAAAAGTATGAGGCAAATTTGTACTAGGCAAATTTCCATAGAAGGAATCTATGGTGACCCTCAGATATGATTACCCACATAAACTATTTCTGAGAAATTTCCATAATTGCTGATATCCAGAGGATAAGAGGCTCTGGCTAGGAGGGATTGACTTGTGTTCTTTCTTATCCTTCATCCATAAAGATCACCTGATTACTGTCTGAAATATGTGCTTGGCTAGAGGAATCATTAGTTTGGTCTGGCACTGCTGTTTTCATTATTTCGTCCTCATTTGTTGGGTATTCTGAGTGCTACTAAGGCAAGGAGTGAAGCTTGAACCAGGATTCATTGGGAAGGAGTCATGGACAGATTGACAAAGCTGCTGTGGGATGAGAAACTGATAATTGTGGCCGATTTATTATGACCTTTCTAAACAGACATTGAAACCTTATATTCAAGGGGGAAGACTTTAACCCTTTAGCAAAGAATAAAAATAGGATATTTTGAAGTATGCAGAAAATTTCCTCCTGGTGACATGCTTTCCTTTGGGTCTGATCTGAAAGCTGTGCGTTCTCCCAGGTGTTAAGCTTCAAATAACAGAAAAATGTGCAGGGAAAGAAGGTACTTTCACACTTCAAAAAAGCAGGACAACTTTCCACCAGGGAGCCAGCAAGTGGGTCCCTGCACGACCTGCAGAGGTGTGTTTAAAACAAATGAGGCAGGTTAAGAGAAAACTGCAGTGATTACATCCAAGGGGCCAGGTGTTCCTTATGTATAATAATCTGGTTATTACAACAGTGACATCAGAAGAGTTTCACTGATTTATTCTGTCTGTGGGTCCACCCAGTTGTTTCGCTGTGAAAACAAGAAAAACTTGATAATAAGGTATTCTCACACCATAAAATATTTCAGTACTGCAAAGCTATCTGAAATCTCTAATTATTTGGAAAATCTGGAGTGATTTGCTTAAGAAAGGCAAAAATATGTAACTTGATAAGAACAGTAACAGATTTCCTTAGGGTCTGATGGCAATTGTAGTCTTTTATGTACAGATGTTGCTGAGATTTTGGGGAGAGAGTGGAAATTGTTGCTTACTTAGCGTGTGAATGGGGAAACTGAGGCAGGTAAAGTTTAAGTGACCTCCTGGAAGAAGTTTTTGATGAAAAGAAACAGTATTTCACTGTGTTTAGAGTCTTCTCTCTCACTGTTTTGGTTAAATATATTTTTCTTTCCAAATTCAAGACGGAGTTATTTTGATAAGAACTCAGTGGGAGAGACTTACCACTTGCAGCACACAATGACGAGGACCTATCAAGTAACTCATCAGTGGTAATCCAGTGATTTCCACTCCTTGCCTTAGTAGCACTCAGAATACCCAACAAATGAGGATGAAATAATGAAAACTCATCACTTGTAATCCAGTGGCCCCAGCCCACAGCTTTTCCATATACTGTTTGTAGTCAGGATTGCCTTTGTTCCTGTGGTGCAGCATACTTCATCCTACCCTGCAGAACACAAAGCTGGTGTAAAAAGTGCAGCTATTGCCTGCCCAAGATCAAGGAAGGATGGTAAACCTTGTGCCAGACAACATGGATGGTATAACCTAACATGAACAGTTTTTCCCTTCTTCTAGGATAGATAGATATACCTGCTGTGAGTGTCTGTGTTGGTCAGATATCTAACAGGAAGAAAAGAGACTGGCTCATCTCCATGGCTCTTCTGAGCAACAACTTCTTTTTGACTGCAATGGACATAGTGTTCTGTCTGGTTTCAGCATCCAGGGTGCAAAAATTGCACTCTGCCCTTGCAGACAGGAGCAGGAGAGATGATTTTCCCCATTAAGATTCTGAAATCTGCATGATTGCTTTAACCTGTGATGGCAAAACAGTCAATGGGATATTTGTTTCACCCACAGCTGCCAACAGAGGTGGTGGGGAAACAGGGATGGGCAGCAGAGAATAGGTATCTTCCAGCTCCCTTTCCTTTCCTTGCTTTCCCCAAATGCCAACTCAGACACCTCCATGTAGCTGCTGGGACACTTGCAGAAGGACAGTGAGGGTTCCAGGCACAGACAGGGTTGCCCAGAGCACCCTGAGAGCATGTCAGAGGAGCCATGTCTTTTCTTGTCTCAGTCTTAGATTCAAACACAGCTCATCCACAGCAAGTGGGATGTTCCAGCAAGGATAGATTTTGACAAATCTTGCATTGCAGAAAGAGGGGATTTTGACAACAATTCTTTTTTTTTCTTTTTTTTTTTTTTTTTTTTTTTCCTGGGGTTAAAGCAAAAAAACAAGCCAGTAGTTTGGGACACTGAAGTTTGAAACAGGAGCTTATCATGAACACAAAATGAAAGCACATGACAGTTACTTTTATCTATTTGTCTTCATTTCAGTGGATTCCCCCTTCACCCACTCCCACCCTCCTCCCATCCTTTTCTTTCGGGTGAATAGCAGTTTTTGAACAATCTCTTTATAGTTGCCAGCTCAGCTCTTTTGCTTTTGAGCCATATTTATCACTTGTTTCCTGATTTCTTACAAAAGAGTTCTGCTGCCTTTGAGTTTTAGAGAGGGGTCTATCTTTTCTGCAAGAAAAGGAAGAAAAAGCACAGGAAAGCTGTTTGCTCAAAATCTGGAAGAGCTTCCCCTCACCTTGTTGCTCTCATGGACATTTTCCCAGCTCTCATTCAAATTAAAATATTTCTTTCTGTCAGTCCATCTCTTCTTGCTCTATATATCAGCTTTACATTACAGATAATCATTATTGAGAAAATCCTAGTACAGTGCACAAGTTGGAAGGGGTCTTGAGAGAGCATCTGTTCAGTTGTACAGCAGGACCAGGCGTATCTAGTTGATGGATAATTAGAATCCAGCAGTCTATGAGTAGATCCATCAGAAGACTTGGATCTCCAAACTGCTGCTGATGACACTGTCCTTAAGATGGACTGGGTTCAGCTACCGCAGCTGCCACCTCAGAAATACCTTGCCCAGACCCACAGTCTCTCTGGCTCAGGCTAATAGATGTTAACCCAGTTGTTCTGGGTTTTATTTCCAAATCATGCCACATTTGTTGTTGACAGTTGGCTTGCCCCGAGAGGACCAGGCAGTGCCTGTTAGTGGAGTGAGCCCTGGGACTTGACACAGCACAGAGCACAGTGGGTTTCTCCACTGGTTGTTGTGGTATGGAGGCTTTTATCTACCCTGACACAAATGCTGGAGCAGCAGTTCTCAAAGGACAGTTTTGGGAACTGCAGCTAAGGAGCACATCAGTGGAAATGTGTGGGAACTCTTGATCTGAAGAGCAGCATGAATTGTGGTCTTAAGCCCGCAATGGCATCCTGGGAGAGAGCAGAAACTTGCAGACCCCTAAAGGGACCTGGCCATCCCAATCAGTGAGAAATTTAACCTAGCTGCAGAAATAAACCCTTTCCTTGTGTTGTGGTGTGTTTCTGAATGCATCCGAAGCCCTGTAAGGCCCCCATTTGGGCCAAAAAGGAACAGAGAGAGACAGGGAAACACAGGTATTTAATTTTCCTTTGAGCCCATCTTCTCTAATACATATGATTTACCTCCCAAATTTTCTATGGAGGCTTTTTAGGTGCAGAAATGCTGAGTCCCAAAGATGATAAATCACTTAGTATCAAACAGTGAGGAGACATAGAAAGAACCCACGTGTCCTGACTTTCCCCAACTTTTCATGCTTTTCACCCTGTTCTCTCCATTTCTGCAAAGCAGTTGTGCACTGATGTGCATGGGAACTGCAACACTTTATACTCACTGAATGCAGCTTTTAAATTTGGGCCTGCCTGGTAGACCTTCCTCTTGAGTCCCTGCAATTTACAATTCCTCCTCTCCACATTTAATTGTGTTTGTAAATAACCAGTATATCTTTTGGTGGAAAAAAATAAAAGTGCAAAGGATCTGCTACAGGATAGATTTGTAAACTAAATCTTTCTTCTGAAAAAAAGGGATAGAGAGGAGGAGTAATTTGGTGGTTTATTTCCTACACAATTAAAAAGCTCTCATACTGCTGTAAATAAAACTCCAGTAACCATAGTCAGCTGCCACCATGCAGAAATCACTGATTTTGAGTCTGACCAAAACTGTCCTTTTGCAGAACTCATTTATTGGCACCGCACCAAAACAGAGCTTGTGGGGTAGAAGCTGGCTGTTTGCTTTGTGTCTTGCCTGTACAGCACCCAGCACAGAGATTTTCTAATTCAAAAGGAACATTTTGAGGATGTTGTAATGGTAAAATATGCAATTATGTGTTGGGTGGTAGGTCATTACTGTGTTGACTGTATTTGTTCTTTAAGCAGCCGGAGAGAAGCCAGTATATCCCAATAGCTAAGAAAGGATTTGCACGCCTGGCTGGGGATCTCAGTGCTTTATCTGCTCCAGTGAACCAAGCCTCCAACTCCCTAAAATGCAGAGAAATGCAGTCACTCAGGACTTTTTTCTTTGTCACTGAGTTGCATGGTCCTGGACCAGAAGGGAATTTAAGGGGAGAAGGGAGGAACTGAGCCTAGGTCTAGTTGTTCCCTAGGGTAATATGCTCAGTAGTTCCTCTTCCTAACATTAAATCACTTCTTTTATTTATTCATTTATTTATTTATTTATTTACTTACTTACTTACTTACTTTTTTATGTATTTATTTATTGAAATTTAGTCAGATACTGATGAAAATATTATGTTCTCTGTTATATTTCCTCCCACACACCCTTCACTCTCCCACCTGCCTCACTCCTAGCTGCTTTTTGTGGTTGAAAACAAGAAAAAGTGAGAGGGAAAAATCATATATCTGTAACTGGTATGAGGCTAGGATATCTTTATTTTCATATGAAGTTTCAGAGTGCCAGTTCCTGTCAGCTGAATATCATGATGGAGGAACCAACCTGCAGGAAACCTATCCCATGGGCTATGGAGGGATCCTTAGACAGTATCAGTAGCAAGTTTACGATACGTATAGCAGAAAGTGTCTCATCCTATATTTTTCTATTTTGAAATCTTCTCACCAGTGAGATGTGCACAAATTGGAGGGAGTTCAGACAAGAGCCACAAAAATGATGAAGGGCCTGTGGAGAGCTGACTTATGAGGACAGATTAAAAGAACCAAATACGTGTAGCTTGGCTAAGGGATGACTGAGGGGAGGGTGAGGAAAGGAAGGTGATATTTATCTCCATATATTTGCAAGGATGTAAATTCCAAGGCAGGAGATGAACTGCTTATGATGGTACAAAGGGAGATTTACTAGAAGTTGTAGTAGCAAATTAAGCAAATGAAATTTTCAGCTGAATGTCAGGAGAATTTTTTTAAGGGTAAGATAATGATGATAAATATTTATATAGAATTTTTATAGCGAGAAGGGGCAAATGATACCAAACTGCCTCCTGCATCTAGTGTTTCTAGGCAATATGAAAGGATTACTTTCTACCTTGTCTTGCTATTTAAGAAAAGGCTTATTATAGAGAAGGGAAAATTCTCCTTCCAATGTGTGAAGTAGAGATGGGTAAAAATACTTGTCTAAGCATAAGTGGCCTTAGCACCCTAGCAATAGCACAGCTAGACCTTGACCATGTTGCCTGGTCAAGTACTCCCTAAGTCAGTTGTTTGTCACCTATTGCTGATCTTTCTAAAGAGAAACAGATTGGTGGAGCCTTTTCTTAGGCAGTTCAAGCACAAGATGTGTCTGTCTTCTCATGGCAGGGATTGTAAAACTCAATATTTAGTCGGTATATGAAGCCAGCATCTGTGCTTTCCAGCCTGGGATCAACTCACTACATGGCTCTTGATTAGTGCTCACTGAACTTAACATGAATTTTCCAAGAGCAGCCCAAGGAAAGATTTCGTCTTACCTGGGTGGTGGAAAGCCAGTGGTTGAGGACCTGGAGGCCTGAGATAGGAATGCCAGTATTCTGGTAACAATACCAGAATGTGCTTTGTAAGGGACAATCCCATACAAGTCTGATGAGACTAAGTAGGACAGGAAGCACTAGTGTCTTCTGTCTCTCATATCAATTACAGTGACCCTCATCTGGTGCCCACCAAAGCCACACTGGAGTCTTTCACTTGACTTTGTCAAGTAATGGGGTATCCCAAAGGTCTTCTGATCTTTACGCACTCTGCCAGAGAAATATTTCACACGACTCAAGACAAAAGCAGGGTGGGTTTCTCTTTATCTTCTTTTTTTTTTTTTTTTTTTTAATGCACTGTTCAGTGTCTGGAACCAAAAAAAAAAAAAAGTATTGTCAGATGTGTAAATGCAAATTTAATGAGTGCTTAAAAAAATCCCTTCAAATCAATGCAAAAATATTCCACCATGGAGTCATTTTGATTTAAAAAAAAAGAGGTGGGGGGGAAGAGGTTGCCTGAAATAAGCAAAATTTCTAGCTAATGGGAATCTCATTCATTATTTAATCCACTCCTTATCTGAAATGTACAAAAAATGGAATCTAATATGGCGTATGTATGTTGTTGTCTTAGCAAAAAGACGGGGGCAAAGGCCTGCAATTTCACTTAATATATTAAATCCTACTGCAGGCTTTGAGCCAGATTAATAACTCTAGCGAGCTAGAAAATCCCAATATATATATTTTCTAGCTCCATGCATGATGCGGCTTGATTCATAAGCAGCTCTACCGCTGGGCTTTATTAAATACAAATAAAATATCTCTTCTATTGCAAAAGCCCACAAGGTGACAGAAAGAGGAGAAGCGACTGTCCTTGCTAGTTAAAATGCATTTTCTTTGGCTTCTGCCTCCTTACTTCAGCCCCAAAGTCCCAAGTCCCTGGAATATTTATACAGACATAACCCTGTGCATAGAAACCAGGGGGATAGACTGAAAGGAAAGAATTTGTTCCCGATCACTGGGGCATGTTTGTGGAAAAGACCCTGCAGTATTTCTACCCTCCGGTGGACACGACTCAATTTTATGCCCACTCAGGAGAAGTGTTGCAGCAGCCCAGCGAGGTCCCTTGCAGTCTGGGACAGCTGCTTTGTGGTTGATTTAAGTGATGAGCCACCAAACAGCTCTCTGGCAGCTCTGCCACAAAACTTGGGCTGTTGCTTTGTTTGCCAGGCATCATTTCTGAAGCCCAGGCTTGGAAAGCAAGAATAGTGTCAGGGAACTCAAAATCATCAGGCTGGTTTAAAAATCATGAGATTGAAACTGGGACGTTCAAGAGGGAGATTATGTGTATTTTAAGGTTGGTTTGCAAGCCTTTCTTTGTGCATGCAGTGACAGTAAAACAAAGGACTTAGGAGAAGAAAAAACCCTAAAATTACACTGGCAGCACAGATCCTGCCTAAAACTTGCGGCACCAGTTTGGGCAATCAGCCCTGTTCCAGAAAATACTTGAAACACGTGCAGTACATCTAGCTGAGGATGTGCTTAAATGCTGTCCTGAAGAGGGAAGGATTTACTCACGTACTTACCTCCTTTGCTTTAATCTGGGCCTCTGTGTGCACAATATGTAAGACCAAATTCTTGGGGTCCCTAAAGCAGTAAGTGGACAGAGCTTCTCAGAGGATCAAATTCGATTCTTTTGCAACCCATTGTTTCAGTATCTCACAATGCCAAAAAAAAAAAAAAAAACAAAAAAAACCCCAAAAAACAGAAAACAAAACAAACCAAACAAACAAAAAAAAAAAACCAAAACAATCAAACAAAAAAACCACCATTAATATGGCTGGAGTTTAACAATGATAAACCACTGCATAGGACACCAGCAAAAGTCTGGGAACACCAAACTTTCTGCTGAGGTAGATACAGTACAAATATGTAGGAGATGGATCCTGCCCTGTAGATATTAGGATCTAGGCAGGTAAGTGAAGTAGTGAAGTATTATCTGTTCTACAGTGAACAAGCAGAGCTGACCTGATATAGGGCAGGCAAGAGGCTATGAGTTAAAGCACTTTGGGGGAAGATGGTGCCCTCTTAAAGTCTAATTAAAGCCATTGCTTCATCTTTCTAAAGCAAATCAAAAAAATGATATCTTATTTAGTTTATTCCTCTGGAGAAAATGGAGCTTTAAGTGTACTGAAACAGGATAAAATAACATCCCAAATGTAATTTCCCAACCTTTTTGTTTTGTTTTCTTCTTTTTTTTTTTTCTTTTTAACAAAAAAGAAAGAAAAAAATAAAAAAAAAAAAGCCACACATGGATGACCAAAGAGGGTTGTCTTGTTTTGTTTTAATTAAAGGAAGAAGAAAAATGGGGACTTAGTGCTACAGGTTATCAGATATCTGGCAGTGAGATAAGAAAGTAGGGGGGTTTATTGCTTCTGTTGATTTTACTTAGTTTTGGGGGGAACAGGAAATATTTGTAAAGTTATTTTTAAATCCACATTAGTAACGCGATGGATTTTTCCACTCACTCCTGGCGCAGGCCCAAGGATCCCAGTCCTAACTGCACTGAGCGGATGGCAGCAGAGTCCAAAAGGACCAAGGATGAGGGCATGGTGCAGGAGGGACTGTTTACTGTCCGGGTTTGTAAGGCATGTGTCTTGCTTCTGGTCAGGTGTTGTCCATGAAGCTGCCCTGGTGTGACTGCAGCATCACGTCAGGAGTGGATAACATGAAGAGGTTTGAGGCTGACATGGGCTGCTCCAGTTCTACTCCACAGCTGGGCCAGTCCTGAGGACTGTTGTTGCTGGTCATTTATTATAGCGTGCATTGCCACAGGAGGAGGAGGTCCTGTTTGAAGGTAAAAGACCTGGAGCGCTTAGTGCTTACCACAGGCAAAATGAAAAGATGGTCCTTGACTTTAACTGCTCAGAGATGTGAACGCCGGAGAGAGGCCACAGCAAACAGATGGAAGGGAGAGCAAGGTAATATAAAGCAGATTATGATTTGGTTGGGAAGTTGCAGTGATAGCAGACCAGCTGCCTCGTGGGTGTTGAGCGGTTTGGAAGTGTCACTGCAAAGGTGAGTTTCAAGGAGGGATGGCGAGGCAGACTCTGCAGTAGATGCTTCTGATGTTGGCAGGACTTTCACATCCCTGGTACACAAAGGTCTCTGGACAGTAGAAACAGCTGACATAGCTCTGGGGTTAAGCCAACACCACCGTGCTGTTAGGATGTTTATCTGAACCAACAGTCGCAAAAGTCTCTCCCATGCCTACCTCAATATTAAGGACTCAGAGGCTTTTGAGGGCAGAAGGCATCATTTCTCCTGACCTTCTAGATATAATAGAAGCCATGGGACTACAGTGATTCCTGCACCAGGCCACCATCACTTGGGCTGAATCCCAACAGCTCTCAGAAAAGCATGCAAGCCTAATAAAGAGCCTTCAGAGGACCTGGTGTCTCACTTATAGAGGGCCTGTGTACATGGTTGCACAGCACGTGAAATACAGTAAGGATATATTCTGCGGTTGCTTTTTTTATTGTTAAAATGGGTATAAAGGCCTTTCTAAAAAGCTCAGGGTTTTTGAGCACAAACATGTGTACTGCAGAGGCAGCATTTGAAGGCTAATTTTAAAAATTCACACTGGACACTGGGCTGAGATGTGCCCTTTAAATGATGGTCAGTGACCCAGGAAGAATTTCCTGAGTGCAGAAGGACCTCGGCACAATGATTTCATGTCTGCAAGTGTGTAGCTAAGCAGTTTAAATGGAAATAGTACAAAGGCTATATTGCTTTCCTTTGGATTGCATTTAAAGTGCTTATGCTGTGCTTCAAATGCTCATGGTTTTACACAAACTTAGGTTCAGCAGAAGCATTTCCAAACTTTAAAAATAAAAGGTCAGTAAAATTCCAAATCCTTATTTTAATTTATGGTGTGTGGGTTTTTTTTAGTTTGTTATTGTTGTGTTTAAAAAGCCATGTTACCTCTTACTCTTTGATTTCCCTTATATAGTCCACTACACTCAAAGATTCCACTGTTATCACAGTTGGCTGGGAGCATAAGCAATAGCTTTAGTGAAATGAAGAGGACTCGGGAGCTGGGTTTTGTCTGTGCCATAGAGTTGCTTTGGGAGCCCTGAGTGGGACATGAGAACTTTATGAAAAGGAGGAGTTGGGGAAAGGGGTGGTATTTGATTTCACAAATTCATTAGCTATCTTGTCTATCTGCATGCATGTGAATAGAAGAATATGTTTTCTCCTGGAAACAGTGCTGAACACAGCAGATTCCTCATCATTTTTGGACACTCTGAATGGATCTGGAAAATAAAAAATAACTACAAATCATAGGAAAGTTTAAATTATCCCCAGAAATGATGGAATTAACTGAGACCGATGTTGTCAACATTCTTCTAAACTCCCTCATCCATTACAAACCCTTTTCTCTGTTGAGATCATGTCTGTCTAGTTTGTAAGCTCTGAGTACACAGTCCAAAACCACATTGTTTCAGGCACTGCTAAGAAATTGTTCTGGAACTAGGACAGAAAATTGATCAGTCCGTTTTCTCTGTTCCAACTTAAGGGAAGAGTGAAGCAGTAAATAGCGTTAATGCTGAAAAGTGAATTAGATTTCTAACACTGTTTCTGGTTTAATAGTTTTTTCCATTTGCTAATAGCCCAGATAATAGCAACTGCCCTTCAATAACATGTGTTGTTTTGTTTGTATCTTTCTTCTGACAGCATCTTTTTAAAACAACATGTTACAGCTCATTCATGAAATAGTTATTAATTCTGTGCTTGTTTGTTTCTTCAGGCAAGCTAAGTATGTCCTTGTTAACAGTGGCTGTCAGGCATTGTGTACCTGCAGGCTGTGCTTAGCTCCTTTCATTTAAAGGCCTCTCAGACAATTAAAATTGCAGATAGATATTTCTGGTGCTTTGGGATAGGAGTCTCAGATCCAAATGCCGATTTCACTGTTTTGATTGGAAATCAGAGCTCTGTGAGACTGGTGGCAATGTCTACTCTTTCCATGCACTGGCTGAGCTATAGGCAGGAACAGGAATGTCCCTTGAATGCTGAGGATGCTGAGCCAGATTGGAGTCTGAGCTCTACAAGCGGGATTATTTTGGTATCACCTTTTCCAAAGCTGCTAATTTATTCATCTCACAAATTCCTCCTTAAGTATGCTTTTACCCTCCACACTGTTCTTGTCAATTCTAGCTTTCTTATCTCCTCATTGCTGTATCTGAACACTTCCCAATAGTGTCCTAACCAGCTGGGCTGTTATATCACCTGTAGCTAATTTTCTTTATCATCATCTCCTCAGCAGAGTGAGTGGGTTTGTGTTTTGATAGGGTTTGTTTTGTTTCTGCCTTTGCAATCCATGTGCTGCTCTGTTTGAACATTTGAGGCAGGAGCTTAAATTGGCAACAAGAAATTGGTGTGTCCAGAATGCTCCTTTGTTCCTGCATTTGTTCCAAAATACTATATTTGTCTTGAAAATTATGGTTCCCTGTTAACTTACCCATACGGAGAAAAAGTCTGTCGGGTTTTCATAGCTTGTCAAATACAGTCCATAATGTACAGCATTAGGTCTCTTCCATGTGCATAGTCAATGTATTTGAGGTGTTTCCCATGTGTATTTTGATGATTAAGTGACAATCTGTGATTTGGGGCTGCGTAGCAAACTCGTTTTCTTCCATTGCACCAGTCTTCCCAGCCCACCCCAACAGTCTGTTTTATCCAGGCATTTCAATGCCTAAATTATTAGCAAACTAGGGCAGACATCATTTACTTTCGGGTGTCTATTCAGTACTTTTCCCAAGTATTTAATCTTAGTTTGGTGACTGCAAAGCTACAGTAATTTGTAATTGCAATTACTGAGTGGTGACAGTTAAATGGTATGTAATAAGAGCCTTTTAGCTACATACTGAGTTTTATCCTAGTTTATCACTGACATTTCATTCAAAGAATAAATCTCATAAAGTTTTGGTTTTGTAGATATAGCCAGCTAGACCAGAAATGTTTGCAGAAGAGTGCTACTCAGTCATTTCTGACACTGTATCCTTGACAAGATACATGTTTAATTATAATATTTTCTTTTAATGTATTTGGATAATTCGAAGACCTATGAACTTTTTTTTTAAAGCTGCTTAAATTCATTTAAGGTAAGTGAATGTAACTTGGAATTGTTACTTATTTGGATCACAGAATATCCATCTAGCTTTTTTGTCAAACAAAATACCCTTGTTTGTAACTTTAAAAAAGAAACTGATGAAAATGACATGCAATAATGATTTCTTATGTGTGTCCTCAAATCCATTTGAAGAGCCGAATTCCTTTTTCTGTGACAGCATGGAAAGCTTGTAAACAGTCGCTGGATGGTAGAACTCACAGTTATCTAGGTGGAAAAGAACCCTTGCTATATATCGCTGGGCATCACTTCTCACCCCTCCTCTGTTAGGACAGTTGTGTCTGTTCAATGTTTTGTAAGACTGGCTTACAATCCCAGTGCACACAATTCTCACTTAACAGATGTTTTGACTTGCTGGTATTTTTACCCTTTTCGGGTCTGTATCTCTTCCTTTGGTTTGAAACGTTTCTGAGTTTGGAAGCAAAGACTCCTGCTGCAGGGATGCCTGTGTCCCACATCCCCAAGTGAGCCATCCCTTCCATGTTCTGCAGGGAAGTGAACAAAGCTTGGCAAGGAGATGAGTGTGGGAGAAAGTTTATGAAGAGCAAGTGGGATGTTTGATAAATTACTGGTGAACATATTATTTGTTGTACCATGATTGTGATTAGTCCAGACATCACCCTGTTTTGTGTTGTTTTGTTTTGTTTTGTTTTGTTTTGTTTTGTTTTGTTTTGTTTTGTTTTGTTTTGTTTTCTGGAGGTTATTTCCTCAAGATTAAGCAAAGCATAATAGTGTGATGGAGTTGAAGTTTATAGCGAAAGAGGTTAGAACATTCATTAAACTTTTCTGTATCTATCTCACTCTTCTTGCAAGACAATTTCTTTTAAAGCCAAAGCCAGATACTTGAATGAAAAATGACCGCTCTCCTTAGCTCTCCTATCCACCGCATCTCATGAAAATTGACCTCTCCATTAGATCAACTGATCAGTGGAGCATAACCCAGGTTTAATGGCCGTCAAAGAGAAAACCTATTTAGTTTCAGCTGCTTTGACAGGAGTACATCGCAAGACTTTGAGGAGACCGATCAGATGAGTTTTTTTCTGGTTGTTGTGCCAAGCCTTTCTAAACTTCAAGTAATGATCTCTCACAACTGTCCCTGTGCTACTGGTTCTTTGTGCTAAAAATAAGTTACTGGGTTTTTCACAGGAGGTGCTGTCAAAGCCTGGACTTATGTGTATGCATGAGGACTATCATGTTGCCCTTTTGTGGTACAGATAAGGGATCTATCCTTTCTTCAACCTGCTGAAAGTCTTGCATTTGTTTTCAAGTGTCAAAGAGGCATCACTGAGCTGAAATACCACAATTTTCTCAAACTGTTGTCTTCTAGATGTATAATTCCTTTCCATCACAGAGTGAGTTTGGAGTTAAATAAAATATTTCACATACAGTAACTATTTTTTTTTTTCTTAACTAGTACCATACACTTCTGCTTCTTTCTGAAACTGATCTTTGCTAATGGAATCCAGTCTTGTCCACTGCAAGAACTGCAGTAGTATGTTAGGAAAGCTGGCAGGCTTGTTAATTTTTTGGTAGAACAGAGTTAAATACTTAGATAAGGAACCATATAGAAGGTTTGGGAACCTCCAGTCTAGTATAATATGGATAGACTGAGCAGATAGGGATTGTGTTTTCCTGTGGGTTTATGATCAGCGTTCCTCATGAGTAACCTGAATGTATCCTAACCTAGATCTACATGGCAGTGTAAGGTTTCAGTGCAAAGTACTTGTTAATCTACACTGGTTTCAGTTCATAAGAACTCCTGGTTATTGGTGAGGGGGGTTTGTTTGTTTGTTCATTCTGCCTTGTTCCTTCTACTGTTGCATCTCTTTCCAGTGTTCTGATGTAGTCTGCAGCTCCCATGATTTTAGGACAGGGTACAGGTTAAAGAAAAAAAAATAAAAAGAAGGTACAATTCATTTGAGACCTAGCCTAAACATTCACCATTCTTGTTCCAAGGTTATATGTGTGTCTCCAGACTCTAATCCAGTCAAACTCATTGCCATACAAGTACAGCTGATAATAAGTTTACAGCCTTTAAACACAAAAGAGAAAACTGCATGAAGAAACTAGTAAATAAAATAAAGAAAAATGTAAAGAGAGAGTAATCTGAAGCTTCTAACTGCATGACTTAAACCAACCTTTTAATGATTAGGTGTTAGGAGGAAAGTTTCCATGGGAACATATTATCTCATCATTCTCTACTTCAGTGTTCCTAGTGTCCTCAATTGAAACAACTGGAACTAGATTAATTATGTTATTATATTTGTTTTTCATTTTATGAAACTTTTTGCTGTGTATGTTTCAACTGCAACACCAAAAAGTCAGTCTCTCTCTCCTCCTCTTTCTTTCTTGGCCCAATGAATGTTTAATTATTTATACAAGTGGAATATCTCCAAGAGAAGAGAGGGAGAGAAGGAGGGAGGGAATAAAATGGAGATACACTATTTTAGCTTTGCTGGTGTGGAGTTGATCCCAGTCTTATAATGAATATCAGCCTTTTTGTACTTGATTATTTACTAGTTAGGGGGAAAAGAAAAAAAAAAAAAAAGAGAGAAAAACCATGAACCTCTGGTAAATAATTCAGGCTCCTCCATCTGTGAAAATGTTGGATTTGGCCTAATTTTCCTTATAAACAAAGACCATCATCTGCTCCAGAAAATAAAATCTGCAGAATTTAGGTTCTGAAGGGGCATTTTTTCCCTTCTAAGATCTGACATATTTTTCTGCACATGCACACAATTAAAAAGCCCAAGCAGGAAATTATAACAGAAAATCAGGCAAGCTACCTTTTGTCCCTGTTTCTGGTAAGATTTCAGCCACTTAGGGCTATGTTGTTGAAATACAGGTCGACAGGAAAGGAGTTGTTGAGTTTTGCCAGGTTCTGTCATTCAGTGCCTAAATCCTTTTGGCTGCAAATTTCAGATACCTGATACTGGCCCAGGAAGGAGACTCTATCATCAAGAGTTGTGGTGGTGATTTTAGAAGGAAAAGAGGTAACTCCACTTTGGTCTGTATCCTGTGTTGCACAGAATGGCCAACTCTTTCAAATTTAAAAACCTTATGATGAGCAGTTTTTGCAGTCCCAGTCCTTTCTGTAGATTTAGTCTTCAGAACTGTAGAGAGATGCCTGGGTGCAAGTGTATGTTGCTATTTGCAGTTCACCTGAAATTAATGGATTCATAGAGGCTAGCTGCAGGCCTGAGAAGTTTGAGATGGAGGTGTCAGATAGTAAAGGGCTAAGGATTAGGACTGCCTGAGGTTGAAGTGAAATGGGACCTCACTGTAGGTCAGTTTATGACCATGAAATAGTTAAAGTCTCCTCTTCTGTCTTCTGCATCTGAAGTAGAAGTGGGAGAGCAATGGCATGCAGCTGAGTTCTCAAAGTTTTAAGCGTTTTGCATGCTCAGGGCGGTTAAACACCCTTGGAAATGCCTGCGAGAAACTGAGTTGAGACTGGAAGGTGTGCTAGGCTGTAGAACTTAGTGTGTGGTCTAGGAAATAGTGTTCAGACCTAATTTTATAGATTTCAGAAGGACATGAAAGTTGCAAGGAAGGGAGATTTGATCCACAAATTAGCAAAATACAGCAAGAAAAAAAATGGTTAACAGAACTCAGAGATCTTGAGTAGAGAATGTAGTGTGATGTCGGTAAGCACATCAGACCCATAGCAGATGCTTCTTTGCATTTGTATTCTTTGATTTCACAGAGGTTTGGGCGGGGTTGGGGAGGAGGGAAAATCCAAATTTGATCACAGCTGGTTTGGTAGTGGTTGTATTTATGTATGTTTGAAATTTCTGATGGAAACTTCTCAGGGAGAGTTTGTGGATAAATTATTATCACTTGTCTCCTAAAATTCTAAAAATATTAGTGAGGTTTGGTGCAAAAACTTGTTTTTATGTAACTTTAACATTAGATTAGCCCAACAGAAATTTTCTGAAAGTTAAGCCCTTCTGAAAAACAAACCAAAAAGCTCATGAGAGCAGAATGGCAATTTTCCTTCAGCAGTTACAGTGGTCAACACCGTTTTGCAACATCTGAATCAAATCCAGCTATCCAGCTTTGTCAGGTAGGACATCTGTCTGGCTGTCACACATATACATGTTTCTACTCAACGGTAAACAAAAAAGTTGTAGAGGAAGAATTTATCATAAAGCATTTCGGAAAAAGAAACCCAAACACAACACTAAGGTGTTTCTCTTCTGAATTCAAAACCAAAACATAGCCACAGTATATAATGAAATAGATGTGTATGAGTATACCTGGCTTACTGGACACTTCTTACAAGACCATGCTAAGCTGTGAAATTACTTCACAGAAAAAAAAAAAAAAAAATCACGCTACCATTTTTTATATGCATTGGATGCCTTTGTGAAGTGGTCTTTCCAGTACAGTGTGGACACAAGGTGTGATGGCCAAAGACCAGGCAGCATTGCCAAGGCTGCTGTGGTTAGATGGAGTAAAGTGGTTGTGACTGAACATCGGGTGCTTGAACACATGCACGTCGTGTGGCTCACCCAGGGCAGCAGTGTCAGGGCTGAGGTGGATGCAGTGAAGCCAAGAAGTGGAGATAGGGAGGATAAGCAGAGTTTTTGGTGTTCAGCCAGTCCTGCAGCTTGACAGCTCTCCCTCACTGGCAGGTTACCTCTGCACTCCCCTCCTGCTTTGTGGAGGTACCACGAGCTCTGTCTGGAGCTGTTGTACCGTGAGAGGAAAGTGTTTGTATCGTGTGGGTTAGAGCAACAAACCTGACCGAATTACCCAGAGGGAATTGTGCTTTTTGAAGGTTTTCAATCCTCTGTTTGTAAGATTCTTTTTTTATTTCTCTTTCCTTCCAATGTTCTTCACAATCTGAACAGCATTTTAAAGAGCAGTGCACAGACTGCAGAGAAAAGAGGAGAGTTTTAGCTTGGGGTGCCCGTTCCACCACAGCAGGGCAGCCGCTGTGCTGATTTCTTAAATGAGATGACAGTAGTGGCTGGAGACCTGACTTTCGCCTTCCCTCAGCAAGCCTGACCTGGTCTTGTGGGGAAGAATGAAAGAAAAAAAATGAAACGTGCTTTTGGGATCAGGATAGTGAGATGTGAATAACTCTTCTTCACAGTTATTTCCAGCCTGTGATGAGCTAATTTCTGAGCAATGACTCTCCATTAAGCATTGGGGAATTGGGCTGTCCAGCCCTGCACTGCCAGAAAATCATCCCTTTTGCAAGCATCAACCTATTTTTATTTCATCAGCAGCCAGATCCTGGGGAACAGCTCTGTGTGTGCATATATACGTGTGTACAAGATAGTTATGAAAGACCCGTCTTTGACCTCCTCATTTTCAGCAGAAGGTTATTGTCTTAAATAGCACATCCAGCTCACAATTCCCTTTGATCTTCTGAAACTTCAGCTCAGCCACCTGATATAATTTTCATCCCCCTCTCCAGCTCCTTGCAATCCCTCCTCCCCATCCGCCTCCCCCCAAACATTTGAAGACATTATAGCAGGAACTAATTTTGTCTGGACTATTATTAGATCATGAGATCAGGGCAACATAGAGGTCGTAAAATGTTTCATTCTCTCTGAATGGCCATCGTGCCCCTATCAGGTACCATAACGTTAGGTTTGCTTATTGTGCAGATTGCTTGAGTTGCAAATTGCACATTATCCAGCTTAAACACCTGGCATTTACATTCATTATAACCCTGACACCCCCCCTTTATGGCCTCCCGTGAGGGCCTTCCAATTGGTCAGAAGCGCAAATGAATGTTTTATGATTATGATGAATAATGTGAGGGGCTGTAGAGGGGAAAAAAAAAAAAAAGACAGAGAAAGAGAAAAACAAGAAAGAGATGGAGACAGAAGGAAGACTTTACAGAGCACTTTGATGTTGCAAAGCTTTTTGCTGGAGGAGTGCAGTGATCTCTGTGGCTGGAGTAGGACTCAACGTAGCTGAATGGAACTAAACTGGAAAAAATAACTTTCAGGAAGGGATAAAGGTCTGTCGTGGTTGAATAAAGGGGAGGGTCTTGGGTTCCAGGCACTGAACAAAGAGGTGGAGAGAAGAGTTAGGTTCCTGGTGGTGTTTTGTGTTTCTCGATGATTTCAGGCCAGTAGCTTTGTGTATTTCAATGCCTTAGTTTCCCTCTAAGAACACATCATGAGTGGATTTGGGACCCACTACTCCTTCTTCTCTGCCCTGCTGAATTCAGGGGCTTTACACTGAGACAGTTCTTCTCTCAGCTCTGCCAGACCTCACTCTTTCCCTGAGATAAGAGACTCAGAGAGTAGCTGGTAACTTGAGGTAGATGCAGTTTTGGGGCAGGTAACTGTAACATTGAAATCAAGAGCTATTCTTTCAGTGTTTTCCTGCCTCATCTGCTGGCATGGAAGAGGGTCATAGCTTTGAACTAGGAAGCTGCAAACTAAATGTATGAAGCCATTTACTGCACTAGTTCTTGGGTCTTCGGCTTTTTATTGGCCCCTTTGTTTCTCCTGTCAGTAGCTGCTGGGACAACTATCTAAAGAACTCACACTGTATTTTGAAGCCGGGTGTTATATTTTCTATTTTATTTCCCAGCCAAGACCTAGTTCCACTACCCTAATGCTGATATGCCTTAAGATTGTTTTTCAAGGGGCAGCAGAAGGTGGACAGAGTTTACCTCTTTCTTCTGAGGCCATCGTGGAAGCTGAGGAGCCCTGACTATAATTTTGTATTCAGGGAAGCTGTAGCTGTTTTACCATTGTCTTCAGCAGAGCCAGAACTTCAGAGCTCATTTCATAGGCTGTGGTCAGACAGAAAAGTTTAAAAGAACAGGCTTTCTTGTGTGGATCTTTTGCGGCCTAACAAGAGGCTGAAAATTGCCTCTGGCTTTGCTAGTGCCACGTCTCCCCTCAGGAGGCATGCAGAGCTCATTCCAGGATGCTCCAAGCAAGCAGGGAGGAGGAAAAAAACAAAGGTCTAACTGAGACTCCACTTCTCCAGAGATTGTTTCTGTGGCTTAAATGATTTTAATTAATAAATAAATAAATGGGATTGAAAGTTGCCTGGGAGAGAGGCTGAGGTTCTGAGATATATTTAACCCCCTACACCTCCCTCCCCTGATTTTGTTTTGCTTCATCTCTGAGCAGGATCTGCGGGTTGCTGGGTGCTGTTGTGTGCATCTCCGTCTCGACTAATGAGACTTTACCATGATGGAAAGTGAGGGCAGAGATGGATTTGGCTGTTGCATTCAGGGTTTGTGTGTGTCTTAGGGTACCAGCTGGGAAAGGAAGGGTGATTTTAAAGGCCAGTTTTGTTACAGCCTCACAATTTAGAAATAATTGAGTAGCATACTGATAATGAGAGCTTTTAAACACAGTCTTGGGGGCCACGCAAAACTGAGCTGGTTGAACGGCAAACTGTTCTGTGTTGCTTTTGCTCGCTTTGTCTGCTATGTTTCACTTGTTTACAATGTGCACTGAGCTCAGGGCAGCCACACACTCACAATACTGGGCCCTACCTAAATCCATAAAGCAGAAATCAAGTCAGTCTCAGAATACCCAAGGAGAAAAGACAGGAATGTATATACCAAAGACTAGCATGATATTCAGTATGGATAGAAAAGACATTGCTGGGGGAGTATTCTGCCTGAGCTCTTTAAAGCAGCATAGCAGAGAGCAACACTTAGGACAGGAATAGATGTGGTTTATTGTCCCACACAAAGGACATGTATCTGTCAGAAGTCTTGTAATCTCTTGGTATGTAACCTAGGATCTCTCTGTCTAAAAGCACAAATCTTGCTTGATTACAGTGGAAGATTTATTTTGTTAGCAGAATCAAAAGTGGATTTATAAGCCTAGTGGCTGGTCCTCAAAGAAAAGAAGGTGATTGGATCAGCAGGGAAGCCCAGAGCAGTCTTAGATGGTTCTTAGCATATTGCAGCCTTCAAATCTATGCATTGCTTATTTTTTCAGAATAATCTGTTAATTGAATTATCAACCATTGTTGAAAATATACCCTTTGCCTACCACAGGCATAATGAGACCAGTTGAATGATACTCTTCACATATCAGTTTCTTATGGCAAAGTTCTATGAAACTCAACAGAAATGAAATCACCAGAATTTTATAGAAGCAACTCAGAGAGGGCATATATAATCTATTTGATAATGTTTTGATCTCATGGTTGGATAGCTATGAATATTTTGATGCATACTAAAGATTTTTCTAAGATCATACTCAATTCAATCCTACAGATGTGTGTACATCAAAGTTTCTTCTCTCATGTAGTTGTGGACAGTATGGATATGTCATACACAAGATATATATATATATCTAAGTGAAAAAGATTAATCCAAGTGAGGAGTGGACCTTGTGCATTCACTAGTAACTTGAAAATTATACGTGTATAACTGAAGCTTGCTAGAACTGCTTGACTGAACCACAGGTCTGTTTCTACCTCCAGATAATGCTCAGCTTTGGGTGTTACAGAACAAGAGCTAAAATCCACATAAGCATAAGTACAGAATTAACTGAGTTTCTTCTCAGCTTTATTCCTATGTGGCTGACTTATAACTAGAAGCATGAGGGTTATTTCCCTAGCATTTTTTATCTGAGGCAGTGTAACTGTGGATATTCTCATTATGCATATATATATCTAATCCTGTTCAAAATTATGGGAAGGTCTTGGCTTTCATGGGACCTTTTGGCAATTTGTTGCACAGGGCAATTATGTTGTGTAGTTAAAAAATAAGTAAAAATCTTTTGTCTGTTTCAAATGCATTCTCACTTGCAGTTTACTGACACTGTCCCTCAAAACGGTAATATATTCAGATGTGTTTCATGCAGAATTTTCACAGAAAGCCTGCTGATCATAATAATGGTTTCCTGGAAGAACTAGGGCTGTGCTTTCTGATATCAAGACTTTCTTTCTGCGCACCTGTTTCTGCAAATTTTGAGCATATGTGTCTGGCTGAGTATTGCTACCACATGAAAAAAATAGATTTAGGTACACTTCCCGTTTATGTAACATGATTCTGGAGTTGCAGGTTGTACTTAGACCAAAAAAAAAAAGTGTTTGAAAGAATATACAGAAAGGGATGCTGCTGGCCAGTGTATCTGGGAACATGATGGATCTTCCATCAGTAGGGGATCTTCCATCAGTAGGAGATCTTCAAATGAAAATGGGATTTTTTTTTTTTTTTAAGATGTGCCTTATCCTAGACAAAATAGAAGGACCTACTAAAGAAACTGCTGTGTGAGATTCCATGAGAATGTTTTTAATACAGGGTCAGACTAAAATTTAGTATTTCCTTGTATTTCTAGAGCCTAAGAATCTAGAAGAAATGGTGAAATAACTTTGTTAATGTTGTTAATTAATTTTGTTAGACCAATTGTATGTTTATCTCTTGTTCCAAGTTGTTGGGTTCATTTTGTCCCAGTTGTTATTAGCTCAGAAATTTATTGGTTGGTTTGTTTGGGTCATATAATGATATTTTAAATAAAAGTGTTGTAGAAGTTGTTGTTCAGAATAAATTCCCTTTGAACTGAGTAGGAAATTATTGAATTTTAAGTGTTCTATAGAAAATGAGTCAATAAACCTGATGTCATAAAACAGAAAGTAAGATCTTTTCAGGAGGAGTTTTTGCCATTCTTATAGGACATGAGAAACTGGGAGTGAATCTATCTTGAATTTTACTACATGGTTCAAAATATTTATGGATGGCTGATAGTTTCCTGTTAAATTCTAATGGGCTGAGAAATGAGACAAAGATGGGGGCAGTGAAAGGAAGTGAAGGTCTATTGCCCATGGTGATTTATACTAGCTGATGTTTTGGTCTAGTGTCTTTAATTCTAATTAAAATTTGCAATTTTCTCTTAATTGTTTTATAGAATGTTTGACTACAGAATACCTCTTGCATGTTTGCATGTAGGGCAGTTCTCAGACTTAAATACTCTTTATAAAGTTTGTTCTTCCCTAGATATATTTTTCCTCTACTTCACCCAATTTCTTGGTATCTGAAAGGGGCTAACATTGTGTGAATCTACAAGAACAGCACAAAGTTGCCACACATAAAATGATTTTCAAACATGAGAAACAGAACATTAACTTTTCCTGTCCAGAGTTGCATCCTTAAGCTGGAATTGATAAATCTGCTCTTTATTTGGTGTCACAAAAGCCAAGTCTGGAAAGATTTCCTGTTGCTTCTGGACCTCTCCCTTTCCATCCGCATGGTGACCAGATCCCTTCATTCCATGAACCATGAAAGGGCTGTGCTGCAGATGCTGGGGTCTGGCACACAGCTGACCATAAGGTCTCAGGGGACACCTTATCACACTCTACAACCACCTGAAAGGAGGCTGTAGTATGGAGTGTGTTGGTTTCCTCTCCCAGGTTGAGTGAAAGGATGAGAGGAAAAGGCCTGAAGTTGTGTCAAGGGAAGTTTAGATTGGATATTAGGAAAAAAAATTATTCACAGAAAGGGTTTTCAAGCACTGGAACAGGCTACCCAGGGAAGTGATTGAATCACCATGCCTGGAGGTGTTTAAGAGGTAGATGAGGTTCTTAGGGACATGGTTTAGTGCTGGTGCTAGGTTAATGGCTAGGCTAGATGATCCTGAGGGTCTCTTCCAACCAAAATTATTCTACGTTTCTATGGTTCAATTCTGTGATTCTATTCTGTGATGTAAACCTGCTCAAGCTGGTGGAGCCGTGCCAATTTACACCCACTGAGGGTCAGCAGAGGATGATGGACTCTTGATGGGACTTGCAATTCGGACAGACTGAGCTCTTCTCTCCCATACTTCCTTGGCATCCTCTTATTTCCTTCTCCCTTACAAAAAACCAACGACAACAACAACAATAAAAGTATCCCAGACTACCAGAGTGATGGTCCCTCTCACCCTGTCCTCCTCCTCTTCCTTCCCCAACTAGATCATGCTGTGAGTCTGCAAAAGTTTAGCAATAATTAGTGCTGACCTCTAGCTGCTCACTGCTTGCCAGGAATCTGGGTTGTCAGCTCCGCCTGTCAGAGGGCTGCGAGGAAATGAAGCGTTCGGAGGCACAGAGATGTGGGAAGGAGGAGGAGAGATGTCCCTGCGCTACAAAGCACATTGCTATTAAAGTGTCAGTTTTTTGGTTTACTGTTGCAGTTTGTGTGAAGAGTTTATGGATCAGCAGATAACAGTAATTATCACAGAGACTTTTCTGCTAAAGTCTAATCTAACCTTTTATAGTTTTGTAACCACAGGGCCTCCTTCTTCTTTCCCCCCCCCCCCCTTACTTTTTAAGGGTTTATTGGGTGATTTTATTATTTTATTTTTATTTTTTATGGCCACTAAATCATCAAAGTTGACATCAGACACCTTCACACACACACAAAAAAGGTTGCATAGATTAATTGAATGAGTGGGTGGACGGTAGGGTTTTATTAATAATACTAATCTAGAGAGTTTATTGTAGCAAAACCCAGGAACGGATTAGCTGTATTAAAAGGAAAGAGAGAGCGGAGAAGGGAAGAGTGAAAAAATTCAGAAATGTTAGCCAAGGTGAGGTACTGTCCTCAGGTTTAAAGCACTTGAAAATTTATTGAATCACATTCAGGCCTCACAAATGCTGGTCCCAATCCAGAGTCTTTGTGTCAAAGGCAATACCTTTACTCTCAGTCGGGGAACAGATCGGGAGGACTTATCCAGAAAGTGACACGGTGAAGAAAAATTAAATATTACCACCATCACTACTAGAAAGGATTGAAAAAGTGCCAACTTTTTAAAAGTTATTTTTTGTTAAAAAAAGAAAAAAAAAAGGAAAGTGTTTGGGATAGAAGTGCTGTGAACCTTGTTGAGGTGTCTTACTTTTCTTTTGCTGAAATACAATATTTCAATGAAAATGTTCTAAATGCTTATAAAACATGGTGTACCGTTTCAACAGAGAGACAAAGCCTTCCATTATTTTTATTGCTGCTGCCACGGACTTTGCTGTACAAGCATTATAAAGAGGTCCTGATGGGGTTAAACTCTCACTTTATGATACTTTTTTTCCCCGTTCTTTTTGTCCCCCCTCCTGCAGGAGAAGGAAAAAAGAAAAGGAAAGCAGAAGTAGCTCTAGAAACTAATAATGCAAGAGAGCAAGGGCATGTTTTTCTTCTCCCACACCTTGTGTTTTCCTTCAAAACACTTCAGAACTGTCAGCATGAGATTTTTTTTCCTTTGTCCACAATTTCATAATATGGTAAAAATCATACCAAAAAGGAGGATTTATTTCTATTTGTTTCAAGTATATGTGTATATTTTTGACAATTTCCTGATTCACAATTATAACGTTGTGGTTTGCAGAGAACATTTCAATAATCAGTGCCCCAGTACAGCAGGCACTATTCAGAACTTCTCTAACAAGCTTTCTGATTCAATGATGAAGACTGCAAAAGCTTTGTTTCCAGGTGGAAAGTTGAGGCACAATGGCTGACACAACTGATCAAGTGTTGATACTTGCAGCATGGCTTGCACTGACCATCCTAAAGATGGCCAATGCACAGCATGGTTGTAACTATCTGAAGAGCTTCAGATGTCGGTGTAAAACACAGCCCAGCTCAACCAATTCTTTGGGACACCTGAGTCTCCGGACTTTTGGAAAACCATCTCATCCAGTTTCATTTCTGATCACACTTCCAAAAAGGCAGTTAATGATCCAAGGATGAATGGGGTAGGAATTGGAGTAGGATCTTTTGCATGTAGGGTTTTGAGCTCCTTTAGTCATATGTAAGTTTTCTTGCCGTGAAGCTGCCAATGTAGCCCACTTGGGGTTGGGGGCAATCACTTTCTATTTCAGTAGGGAAAAGGAGGTGTAACCCAATATGAGGTACAGAGTTATCATACCCCTTTAAGAAGAAGCTGTAGTTAATGAATTATACAGTGGGAACTAAGAGTGCAGGGGAGCTTGGTGTTACAGCAAAGAAGTCTTTGTTAGCTAACACCTTCCACATGCAACAGAAATAAATAAATATCTTATCCATCCCCATCCACCAACACAAATACTGGGAGTGAGGTTGGTTAGAAGAGAATCTAAAGCCAAACCAAAGTGTAACTAAGACATCTGTGTGTCTAATGAAATGTTACTAGGCAGCAGAGAGGCACAAATCATTACAAATCAGTTTAACCTCAACCAAAAATATGCAGTGTAATTCGTATCAGAGTTTGAGTTAAACAGGGGTATTTTAAATATAGCGGAGTGTCAGTGCTGTCCTCTCACTGGCTTAGATTTAAAGAGTTACAGTATTTCCTCTACCAGTCCGAAAAGCATTCATAACAGAGGATCCATGCAGTCTCTATCTCTATATATTCAGATTTACCGTGGATGACTGAGGCAGTGGTGAGATACACAAATAAGTTTTTTTTGTCTTCACCTGAATCTGTATTTCTGCTAGTGATGAAGGACATGGTTGGGTGAGCTCCTGTCTCTGCTGTGCCATGTGTTTCTATCATACCTGACTTAACTTAGGGTTTTACTATTCTAAATCAAGTTTCAAGAGCTTTCCTCTGTATAAATGTCAAAAGTCCCATGAGGGTTAAGTTGGTTTGTGGTTAAGGCACCAACCTGAGATTTGAGGGATCTGGTCCCACTTCACCTTTGTGCTTGGTTCATATTTATAAAATGAGGAGATGTTTCACCACAGACATATTTTGATGTTAATACACTGAAGAGCAAGATTTGCTCAGACTCAGCAAGCCCATAAAGTCAGCTCAGGCAGCCTCCTTATTTTGTGTTTCATCTTGCCTCCATGCTGGGCAGGTAGGTTTTCAGGTCTCCAAAGCTGTTGAGGTACAAAGTACCAACTGAAGTGTAATTACCAGGAGGGACATCAAGAAAGAGTCATGAAAGGAAAAATGTGGTTCAGCAACACTGAGTCAAACTATAGCCTCTGGAAAACCACGTAGGAAAAAACATTTCTATATTTTTTAAAGAATCCTAATGGCATTGGACAGCAGTTGCTTTTCAGGCTATAAAACGTACCAGGGGAACACGGCGGGTGTTATTGTTCCTGGTGAGCTGCAGTGTGGGTACATACAGCCTTAATGCAGAAACCCTTTTCTGGGGCAATCCGCCTGCCATGCCCTGCTCACAACCTAATTGATGGGAAATGTCCTCAACATACAGGCCTATTTCTGGTGACCAGCACAGGGATGAGCTTGACTTGGAGGAATATTAGGTGCTCAAGTGTAGTATCTTCCTGGATGCCTGGCATATAGCTTCTTTACCTTTCTTTATCCTGCCATCCAGAAAGTTCTGGTTTAGCAAAAATGAAACAAACAAACAAAACCACAACAAAAGGTCCTCCAAAGTTTAACATTCTTCCTTAAAGTACACCGTCTTCAACCTAAAATGACGGAGGAATGGCATGAGCAGTGAACATGAAACGTAAGAGTTCACTTAGCAGGAGAGCAGGCTCTTGGTGTTTGAAGTCTCTGAGAAGCCTGCATCAAATGGCAGATGTGGCACCGGTGATCAGGCTTTGCTCTTGTTGGATTTAGCACAGGTAGAGCATTCGGACTCTTCTAGTCAACTGTGGGAAAAAAAAAAGAAAAAGTCTGTTTTGTTTTGTTTTGTTTTGTCTGAATCTGAGAGAAAAGAAAATAAAATGCCCATCTCCCAGATGCACTCATGGGTGGTTTTACTTATGTCATAATAGGAAATATTTTTCATCTTGCAGAAAAAAAATAACAAAAATGACTTCTCCTCTTCCCCAGACACTAAAAATTACTTCTCTTTTCCCCTTTCTGAGTGCCTCAAATTTTGACATTGTTTTTGTAATCTCTGGCCTTTTTCTTTGGCCCGTAGCAATATTCACGATTGTTTATCTAAGGCCTTCCTCGCTCACCTGAATAAATTTTTTAAAGATTGAATTTCTTTGCAAGAACTACCCCTATTCTATTTTCTAAAAAAAAAAAACTGAAAGGAAATTGTTTCTGAGAGACTATATGGCAGCTTGGATTGCAAAGGCTACCGGCATCTTCTTTCCTGAGCTCCACACCATGCAGGCAGCAATGCTGTTATTGCTACTGGTCCTTTCATTTCTGAAATTAAGCATGTAACCAAAGGCAGCAGCTCATTTCATGGCTTTGCTGGAAAGCAAAAGAGCCAGGGACAGATATCCAGGCCTTTTTACTTTGGCTGCAAATTGATTTCAGCTCTTGCTGTGGAGTTTGAAGCTGGCCTTTGGCACCTGGAATAGCATTTGACGAGGAGCATCCAGCACGAATTAAGGACTCTAAAAATTTTGCTATGGACCCTTATTTGCAGGAGTGAATTTTATTTCCAGGCAGTGTGAAGGAAGGGAGGGAAGTTGACTTCTCAGACCTCTTGGCACTTCCTCCAAAGCCCCTTGCAAGATTCTCAGCTCCACACAGTAGCCCTTTGTGTGTATGTACTTTTATCCTTCTAGAAGTGGGGAAGACAGAGCTGCTTAGAGGTAATACAAGGGACATGGCATAAATGCCTTTATTCATGGTTTGACACTCACAGGGCACCTAAAAGGCCTTACATTTGATGATTTCAGACCTCAGAAGACCTATGGAGGTGTCTGAGTTTGAGCACTCCGGTTTTGGAAGTTTTGTCCTAAGAGATTTGGCAAAGCTGGTGTTGCCATGTTGTGATGGAAGCAGAGACAAAACCTGGAAGTCTGGCTCTCCAGATGCCTTCCTTAAATGCCAGTTACATTCCTTCTTCTGTAGCACAGCAGAGTATGGCACTCTACAGGGTTATGGAAAAATGCAGGGATTTCTGCTGAATTTGACTAAGAGGAATTACACCTTGGAAAATCCAATACATGAAGTAGGTCTTTTTTTCCTGTTTTAAAGTTCATATCTACTAACATCCCACCCCCCTTCTCCCACCCAACCCCAAATTAACATTTTTCCCAGAGTTCCTTTCAATGTCCAGATAGTGAGAAAAACAAACAAACAAACAAACAAACAAATAGAATAAAATAAAGGAGAAAAACTGAAAGTCTGAGGACTTTGCTCCAGAAATATTTTTAAATAAGAAAATCGGTCACCAAAATGTCCACATTGTCTGTGTTTCCCCCTTTTCTGGGGGATCTGTGGAGTGAGCTCAGCTATGTAATGTTAAAAACAGGGAGATGTCAGCCTCTCTACTCTACTCTACTCTACTCTACTCTACTCTACTCTACTCTACTCTACTCTACTCTACTCTACTCTACTCTACTCTATTCTTTACAGAGTGTGCGTCTCCTCTCTGTTGACTCTTTTCTCTTGCAGAAGCGGAAAGCCGTGCAGCATCTTTCTGGGGAGGAGGGAGTATAATATATAAACATAGTGGTTCAGGAAACTGCCTCTGCAGTGGTCCTTAGGAACTGGAAGCACCTTTAAATACCAGAGCCTCTGAAGACCGTTCAGACTACAAGCATCAGACAAATTAATTAACTCTTTGGTTTGTATTAAAAGGCATCCCATTTTACATCCTTCTTTGCACCTGCAGCAGTGAAAGCACTGAGAAATGGCTACTTTCACCCTTCTTTTTTCTGGCCATTGCTCATACATTGCTCATAATCTCTCTTAAATCTGACGTGAACTATAACTTAGTCACAGTGTCCAGAACCTCATAACATTCTCCAAGACTGGTCATTTTGCCGACCCTAGGGCAAATTCATTCTGGTGTTATTGCCCCATATGGGTGCAGACTCAATGCTTCTCACCTGACTACACCTTACACGTTTTAGCTAACTCCAAGGTCACCCTTCTGCCACTATATCCGCTAGTTCATTCTGCAAGTTTCCACTGAAAAAAAAAGATAATTCTTGCTGTTAATGTTATTTACTGTTAAGGTCAATAGGCTAGTTAATTAACTTCTAGCTGCAGGTCCTTATTTCAGTTTGAAGACCACTGGAAAATACTACAGAATGTGCGAAAGTTCTGGAAGAAAAACAGAACTGTTCCAGTTTGATTAGATAAACAAAGATATTTTAATCATTCTCTGTCACACTAGAATTTTCTGGAGACAGATTTCATTCAATAAAACAAGAAAAAAAAAAAAAAAGAAGAGGAAATATCTTGTTTGATTATTTCAAAACTGTATTGTGTAACAATACTACACTGAGGAAAAAGGCTTTTCTATCTCTCCACACCTCTTGATTAGTTTGGATTATCAATACATCATGATTATTTACATGGAATTGCTTCAAGAATTATCAGAGGTGACATTAAATTGATTAATCTAGTAAACCTTTTCTTGCAATTACATTTATCCCCTTTCAAATTGCCTAAGCACTTGGCCACTCTTTCCTGTGGTGGAAAAAGAATCACTGAGATGTTCTCATGTGCTGGGGGGGGACTTTGCAAAGGAGTTTATATCAGAAATAGAAAATCTCAATTCAGTTCTGTGTCTCCAACAGTGAGAGGTCACCACTTCCAGACCTTTCAATTAGAGGGGCAGGGAGCTGAAAAAAGTACCGGCTTCAAACTGAAGTTGTAGAACATAGTCAAAGTAATCTTTTGATAATTCTGATTAAGTTACCCTGGTAAAGCTGGTCCTTATCTTGGGTGGGTTTGTTACTGTGGTATGTAGTCTGAAGATTTTTTTTTTTTTTCAGGGAAATTTGCCTATGGTCTTTTTGGTAATTTCTTCTGGAAAACCAGACCAGGCTCTGGGCTTTCCTGAGCACTATTTATAAGATGGTCACTGCTACTTTATAGCAGAGAGATTCAGTGTCTGACTCACTGGTTTACAATGCAGGAGATTTCTGCTTGCTCCCAGGACAGAAATTCCATGTGAATCACCCTTTTCTGACTCTGCTGTGCCATCTATAAAATATGGATAACAACTTCTCCAGTGTTTGCATGCTTTAATCTCGTCCCTCTTGACAGTAAGTTGTTTGACTTCAGAGGAGATATACTACTTTACATCGACAGAAAGTCTGCCTTGGAGATGTTATTAACCTGTTCTCCAACTCCGTGGGTGAAGAACATGCTAAGTTTCCCTGAAATTAGGGATGAGAGTGACTAGTTGGCTTGGTACAAGCAGACTTCTTGTGGGATGCCCATCCCTAAGGGAGAAGAGCAAGCGTTTTTGCCACAACCCCATGTGGTGTGTCTTGTGTATAAAACAGGACCTGATGGAGTGAGATGCTTATCAGCTGCGGTGAAAGAAGAGGAAGAGTAGTGGAAGCAGTAGGAGGGAATCTTCACAACAGCTTTAGAGGAAATATGTTTGAAATATAATGAAAGGTCTCGTTGGTCTGTGTGTATGAGAGAGAGAGAGAGAGGGAGAGAAAACAGCAACCAGCCCTGGCTGTTGTATTGTCTTGTTAACAGTGTGTCACTGAATTTAGCAGAAAGAAGCTTCTCCCACACATCTCCCCTTGCACAAATGCAACTGTCACAACCTCCTGAGCTCTGAAGCACAGCTTTGATCCTGTGCAGCTCTGCCCCAGTTCTGCAACGCACACACGAAGGAAAGGAAAGGGGAATTACCTAGCAGATTTTCTGGGGGAACAAAGGACGCAGTTGCCAAGGCAGGGTTAATTGCCATGACGACAGCACTTCCCCAGCATCTTTTCTTTCTCTGTTAGAAGGGCCCCCCCTCCTCATGTCCTCCTCCTCTCTCTGCATGTGTTGTGTTAATCTAATTTGCTCAGCTCAGTGGCTAAACAAATAACCTCAAACCCAGTGCTTATTCAGATGCATGGCAAAAGGGGGCAGCTCTCCGAAATGATATTTACTTGGTTATCTGATGATACAGAAGTTGTGTAAGAAAAGACAAGGCCTGGGAAAGCAGCAGACAGAGAGCAAGGTGAGATAAAAGATCAGGGACTCCTTAAGTGCTGACTGATTTTTGACTGTGTCCTGCTGCAGCTGGGCAAATGGGACTGAGTGAAGTTGGTCACTGGAGCGTGATGTGGAAAGGCTGTAGAGAAAATCTACTTCTAAGTATTTTCACCAAAGTCCCAAGAATGACTGAAAAAGTTGTTAGAGAATAGCAGAAAGGTTTCCTGGGACCACTGGGACCCCAAACAAGATCTTATAACAAAATCTGCTCCTGGCAAGACCTGGGCCTCTAAGAAACTTTGTGAGATATCTGACCCAAGGAGGTGTTTGGCTTTAGTAAATCCACTTTCACCCATGAATTCTGTTTTTGTCTTTTTATGTGATTTTGGGGCTCTCAGAAGTTCTCTGGGATGCTCAGTCTTCCACAGCTAGTTCATTTGGTTGGCCTAAAAATTTAGAACTTTCAATGAAAGGAAAATGTAATTTTTTTCCAGAAAGTGTTCTTTACCTTGATTTCCAGAGAACATGTACTCTCAGATTTAGCTCAGAAAAACAGAAGTAAGCTGTTGAAGCCCAGATTACACATCGTCCAAACTGTCTGGCCATATGCCTTCCCCTATGTGCATCTTTTCTAAAGTGTTAATGTTGCCTTTTGAATAAAACAGATTCCTCCTGGTAAGCAAGACAGAGAGGGTACACATGGGGAGTACTGGGCACAGAATGAGCACCAACATGCAAAAATTGTCTTGCAAGTTGCTGAGCACCCTGAGCATCTGATGCCAGCATGACTCCAGGTAGCTTCTCATGTTTTAAAGTCATTTTTTTTGTACTTATTTGATACAAAGATTTTCACAATGAACATGAATTTCCTTGTAGATTCAATAAATAGTACCAGTTCTATTTCCAACCAGACTGATGAGCCATAATTATAACCAATCCATCCTCAGCATTCAAATAAGTCTTCCAGTATGTTTGTACTCCCTGGATGCAGTGTGATCTGAGGGACAGGGCACAAAATCCTGTGAGTGACCTACTCTACATCCTCAGCCTCCCCTACCTGCATTTTCTGTGCATCTGTATCTCCCTCTAGCAATGCTGTTGTGCTCAGGATATGAATACATGGTGGTTCCAACAGGTGTTAATGCACAGTGTTACGTATACTAGCAATAAATGGCATATCACTGCTACAAAATGCCAAATATGCTTTGTTTCTCTTAGCTTCACTGTGCAAAAGAAACACTTATCAGCTCAGGATGGTTCAGATTTGTAAGCAATGACTTTCTTAATTTTATGTTAAAAATACTGTCTTGTTAGAAATACTGCACATGCAAGTAAGATTCAATGCCTCTCTGAGGACCAGCATGTCTGCACCATAACCACAGTTACACTAGTCTTACATTTTAACAAGATCATCCCCTCCATGTCATTTTTGAGGGAAATTAACAAGGTGTGAAGCTTTTGGCCTTGAGATACTTGTTTATGTTTGGTATTGTGTTTGTTCGTTTGTTTGCTTCCTGCCAATATTACAGCTGTGTTCTCCAAGACCCTACTTCGTTTGGAGCGAGGTTTGTTTCCTGGGGTTAGAACCCTGAGATGATGCTTTAGCAGTCCTCCTTCCTTCCTTTCAGCTCTGTTTCACATTGCGTTTTCGTTCTTTCTTCTTCCAGTGTTTCTCCGATTATGACATATTTTGGGAAGATACAAGAACTTCCTCTTCCAGCCTCCTGTTTCCCATCCTCCTTTGCAGTATGGGATTCTGTCATCTCTGGCTTCATGCAGACAGTGGTGACCAAAACATCAACATGCTACTCTCAGAGCCCCAGGCCATTTTTCCTACTGTTGCTAAAGAACACAGCCCCACTGGCTGTTCCCTGAAGCTCTTATAGCAAGGAACTGAATTCTGATACTCTCTTTCCTTCTCTTGCCCTTTTTTTTTTTTTTTTCCTGCCTTATTTTACAATTATATTTATTTGAAACTGAATTTTAAAGGTTCAGTCCCTAAAGGCAATGAGATGTAATTTCTGATATATATTAAAACTGTATAAAACTGCTTATATATTCCCCCATGAAGAACAGCTTGTACTCAGAGAGGAGGAGAAAGAGACTGACTAACCTTCTTGCCAGCTATGGAAAAAATAAAGGAATAATAATAAATAAAAAATTATTATTTTCTCTTGAAAAAAGTAAAGTCAAAGTTAGATGAAGCATAAATGTTCGCTGTATAGATTGTAAACAAGCATTCAACCATATAATTTAAAAGTAGTGACATTGACTTCTGTGCCATGACACTGTTTTGTGCTGGTAAAAGGTCTGGCATGGAACATCTCAAGCTGTTATCATCTGAGTGTGTAGGCTAAGGGACAGCCATGAACACTGGGACCTCTCTGTATTTTGTACAGTGAAATGAAAGAACACATTTCTATCCAGGGTCCAGAATCTGATTCCTGTAGTTTTAGTTCATCTTCTTTCTTAAAGAAGCACTGAAACCAAGGAAGCAGATAAAATTGTATTGTGTTAACCTGCATGGATGTGGCAATAAGGCCTGAAGATTTACATACAGCCATAAAGACAAAATAAAGAAAAACGTGAAAGACTGGGTACCATTTGTGTTTGGAGAACTGGGACACAGATCAGTAGTGGTATTCATTTGACCTTCCTTTGCGTTCATACAGTGTAGGCTTCCATTTCTCAGCTCTCTTTGTAGTTAATGGAGAGGTAGAAAAGACCAGATGGTGAGTTTTAGGGCATGACTCAGGTTTGTCTTGAGCAGATAACTTGCGTTTAGTTGGATGAATTGCACTCTTGGTGGAGTTCTTGGTCCCATCCCTGACGGCTGTGAAGTCATGAATGAGACCTGCACAGGCTGTACGCTGTCATTGCTGACAGTTAATTAAAATGGCTAATACAGTCAGTGACCTGTTCAGTGTTTCAGTGGCAGAGAAAGGAAGGAGCTCAAGTCTCCTGAATTTGAGTCTTGTGTTTATCCTTCACCAACTTCAACAACAGGGACAGTATTTTTCTGGTTTAGAGCAGTGGATGTAACATTTATCCTATACAGATGCATAGCTTTGGCTTTTTTCCCCATTTCTGTTGTTTTCCACCTAAATTAATGAGGTTTAATTTACAGGCAGGCACTGAGAAAACAATAGAAAAACAACAGTGGCCTCAGCAGCCAGGTACCCCATTAGTGTAAGGGCTGAAATGTCTCCACTGGCCCTGCTGGGCTGAGGGCCGTGAATGTGACTTGAAAAGGACAGATTCCTAGAGAACTGTGCAGAGGGCTACTCAGCTGATCAATAATTTATTAGGTATAATTTGTAAATAACTGAGTGGAAAATATCCTTTCTTTTCTTGTAATCACTCCAACTAATCTGCTGATCCAGAGAACAGACAGCTTGCCAGGGAATGTTATCTCACACTCCTCATGTGTAGGAGGAAGAGGTCAGGCTTCTTTTTCAAGTCTCACCTCACAGACTTTGGATGGATTTTGGTCCAGGAGGTGTTGCCTGAACCATTTGTCTCCAGCCACAGCCTGATCTCCTTGACAAACTGCTCCCAAATCAGTGTCCTGAGTATTTTTATACCTCAGTTCTTAAACCTTATATAGAGACCTGTAGATACATGATATTCAACTCAATGCAGCCACAGGTGAGGTGTTAACAGGTGGAAAATTCAAATACAATGTAAGAACGGTCTTTTCAGTAGAGTGGATGAGGGTCTACACTGCCACTAATCCACTCTACAGACATACTCACATCTCTCAGATACTGTTCACCTTTGCCTTGCCTCATCTATTTCAGCTATATGTTCTTAGACAGCAAAGCTCAGCTACCACTACCAGCATGATACTGAAAACACGATCTGCCCCATATTACCCAGAAATAGTATGAGTCCCTTCCTCCTCCACATATGTATGCATTTCCTGCTTAAAATGTCAATATTCTGCGGAAACCCATCTGTTTTCAGACCAGTCTTGTATGATTTCATCACTGTAGGACAAAAGAGAGGGGGTAAAAGGAACCTCTTGACTCACCAGCAAACAAGCTCTAGAAGGAAGGTAGGAGTGGGGATTTTGTAACTCAGCATTGAAGACAAATTCTCAGCTTTTGGCCATTAAGTTGGTAGTCCAAACTTAGACCAGAGGAGAGCAGTATAATTTTCTGGGGAAGATGTCCTTCCTGACATTTATGTGGTTAATTTTTTGCCAGAAAAGCTCTACGGCAGAACACAACCCAGGTTTTTTGGCATGCCAATACTTGTGGTCCATCAATGTTTCTTCTTACCCTGTCTTATAAGGAGGAAGATGATTTAAGTTTGTGTGTGGTAGTGTCCATCTAACCTGACATGACCATAAACAGCAGCCTGTGACATCTTTCACCTCTTCCAATTCCCCCGGGAGAGCTGGCTACCCTCTCCATCACTGAGGTCAGACTGGGAGATGCAAGGCAGTGTGAAATCTCACGTCTTATCCTCTGCTACCAAACAGTAAGACTGAACAGTGTTTGTGTGTAAATATCTGTGTATATTTACATATACATGAGCAAGTGTATAGTGAGACAGATGAGGCACCGTTTGCCCTTTGGATTCTGGTCTCCTGACTTTCTTTTCCATTCCATTGACCTATTTAACACATAATATTATTTAATTAGAGATACACAGGGAAAAGAACGTTTTCAGAATCAACAATAATGCTAACAATATCAACTTACTTCTTCATTCACTTAGTTTTCTTGGAGAAGTTTAACTGTAAATTAAGTCTCATTTAGTTTTTCTGGGAAATCTTGCTGTGATGCAGATCTTGTAGTGACCTAAAGCAGCTCACATTGGTTTGAACTCTGCAGCCACTGGTAGAAAATGTTTAATTACCTTTATTTTGCCAAAAGCTGATCTGTTTTTCCTGCAGTTCTTGGGGGTCTCTTGGACTCCCTCTGGTGGCTCATCTACCACAGTGTGAAAGGAAGGGGAAAAAAAAAGAGTTTACTCGGTGTATTATATCTGGATGCTGTTTGTGCTGCCACTGTGGCTAGCATTAATCTGTCTTACTATTTTCTAGGGCCGTGTGATCCTCTTTCTGCCTAGTGCTTTTCAGCTGAAACTCACCAAGAGTGTAATGGGCTCAAAATGTTTTAATACCTGGTTAGTGGAAGTAACAAAACTAATCCTCAGTTCTCCATGGCATAAAAAATAAAGAAATAAATGTCAACATGCACAAAAACACCCACATGTTTGCATCAGTGCCTGGGGAAACCAGCTGGGTAGTAAAGCTGTAAGGTGGGACTCCAGGTTAGTCTTGCACTAAACAATCTTTAACTCACTGTTGTTTTCCACAGCAAGATACTTTTTGTGGCTCTAGCTGAGAATTTGTCTTGAGTAAGGATATAGACAAATACTCTTTTTTACTTGTTTTTATTTTAGTGAAAGTTTCTGCATAAAGACAAAAAACACTGTGTTATTTGCAGCACAGCTGTTTTGCTTTGTTCGATATTTTTCCTTCCTAGTTTTTTAAGTCAGCTCTTTTTCTGTATTTTTTTTTCATGTGTTTTCTTTGTTCATTGTTTTTCTGATATTTTCTTTTTCTTCTGGTTAGTTTCACATGAAACTAAATGCAGTTTTCTCTCAAACCTATCCTGCATTGTGTGGCTGAGCTCAGATGCTGGAAAACGTGGCTTGACCTGGGCTCAAAGACAATGTGTTCAGAGAGTGATTAAAACATTTTGGTGATAACTTATTTTGTTCCATTCCATGAATGCCAGTTCAGTTTCATCCATGATAGGAGCCGTTACACATCTCAGAAACTAGGATAGGTTTTCCTGCTGCAGACATAGAAGAAAGAGTAAATCTGTGTGTGGTACAGGGACATCCAAGGACTGTCTCCATGAGCACAGTGAGCTCTCAGGCTGGCTGGAGAAGCTTCATGTGCATCACAGTGAGGAGTGGGACTCTACTGGTAGTGTTGACTACAGAAGTCTCCAGCCAAAACCAAGCCTTTTCCACTTGCAGTGTATGAGTCCCCCAGCACTTTGAGTTTCAGGAACGAAATTTATCTAAATGTCTGAAAAATAGATGTTTAAGTCTGAGCTGATCTGACCACACCCTTTTTGTCGTCAATGGGCAGAGTGAATGGGCTGTCTGTCCTTAAAATAATCATCTTAAATGCCTGAGACCAATAACCATTCAAAGTGAATCGTCTGTAATGGAGTGACTATCTCAAATTCAGATGACAAAGGTTTAGATGTCTACAGCAGAGTATCTCAGAGGTGCCCCATGCTTGTATTTAGGAACAAAGTGTCTTTTACCTTTTGGTTCAGGACAAAATGAAAAGTGTAAAATGTTTTTTTCATGAAATCTCTCCTATGTTGCCAGAATTTGGCGTTATGTGATCCATGATCCATTCTTGCTCGACAGCATGAGCTGATAAAAAGCATGTGTTCCTGTATGACAGAGAGGAGGAACAGGCCTGCTCAGAATTCAGCTTCCTCGATGGTCCATTTAGCAAGTCTGTGGCAACACCTCAAGTGCTGAGGAAGGATAGCAACCTGATATAAGTGACCCCACAGGGAACCCTACAGGGGTCTCGGGTCTCGGGCCCCAGAGTAATTCACCTAGTAACTTGCACTTGCAGCACCTCATGTAATCATGTAAATTTTCATCAATAACTTTTAAAATCAAAACTGCACAAAGATCTTCCTGCTTTCCTTTAAGGTATTGGGAGATACAGCAATGTCTCAACAGAACTTGCAGTCCAGGCACTTCAGTTTTGTTGCGTTGTTACAGGGAATCCTGTTTTCCTCCATTAGAGAGGCTCCTGAAATAGGTATCCATTAACACACTTTGGTGTCACTTTGTGCAAATTGGTGCACTTGCACTGATTCATAGGATCATATAATATCTCAAGTTGGAAGGGACCCATAAGGATCATCAATACCATCTAATGATCTGGTCTACTGGGTGTGCTGAAGATGACTCCTTATGGGCCTGATACAAAGTTCCTGAAGACAGAGGAAGTCTTTCTGTTGTCTTCAGTGGGCTTTGAATCAGGCCCTCCTTAAGGTGTAGCTCATGATAAGCAAAGCTGGAAATACCCAGCCAGGATCTGTTCTCACTTAACATGAGCAGGAGCATGTGTATGGTGGGAGGCTGGGTCAAGGGTTGAGGTTCATGCTCTTGATTACTAACACTGATGATCTGGTGTCGCTTTCTGCTGTCACAACAAACTTTATAACTGGGTGTCTCTTCTCAGGGCGAATAACCTCTCCCAGGTCAAGGAAAAAACGCTGAAAGGGAGGGTGGAGAGGCAAGCTTCACGTTTGTAATCTCTAGACAGAGAAATGCATTTCTGTTTAACACAGAGGGAACAAGCGTTGGAGTCAGCTGGAAATGCTGCTTGCAGCGGTTCCTGGTCACTGACCAGTTGGTGGATTACTAATAGCCGGGCAGCATGCTGTTTACCACGCATAAGGCTCCCTCCCTCGCAGAGGGAGGGCTGAGGAGGGCCAGGGAACAAACCCAGCTCCCTGTACCAAAGATCTGCATAACAATCATCCAGATATATGGAAATGCCAGAATTGCACATGCAGATGAAATCCCTGTGAGCAGGCCTTGGGAGCAGAGGAAGCCGTATGGAGCAGCCACCCTCTCTACCCCACTGTCTGCTACATGGCAGACCTTGCCTGGTGAATTTTAAAGCATCTGCTGCCTTTGGAAAGGGAGACGTGAGGGGATTATTTTTGCCGATTTTCATTTGCTTTTTGGTTTCTCTCGAAGGAAGTGAAAAAGGTTTGACTTGATACTCACTGTCAAGGCTTTCCCAGTGGATTTTCCCCATGGCATATGCCAGCATGTGAGGCAATTTTACGTATTTCCCTGTTAGCCCAATGCCGGGTATCTCTTTGGTGGCTGAGGCTAAATCAAGAATAAGGTATCAATTTTTTTCCTGCATAGTTATCAGAAAAAAAGATGGTGGGCAAAATATCTCTATCTGCTGAGGCATCGGGTAATGCTTGGCCTGTTCTGCTGACGGAGGGATACAAAGCACATTTATTCAGTTTGGGAATTACTTACTTAAATTCTGCAATCAGGGAGTCAATTCTGGCTTGAAACACAACAACCAGGATCCAGAGCTAGTGGACATAAGATATATAAGATCACAGCATACTCTCTGTGCAAGGCTCTGAAGATGATTGTTTATCAGAATTTCTTTGTGAAGTTTTGCATTTTTACTCCTACTGAGATTGAAATGATCCCTCCATCCCTTCTCTTTTCAGTCAACAAAAGTCTTACATTTTCCCCATTGCGGTCAGGTCTCACTGGAAATACTTGTCAGTCTTTTAACAGATCTGACTTAATTACAAAACTTTTAGAAGCTCTGCCCTCTCCACCCAAAGTGAGATGGTCATTGCCTTAAGCTATCTTGCATGAATTTCGTTACACCTCCTACTACAGAGAGAATTACAAGGCTCTTTAGGTACCTTTAGGGTAAGCATCAGTACTGATTCAGGCATGCAATTAATGTGCAATATTTAGGGGTATTCAATTATATCTTTGGAGAACTGTCTATGCATCTCCCATATACTTCTGGATAAATCAGGATTCACCAACTTCAGCCAGCCTTCTAGTTCCTCTGAGTTGTGTTCATGTGCCAAGAGCCACAAGCCATCTAGCATCTCAGATAGTTCAGGTGAATGAAGCTACAAGCGTTATTCAGCTTTGGAGATGGAAGAGACAGGGCCTTTGCAAGGATCCCTGTACACCGGTAAATTATGGGCACAGGCTAGAACACTGACAAATAGGTGAACCTGCTTCAGCAGAGGATTTGGACAGGATGGCCTCCAGGGGAAACTTCCAACCTCAAGACTTCTATGATTATGTGACAAGAATCTCTGTCCATACTATTTTGCTGGTAGCACACTCCCTGCCAAATTTTGGCCTGTGTTAGTTAGCACACTGACACAGTCCCTAGGTACAGTCTAGGGGATAGCACAGACTGTTTCAGGCAACTGCGACTCAACCCATCCAGTTTTGAGGAGAAGGTAAAGATTTCAACTACATATGTGCAAGACCTTCATGCCCACAGGTTCAAAGAACAGGCCATGGCCTGATTTATTTTATTAATATAGGTATATGGAAGCCCATAAAAGTAGATTTGAGTGGTTTCTGCTGGCTCATTTCTTCCTAAAGCCAGGAATTCAGATTGCAAAGAGGTACAGGTCAGGGCACAGCCTCAGGTTCGGGAACATGAAGTCACATAATGTGGTCCTTGGGTTGTACGTGGCCTGTGTCATCTCAAGGGATGTAGAGAAACTCACCTCAAGACAGTTTATCACCAGTGTTAAAGCCCATTTCAGGGCATCTGGAGAAAAAGAAATTGTCCTGTAACATACCTTGCAAGGGCAGTAGGAAGCTGGAGACTTCCCGTGTGCCTCTGCACAGAGAAGGGCAAAGGAGAGCTTTATCATGTGCTTAGATTTCTGCTCCTGAAGGGTGTCTCCATAAATCAGCTTCTCTCCACTGTGCAACTCTGTCACTCTATACATGCAGATAGAAGCTTGTTTACCCACTGTGTGCCCTTCTCTCCCTCTTTCTGGGGCAAACATATGTGCATTTAGATGCTCTGCTTTCCTGCATCCTCCTCACTTCCTCTGCCCTCTCTCACACCCACACTATAAAAATCTGCCTCAGATCCAGTTAGTAAAAGGTGACTTTTTCCTGCCATCTGGGTGTTTGGTGGCACAGATTCTCTTGGCCTGCCTACACACACTCGCGGGCATGTTACGCCCTCCTCTTTCCCCTTCCTCCTTCTCTCCCCCTCCCATGAGCTGGCAGCAAAAACAAAAGGGAAATCTTCAAAACCACAATGTCAGCTGCCTGTGTCAGTGTGGGTTGAGAGGACAGATCACAGCGCGCTCGTCTCCCAGTAGGCAAAAGGGACTGTATTTCAATAAATTTACATACTACAGAAGACTGTGTAAGGGATTGCTTTGGGGACCTCTCTGTCGAGTTGCTTTGGGGACGCTGAGCCCTTGACTTGCTCAGGAAGGGTTTGATGCCACCTGCTCTAAAGCTCTTATGTTCTCTGTATCCTTTTCATTTCAATACTGATGTCCGCTGCTTGCTTTGCAGCATGGTTTTGTTTTCTTCCAGTTTGAATGAAAGGCTGTTGATTAATAAATCTGGAAATCCTGGATGTGGACTTACTCTCAGGGAAGAGCATTGCTAGCTTTCCTCTGAGTAGCTCCTGTACACACCTTGCTCTTGGCCTGCTTGGGTCTCTCTTACAAATTGTGACCTGTCTTGAGTGGATCACTGAGTATCTCTGCCTTTCTTTACTCTTTTGCTTCATTCTGATTAAACCCAGTGGAAACATTCTAACTTACAAAAACAACCTGCAAAAAAATATAAGTTTACACTGTAAACAGCATTTATGTGTTCATTTAACTTTTGTTGAATGTTACATGTAATTTTTTCCTGTGAAAAGATAATATTGAAACACTTCTTGCAACTGGCTGTTCAGTACAGATTACATCTTTTTGTTCAGAAGAAAAGTAGAATTTTCCTTAGAATTTCTGCATTTAAATACCTCTGAATTGCATACTTCCACAAGACATGAGTTGTTTGTTTGTTTGTTTGTTTGTTTTTGTTTGTTTTTGTTTTTGTTTTTTGGCTTCAAGAGAAAAGGAAGCCATGGAAGCAGGAGAATTTCCTGTGTTTTTTGAATCTTTGCACTCCTCATGAAAGGTTGTTTCTGTTAGAAACTTAGCTGGACTGATCATTACCAAAATCCCAGACCAGAGCAGTGCGAAGTGTAGGTGCTGCCTTCTAATTGTCTGTTGCTGTTGCTTATTGGAGGGGCTCAGTGTGGTTCACAGAGCTATTGCAGTTAACACCTCCAGATCAGAAAAGTCTATAACTATGCAGTCTGATAAGTGTCAGTTACCTCTAGGGATAAGATAGTCCTTCTTAGGGTTGCTATGAGTTTAGACTGATATCGTGGAAAATCCATCCTGCCATACTTTTGAAAAGAGATGAAGAGATCTTTTTCACCTATTGACTGTCTTGGAATTTAGAGCTGAGAGAAGATTGGTTTGAGGAACACAAGAAGAGAGGAGCTAGTGAGCATTTCATACACCTGCTGTTGACATGAAAGAAGCAGCTTCAAACTCCCTCTTACTCATGATCTTTCTGTGTTACAAATCAATCAACCTGCCCATGGCTTCATTCCCAGTCTACATGATGAAGATATAGCACACACAGTAGCCAGGTGAAGCAAAAGTACATGAATGCTGGTGGGATGTGCCATGAGAAATGGGATGGATGCATTGCTAAGAGCAAGTAAAACAGGGGTGAGTGGCAAAGAAACACGTGAAATCCAAACAGAAGTAATGACTGCAGAGTTTTACATGGCTCTGGAAGTGCATCATGTGCCTAATCCATGAGAGGGCAAGGCCTGGAGCAGGAGGCTCTGAAGCAGGTAATTTTAACACTTCCTGATGAAGGAACATTCATTTAATGCAGAGAGGGAACAGCTGAGCAGCTACGTTCAGAGAGAAACACCGTAACCTATTACGAGACTTGGGCCACCATTGATCAATATGGCAAAGTCAATAATAGCTTTTGATTCCAGCATATTAGGCTGACTGTTAGATTCATGTTTATTGGAAGTTTTTACAAATAAGTCAGGCATATGACTTGAAGGAAAAATAATATGAGTCAAAACTCCAGGTGGAAGGCTGATTTTTTTTTTTTTTTTTTCCCTGAGAGTTGTGTTTAAAAAAACTGCATTGCTTTTTAAGGAGGGGAAAAAAAGCAAAAACAGAAAACCCAAACTTTTCCATATGCACCATGAAATGGAAATAAAATCCATTCAATTTGTTGTGGTTTTTTTTTTTCTGTTAAGAAGAATAAAGATTATCTGAAGGTTAAACTTGTAATGACCAATGCCTCATAATATATCTATTTTTTTTTTCCTAAGAAGCTTCCATCTCTAAACCAGCTGATTGCATTATTTTCTCAAACTTCACTTGAAAAGAAAGAGATACTAATCCAAAATACTTTTGACATTCCACATAACATCAAATAAATCTTGTAACTTTCATATGAACTTACCATAAATTTCCAGAAAACATGAGAACTGTTGTAGAAATAATAATCAAATTAAAAAAAAAAAAAAGGAAAACAAAGAATTAGAACCCTTTTTAGATCCATCGTATAGGTTTCTATCTCTTAGTTTTAAAACAGTGAAGTTATAATATTTGGACTGAAAAAAAAATATTAAATTTCTAAATATATAAATACTTCAAGTACTAAAATAAAATAAATTTTTAAAAAACTGAACTGCTTGGATTTAATCTCCTCTATCTTTTCTAATCAAGTATGTCCCAAAATACTTCCTGAGAGTTAAGTGACACCAGTACCGAGTCAGTGAATTAAAGAGAAAGGGGAATTAAAAGGTATAAGGAAAAGAAAAAACAAAACAAAACAAAACAAAACAAAAAACTATAAGATAAACTAATTGAAGTAGACAAGAAAAAAGGGAGATTTTGTCTGATGTCAGGAAATATAGAATTGTGCTTGGTTAGCTGAAATTGAGTTAATTTTCTTCATGCAGCTAGAAACTTTTCTTTTTAGTAGCTAGCACACTCTTTTTCTTTTGGATTTAGTGTGAGAACAATATGATAGCACCCTGGGATAGAGTTAATGTTTTCTTTCCAATAGCTAGGCTATGTTTTTGAGTTGGTAAGACAAGAATGTAAGGACTCACTGATATTTTGGCTGTTGCCAGGGAGACCAAGGACATTTTTAACTTTCCAGCTGCAGGTGCATAGCAGCTAGGAGGGGGGCACAGATAGGACAGAACCTATACTGACATCCAGGTTGGACAATGAAATATTCCCTACCACTAACGTCATGCTCCATATATAAATAGAGTCAGCTTTTCCAGCTTGTTAGTTCTGTTCAGGTCCATTCACTGAGTTCAGTTCCGTTCCATTGGAATTCAGCTTTTTACTGTTCTGCCATTTTGCAGTTAGCCTTTGGTCTCTTTGTCTTTTTTCTCTGTCTCCGGGATCAGCTGTTTGGGATCGAAAGCTTTCTCCTTTCGAAGGCTGACTGTTCATCACGACCCAACTTTGTAAGGAATTACACTAAGTGTCACTTATTTTATATTTATATATAATTAGTACTAGTAGAAGGGTATTAGTATTAATATTGGTACTATTCTTTCTTTTTAAACTGTTCTTATATTGACCCATGAGTTTCTCTCTTCCTTTTTGATTTTCTTCCCCATTCCACTTGGGAAGTGGGAAGAGTAAGCAAGCAGCTCTTATGGTCCTAATTGTGGTTTGGAGTTAAACCACAACAAGAATATAGAGACAAGGTCTGAACATAGCAGTGGAAAGATTCTTTTGGAAACACACACAAAAGGTCTGTCCTGGGTTATACTAGAGTAATAAGAGAAAACAGAGGTAAGTGAGATTCATATGATTGGTAGAAAATGCACACAGCAGAATTTTAATTTTTAGTTCTTATTTTTTTAATAATCAATGGAGCTCAGCAGAATTAAATCTCTCTATTAGAAGAGACAGACTCTTGAACAAAGAAAGAGGTGAACAGACCTGATGGAGAATTGCTGAGGGTGTGCATCAAAGTTCAGCCTCAAAGAAATATGTAAGAAGAGTTACTTGTGTCCTTATCTGAATCTCCTCTGCAATGTTAGTGCATCCAATGCATTTTAAAATTTGATGGATTTCTGTGGGCCTTATCTTCTTTCTTCCACTGGCACTTTGCCCTTCTGCTTTTCTTTGATCACTGCTTAAGATCAGTTTTGTGTAGCACTACTAGGGCAGAGAGCATTGGCCAGCTTGCTGGTCGATGACCCAGCAAGAGTGGTACAAGGACAATTACAGAGACAAGAAGTTTTCAGGAGATACTGGGTGAACAGGTTTATCATAATTTATGAACTTTTGAAATCTTCCTGCTCCAGCACTGTAACCAGCTTTTCAGGATGTAAGCTATTAAATTCATGTATTTTGGTATGATCTGGGGGACATGGAGTTTGAATGGCATCCCAGAGAAAAAAAACTACATTCTCTCTCTATATGCCAAAGACAGTTTTAGACAAGGACCTGAGTGTCTTTATCAAGCTGTCCACAGTTCAGTCATTCTTATGAGAGAGAATGGTTTTCACCCGCACACATCAGAAATATCTGGCTTTACCAATGGATTTTATTTTAACTTTTTACATACTAACCTTCTGAAAGCTGTAGAAACAAAAACCCAGGAAGTTTCTAAACTGCTGATTGCAGACATGAGAGTACAGCAAGGGGAAAGATCACTCTGTAATTGCTATGGTTTGTATAGACTTTCCCCAAACATCTGTTACGGGTCATTGTCAGAAACAGGTTACTTTGTTACAGACCTTTAGTCTGACCCAGGATGACAGTTTTTACATTCTGATTAATAGCATTAATCCAACATCACCCACACAGCTCCTATAAATCATCCCACCTGTTCAGCTCTTACCTTCCAGAACCACAACATTCTTTCACTTGCAATGGGTATCTGCAAATTCAACCCGGTCTATCAGGTTTCTCACTCATTCTCCTTTAAGCCTAGCCTTGCCTATTGTCATTCCCTCTTTCTGATCCAGAGAATTTTGCTGAAAGGATAGCTGGTTGAAACCTAGAGTGAGGGCCAAGATGGTTGTCTCTGATTCAACAGAGGAGTACAGAGAGGCCAGCATAACATCACAACACACAATGTTTTCATGCCCATGTTGTCATCATAGCACTATTCAACAGAAGGTAATTTGTTTTCTTTTTTCTTTTTTCTTTCTTTCTTTTTTTTTTTTTTTTTAATGGAAACAGAGAAAATTATTCTTTTTCAGCCTGCCAAACACATGTACTGAAGGCAGGAAAGAGAACACATTCATAACCTTACAATGCTTACATGGGTACAAAACGTATTTTCATACGGGAATAAAAGTTAAGTTTACATCCAAGGCTTATTTCTGAGTCTCTATCAGGATGTTTGAAGCACATGTCTTGTGGGCATAAAACTGTTCTGTAAAATTGGTGAGGCACAGCGGTTTAGTGCATTTTTGTCTCTTGTGATTCAAAAAAAAATTGTTCTCTACATTTGACGTATATGCATGCACTTGAAGCCCAATCCTTCCTGTGTTAGTCTTTCAAAATGATGAACAGGAATTGCCTAGTTTCCATGCTGTGCTGTAAAACAATACTAGGATTCTTTTGTTTGTCTTAGTTGCAATTCTTCTCTATCTAATATTTGAGTAGAAAAAAGGAATATGAAGTTTTTGATGGTCTTCTTCATGACATTGATGAGTTTGATTGGTATATGTTCGTATGTCTGTTCTTCTTTTCTCCAAGTTCTATAACTGGCTACATGCAGAATGGCTTTTTTAAAGTACTCTTTTATGTGTTTAGCATGATCGAGTCTCTGCTTAAGCTCCCCAACCACCAGCCTACAGGCAAGAATGTGAGAGAGAGAGAGTCCCTCTTCGTGGCAACTAACTCTCTATATAATAAGCCCCTTGCAAATTCTCCTTGAATACTTACCAACACCCCCGCAGTTACTTAAATGGGCATTATTGGTCACTGGGTCCCAAGGTCATCTAACAGAATGGGGTTGTTAAAAATAGGAATGAACATTCAAGGCATAGGGTCAAGAGAGATTAATTGAAAAATCTTCCGCAGTCCTGACATCATCTGTGGAATGGCAGTGCCCAGACACCTCCAGCTGCTGTTGGGTTCCTTGCGAATGTAAATGAATGGCTTCCTTTGTGCCAGTGGGGTGGTTTCCAGGCTGCGTTGTTGATTTTCTTTATGTTCTGTTCCTTTTTTTTTTTTTTTTCTTCCCTCAAGTTCATCTTCTTAAGAAATTTTTCTCAGTGTCTGTAAGTCTTCCTTTCTGTCTTGTCCCCAGCTGTAACCTTTTGAACTTCTTGGACAGTTTCAATTAAATATGAAGTTCCAACAAGCTTTGTGAAACCAGGCTCTTGAGTAGAGGAAATGATGTTTCTTTGTGAAAGGGATACCTTCGTAGAGTGGAGTGGAGAATGACCACCGTCACTCACACAAGATTTCACAAGAAGTCAAAGTGCATTGCTTCCCTTGCAGACAGAATTACATTTCAGGGTCAGTAGGTGTTGCTTTTCTTTATCTTACAGAAGATATTTAAAGCTGCTGCCTAAAAGCCTCCATAAATCTACTCCTTGATTCATCAGCACTCATTTATTCCTACTCTAACCTCTCAGCACCAGCAGATCATGGCAAAACCTGAGTTCTCAGGGTAGTCTCCATAGGTCAGTAAGGATCCCACAGCTGAGAACTAATCAGAAGCTCAGTCGGGGAAAGTCTAGATGTTCTGAAGAGGGTGTCTCCTGCAGGGGATCACAACTTGGAATTCATTCATAAATGTATATAATGTATACGCATCTGACCTAATTGCTTAGACTCTATATACAATCAGTGGAGAGAAACAGGTAATTCCAGAGAGTGATTCTCCTGACATCTACATTTGAATTAAATGCATCGTGCTCTAGAATTGACTATTTCTTGTGGGCTGTGAAGGTGACCTAGATGACTATCTCAGATGTAAATGCCAATACTGTAGATGACTAAATCCGTACTGATGAATCTACTCTCAGTGCTCTGATGAAGACATGCCAGTATGGAATTGCTTCTGGGTATTTATGCTTTAGAAGAGCCTGAGATCAAGGACTCACATGTCCGGAGAACCACCCCCTTCCCAAAGTTGTTTTTATCTGAAGAAACAAGACAAGCAAAAGAACATGCCCATTCAACAGACGTGGATTAGATTATATGCCTTGCCCACTGTGACTTTGAAATTTCTGTTCCAAATTGGTAAGAAGACTGAAGTGTCCTGAATCTTGCTCCACTACCTCACCCTTAAGACTGTTTTCTGCAGTTGAGAACATGTTATTTTAGGAGTTTGAATTCTGGCTAATTTAAATTTGAGGCTGTTCACATAGCTGGACAGATTTTAGACCATGATGGCTTTAAGAGATGCTGAATTTATTCCCCTCTCCAGTCAGAGAATAGGTAGGGCAGAAGTCATTCTGCAAATGCCAAGTTCCCATCTAATTAGGGTATGGTGCTGAATCTGCCAGTCCCAACTTTTATCAGTCACCTCCTCCTGCTCCAATCTGCTGTGGAGGATCACTTCTCTCGCTCTCTTTCTCTTTCTTCTTTAAAGGAAAATTATTATTAGGCTTTGAGAGCCTAAAACTGTTGCTGCCTGCATATCGCTAAAAATAATATAAATCAGTGCCGAGGGACCACTTGTATTTTGGCTGCATGAGGAAGTTTAGCAGCAAAAGAAAAAAGGAGAAAACTCATCAGAGCATAGATCTCAAAAACTAGGATGCTGTGTCTGCAGCCTCTCAGAAAGTTCAGAAACCCATTAAAAACTTTATTTTTCTTTTACTTTCCTTTGGCTTTTCCTCTCTGGTAAATTATTCTGCCTTAACACAGCTCTCATTCACAGTTTTATCCAAGCTTGTAATACAGCAAACAGGACCACCTCATTTCTGACTGCTCTAGAAATAAGTATGAGGCAATGGTAGGGACACAGATGCAGGATTTTAATTCTTCTTTGAACTTTGATTTCACACTTATAGCTCACAATCTTAGGTATAGATGATAGTGGTTCACCAGCCAGCAAGAGGTATGAGAGGGCTTAGTTGTGGTTATCAGCACAGAAAAAGGAATACCAGAGAGCTATGTTGAGGAGTGGTAGAGAGGCAGAAGGAAGTCAGCTGTCATCGGTAGGAAACAAAGAGTTAAACAGAGATCCACTCATTTCAGGCTTGACCTCATCAACCTTCTGCATTTTTTCCATAGCTGATGTGGACATTGAAATTCACCTGGAAGAGCTGGAAGGCTCTTTCAGGCATCTTCTTTACAGAATCATTTGTAAACACACATTTTAAAATTTCACGCTGTTAATGATTCCCTTGATGAGCTGCTTGCTAAGGCAGCAGAGGGTATTTAAAGAATTAGAAATAATCCTCTGTCCAACTCCATCCACATCCTCAGATGAAATGATTGGCATTCAGGACCAAATCTGATCCATGATCAGGGTCTATTAGAGCCAACTGTTGAACCAGGTTCTCCACTGCTGGTATACCAACTAAATCAAATGAATAAATATGTTCAGCATGTACATGTCCATCTAGCTATTAAAGCACAGAAGATGCTCTGTCACACACACAAGCTGGAGATGTAGATACAGATACTGAAAAGCTAAATAATTCCTGAAGGTCAGATAGCCAAAAAGTGGAAGGAGCATGAACAATATTCCCTTCCCTGTGTATTACCTAGAAGACAGACTTACTGACTTGATATTGAGAGCAAAGCCACTCACAGAGATCCTTAGGGTTGTCTTAACCACATTTCTTGCATATCTTTTCTCATGGCTCCTTGAACATTCCCCCTTTGTCCTTTTTTTATTCAAACGCACAGACCGTAAATCTGTGTAAGTAACATGATAATGACCAATGGAATGGTTATGATGTCACTAAAATGAGCTATATATAACCAACCTAGTGTATTAGTGGCAGCAGACAAGACAAGGAGATGGGGAAAAGAGAAGGAGGAAAAGTGCTTGGAGTTAAATACAGATGTTTATTAGCTACTGGCTCAGAGGTACTACTCGAAACACAGCTGATCTGTCCCCTTACAGTTCTGCTGCCCCTTCACCTTCTGTTAGTGTATTAGAAGTTTAATTTTTAGAGCAGAAGTATTCCCCCACCCCACCTTCTGGGCTTACACTAGAGACCTACACTCTCTGATCTGTTTCACTGACATAGCACAATGGAGATGCTGCTAAGAGATATTAAAGTCAAGTATTATCAGCTCAGTAGTGTAATATTATTTCCATCTCATCCTCAATAGATTGTCCACATAGTGATATGCTGTCAAAGTGAAATGAATGAATGAACCTGGAGAGGTTCATTGCACACTGGGTAGAGGAAATGAAATAAATAAGGGGGAGAGAGAGAGAACCAATGTCAAATAGGAGCAGGGACATGGGATTTAGGAGGTTTGCATTTTCTCTTCTGCTGGATATTGACCCAGTGACTTCATGGAGTTGTGATTTTTTGTTTGTTTGTTTGTCTGTTTGTCTGGAGGGCATAGGGCAGGAATTGAAATTTTTGTCACGTGGTCAAAGTGGTCCTGTTACTTGGATGAATTAATGAGAGAAAATTCATAGCCCTCCTCCAGTTATAAACCATTCCTTGTATGATCTTAATTTGGTTCAAGAGCAACAAAACCATAGCAAATCCTAGACACAGCCATCCAAGTACTGCAGGATTGTACAAAACACCAAATCCCCAGTTTTCAAAAGATGGGACATCATTGAAAGTACTAAACTGATATGTGGGACACAGGTAGTTTTATGCCACAACTTTTCTCCATTCCTAAACAACTCATGTAACCTTTTTTTCCCCTTTTCCCTCAGTTCACTATTTGCTAATTGGGGTTAAACCCCTTTTCCTTCCCTGGTCAGACTGTGAAATTTCTTAATGTTTGCCAGACAATTCCAAACAGGACAGGGGACTATTTCCTTCTATAATACATATGGGCAGAGCCTGCCTGCATGGTGGGATCAGACCCTTGGAGAGGGGCAGTTGTGTGTGAGGCACAGGGTAATCAGCTTAGCTGAGGAGTGGTCGTGATAATTCTATCTCAATATGCTCACTGGACAAATGGTATTGTACTGCCATGGAGATCATAAGCAGCTCTGACAAACTAAAATCCTACATCTGGCTTCAAGAGGAAGGAAGACTGTATGATCACAGTTTGTGTCTATCCTTCAACTTTTGAACTCTGAGCTCATTTCTGATAAATTAAGCAGTGGGCCTAAAAAGGTCCAGATATATTCTGATATAACATGAATTTTGGAAACAGGTAGAATGGTGAGATAAAGGCACTATCAGGTGTTTCATTGAAGGAACAGATCATTGGTCTTGTCCTTTATTAGACATCAGAGAATCCAGTCATGAGAAAATCATTGGCAAACAGGCCCTATGAATTTCACAAAGTCTGAAATTACTTGTTCTTGCTTAGGAATTGAGTTAAAATATTGAGGAAGGGGCTTCCATCTCTGTCTGTCATATCAGTAAACTGAAGAACACTACAGAAAACTGACCATATTAACAGTCAGTCTTTTTTAATGACCAGCACTGCAAACAACTGATTTTATGGACCTCCAAGCAGCACCTCAAGATTGGCTTTGCATGCATATTTGATTATGTGTTGTGATGGATTTAGGCTGAAGACTCTCACTTCAAAGCATTTCCAATCTTCCCTCTGCCTACTGCATTCTTCATCACCCATGATACAACTCCCACAGCCCATTAGAGTGAGCAGTCCCTGGTTCAGATTGCTGTGGTCAGCCAGCATCAATGCAAGTCAGTCCCATTTTCCTCTTGTTTATGTGGTCCAGTCTGTGGAATTGCTATTCTCAGTTGCAAATACCCATCTCTCTGAAGACTCTAGCCTTGCTGCTTCAACTGAAACCTGGCAGGAGTAAACCGTTGAAGATGCACCAGTGGAACCTGAACCCAGAAAGGTGCCAACTGGTTCTTCCTTCTTTGCCTACAGGTCTTGAACTCCAACAGCCAGGCAGGAAAACCAGCAGAGAAAGAACTCACTTACCTGATTGAGTCCTCATGAGCTGCTCTGCATGCTTCAGACATGAAAGTCTTGCTCTTGTAATCCATCCAAAACAAAGTGAACAAAGTGTTCACACACATATACACATACAAATATGCAAATACTTTTGTGTCCTGGGTTCCACTGAGAGAATTCAGACTTATATTTTAATTTTGTCACAAAAGTAGAACCAGTGAGTATCTCAGACTGCTCCCCAGGTCCCATGAGAAACTGGTCTCTGCATCATTTTCATTTGATTGTTGGAGATGGAGCAGAGACAAAAGCAAATCTGCCTGTGTTCTGTAGCATGAGTGTGATGGTCCTGGGTTGTAAACATCTCAGCTTGCTAAAGGAGCAGTTAGATGTAAAATTTTCTTTTGTCTTAGAATGACCTCTTACCGTTGCTTTCAAATTAAGCGTTTTCAGGAAATGAAACAAGAGTCCTTTCAAACAGGAGTCTGCAGATACCTAGAGGATCCATTACCAGTCACATATAGGTGTTTATTTCTATCTTGGTCAATTAATCCTATATTCCTCTAGGAGTTCAGTGTTGTTTCTTACATGCTAATTTCTACTGTAAAGAAAGAGTTCTACCTAATGACAGATTTTTGAGGATTCAACATCTTTTAAGTATTGTTTAGAATAATGTTATGATCTCTAATATTTAATGGCTATGAGAGTTGGAGGGGGAAGATAAATCCACCCACATGAAAGACTCCAAATGTAGCCCAGTGGCTTACCACATTTGTCTGGGTGATAGGAAAGGCTTTTACCTGCTCTTTTCTTTGTTTGTTTAAGAAGGATTTGAATCTGTGCCTTCACTCTTCCTAAATGAGTCCCCCAATGACAGAGCTTTCATGCCTGCACCCCCTTTCCCTACAAACATTTCATTATTTATACAAGATGAAACTCTCCCAACTATAAGGACTGACAGGTTAAGGTATGTAGGATGTTAAAGCCTCAGGCAAAAGTTTCTGTTTTGTCTGCTATTGAGGTTTGAACCCAGGGATCTCATGTGAGTATCTCAACCGCGTGCCTATTCAAAGTCTCTCTGACTGCCATCCATTTATTCTGGAATGAATAAAAGCAAACTAGACCAAATACAAAAATCCCAGAGGATTTAAAAACAAAACAATACCTGACTGGTTTTAGACATTGGTGTTTTCCTTCTCTATGTTATTGAGGGGGGTGGAAGGAGGAGCTGTTTGCTTTTTAATCAATCCTATTGATCATGACAGAAAATTAAAACTGCTGCTGAATTCTGTAACGAAGAATTTAAAATACATGCGTATGTCTTGCCTCATGTAATACACACTGTCTTAAATTATTTGTGTCTCTAGAATTGCTTTATATTTGTGCTAAACTCTTGAAACCCTGAAAGGACTATTTCTTTAAATCAAATGGTTGAAACTGTGAGATTGTGTAGATATTTTCCATAAGGTTAAAGGACAGATTTCAGGGGTTTAAACCTCTCAAGTCTATGGAGACTTCCCAATGGCAGCTACTAGAGCATGTTCTAGAATAAGAAGAACTAGAATAAGACCCTGTGACTTCGTTCATTTTCTCTGTCTGCTGTATTATTGATGCAGGGATGGGAAATAATAAGGAAGAAGTGGTGAGTTAAATAGGAATATATCAATTGATCCTGGTCTCTCACATCCTGTCTTTCTGTCTAGGACTTTCCTCATCAGACACATACTTTCAAAGGGTTTCAGTGTTCTTTTCAAGGACAATCTAACAGTGGATAATTAAAAAAAAAAAAAATACTACCACTATTCAGCACTTTTAGTAGACTTCTGGATTCATGATACTTCTAGGAAGTCATTGAATAAATTGAATTATGTTTCTTCTTGCAGACGAAGCAAATACATATTTTCATGCTGACAAGACCAGTTACAATTTGTGATCTGCTGGTGCCCAAAGAAGTACCTCTTTCTCCAGAGTGAGAACTCTTCTAGGGCTTGGGAAACCTCAGAGGAGATAGTGATTGCAAATACTTTGCCCTTGATCCCAGTAAAGAGAGATCTCCAGATAACTGGCTTGGGAAAATTGAGGATCATTACTTGGGGCCATGCTATGCAGAAGCAGGAGAGATTCCCACATTTTACAGGTCTTGGAAGAATTGAATTTAGTGCGACTCTGAAAGAAAATACCAACAGAGAAATGAATAAAAATTTGAAACAAAACAAGCAAAATGCAGAACCCACTCAAACATCATCAGTTCTCTTTGTTGACAAGGTGAGTTGTATGTTAGTAGACCAGAAGAGGGTGATTTGAAGAAGAGTCTGCTGCCAGTTGTTGAGCATCTGATGGAGCTGATGGGCACATTGGCCGAGCCTCTGCTCTCATTGTGTTCATCAGCATTCACACCATTCACTGGCCACCCCCTTGCACCAAAGACATTTTCTGAGCTTGCTAATTTTCATGAAAGCAAGTGGGGTCACTTTCCACCTTTTTTCCTCATCTCGACAAGGCTCATCCCCTAGAGAGCTGAGAAGAAAGGCTCTTTCTTGTTGTCATCTGTGCAATTATCAGCTTTGAACACGATGGCAATTTGTTGTTGTTGTTGATTTCCTTTGTTATGCAAATGTACCAGCTCATTCTCTGAGTGCTTTTTTCCCCCACACAGCATAAAAAGGAATATTACACATTTAATTTCATGTTGTCATTTGTTTCCCTCTGAGATTTCCTCCAGCCATATTTTGGTCTTCTTCAGGCTAGTGGGAGCTAAGCAGTGGCATTTTGAATTCTGACTTTGTCAATTCTATTTACTTTTTATCATAAAGGGGTATTGTCAATAGGTCTTATGTGGCTCCTATAAAACCCATTTAGGAATTTAAATCTCCACTAAAACACAGAATTTATGCTTCCTTTTATGATTTATGAGTCTAGAAGCCTAAATTCTGCTTTTAATAGTCTACCCATTTATATTCAAAGCAATCAGCTTACATTCTTCACGAGCCTTGAAGTTGTTAGTGCACAACTACAGAGAATAAAAGCAGGAGAATGTAGACAGAGGCCTAAGCCAGGATGCTCAGAATAGAATTCAAATGAGGACTTCTCCAGGGCTTTAAGATACCTTATCTCTCTGGCTTTTATTATGGTCCATCTTCCCCTATGCATCCTATATTTCACCCTTTGGGAAGAAAAGCAATACTTGAAATCAAGAAGAAATCTCTTTATTTGATTACATAACCAAACCTCAACTGGTTCACTCACAAGTCTAAATCGCTCAGGAAGTTGAACACTTCTGTGACTGACTTATTCAAAACTTACTAGTCTGTACTGAGGTGGAAACTGGTCAAAACCAGATCACTTACAGTTTTGGTTCTTATCCATTTTCAGCCAAACTTAATGGTGCAATTTTATTTTTTTTTTTTTTAAATCAAAGTGAACAATAACACTGGTAACACTTGTCTGTAATAATGCTTAGGATAAATGAAAGAAATGTATGCATTTCTTTCCTCTAAATTTTGAGAAAGAATTAGCGCAACAGGGAAAAACTCTTACCTTGTCTGGCCAATTACTGGTAATTTGTACTTTTCAATAACTTCAGATTCATATCTCTTGATTTACATATTTGGAAGGCTATTTGTTGGATGTCAGTTTAATTTGTCTTTCTTTTGATCTCACTGGAATAAATCTAAAACTCTTCAGAAAAATGAATGGCTCTGGAGCCACACTATCATAACAATTAGAGTGTGTGTAAGACATGCATAAAATAACCCATATACCTAAAGGGTTAAATTATTAACCCAAATTTTTCCCACAACCTGACATCTTTTACTCTGATGCTATTAACAGTGCATGCAGAGGCAATCTTACAAATTGTACATCAAAAATGGGACTGAGAATTTATCTATTTATTACAGAATACTTTTTTTTGCTGACAAAATATGTTGCAAATGATGTTATGCCTGATAGGTTTTAAAGGAGTTCTCACAGATCATTATTGAGGTTTTGAGGAATGAATGTGAGAGAGGATGCATCAGAACGTGGCCAGCTTAAAAATATCTTCTACTATGAGAATTAGTACTGCTATTGATGAGCATTGTAGTGTGTATAGCAAGCTTTATCGTCACTACAGACTGAGCAACATGCTATGCTGGAGTTGAGACAGGTTTCTTGGTGTAACTGTGGTGTATTCAGCTGGCATACATCATAGTCTGGTCTGTCTTCTAATCTTAAATATGTAGAGTAGAAGCAGGTAGTAAGCTAGTCCCCTAAATTTCTTTCAAACTCTCTGCGTTTCAGGCACTTTTTAGAAACTAGTGAAAAGCTGCATATGGAACTACTGTGTGAGCAGTCAGGTACCCTTGTGCTATTTACTGATTATTGCACCATCCTACTTGTGTTTTGTTGTTAGGAGTGAGCAACAAGGTCTATAAGAAAACAAATTATTTGTTTCATTCATGCCCTTTAATGCCTTTTTTTAAAGTTCTGTAAGTTTAGTGATGATGCCTGGACCTGGTGGAAAACTTGTGCTTCTGTAGAGACAAATGCACTGCACAGAAGGAGCATCAGTGGCCAGTCTAAATCCTTAAGGTTGTCTCATAAAAAGAGGGTAATGGGGAGCCCACCTATAGTTTGGTTAGCAGGAGCTCAGAGCAGTTCTTGTTTCCAGTGGATTACAAGGCTGCAGCTGTGGTCAGGCTTCTGCTTGAAGGAAGGGTGTGTTAGGCCACTCAGCCTTTCATTAGCAGTAACAGATGGCAGAGTCTGCCCCCTTTCTGGATTTAAAAGGGACGTAGAGTTACTACATACAGCCAAATGGTCTAAATGTATAATTCTGTTGTCTGCTGAATGTCTCTCACTGGGATCATGCCAAGAATGACTTTCACCCAAGTGCAAAGCTGGAATAGGTCCTAACTTACTGTGTCCATTGCTCTGAAGACCCAAGCCATGCCAACAGAACAAGGATGGGGTTCACTATTTCCAAGACTCATGAAGGAGTAGACGAGGTCAAGATTTTACCCATTCCTCATTCCCACTCGTGTGCTGGTTACCAAAAATGCGTCATAACTGCTACCCTATTTTTGGAAAGAGGATTTTTCTAACAGCATAACCAGGACTTCCCTGGTGTATCCCTGCTTTGGATCTGCACACTCACTCTTCCAATTATGAGTGCTATGATAAAATGTCTTCACAAAGGACAAGTTATTTCCATAGCATCAGTCACTATCATGTAGACTCCAGTGCCCTTGCTGACTAGGTTTATAAAAATGACAGCTACAGGTCACCCCATACTCTTGGATCAGAAGAAGCAGCTGCATCTGAGAAGGGCAATTTTTTTTCTTATATTATGTTCAGACTGATAAATAAAGCCTCTTTTGAAATATTCATGCCACTGGCCCACCTGGGGTAAAAAAATAACCAGCAGATAAATAATGAGCTAATGTTTCACAAGTAATATCCTCAGTCAGAAGCCAGTATGGATCATAGTGATTTCTTACAAAGTCCCAGAAAAAGAACTCCCTTAAATGTCCTCCTGCCATGGATAACATGGTGTTTACAGGAGCAGGGGTCTTGACTCAGTGTATCAGAAGATAGTTGGTAGACATCTGACCCTAGAGATATCAGATTGTAATGAGATATATCCATGAAATATTTTCCATATAGACCTTAGTTAGTCCTCACACCGCTTTCAGCTGACCAAGTGCAAGTTATCTCTAGGCTGGGTCATTCAGTTATATCAGCATGATTCTGAGTTTAACCACATATTCCCTAATTTTCAGGATAGCTATTTAGCTTGAACTAAACTCCTTATCAACCATTGCTACACAGATTTTGATTCAGAACTGACGTGTAGACCCTGCTTTAGAATATGGGCATGGAAATCTTGTCTGCCATCAAAGCAGCACAAAAATGTAAGACAACAAGAAATGCCCCTTTAATTAGACCAATTCCTCATCTCTCCCCGATACTATTCAGGAAGGGAGAACATGCAAAACCAGCCACTTTCTCCAGACTATTTATTTTGTACTCCCATCCCTCATCCAATTGGTCTCTATTTTACAGACATACTGTCTACAAATGTCCAGTCCTTTTATAAACCAGACCCTATTGTTCTTCTACACAATTTTCCATGGTAGCAAGTTCCAGAGGTTCACCACTTATTGTATAAACAACTTTTTCTTTTGTCTGTTTTAAACCGACCTGCTGCTACTTTCCTTGATCCCTTACTTCTTTTATTTGGTGATATATTGAACAAATTTTCCACATTCAGCTCATCCAGTGCTTTCACCTTTGGTAAATCTTAGTGATATCTCTCCTCAGATTCCTGAATTGTCCCAGTCTTTCAATTTCCCCTCAGAATGCAGCTGCCCCATCACCCTGATCATTATATTTGCCTTTAATTGTGCTTTACCTAACTTCAGTATGTCTATCTTGAGGTGTAGAAGCCAGAAAAGCACACAGTGCTCACAATGTGGGTGCATAGCACCTTTTAGGGAGAGGAAAAATGATGTATCCTGTCTCATTATCAACACCTTCATGATGGTCCCCATTATCTCATTGGCTTTTTCAGCTGCCACTGCACATTGAACCAAAGATTTCAGACACCTGTCAACTTGAAGCTGAAATTTCTTACCTGTCAGTTTGGTGTTCCACATTGTGAACCATCAGTGATGGTTTAGGTATTTTTTTTCTTGGTTGTATTAGCTTAGGTTTATCCACATTGGAGTTAAATTGTCAATCATTTGTACAGTTTTATGAGATCTGTTATCAATTCCTTGCCAACAAGAAAGTGGTTTTACTTTCTAGAAGTGGAAATCATATGTACAAAGTTGGTTATTCCTCTGCCTGTTTCTTCCCCATGTCATGGCCAAAGACATTGAATAGGATTGCTTCCAGGACCAATTCCTATTTACTTCTTTCTTGAAAAGTCTCCTTTCTTGAATCTTGCTTTCTTCTTATCCACGTTTACTGTCATCCTGCTAGAGCTCCAGGAGGTTACTAAGGTAGTGTTGCCCTTTGCAGGAGTCATGCTAAATATTTCCCAACAGAAAGTACAATTAATGTACTGCATCGTTTTATTGTTTATTATAGACTCTGTCATCTTATCAGTGATGGAAGTCAGACTCACCAGTCTGTAGTTCCCAGTGTTCTCCCTAGAGTCCTATACAATCTGAGTGAGGTCAATCTTTGATTACAAGTTATAGCCAGTCAGTATTGGTTTTGATGGCCAGGTTAGGAATCTCCTCCCATGGACTTTCTCGCACAGTTAACAACAGAAGTAGAGTGAGAGAAACGTGCTTACATTTGGAGATAACTGACATTTCACTCTTCCCCAGTTTTTCTGAATGAATGAAATAATTTACTAGCACTGATTTTATCATTCAAATACAGTGAAACAAATGTAGCTTTGTGCCATGCAAAAGGCATGGGGTGGGAGACACCACAAAAAATGTGCAAAAAAATTTCCCTCTCTTGTTACTGTAGAATATCATGCAAGAATTTTCTCCCAGGTTTGATTTTTTGGTTGCTTTTTTATTTTTTTGGCTTTGTAGAATAAGGGTTTCATTCCTTATTTTGCTTCTGCTTTAGACATAGCATATCTAGGACTTCCAGACTCTTAAAACAAAAACAATCTATGTAATAAGCAGATGCAAAATATGAATGAGTTCTTTCAATTGACTATTACTACGGGAATGAAGAGTTAGGACAGTCCAGCAAGACTGAGATGTATCAGCCCCTTGCTAAGTATCTCATTTTGCTGATTCAAATGTCTCTGTAGTCAGGGTTGTTTGAACAGAATCAAATTTACTTGTAATGAGCCATATAGTGATTCTCTTGTCTTTTTTTTTTCCTTTTCTTTTCCTCTTGTCTTCACATTAATTTCCGCAAAAAAGCACATCTGATTTTGTAATGAGCTAAGCAACTGTTTCTCAATTATGCCAAATTTTACTGCTCCTCAGTTGAAGTTTAAAGGCATGGCAACTTCAATATTATCAAAGGTTCTTCTCACAATAAGTTCTTCAGTAATTCTTCACCAGATTCATAAACCATTCAGTAGTGATTTACTCAAGGAATACTTGAGTGAGGAATACTTTCTACCAAATTCCTAGAGTTGTTTCTAGAACATCATAGACCTGTGGCAATGAAACCCAAATTGCATGCAATGGTAAGCTGGTGATAGCTGCACACGTGTAAGTTCTGTTTTATAACCTGCTCTTTCTGATGCATCTTTGTTAATATATACCTTTGAAAGTATGCTGTAACTGGAAAGTGGTGCATGTATCCTGGGACTTAACTAGATCAATAGTAGGAGCTGAGAGGTCCAAGGAGATGAATGCTGAAATAGGAACTGCTTCATTGCCAAATGTTAACTTCTTTTTCTTCTTTTATTTTTCCTGCAACTTGTGTGCTTTCTAAAGCAGCTTTTTTGGGTCTCTCCTTTTCTTAGCCCCACTCTGTCTGTCCATCACTCAATATATGTCTTTTCCATCCAGATCATTATGGTTTCTGAGTTTCTCTCTGTTCTGCCCTCAACACACTGCTATGATATTACTGTATGTATGAAGGACAGAAGTTTATTCCTATATTTTCTCTCTTTCTTATGCTTTTTGAGAATTTTGACTGGGAACTTTTTTCTTGCTGAGGGACAAAGAAGTCTTTAAAGCACAGTGAGATGCTTGTATATGAACCAACACTTTTATGCTCTGATACTTGAAAATTGTCTATGTGAGGGAAGATGGGAGGAAATGCTATGTGGTCATAGACCAGAAAGAAAATATCATTGTTTGTGAAGAGACATACATGTCCTTGATTCATGAAAAGGTCAGAAGAGACATCTGGTAAGATTTCTGTACATGAGAAGCTATAGAGATTGACTTTCTGGATCCTGGTTCCTGCAGCAGGTGGACGATCCACATGGAGCAGTTTGTATATTTAGGAATTGTTTCTTCACTGTACTGATGACCATCAATGGTAACAGTCACAGATTACTTTCTTCTCCTCTCATCAGAAGGTATCTCTATCCTGAGTAAAAAGTTTTTTCTGTAAGTCAAAGTGTGAGATGTGTTACTTACAGACAGAGTTGTCTTGCACCTTTGAATTTCCTGTTTATACAGAAGAAAAAATTGCTAGCAAGCCTGGAACATTATGCTTGTAATTTTTCATAGCCACCCACCTTCAAACCTTACAGTTTCCTTTCCTTCTGCTTGTCCTAATATTGAAACTCTCTTTGCTATGATAAAAAGAAGAGATATAAGAACCAGACATTCTCATTATTGTTAGTGGTGTGATGACCTGTTCTCTGACATTCAAGATCAAGGCAATATGCTCTGCACTGCAGAATCTTCCCAAACACCACCAGCCATTCATCATCTGTCCTGTGCCAGAAGCACTGGCATGAATCTCCACAGCTGGCTGAATGTGGTGCCCTATTCAGTTATGCTGGGTCTTAAATTGGTTTTCAACACATCTCTGTGAATCATGGGCAGCTGGAGAATCAAAAGTCTCTGTTGGAAACACCAAGGCAAAGAAACCTGAGTTTCACATCATTTTTGTTTATTTATTGGAGGACTAAATTCAGCAGAGACCTGAGTTCTCTAAATTACAGCCCGAGACATGTTTGGAAATAGTTTACCTCCCTCATGGCCTCTCTTCTTTCTGGGACTAAAAGGAACTTGGTGGCCAACATCAGCACAGGTTTTGCTCTAGGCAGAAATTAAAATCCTTTGAAGCTGCCACAGTGGGAGACATTTGTCAGTAGAAACACAGTATAAGATTACAGCATTTTGCTGTTCCTGCACACATAGCCCCACTCAGCTGTCATAGAAGTAACCAATGCAATGTTGTGAAATTGGTACTTCTCAGCATAATTTGAATAATGAAAGAGCAGATTCCTGTGAATTGTTTAAATTAAGAGTCAAGTATGGCCTGTCAGAGCTCAGATGCTACTTCCAGTGCAGCTGAGTTCACCTGGTTTTCAGTGCTGAGACACTTTCCAGAATATGAGAGGAATTTTCACCATCACACCCCAGTTTCAGACCTTCTCTGTGGATGTCTGTCGTATCCCTCCATGGCCATGCAGTCATGACAGTGTTGATGACCACTTTGACCTTTTTTAAGTTATTCATTCTTTCTTTCAGAGTTCCTTTTTTCCAGTTTGCTGGACTGGTTTAATTACATTAATGTTGTGTAGTGCATCAATTCTATAGAAATAGGTCCTTTTGAGAACAATACAGGAACAAGATTGTGTAGCAAATCCTTCATGGTAGAAATAGAGCCATAATTCCAAACTTTGCCCAGAGAAATTGTCAATATGACAATTTTCACTTCCCCTAAAACTCATGAAGAAGGTGTCTTCTTGATGCAGTTGATGAATAGAGGAACTGTGATCTTTGTGTGCATTTTCTCTGCCAAATACATGGAGAAAGACAGTCCTTATAGCAAAAAAAAAAAAAAAAAACAACCTCTGTGTAGATTATAACAAATGCAGTAAGGGAGGTGATTGGGAAGTGATAGGAGTGTGGACCTTTCGTAAGTTCCTGTTCAACTTGTCAAAATGTGGGAGAAGTAATTAGATGCAGTTATGGCTAAACCTTGACTAACACAGAGGGGGAAGATGATAGCACCTCCAAGCATTTTTATTTTTATTTTTTTTTTTTTTACAATTGAGAGGAAGACACAGTTAGGACAATGTTTCTGAGGAGATTTTCCATATTTTAAATTCATCACCAAGCTGAAAGCAATGTGAAAGCAGTGAATTCCCTTGGTGGTGTGGTGCTTGGATGCCAAGAATATTTAGGAGAGGAAGAGTGGATCCCCCGAAAAATAACATGTAATGGAAGATAAGAGGAGAACTTGAGAAGTCAGTGCTAGTAAAGGGGCCTTAGATCTGAGTATGAAAGTGGAAAGTGCTTGTTGTGAGTGTGAAGTAAAGGTCTTCACTAATGTTCTTTAGTCTAATACTTTCTTAATCCAGCCCCAGATCTGTCTAATCTGCTCCTGTTTACTGCTTGTTACGGGAAATACTGAGTCTCACACTTCTCGGCCTACTGTCCTTGTCCTGTGCAAAGCATGGAGTAAATAATAAAAAGGGTGGTGATGACAAACTTGGATTGAGATATATGGGATGGGGCATGGAACTGAATGTTCTGTTAATTTGAGGAAAAATTTCAAGGCCTCATCTGGCAAAGTTCCCATTTGTTTCACTGACTCCAGCAGGTACTTCCCCAGTCTGAATCTTAGATCTTCTATGAAGACCAGACACCTTTCAAGCCTTAAAACAATCTTCTTCGTGTAGCAAAAAATTGTATGGTAAGTTGAAGCATCCACATGCACCCTGAGAATGCCCCAATGTTTTCTGACAACTGACAAAATAAAAAGGACAAGGCTGTCAAATGCAAAGAATGGGTCCCCTCCTTTTGGCTACTGTCCCTCTGGTCTATTCAATTAGGATTGATCAAGCTGTGTCAAAGGTCCCTCCTCTGTTTCAGTGGTCACTGAGAGCTTTCATGATGACTAATGATAGGCTATCCTTAAAAAGAAAGAGGGAAGAAGTGGAAAGGATAATACAAGGGTTTCTTTTTTCCTTTCTTTCTTCTATCCTTATGTTCCAATCAGGCACATTAACTTTATGACCTACTAAATGAAATTCATTTAATTGTCGTGGTTCAATGATACATCAACCCTCTCTGCCTTCCAGCATCTGCCCCTCAAACAAAAAACACCACTTACTCAAGCAAAAAAAGATGTAATTGTGTTTTGGTGAAAGACTAGATGGAGGAGAAATGTTTTTCTTCCTCTGGAAAATATCTAAACTATTTGAATTCAAATATGGATAGTGAAGAGAAACTGGGTAGTAATGCTGATAAGAAACATATACATTTCTTGAGTATCTTGCATGCATTTTAAAACTGCTGGACTGTTCTATCTCTGGTACTAGAATTGAGCTAGGAGTAGAAGATGACCAAATAACCCTCTAGCAGCTCCCAGACCTGTTCAGATCTCTCCTAAAGACAATATTACTGCCTGTTTGGCTGTTTAATAATAACATTCACCCACCATTTACACTTGAAGGTATACGCCTTAATTTTCTTTGAGAATATATGTCAAGTTTTTGGACCATGGCAGCCATTTCCAAATTTTTGTGATCTATCAGTCCTAAAACTGGGTGCGAGGTATGATGTATATTCCCCAGATGTTAAATCAGACCACCACTAGAAAGACAGAATGATCTATGCCAAACAGTTTTGATGAAGGTAATAGGATTACACCGTGAGCAGAATATAAGTTTATTAAGATAATGATTATTATTATTATTGCAATAGCAATGTAAAAAATGTATCATTATCCCAGAATCTAGACAAGAACTGCCAAAGGCTTCAAGTAAACGTCAGTTACACACAGAATATACACCTCAATCTAATTATAAATCCTTTACTTATTTTTAAGGGTTAATTTTCTCCTAAAGCAATAATATATTAAAAAAGGAATGGGAAGATCTTGAGAGATTTGAAAAGCAAATAAAGCCTTTCAGCTAGAATCTGTTAGAATAACACAGATCCAGGGGTTTTCTTCTCAACATCACACAGGACTTTCTGATTTTCCCAAGCATGACTCCTACCTAGGATAGATCCTTGGCAATTTTGGCTTGGTTTGAGAACAAGTTATTAGCCTGGGAATCTGAGTGGGTTTTAGTGACAACGTGTCAGAAGTTAATCAGGAATGAGTACCACTGCTCTAAAAATGCCTGAGCCAGTGTTTGCATCGGGTCACTCAAATAATTCCTTGGGACTGGATAAACCAGTGAATTCCTTAATACAGTCATGTTTAAATGGTAGTGATGGAAATTTTGTGAAATTCAGCTGCCTCATTTCACAGAGGGTTATGACACTTGGTGTTAGGATTTTGTCCGTTCTTTGACCTGAAAGAAGAATCACTAATTTATTGCCAGAAAGTTTTATCTGATTTACCAGCTCTTTTGTAGTACTTAATAGCTTTCCAAAAGGACAAAAGGTGATTGACTTCCCATCTTTCAGTGAATCTCAGTGGTAGCCCCCTCTCTATCTTTACTTGGAGCCATTGAAAATATGCTTCTAGATGTAAAAAAAAAAAAAAAAAAAAAAAATTAAAAAAGAAAAAATAAGGCCACTAATGTTGGAAACATAAATTAAATTAAAATAAAGAGGTTGTACAGTATTCTCATTTTGTAACAACACAACATTGCATTTATCCTGAGACTTTTCCCTGAAGAATCCTAAAGCATGATGTAAACACTACAACTTTAATCCTCATAGCCTGGAAGCATGAACTATTATTATTGTTCAACCCACGAGAAACTCAGGCAAACACGGACTGAACTAATCCAGGTTCACAGACAGTCAAGAAAGGTCCTGACAATTTTGATAATCAAAGACTACATAGATTATGTGCAGAGAGGTCCCAGGAAGGCTAGGGGAAGAGACAGCTGCCTAATTACTTACAGAGAAATCACTTAAATCTGTTATAATTGTTACTAGGCCCCCAGAAGTCAAAAGAACCATCATCAATGGGAAGATGTCATTACTGTGCATAACCAGAGTAGAGACCCTGTCTCACAGAGCTTGCAGTCTAAATCACTGGCTCCTGGTGTTGAAGTGTAGCTCTCTGACATCAAAATGAAGTTACAGAATCCAAGCTAATGAGATTTTTCTGCCATTATTAACATTGAGTCCTCAAGGAAACAGAACTGCCAGCACCACCAGCAGGAGTTGAGGAGGTGGTGTTGCAATGTAAGCAGGTTTTGGGAGTAGCAAGAAGTCAGGGAGTAAGGGAAAGGAGGAGGAGGAGAAGACAGTGGCAGGGAGGTCCAACTCAGAAAGAGGGGAACACAAATCCAAATGCACAAACAGATGAGGAGTGGGAGTGGGAGCAGAAACTGAGTGGAAGGAGTTGGGCACAATTACATGATCACAAACAATATTTTTGCCACTGATGAAGTTAGCACCACCCTGGTGAGACACAGCAGCCAGCCAGCCATGCTGTTATTGCACAGAAGTTACCAAGTAGAAGGTCTGAGCTGAAGGTATGTGCGCAAACCAGTCGTGATTTGATACATGATACTCTGATGTGTTAGCTCACGACCATGTGGCCAGCCCTCAGAAAGAAAAGAGTACCAGGTAATAAAAGACTCTTCAATCTAAGGGAGCAAACATTGCAAGAAACAAAGATTGGAAGTTAAAATTAGACAAATGGACTTTTAAAAACTTTTATTACTATTATTTAAGCAGTGAGTACAACTGGCTGTTGGAAAACAAGGGCATATTTTCTATTATTTCTTCAAAAAGATATAGGATTCTTTTGGAAGACGAATTTCAACTTAGAAAGTCCTTGTGTTTAATAAAGACCTAATGGGAAAATTCAGTGCCCTGTGCTATGTAAAGGGTCAGGGAAAAGTAGTGATGGAGAACTGTTGGCACTGGTGCTATGCCTGGCCCTGATGAATACCTGGGCTGACACCAACTGGTCTGTGCTGCCATGTTTTAAGTAAATTTGGCAAGAGAAGTCTGAAAGATTTGCAGTTGCAGTTGAAAGATCTACAAGTCTTCAGAATTTCTGAATGAATGCGCTTGCTTTCTGGAAACAACTTGTAGACCATATATTCAAAGCAAATTAATTTACAATAAGAGAGGAGACATCCCATCTGATGGTTTAAGCTATATTTATGTGTCTGCTGCACAAGTCTCTAGAAAGATTGATTTCTAGTTACAGCCAGAATTGTGGGGTAACTCTGGGTCTCCCCTTTCCTAAATAAATAAAGAAAGAATGCTCACTAGCTTTTGTGGCAGCTAACAATTCTTGGCTGGATTTTGCTTTCCTTTTCTGTGTGTCATGGATTTGCATTCTGAATGATGTCAAATACCTTTAAAATATACATCAGAAAACTGAAGATCCGTTTTCTAATCTTTACTGATGAGAATCAACTTTTCATCACACACAGAGAAAAGAATTCCCATCTCCTTTCCCTCCAGAAATTAGACTGTACAGTGGAAAAGCTCCAAGTCTCTGCTGCTTAATGGCAAATTGGCTTGGGGCACCAGCAGTACTAGTTCTAAAATCATTAAGTGAGCTGCCACCAATACATCTTTCACAGTCAAGCTGTAGAAAAATGGGTGGTAAGATTGTCAAAGATGGGGTTCAAATTTACCAATGAGTCCTATACTCATCTTCGTATTTTTTTGAAAATAACACTTTTTCTTTCAAGTCTGATGTGTATTTTCCAGGTGGAAAATAAAGTGCTATTAATAGGAGAAAGCAGAGAACAATTTTTCTCTCTAAAACAATTAACTTCTCTACCTATCCTCTTTTTTCCAAGACCAAACTCCATTAGGAGTTGGCTTTGATAGGGAGGGGTAAGTTTTGTAAAAACTTCTGGGATGAGCAGGAAGGAGACCTGAAAGGGAGAAAGATGATGTGTGTTTTTGTTGAGGGGAAAGCAGGATGGCAGAGGTGTTTGTGGTACCAGTGATATTGATCCTGAGGCAAAGGTACCCCTCAGAATTCCCAGGTTACAAATGAGCATGTCTTTCCCCATCCTCATACCCCATTAATCGAAATAGAGTCTCTCCTTGAATCAGAAGCTTGCATCTGCTGCAGGTCAGTACAATAACACTGACAGAGGGCTGGAAAAACAAAACAAAACAAAACTTTCCAAAGGAAGTGTGTCATACATTCACCTCTCTGCAGCTGCTGTGGATCACAGTCCAAGTGAGAAAAATGAGCGGACTTTGTGAATGGATGGTGCGTGAACTGATGAATCTCCATGTCTATGATGGCAATGGCTATTAGAGAGTTTTCATACAAATTTTCTGCTTGATGTTGTGCAAATCACATTAAAAGCTATCTCTGACCCCGAAAAGGTTGTTTCCTACAAGACACATAGTGGAATAAAAGAAAGAGATTCAGGGAAAGCATTACTGAAGGTGTCTCTCTGTTTCTGGGTGGGAACTAAGCTAGGTTTTCTTCTTACTAAGGAGGCCAAGATGATAACATTCAGATTATGTACTGTGGATGCCTAACATAAACGCTATGGCCTATGCAACATCTGTGTTCAGATGAACATTGAATTGTTGAAACTTTGAATATTGGATTGCCAGATTAAAGCTGCCTCTAACCATTTGAAAGTTATATACCTAATATTACTTATGTTTCTAAGATGCCATCAATTTTAGGATGGAATGATTGTCCTTTGTAGAGGTACAGATCACTCTTTATTGATTACATTATTGGCTTAACCTACTAGCTTAGAAGCTAGGCTTAAAATCCAGATAGTTTAGATAAGATATTCTTCCCTGTCTTCTCTGAATCTTGTAAGAGAAAAAAAAAATAACTGTCTCAGTATATTTTCCCCCAGGGAACTTCATAGCAAGAGAATCATTGATGATTTTATGCAAAAAATAACTGTACCTGTGGTATTTTGTTACTCAATGGGGAATTTTCATAGCCAAACATATGGGTGAAATTGCAACCATGCATGAGTCACATGTGCAGAAGATAAATATCTGAGTCTGTCAACAGAGTGGTCATTTTGTGTCCTTACAGATATTAACTCCAACCATAGTTAAAACCATTGCCTCTACAGAAACGCTGTTTATTGGTAGGAAGCATGTGGAAAATCCGAGTCATTGTACAGACTCCCAACACACATAGGGTCCATGAGGGATGGCACAGTTATAAAAGATTATGCACCTCCAGCACGAGACATTTTTTATACCATGCATTGCATATCACAGGTTCTCAGCACCATCCAGAAGTCTTTGATGGTGATTTGTGTTTTTTTTGATAGGATTTCTTGCTTACTGCAGCAAAAAGTTTTTCACCCTTCTTTAAACTCTGATACATTTTTGTTCTAAAATGTTCCAAAGAGGTATCCAGCTTTTCAGGAATATGACATTAAACTGTCAGGGGGCTTTTTGCATGATCTTTTCTTATAAGCCTTTGGGATATTTAACATTTATTCCACATGGTTTTATTTGAGTTTATTTTATTGTTAATGGTTGAACTCAAAGATCCTAAGGGTCTTTTCTAACCCAAATGATTCTATGATTCTAAGATTTTACTTTAATATTGCCCTTACACTTATATGCAAAAACATGTTGTTAGAGTTCAGACTCACCCCTTCCTTCTTTAGTCAACTCTACCTATGTGAGGGAAACAGGGACTTTTGTTTTACAAGAAGATAAAATTATGATGGATGAAAGATAAGGAATAATTGTATTGAAGCCATAAAAGCAACGTAAATTTCAATTAGAAAAAAATATTTCCATTGTAATAAAGTGGTAGCCATAAATTTCAGAAATCATACAGTTTTGTAGCCTTATATTTCTTTGCTTGTGGAATATCTGTCACTGAGGACCTGAATATAACTAGAAATGAAAGGTGTCTGTTTATAAAAAAGTAAAGGGAGAAGAAAAAACTGTTCTGTAAATGGGATACCATTTTGAGTGACCATGTTAAAAGGTAAATGATAATTTACTTCCTGAACATGTGACTGTTAAGTCAACGTGGTTATTTTGACATGACAAAGCATGAAGTATAATTCTATAGATCTGTCCTACCTGGAGGACATCCATGCCATCCTAACTAGATTAAAGTATTTTCTCCCATAATCCAAAAATGAGGAAGAGGCCACAGATTAACAAATTTGGAAAGGACCAGATAGTGTAGGATCTGAACTTGCTTAGATCACTGCTTTAAGTTTAATAAAGCAGTGGGTATGGGTTTGTGTGGAAGGTTGCCAGTATCATATACTACACTTTTCAGCAGGGTCCCCGTAATTACCAGGTTTTAGCTGAGAAATAAAAGGAAGAATGAACTTTTCTGATGGCTCTGTGGTGTTTTACACATAATCCGAAGTCCAGTACAGATTGGTGTAAGAGTGGACTAAGCTGCGATGAACCAGAGTTATGTTCAGTGAAGTCTTAAAAAAAACTTTTGCAAATGTGCATGTTGGGATCAGATAGCCCCAGTGGCCAATTACAGTGTCAGCTGGCAGACATGGAACTTATACTCTGGGTTGGTACTGAGAGAAGACCTGGAAAGACTGTACCCCCTTTTTGTCACACCATTGGCAATGTACAAGCACACCGCACAACCCTGGTATTGCTAGGAATAAGTGTCGCTAGTACCTCTTATTAGTGTTTATTATCATAACTGCTCATTGTATTGCCCATTATGTTAATGAATTAGAACAACAGACCTAAATGTTTGTTGTTGTATAAAGCTCATTAGTCTCTGAGAGGAACTCAATGCAACATGAAGGTTGAGGAGCTGGGTTGCAGGAATATTACCAATTAAGTCCTATATGAACATGCAATTAGGTAGGATGACATGCTTGATTTACGTTGCTTTATGGCTAAGCTGGATAAACAGCATATCGCTGAAGACTAGCAACCTGCTCCCCCTTTGCTCATCCCCACCCTGCTGGAACCTTTTTTAATGTTTCCAGTGGGAGCACAGCTCACAGGAATGGCTGGGCAAGGTTATTGGTAGCATCCTGAAGCACATTTAATTCTCCGCTGAGCTCAAAGGATGGGGGCAGCATGTGTTCATGTTATTGCACTTGTTAGTTTGGTTGCTCACCCCTTTCTCACTGATTTTTGGTATTCATGGGGCACCTTTCTTCAGTACCTCATGCAAGTCTGTAGTAATGATCAGTTCACAAAAGACTTTAGGTTGTATCATACGTCTTCAAGTAGAGAATTAGACTTAATTTAGGTTTGTCCATGATTTCTTCTCTGAGAATATTCGCAATTATTTCACTCTATCATGCTACACATAATATAGCACACACTATTGTACATCAGCATGCTCTGTTGGTGGATACTAGTTGTGTAACATCACTTTTTTGTAACTTATTTTTTCCTAAATAGGTGATTAAATCATTATATACATTTATCACAACTGAGGGGAGACACAATTGAAAGGCACTTTCAGAAGTTACCAACTTGAGCTTCTCAGTCACAAATTGTTACCTCCCAACTGAGACTTGGGGACCATATGAATGCTCTTTAGTGTTTCAGAACTAGGTGAAACTTCAGTTATGAACTAAACAATGGAATCAACAACCATTAAACAGAGAAATGTTTGGAGGTGTTTTGTTTTGTTTTGTTTTATTTTGTTTTCCGTGCAAAACATTTCATTTCCAAAATTAGAGGTTACATGTACAGAGAGAAACTCAACAGGAGCCAGGAGACTGCCACTGAAAGACACACAGCTGATCAGCGATATCTTGCTTCTGTGTGAGGCACTTGTCACTCACAAATGTGTCTTTCAAAAAGCCACATCTCATCATTCTTCTGTCTTACTCCATGCCATCTTTGACACCTGCACAATCAGTTGTTGACCTCTGTTTTCAATAACACTGGCTTGGCACTGAAATAAAGCAGGAGAGATGGTGAGGTACAACTGAGAGACAGTTTAAGATGCTGTCTCTTAACTACCTGAAATGCTGCACAAGTAAAGCCTAAATGGTGGAGCTATACAGAGGGCTTGATTTTGCAGCACCTTTTTTCTAGTTGATCTAAGCAAATAAGGTCTTATTACATACTAGGATGTTCGTTGTGTGGATATCCAGTGCCTCAGAAGTCTAGTTTGCTCTTGGTATGTAAACATGCTGTAAGGCAGCTTAGGGTGTGAGAATACGTGACTATGCGCTTTTTGCCCCTAAGTGTTCCTGTGTATGCAGTAGTAATGCACCATTTGCTGTTTCAGCTGTGTGGTGGGCTTTTCCATCCCATCTTTTTGCCCAAATTGGGATAGAAGAGTCAAAGACCTGTCCTATGCTAAATTGGTGGTTAATATTATGATTATCTCATAGTCTTTTCCTCTGTTAAGCATGGAGAAATGTTCAGCTTCCCCCATTGCATTGTTTTAAAGTTTTGACATTTCTGCTGAAAAAAATACTTAAAATAACAACAGCAGACTTGGATTAATAAAGGGAGGAAAAGGTCTGCTTTAGAAATAAAGGTAGCAACCAGCTTGGACAACACGTCATTTTTTTGTGGAAGGGAGAAGTGGGTGTTAAGGGGAGATCAGAAATATGTTTTATTTTTGAGAAACAAACCAAACAACAATGGCAACAACAAGGCCCCCCCCAAGAAAGCAAACCAACCAACCAACAAAAAAAATACAAGCAAAAGCACACAAAACCAAACAAGCACACACACAAAAAACTAAGAGCAAAAACAACGACGAAATAAATAAACACAACAGCTTAAAAGTACTAGAGAGGAGGAACCCGTAGTTGGAGTAAAGGGTTGAAGAGAAGTAGAGAGTGACGAGTATCCCTGATGTGATGGTGTGTTCAGACAGTCCTTCCAGAATATTTCATGGTGCCAGCCTGGACACAGGGGAGGAGGGTCTGAGAGGAGTTAGCTATATGGACTTCACCTGCATTTGATACTAAGAGTATTGCTGGGGGGATTTTCTTGCAATCTCACCTTTTGCTTTCACAAATATCCTACCTGAGCATGTCCTTGCTGATGAATGGTTTGAGATCATCAGCTTTGGAGGTTGGTGTTCTAACCAGGCTGGATTTCTCCACTAAGCCTCATTCAGGACATCTGAGTCCCATCCTGAAGGACCTATCTTTAAAATTATTATTATCTTGTTGTTGTCTTTCTCACAGTCCTCATGCAGCTCTAATAGGAGTGCAAAGTGATGTGAATTGTTAGGAGTAGAGGTCAAGAGCTCTCGATTAGAAACTTCTTCTCACTTTACTCTATATGGGTCACCTCAAAGATTGCTCTAGGGCCTCTTGGCCACCTGAAGCTGGATTCAAACGAGTAATGCATGATTGTAAGCTTCATAAGAAGTGTGAAACATTCTAAGATCACCTGAACTTTCCTCCATTTTACAAAGAAGTTTTCTAATGCAAGAAGACAGAAATGGAGACACTGTTCTCTGATACTTCATGCAAAGGTGGTGATGAAAGGTGAGAAGGAGGGTTATTAGTAAGAATGAAGAAAGAGCTCTTTTTTATTTTATTCTCCATCTCCAATGAGGATTTTCTGGAAGAATTGTTCCAATTTGACACTGTAGATGCTAGATCAGCTGTCCTACTCCATCTACCTGCACCCTTTTCACTTGATTGAATGGACTGAAGGTGAGAAACTTCTAATGTGGGCTGATGAAAGTGGAGCTGGCACTTCACAGTGATGGGATAAAGCTGGCAGGTCTGATTTTTCAAACTTGTCTGAGAGCATCATTCCACTTTATCTCATTTTTAACCTTCTGTTTCAAAGACGGGGAAAAGGCAAAAAAGAAGGCTTAAAGATGCTGAAGTGCTAATTCTGCAACAGTGATATTCACAAGCATAAACTCTGTGGAAGTCTTTTACTGTTAGACAAGTTAAAAAATTAAAATTTGTCTTCTACACTGTTGCATGCTGATCAAGAAAGAGGAAATCTTAACAAGGAAAAAAAAAATAAAATAAAATCTACGTTCCCTACCCCTGGTACTTGTGACAGACATCACACCGTGGTTCTGTGAAAGGAGAGGTATTTACCTGTTGTAGCTCATCTAGGTTTGGGATCAGCATATCTGTCACATATTTTTGATTTCAGCACCATTCATGGGAAGTTTCTGTGAAATATTTTGAAATAAACTTTTGTCAGCTCTAAGTTTTTCTCACCTTTTTTATTGAGGTTGTCAGCTGTTCAATGCTTCTGCAAAGTTTAGGTCTTACTTTTTTGTTTTGCTAAAGGTCCTAACCAATAGCTGATCCACTGGGATGTCCCCGTTGAGGGATCTGTCCCCACTTTTCTAGCACAAGGACTATAAGGAAAGTATGAGGAAGACCAATTTGGACTGGAGTCAATATGTTTACAAAGTCTGGTTAATTAGCATGGGAAGGGAGTAGCAAGGTAATCATTGCCATGTGCTTCCTACCAAATTTGATCTGAAAGAGAACTGAATGAATGAGAGCGTCAAGAGAGTCCTGAATACTAAAACTGGTGCTGCAGCCTTTGAACTCTAGCATTTCCTTTTTTTCTGGAGATCAGGATCATTTGAGCTCAAGATGGATCCTAGATAGATGGCTTAGGTTCTACCCCTCTAGCTTTAGACAATTACCTGAGAAATTTACACTTGTTTTCTAATAATGATAGTCTGTTAAAGGTGGGAGGAGGTATTTTCCAGAAGGAATATAACCACTTAATATTTGAATTGCTTATATTTTTCTTCACTGACTACAGTGAAAGCTTAGGGTGGCTGAACTCTGAGCTTTAGTATCTTAGTTAAATACCTGGAGTTACATAGAAGGAGCTGAACCACTGTGTCCAATTAAATCTCTCTTGAACCTAGATGGATTGCAATTCAGAATCAAGACCATTTCCAAATCACAAATCTGTATGAACTGCATGGCAAAGCACAGAGCGTTACCCATGAGCTGAGCTGAATGGCAGGATCTTCTGTGATATCTACCAGTGAGGCGAAAATACCTCTTAGTCACGGGACAAATACACTGGTGGTGAAGTAGAACAGCTTAGAAAGGAAAGGTCATGGCCTTCAAAACCAAACTAACGGCAAACAAACTCACTGCCTTAATGCATACCGATTAAAAGGAAATCAGGATGTGTAATTAACTCATCTCTTAAGTGTTTGTACAATTCACTTTCCCCCTGCTACATTTCCTGAGCACTCTTGGTGCTAAGCTCTGAAGATGTTGAATAATGACTTACACCACTGAGTTAAAAGTTTATTTTCTTAAAAGATCTGTTCTCCCATTTAATCCATTTCACACACTGCCCTGCACCAAGCAGTACAATAAAAAGAAGCATATCCATAAATCCATGGGTGTTCTGAGGTATCCCATTCATAATTTCTCAGACTAACGATTTTAGTCTGCCTGCAGCACCAGGGGAGATGTTAAATTTATGTTGCTACATTTTCAGTCTTACCTCTATGGCTTCTCTAAATCCACCATTCTCTATATAATACAGCCTGCTAATCTGTTTTCTGTTTATTTTTCAAACACGGTCCTTCTGTCTCCCACACCATTCAGCATCCCGCCCACCTCCCCTCCTCCTCTGACTTTCCCAAAGCAAATAGCACATTCAGATCGAACCAGATTGACAGGTGTGTGACAGATGGATAGACAGAAAACTGGATCGGTCCAAACTCCTTGGCACTTGAAAAATTGACAACACAACCAAAGCAGCGTAACGGGGAGAGATAGATTGGCAAATGGAATAAATGGTCCCCAGAAAGTTTGCGATTAATCTTTGCCCTGTCAAGTAATGGTCTGATAATGCAGGAATGTAATCGGAATGACTTCTGCTAGTTCAGAGGCATCCATTAGTGTAGAGTAAATCAGGAGACAGTAATAGGCATTGTTCCTTTTCTTAGACTTTGCAAATGAGAGAAGGCTATTAAAGTTGTACCATCTGCACCCCAGCTCCATTCTCACAAATGGCAAGTTCACACCTTTCTACTCGTCTGTTCATAAGAGGTAACACTCTTGAGTTTGCAGCTCCCCTCCTAGAAATGTGCAGTAATGTTTGATACGCTGCACACTTGTCCTCTCCAACATGAACTCTGAGCTACCTAATGAAGTTGGCACTGGAAGAAAGGGATTGTGTTAACTGAAAGGCTCACATTTTTCAGAAAGTAATGTGCTCTCACTCCTGCCTTGAAAAAAAAAAAAAGAAGGTTATTGTATCTTTGTGTATCATTTAACTCTGTCTCAGTTTCCCTATGTACAGTAGGGCAGTTCTCCAGCAACAGGGCATAGTGGAGGAATCTGCTAGGCAAGTCCTGAAGGAACCTTTTGGGGCAGAATGATGGTGTTGTCTCAGACCTAAATGATGGCTTGCATGCTGTGGGTGTTGGTCTGTTCATGCTAGCTTAAGAGCAGGTCTTATTTAGGTGAGATCAGAGGTCTATCTACCTTAGTATTCCGTTTTTAAGACAGCTGGTTGTGCGTGACTGGAGGCATAATAGAAGAATAGACAATTATTTTCTTTCCTAAGATTAATGTTGAAAAGACTTCCTGCTCTAAAGTCATTGTGCTCAGTAGGTACTCATAGAGCTGTGAATTTGTTCCATCTGTCTTTCTGAAGTTTATTTCGTTGTTGGTTACTTCAACAAGTGATTTAATTCTATACTACTTGAGAAAAACAAATTAACAAAACCAAAACAAAACAAAATAACAAACCAACCAAATAATAATAATTTAAAAAGCCACAAAAAGCAAACACAAACAAACAATAACACACTTATTTTCAACATGCTTGTCTACTCTCTTCGTTAGCTTCAAGTTTTTAGAACAGGTGGTGGCATTTTTGTCTTCAGCCCTCCAATTTCAGCCAGGGGCTTATTGCACAAGATGTCAATAGGGCAGGAAAAGGAGCTGTTGGCCTAAGGAGCGCAAGGAAAGAGCAGGTAGATGTGTTGCATCGATGGGGTGGTGTTTACTCTCCAAGCAGCCTGGTACACAGATATCCCACTCCCTAGCTGACAGAATAACTGAATCATCTTCAGATGGGGAAGGATGGGATGCAGATGGATGTAAGAAGCTCATTATGACTGATAAACACGGGGCTCCTGTTGTCGGCAATGTCATTGTATTCACTTTTTTTTTTACAGTCCCCTCTTTCCAGCTGTGTAATTAATTAATGGATTGGAAGTGCTTAGTTACCAGTGATCTACAGGTTGACCTTGCACCTTCCCTTGCCTGTCTGGGATTGTTGTCAGTGGGTCCAGCTTTCACCAAAGGTCTCTCTCTCTCTAACCATCTCTTCATCAACCCCTGTGATAGCAATACTGGATCCTACACTTTCCTCCACATGCTTGTTTTCATAGTGCTAAGTATAATAAATGCAAGCATCCTTCTCTTTTGCTAGCATCTTTATACTGATTTTGCACTAGGATAAGTATTGGCACAAGTTGCAGGTTCCCATAGACATGAGCCCAGAATAGGTGAAAGGATAGAATTAAGATCACAGCCACTTTATCTCCTGGAACGAGAGATGATAGTATCATTGGATTTCAGACTGCTCAAAATTGTGCATGTAATCCAAACAGGCTGTTCTGGTTTTTCTGCAGACAATGATAAGAAAGGTGTAACCACTCTCACACCCACTACAGGTAACTGTCTCAGAAAGGGATAAATCTCCAGGGGAGATGTCTGTCCTTATATAAGGTAGCAGGTGTATGAACAAAATAGGTTAAAGTAGGCATTTCATGTTCAAGGTAGCTAAAAATAAGTGTGTTTCATCTTCATGAACTCTGTTTTGCACTTATAAATGAGATGTGTAGATCCATTTTTCTACCTCTCATTTATATCTTTATGCATATGTGTAAAATAAAGGTAGATGATGTTGAATCAGTTTACCAGGAAATTACAATTGGTTATGGGGACTGAAGAATCTATACCAATAAGGACTTCATGGTTTGAGCCTGTAACAGAACTCTCTTTTTGCAGTGTGTGAATTAAATATCTTTAGCTTTACAATCAGCATCATGAGTGAAAGTCTGGGTAGGTTCACTTGGTGACCCAGCTGGTAAATCTGCCTGACAATTTTGCTAAACAGACTTAGGCTATTGATCAAGTTGGCTGGAGATGATCCTTTCACCTCAGGGTCACTGGACTCCATTTGACTTAGGGCAGTCAGGAGCAAAAGCGGCTGTTATCAAATGATAAGAGCAAGTTGAAGGTCTCAACCTAGTCTCTAGAGAAAGAAGTCCAGGGTATGGAGATCTCAATCAATTTAAGTTACACTAGGGATAGCTGGCTAGGTTCACATCACAAAATCACTCTTGGTTTTAGGACTGAATATATAACAATACAATTATTTTATCTCCGAGTCTCACATAAGATCAGAAGGGAAAGTTCTGAAAGACCATTAGAGAATCTGCCAGTCTCTTGCTTCAATGTTTCAGTTTCCCTGTAAAAAATGAAAAACGTTTTTTAATGAAACATTCCCCAACCCTGCCGGTCTAGAGCATTCAGCTGCCTTAATATAATACCTAATTCAAGGCTATTCCTTATCTTCACCTTCCCCAAGACAAAATACACCATATATAGGAGCAGGATTTATCTAAGCAAGTTGCAGGAATGTGCCTATAATTACAGGGTCAGCCCCTTTATTACTCTAGTGTTCAGCTCTCATGATTACTTACAGGTTTTGTCTCATATTTATTCACCTAAACGAAAGCCCAGCTTTTCTAAGAAGAGCTTTACTGACTCAAACCAAAAATCCATCTCATCCAGTAGCTTCTTCTCCAAACTGGCTGTAAAGAGGTGTTCAAATAAAGGTATAAGAGGATGGCAAAACCATTTTACTAGGTCCTGACCACTCTTTCAGTAAATTCAGGCTCAAACATTTTCTGAGGTGGACTCATTTCAATTAGGAGCATTAAGTAGACCTTTCTTGAATTCTGGAACAGTTTTTGGACTTAGGCAGATCTTTTGCACATATATATAGAAGCAAGTTGTTTCATAAGTTAAGCACAGTGTGAAGAATCATCTCCCTTTCTGTATTTAGAACCAACTATGGGCTAATTTCTCTGATTCCTATACTGCAAGGACATCAACCAGTCATTCACTGATCATGTGTTCCATATTATTCAGTTTCTTCATGCTACCAATACTTTTATGGACCTCTGTTACCTCCTACCTCAGCTACGTCTCTTGCAGGATGAAGAGAGGACCATTCTGTTATGATCAAATTTTAAAGAGAAAGCTGATTTTTTTGAGGAAGATTCTCCTCTTCTCTTCTCTTCTCTTCTCTTCTCTTCTCTTCTCTTCTCTTCTCTTCTCTTCTCTTCTCTTCTCTTCTCTTCTCTTCTCTTCTCTTCTCTTCTCTTCTCTTCTCTTCTCTTCTCTTCTCTTCTCTTCTCTTCTCTTCTCTTCTCTTCTCTTCTCTTCTCTTCTCCTCCCTCTCCTCCCTCTCCTCTCCTCTCCTCTCCTCTCCTCTCCTCTCCTCTCCTCTCCTCTCCTCTCCTCTCCTCTCCTCTCCTCTCCTCTCCTCTCCTCTCCTCTCCTCTCCTCTCCTCTCCTCTCCTCTCCTCTCCTCTCCTCTCCTCTCCTCTCCTCTCCTCTCCTCTCCTCTCCTCTCCTCTCCTCTCCTCTCCTCTCCTCTCCTCTCCTCTCCTCTCCTCTCCTCTCCTCTCCTCTCCTCTCCTCTCCTCTCCTCTCCTCCTGTTTTTTTTTGTCCAAACAGAGATGTTTTTTCTTTAATTCGTTCTTTCCTCTTCCCACCCCGCCCCCAATCTGTGAGCTACAAGGAAATTGGACCCAGGAAGCACCCCAGCCGTAGAAAACACAAATCAGTCCATAAGAAAAAACAATCAGAACTCTAAAGCCAGTTTCTGAGACCAGCTTCATTATGGTGCTGCCTTCTTTGCAGCCTGCAATTATGGTGCAATTATGGGATTTGCAGGGAAAGCATCTGGCATAGCTTTCTCTCATACCCACAGCATTCTCTCTGCCCTGTATTCTGCATCTGAGTTAGATGCTGTTTGTATTTCTCCTCTTCAAACGTGCATCAGCATTTCAAATGAAACTTTGGACCACCGCCGTGGCAGCCTTTTAAAAGGATACAGCACGAGATTCCTCTGTCTCTTCTCCTCCGTTGGAGAGCAAAGGCAAACCAGAAGAGGGATATTAATGTGCAAATTAGCACAACCTGACTGGCTCCAGATTGCTACTTAGAATTTGCATATTAATAAATGTTTTTGTGACAGCATTTAGTAGATCAAGAAGGGCAGAGATTTTAAAAAGTCAACAAGATTTTTAAGCTTTTCCTCATATTTCCTTCACCTCACACTCCCAGTCTCCCATATATATCTATATCTCCTTTTACCACATCCATATGTGCTTAGGTTGTGTGCCTATAGGTCATTACGTATAATCTGCCCAGCTCTTGACAGATGTGAGATTTGCAGAGCTACCCTACATGAAGACAGACAAACAGTTCTGTGCTGGTAGGACTGCAGGCAGCTTTGCTTGTGTGTGTGTTTGAATAAGTGTGTTTTATACGCACACACATGCACAGAGTCAGAAAGATAGATAGATGTAGGAACCGGACAGTCTCCCTCCCCCACCCCTCTTTCAAATCTTTTTCCAACAGGCGCTTTTATCCCATTCAGCTGAATAAATTTGGACTCTTGAAACTGTGATCTTGACAGATGTGAGCTTTTTTTTTTGCGAGCTGCATTGGAAAAAGATAGATAGTGAAAACCTCCAGGGCATTTGGGCTTAGTGGAGCCAGTGAAAAGGGTTATTTCCAAGCATGCTGAATAATGCATCCCTCTCAATTCCTTTAGTTCTCTCTTTCTGTCCTTCTTTCTGTCTTTCTCTCTCTCTTCCTTTAAACACTTTGAGGATGAAATGCTGAATGCCCTCCCAAAGTTCTTCCACCACCGCAGGAAAGTTGCGATCAAAATCTTACCAAGCAATGGGTTTTCAAAGTGACTCGTGCGAGTAGCCTGATGGTCAGAAAAAGAGCAGAGAGAAGAGGAACAGATATATAAACAGAGCAACATATACGTAACTGGTGCATTAAAGATATATTCCCCATCTCAGTTAATTACTTGTCACATCAGTCTTAAGCAGAGAAACTGGCTGATAGCCAGACTATTTTATTTCAGAAATCTCTATGTCAAGAACGTATGTTCAAAGAGACTCTCACCCCTATTAGATTTGTCTTCCTGACTTACTTTTTTTTTAATCTAGTATTGAAAACGCAACTACAAAACAAGAAGCAACTTGAAATTATCTCATTGTCAACTCTTTCCTTTGTTCTCCTCAATTTGCTTTATACATTACCAGTTGGAGCTTTAATTTTGTGTAGAACAGTCAAAGCAGAATTACAATTTGGACTGGGGAGAAACCCACTTTCAGTCTGAGTTGGATCAAAATGTACTTTTTTTGTCTGAAACAAATTAAAAAATGTAAAATTTTTCAGGGGTAGCCTGAAATGTTTTTGTTTTGCCTCGCTTTATATGGGGCAGATGAAATTGATGTAATTATTGTGGTTTTTTTTCTAAATGCCCCAATTTTTGCCCCCCATTTGAAATGTTCTTTTTGTTGTTGTTGTAGTTTGTTTGTTTGTTTGTTTTTTAAAAAAACAAACAAACAAACAAACAAACAAAACTATTTCCAAACACAAGGTTTTGTTCTGGGTTTGCTTTTCCTTTGGCATTTCCACCATGAAACACTTTGTCTCTGACTGCGTTGAAATGCAGTGTTTTGACATTTTCCTGTGTGGATGTTGGGCTAAGTTTCTTGCCTGAAACCACAGAGGGAATTATAACCACATCTCTTGAGCCTTCAGTTAGCTCTTAACCACTGGACCATTTGTCCTCCTAGCAACCTTTAGGAGATTTTGAGCAAAATTGAACCCATGGACAACAACACGGAGAGGGATGTCCTTTTATCAGAGGCTTACGAGCAGAGAGCACCCACATGGTTTGCAGAAGGGGGAGGGGCAGGCACCTACCCGCGTGCTGGAGTTGGCATCATCTGTCTTTTTGATATGCCTCCACTAAAAACCACAAAGATTTAAGAGAAGCACAACAGTGGCACACACAACCTTGGGCCACACATCAATGAGTTTGCTGGAGAGAGCAAAGCTGCCGTGTCTGTGCAATGTTTTTGTCAGGATTATCTGAATCCCAGTCAAGGTGCAAACAAACCTAAGGTCTTCTGTCAATAGCAGAGTGTGAGCTGAGAATCTCAATGTCTCTGAGAGAAAGTTTGGAAGCTCTTCCAGAAAATAAAAGCGGGGGGGAAAGGAAGCTGGTTTCTACACCTGCAGTAAGAAAGTTGATAGGAGAGTCACAGTCAAGTGAGGACGATGTGAGAGTATCTCCTGATGTATATTTCCTAGTGTTTTATTTAGCTTGCGTTTTAACATCTTAGGTAGCCTTCATCACTTTACTCAGGAGCCTACTGCATCATGTCATTGCCATGAGTCTTCCGCCAGATATTCAGCCTGCATTTTCCCCTTTTTTAATGCCACTCCATTATTCCTTGCAATAGTCAATCGTTGTAAATTACTTTGGAACATCCTAGTTCTAGATCTCTTTCTGAGTGATGTTTGTGTGGCTGTGCTCTACCACCCCAGTGCTCCTCTCCTCCAGTTCAAAATTTCTCTCCACCTATCTGACAGTTATGTGTTGTTTCCACGTCCCCAGCTCCTGAGAGATGAGGAAATTGGACACAACATTCCAGAGTAAACCTGTGACAGAACTGCAGGTTGAGGTGTCCTAATGTCAGCCCTGATTTCACTGATCCAGCAGTCCATTTATTTAACCCACACAGAATTCCCTTAGAAACCTTGCCAACTAATCACTTCCATATTGCCTGTTTCTTGTGTTACCCTCATTTCTACCTTTCTTTCTACATTTCCTCTTCCCAGAGCATCCTAGAGTGTTTTATTCCAGCTGCCCTTCATCAGCCCATCTTCTTCAACAGCAAGTCACAAAAAAGCATTTACCATAAAATCTTCAGAGCGAAGTCTTTGCAGTTGACACATGCTTCTCCCTCGGGTGGGGGAGGTAGAAGAGAGAGGGCACAAAACATTTTTGACAGACATGAGTTATGTCACTTTATTTATGGTTGGAAGGCAGTTAAGTGCTGGTAACAAAAATAACTTATCTTTGTGCAGCAGAAGGAATAGAGCCCAGTTACCAGTGTTATCCAATCTCCCTCATTTCTCTGATCACACCCCTTTTTTGGGGGGGTGGATTCTCCAATGTCTGATATAAAGATGTGAACATACTTCAACTTTCTCCCAAAAGAGGTTTTAAAAGCTTTCCTTCACTCAGTTGTCTAGTCTCATAAATGTCTATGGAAAGCAATGTCTTTTTTTTTGTCTTGAAGAATTCTTATTCTCACTGTCAAATTGGGTTAAAATTGCCCGATTTCTATAAGAAATATTGACAGACAAAGAATGGCATGAGCAGATAGGTAGTAAACATAGCATGGTTCTGTAAGCCCTGTTTCCTTAGGAAAAATGGATAGACCAGGATGCTCAGGATTCAACCTGGTTGTGTGGTAGGCTTCTTCACTGCCTCTGCTGATCCCTTGTGTGCAGTGCAGATGGCAGAGGTTGTCCTTGGAAGCGATCCTGGTGACTGTGTGTCCTGGACAGGTTCATTCTATCTGGATGTGCTGGGGGCAGCAGCACAGAACATTGTAGACTTTCTCCTCAGGTCCTTTTTTAAAGTCGAGCATTTCAGTTGTCCTGCCTAGAGTAAGATCTTGATAAGGAACAGGTATTCGCTGCCCTCCCTTTGTTCCGTTGACATCATATAGTGCCTCACTATAGCAGGAGGGAGACCAGTCAGGGCCATCTATAAAAAGAACAGCTGTTTAATCTTTCCACTCCCACTTTACCAATCACACTTTCACCTCTTTTTGCCTTGTTCCATCCCCACTCAGTCAGCTTCTCTTTCTCACCTCTCTCTGGTGTTTGTCAATAAATATTCAATTAATGTTTTCCTATGATAAAGATCTAGGGTGTCAGATAAGAACATCTTCACAGGATGAATGGTGCTGCTAAGTCTTGCGGCTAATTCTATGCAGATGCAGAAAGTCTTCTGGAAGTGACTTTACAAAATGGAGTGCTCAAGCATTACTGTTTTATTTTTTAATGCAGATGAGAATTTAAAAGCATGTGTTTTCTGCAATTAATTTTATGTACTATTCTTTTCAATTATTTATGTTCCCTGAATGATAAATGGGCAAGTGGAGACAGAAAGTAAACTAAAGGTAGTGGTATTCTGGAGAAAGAATCCTTTTTCCTCATTAGTTATTTATTTATTTTAGACTGGAATATGAGCTCAGCTGATAATTAAGAGAATGCAGACCCTAGATCAGCTGGTGGTAGGAGATCAGTTTATCACCTAGCAAGGCTCAGAGAAAAAAGACAATAACAGAAGATGGAGGTTTAGTCCTAAATTTGCCACAGATTTATATAATGCATTTTGGCAAATACTTTAACTTTACCACTGGCAAATAGGAAGATGTGGCTTCTTTTTGTAAAATAGCAATGGATAGCACAAGTAAGCATAAATTCTGTAGCTGATGTAAAAGCAAAACTTCCTTGGATTCAGCTAAACTTTTCTCACATATATCAGTGTTGATCCTGGCCCAGGTGAAAGCTGCATTCATTAGAGTCACGCTCATCCAAAGGCAGAAAAGTAACCTATTTTTTAGAGTTGGAGGCAGAAGAGAAGTATTATATTTTATGCCTTCCTGCAACTTCTTGGGGTAGCACTTGAGCAGAAATATGAATGTGCTGTGGAGAACAACCTTCCTCAATAAAGCAATGCCTGCTTGAATCAGTGGGCATTTGAAACCTCTGGAGACAGAGCCTGACCCTTTCTGGTTTCCAGTCCATTTCTGAAGGTTTTGGAGAAGCAACAGGATGGCATTTGGGCCCTTTGAGAAATTGATTCTAAAGATGTAAGGGGATTATTTTAGAGCAGAAGGGAGGAGACCCCATTAAAATAGCACTGAAATGGAAAGGAAGCTGAACAAATGGAGATGCGTTAGGCTGAGTATTGTTTGAAGTGAGACATTTTCCTTGAGATATTGATTGTTTTTTTTATACAGTACTTAACCTAAATCAGATCCTTAAAAACAAATAAAATCAACTCCTCAAAAAAAAATCCAAAGAAAAATATATAAAGGGTTATTTTAGAACTGAGAATAACAGCCAGGATTTTCCTTCCACACATTCTGCTTCCCCAAAATAGTAGTGCTTGCTTGTAAGAGAGACATCTTTGCAGTAATGGATATTATTTTCTTTCAAGTTCATTTATAAGGTTAAAATCAGAAGGTCTGTAAGTTTTGTTATTTTTTTGTTTTGGTTTGGTTTGGTTTGTTGTTTTTCTATTCTCTAAATTTGTTTTAGCACAAAAGAGATCAGTTGAAAGAAAACAATAGAGGTAAAAATTACATGTTGAAAAAGTTTAGGGAAGTAGCTACTTGAAAAATTGCCAACTTTCAGAAACAAATTCATAATAATTTTAGAAATTTCAAACACTTACACAAATAGATTTTTATTCACAGTCATCCCATTGAGCTTTCATGACCCTCCAAGGAAGTGGGGCCAGCGGGTGGGGGAATGGTGGATCAGAGACCTTCTCTCAGTTTGAGAAAAATAAGGTAAATTTGTTTAATTTTGTAGAGATTAGAGCTTATAAAACTCACAAATAGAAAAATCAGTTATCAGTTGAGAATCATAATATAAACTAGGTAGTCCTTTCCAGGTTGTAATCCCTTCTACTCCTTCAGAGGTGCAAGACCTCAACCATCACCTTCAAAGATGACTGAAATTATCATCTTTGGTATAGCAGAATAGTCCCTTTAGTGAAAAAAAAAAAAAAATCCATCAGACTTAGAGAATAAATGTTTGTCATAGAGGCTGTTAGATTAGTTCAGCTTCCATAATCTATTTAATTATTGTCTTTAATGGGACAGCCATTAAGTGAACTAGTTACTCTCTGTAAACATGAGTAGGATCTGCATTGTTTGCACCAGCCTACCACTTTCTGAACCAAAATCATGTACCTATGTCAGTGATGTTCCTCTCTTTGCAGAACAGGTGCTGTCATGAGGTCAAGGAGGGGAATGATTCCACCGTTACTATCTGTTCCACTACTTTGCTTCTTTATCAGTGAGAGAGAAAAGCTGGAAAGAAAACAGTGTCTTTGCCCCATTTTTCCCTCTTTATGAGCTTACTGGCACCATTGTCCATGCAATTTGTGGGTTCTGGGCTAACGAACACTTGAAAGGTTGGGATCAAGCTGAAGTTGTAGGTTCATTTTTATAATGGAAAACCAGATGTGTTAACAAAGTGCTATTCCCTGCTTGTCCCAGTGGCTGAAGAGGAACCTATTCCACTGAACTGCCCAAAATGCTGATGTTGTTTGGAGGTGCTGTCACTTTCTAGTGAAATAGTAATTCAACAGAGTAAAATATTACCGAAAGGAAGCTGGGAAATATAACTAACTTCTGAATGAAGAGATAAATCCATAAAGCTCCTTTGAAATATTTTTTGCTCAAAATTGCTTTTTCAATAAATATCTTAAACTTTAAGGAAAGGGAGATTCTAGATCTCAACAGAACCTAGACCTGACCTAAATCCCAGTATATCTCTCAACTGACTTATGACTTGTGGCATTCGGTTTTTCCCTCTCTCCAAGTGTTCTGTCTTGTTATTTGTGTTCTTCTATTTAGCTTGAGATTTTTTTTTTTCCATTTATTATGCTCCTAGAACAAGAAGGAATGAAAAAATGTTCAACTCCTAGAAAGGGTTTTGACCCAGTGGTTGCTAGGTGATTTGATGTTTTAATGATGGGAAGTCACATAAACAGATAGCAAAAGCAGTATCCAAAATACAGCACAAGCAGGTGTGAAAATATGTGGGTGATCAGCCTCTAATTTTATTCTCTTCATCTTTCCACATGAGGCTGTGAGTTTACAGCTTGCACGGATACTATCTAGATCCCCGTTGTATGAGGATAAGAGGTGCTGGAAAAATGTAAGACTAACTTAAAAAATAATTCCTTAAATTCCCCTTAGCTGCTGGTTATAGCAAGAAACCAAGCGTTAGAGCTCCTATGAGGGTGGTGAAAACTGGAGGAAATGAGCTTCTTGAAATGATGGCCAATGCCCCAAAGTGGTTTCAACATGCTTGTAGAAAACAACTTTCCAGAAATGTCTCTCTTGTTTTTTCCATGTGTGGTATCTTCATCATTAACTCGCCTTTTAGGAAGCAGGAAGCCATGAGGCAGAAGAAACACTACAATGCAAGTCTGCTATTTCCTGCTGAGTAGCAACAGGCTGGGGAGTGGACATACAGCTTTTTTTGGATGTGGCAAAAGGTTTCTTTCAGCCCCTAATTTGCAGTGTCAGAGTAACCCATTATCAAGACGATTAAATTTAAAGAGACTGCAGTAAATGCTAGCATACAGAAGACATCAAGCATCATTAAAATGTAATTGGAAGCAAAGCTTAATGAGGTAAAAGGAAAAAAAATACCCAGAATTCTTTTGGGTTTTCTGCCCGCCCTCCCCCCCCTTACTTGCTTTGCCTGAGCCAGCAACTACTGTATTGAAAATTATAATTTGCAAGCTGCATTATTATTTGGTGTTCCTTGCAGCAGCTAAAAAGACATGATGCTTTAGTGTAGCTTTGAAATGAGTGTGTAAAGTTATACTTGCTGTAATTTTAGACTGAAGGCGGGAATGCTTTTCTTTCTCAAAGTCTGCCATTTCTGGTAGGAGTAAAGCTGATCTTGTTTTGCTCATCCAGAGCAGGCAATAAGGGCCAAATGGAAACACGTGTCTACAGCTTTGTGCTGATCAGTAGACAGCAGTGGGCTTTGAAGCATCAATGTCCCAGATTCCCTCCTTTCTGAGGACAGCAAGGACAATGAAGAAGGAAAGCAGAAAAAGGAAAAGGACTGATTGGGGAGCAGCAGCCTTTGTGCCTGGGAAGCCAGGATGAAACCACAATGCCTCTGTTAGGGATATGGATAGTAAATGTCATGTTTGTATAGGAGGAAATAGCTCAATAAGACAGTGGGCTGGCTTCCCAGGTCCTTAAAGGCTACCTGCTACAAAGCATCTGCAGTTCAGCTGGTACCATTGTGATACGTGCTCGTAGAGACCCCTGGAGAGGGATCTGTTCTATTCACCTCTGTCTTCCTGCGAGGTTGAGGACAAGCCTGGGTTTTGCAAAGGCTGAGCTGTTGTGAGTCCAGTTTCCTTTTCCCTTTTTTCTTTCTCTCTGAGTTATCTAGTCAATTTTTTTTTTTTTTTTTTTTTTTTTTTTTTCTGCAGGAGAAAACAGACCAGAACAGTTCATTGTATATCACCATCCCAGGCATGAGTTAGTGATTCCTCCCCTTGCACACAGTTGCAGCTTTTCTGGAAGCGCTATTATTCCAACTCAAGGCCCACACAGGAGTGGGCAAATAGTAAAAATATTTTTGTCCATGCCATCTGATCCAGCTGAGATGCCAGGATCTGGTCCTTAAACTAGCCAAATATATTAGTCTCAGTTGGATCCATGAGGGATTTTTGTTTTGGATCTGTTATTTAAATGAGAAGTCTGTGGTTTCCAGTGGTGACTCTAGATGTGAATTTGTACCTTTTCTAGAAAAGATAAAAGCGCAACCCCTAGAGAAAGCTGTCTGAGCTACAAATATAGCTCCAGAATTGAGGTGCATGTTGCAGTTCAGCCCTACCTAACATTCACTATCCATAGTTTTAGTGACAAAAATCACATCTAAAGAAACCGCAGTGATTTTAGAGGGATTTTCACCTTTCTCTCTCCTCTGATGTGGACCTTGGCTTATCATGCTAGAAGCCTCTATTCAGAACCTGGTTCTGGTGGGATTTTGATATTCAGCCTTGTTGGCATTAATTTTTTAATAAGGCTTTCAAAAGCAATGAAGTGACCTCAGAGCTTCAGAGTGATTTCCAAGTAATGTCTGCATTAGAGGGGAGCTCTGAGGTACAAATACCTGAGCACATTTGGAGCCAGGAGATCTGTCCACACAGCAGCAAATGCAGCTGTCCTGTTCCATCATCCAGAACTGGTGTTCGCACCAGGCTCCACTGTACTCTGCCTGACAATCAAAAGAACTCGGCTTCGAAAGCTTCTAGTATCTGATCCTTCTCTGAAAATAATGCCCTTCAGCTTTTGTCTTTGCTTTTATTACGGTTCCTATTTCGTGTCATGTCTGTTTTAATTTAAGTCCTCTAGGGACTAGACTCTGTTCCTTATTAGGAGCTTGTACAATGCATGAAACAGCAGGGCTCTGATCTTGTGCACTCTAGGATCAAGCAAACAATGTAAAGAAAGGAATTTTGTCAAAACATGGCAACAGAAGCTTAAGTAGCACCTTTCACTACTCTAAAGGTAGTGTGTCTGATATATGAGATTACGAATGAATCATTTTGTTGTTGTGGTTGTTGAACAGGTTTCCCCTGTTTCCTTGCTCTCTCCCATTCATTTTTAATTGCAGATATAGTGTTAATTTAGTTCAATATGATGAAGGATTAGTTGAGTATAACCTGCAACAACCAGGCAGGTAGAGCGCTCTTAAGGATCATTAGCTGGGTTGAAGTTAAATGGAGGCCAAGGGTTTGAATAAGCTTCAGATTTAATTTTCCTTTCACCTTTAGATTTGTTTTCATTGGAAAACTATACTACACTGTCTAAAAATGTAAATCTTCAAGTCTCCAGCTGCTCAAACAAGACCTTTTACTGACACAATGTTGTCTTTAGATTGAGAAAAATGCAAAGCTGCAGGATACTGGTCATTCAATTTCTCATTTTTCTGGTTTTACCTGAACAATTTTTGCCTTAAAATACAGAACTACAGTGGAAAAAATATATATAGTAAAAATATACATTGCTAGATGTTTGTGTTGTAACAGTGAATATAACTTTCCTTGTAACCCAAAAGCATTTGAGTAAGAACTCCAAACTGTTTTTCAGTGAACATAAGTGAGTTGCCATCGACCTTTGTAGACCAAATGCACTTGTGAGAGACTTGAGTCAACTTTTACATTATCTCACCCTTCTGTGACAACATCATCTAAATAAATACCAGGGGGTAGGGAGAAGGTAAAGCAATCTTCCCTTTAATAACATGGTGGAGAACAAAATAGAAACAGCTTGATTTTTCACAATGTTCTGGCCACACCCTTCACGAAGTTTAAGACAGTGATGCCAACATTTACAAAAAGTTTGTGGTTTGGATGATTTGATTTTAGACAGTATTAAAAAGAGGAAGAGTTGAGTGCTTCTTTATTGTCTGCACAGGTCTCTCTGGTTTTAGCAGAGTTTTAAGGAAAATATTATGTGCTACAGTCTTCAAATTGAATGTGCTTTTGATGCATATAACCAAAGGAATTCTCTCCTTTCTTATACAAATGAGATCCACATAATATGGGAAAGGTTCTGTGTCTTGATGTGCTGATTATTTTTACATGTCATGTTTAGCTTTGTAGGGCAATCCTCACTCTACTACACTTCTTGCTAAAAATAGGAATATTGTGTACTAGAAAACTGTAGCTAATGTATTTTTTTTTCCCAACCAAAAATGTGTTTTGCCTCTTAAAGGGGGAAATTGAGGAATGGAGCTGTCAGTTCATTGTCTTTTGAGGGGTATCTGAGATATTTTGCAATATTTCAGGTCTTTGTTTCATCTTAATTTTTATAACTTTCATCAGAAAGATGACCAACCCGTATGGCAAGGAAATGAGCACTAAATTAATCTATTATTATTATAGGTTTCCATGCAGTATTACAACATGTAGATGCCTCAAACACAGTGCTGGCAGTTTTGGATGGAGTCTGCAAAATGATTTGGTTTCATGTTGTAACTTTTCACAATTTTACAGGGTGAAACTCCAGATTTCAATTTCAATCATTGTGTATCTACGGGAACTCTTGAAGGGTGAAATCATTTTACTCCTGGAATTCAGAACCACAGGTTTTGCTGCAGTTTGAAAGCACTTTGGAATAGCTTGGGATTTTCATTTTACCAGCCTAGTTCTTTATAGAGATTAACCATTGTGCAGTCATGATTTTGTAGTAGCAACACTGAGCTGTATACAAGTCAGATATAGATAAAGTCTCAGCCCATAACAGTGGCCTATCAAAATTGAAGTTGTATAGTAACACCTGGGGCTCTGGGTAGACCCTCTGGAAATATTTAGGAGAAAGATCAGAGGTGAAGGAGAGGAAAGGGGATAACAGTTAAGCATCACTTTCCTCTTTCCTCTCTCACTCCCCCCATCCCCCTTGAAAAAAAGATAAAAGCTCTGTATACACATTATCATAGAAATAGGTTGCCCTGCAGCTGCTCCACTCCAGATATATTAACAGCTCTGGGATTCAAGAAACCATTGGACAAGCATAAGCTTAAAGCCCCCAGAATGACCGCATGGACTTTTTCATTAACAACAGGATCACAGAGGAAGGATTTACTCAGGCAGAACAATTAAAAAGCATGGGGCTGCAATAAAAGGGAATGAGACTTCAACTCTTTCTCTGTCTCTGTCTTTAGGTCTCTTTCTCCCTTTTTGTCTCTCTTTTTTTCTCCTCCTTCTCTCTTTTGTGGTGTTGTTCTAATCCAGGGGTCCCAACGGGCCAGCATTACATCTTCCCTTGAATTAGCATTCCCATTCCCCCGGGGAGGTCTGCTGTGGTGATGACTAAGGGAAGGGGTGATAAATGTTAACAGAAACACTTTTGCAGAGTGCTGATTTTTCTGTTTGTAAAGCACACACCTGCACAAAAGATGCCGAGTGAGAGAAAATAGCTCCATCTCGATGGGAGACAAGCACACCCGGAGACACACACTTACTTAACATACATTACAGGGATGCCCATAGTAGTATCACACTGGGAGTTGTATGGCAGAGCAAGAAGGGAGAGCGGAGAAACAGTGTAGGGTGGATAGGATGTTTGATTTGGGGCTAAGGCAATAGATCATGTTTTGGAACACTGACACACAGCACCATTACCACTTCCTTTCATGACCTTGTGCGTCTCACTTTGTGCCTCAGTTTGCCAGTATCAATGTGGTTCATCAAGTGAGGATAAACAGCTGAGCAAAGGGAGTTTGTGTGCCTGAATATCAGTCACACTCGAATGGTGCATTCACCTTTACAGAGCAGCTCAGCTCATTTCTGAATCCCCAAATTGTTACAAATGGGATTTAAGGAGATGTAGGGTGCCCATCGATGATAAATTAGAAGCTAGAGTGGTGCCATTGCTGTGGGGTATATATACACATATTAATATGAGCAAACTAGAACCTCTTCCCATCCAAACCTCCACAGAACATTCCTGCATCACACCATGAGTCCTAGCACAGAGTTGTATCAGGATGTGTATCACACAACCTGAGTGAGGAATGCAAGGAGAATGGGATCTTGCCCTCCCACGGGGGTGTGCTCATCTTCAGGTAACTATTTTGCTGCAGCGGCTGTTATTTTTTTAATAAATACAGTAGATTTTGCTTTGGTATTGGAATAAAAATGATAAATATGAGCAAGGTATCCACATTTGATGAATTGCAGGGCTAAGTGTTCTCATGCATATGTCTGAACCACTTCCCGAGTCACCCACTCCTGGCAACATCAACTTTTGGGCTCTCTATTATTCATGGCCATACTGTATTTGCAGCATTTTTAGCTGAATGGACAAAGTAAAGCCATGGACATTTTCTGGGAGAAAGGTCAGTGCACTCCCCATATTGTAGATTCAGAAAAGAATAACAAACACGTTCATGCCAGTGATGGATGTGCAGAAACTTGGGAGAGGTCTAGTTTGCTTATGTTTATAACTACACTAAGGATTTGATCTATGTATATTGCATTACAAGAGCATAGCAGGCTGCCACAAACTTTCGATTAGTTTGAAAGCCTGTGACCAATTTTTTTTATGATATTACTGAATTTTTGGTCCCTTTCTGGAACTACTATTGTAAACTAAGTATTATATAATGGGGAAAAAATCTCTTCAGGCAATCAGGTGGTTCTTCAGTAGTGATGGGCACAGAGCAACATAGAGAGGACAGGACAACCAAGACCCAATCTCCTGCTACCTAACAAGGCAAGATTATCACTCAGTTTGGATTGTACAGTCCACAGTTACAGCTGGGTTTTCTGACTCTTCTTTATGTGAAAAGGTGGGTTGAAAGAACAAATTCAGATCAAGTACTATACCATCGAAATGTCCCAGTGAGCAAGTTTGTTATAGGATCCTTAATGGGTCACACAGCACATTTCTTCAGAGGTTCTTGGAGAACATTGCATAGACAGGTGTTTGAAAGGAGATGGATATGTCTGAGAACCAAAGAGCCCTCTGTATTTCAAGGTGTCCTGAAAAGAGAAGCTGTGGTGCCAGTCTCTGGGCTTCAAACTGCAGATCACAGTGTTGTGAGATGCTTAAAAAAAAATCTAAACACCCTGCTCAGAAGGAGTTTCAACCCTTGACAAATGGCAAGCACTCTGAGCCAGCAAAGTCACTGACTTCATCCAGAGAGGGGAGGGGAAGAGAGGCAAAGGCAATGTTTAATTAGGAAGCTAATTTCATGACATCATGCCTCCTGGCCTTTATTCCATTAATGAAGCTGAAAGTAGGCCACAAACTACAGGGATTTATTCTTCCCTGTTGGGACCATGTTATATCTGTCTGTCTGCTTGCATGGAAAATGCAACATCATTCCCAGTTGTTAACTTATTCCATAAACATTCACCATCCACTCTACTCTTCCTGTAGCCTCATTTGTACTGCATGCTTAATGCCCTGTATAAATTGGCTTTCTCTGCATACCAATGTGGGTCTATTTTTATTAAGTGTTTTGTTTTTTTTTTTAAAGCAATGGGTGTAGAAAGAGTAGGTACTGTCGCCTCTGAGGATTTACCTGTGGGCTAAACTCAGAGCATAAGGGCTGCATCCCAAGGTACCAAGAGCCCCTGAAATCGAAATGGTGGGATAGAAAAGCAAAGATTCACTGTTGGTTTTACCTGTACCATGGGTTTAATACTGACATCCTGATAACTGAGTCCTTATGTGGAGGGTGAGGAGTAAGAAGAGGAACCTGAAATTAGCTGGACCAGTTCTTGGAAGAGTGCAGATTAAAATGCCTCAAGACCTGGCCCCTGCTCTGACTCAGGGTTCCTGGTGCTTTATGATAAGGAATGTGTGGCAGTGCCTGCTTCCTTCTCTCCCCAGTGTCTGCTGCTCCCCACAGACACGGCGGCAGAGCAGAAGGCATGTCTGCTCCATGCTGCTACAGCTCACAGCCCGGGGTCCTAACGCAATGTGCAACAGATGCCAGGTCTGGTTCCTGCCGGAGCCGTCCTCTGCCGAGACACTGGGGAAGGAGGTGGCTTCGGTTCTTCTGCTGCCGCTATTGAGGCACTTAGCTGGGTTAGAGGGAATGATGTCTGAAGTCAGCCCTGAATAAATCACCACAGCTCCTAAATCAGGACAGCAAAGGACGTGTTTTGATGATATAAATAAATAGCTCCTATGGCAAGCTGCCACAAAAAGGGGCAGTGTCGTCTCCTGCCCTTAGCTGTGTGTTTGTGTTCTCTCTACTGCACCAGCGTAGGACTCATTAGGTTTGAGATGAAGCAGCTCATGCAGCTGGTCTGTCCACGCCTGGTGTAGGACCCATGTGGAGTCAGACAAGCACCAGCGCCATCGTGAGAAAAAGGTAGCAAAAGGGATTTTAACTCCTGCTGTCAAGAAAATCTGTCTTATGGATCTGAAATAATGGCTGAAGTCCCACATCCTTTTACCATACTGCACAGAAACCAAAGTGAAGTGTGGGAGAGTAAATGAACTTGGATGTGAATCCAGCATCTGTGCACTGAAAATGGTGAGTTATAACTAAAAAATACAGTCCTCTTAGCTGAGGCATGCACCCACCCTCTGCATCTGAACAGTTTCAGCACATGTTACATAGAACCACTCCAAAGGCCTGCTCAGCAATCAGCTGGGTATATTCATAGATGTTAAAGCCCGGAGGACTACTGTGATAATCTGCTTTGACCTACATAACATGGGCTGGAGAAATTCACCCAGTAATTCCTGGAGTGAAAGGAATTGTTCTTCCTGGAGTAATTCCATTCAAACTAGGACTGAGTTGATTGTGCGTGTGTGTTTGTGTATGCTTGTGTTTAGCTATGCATTATGTTGTGGCTCCTTTTAATTCTTTCTCCATCTCCCATTAGTGGCCTTTTCCCTTCTTCTGAATGCTTAAGCCCTTGAGGATTTACCAGTATTCAGAAAACGCAAAATTCAAAGCTGTGAGCATGACAACTTGAAATATCACCACAAAAATGTATTTCATTCACCCCAGAACACAGAACCATAATAGCATGTGCCATACTCTGACCAACCATGGTGAAAAGCTGTGGTTCAGGTTTCGGATCTGCACCTTTAAAACTGTTTGTATAAACATCATTGTTGTCTGGTGTTTGCCTGCCCAGAAACATCAGCTAACACTGGTGAAGTCATCACTGAAGCTCCCTGGCATGGGCACCCTTTATGCAGCGAAAAGGTACGGTCCCAGATAGCTTCTGAACACCATCAGTGCAATCATTTTTTATCACAATGTTTATTTCTGGCTGGCATTTATGTATCCAAAGCAAGACACTGTTCTCCATCTGTCCTGCTCTGATTGTGGCATCAGCTGTCCCACATCTGCATGCAGGATACAATCCAGTGGCCCCAGATTTGGGAAACCTCTGTGCCTTCCGAGCTATCAGGCACCAAAGGATGGATTTTGGCTGTGATGGAAAATGTATCAGTTTATTCAGGCTCTGGCCGCAGAAATTGAGGGATATTTACAAATTGTACTTCATGTTCATGTGGAGAATGCTCCCTTCTTTTCAGGGACATATGTTGTCTTGAGAGATGATGAGCTGGGGCATCACTTGCTGCAGGCCACAGATAAAATCCAAATGAGATGGAAACCTTTGGGTAGGAGGATTAACTCCTCAGTGCCAAGTTATCTCCTTCTATTGTCTATTTCAGGGTAAAGTCCTCTTTAATCTGTAGTGTAACGCTCTATTTTTCTTTCTTTCACAAGGTCTAAGTTACCTCTTAGCTCATGCTTACGAACAGCCTTTCATGTATATACTGTTCTGCTGCTTCCTTGACCGAGTGTATCTGCAAGACAGTGCAGTTGCTTCTCCCTTGTCTTTGGACTTTCTCCATCAGATGGAGGTGTCTGATGAGCATGTGGTCCACTGAACAGCAACTGTAGTCCCAGAGCAGGAAAGTTGACATGGTTTTGGGTAGAGTTTCTAGTGAGGTCTCTTAAGCTGAAGAACACTTTTTACCTGGTCCCTACCTCACACCAACCCTGAGACAGAGGTCCTTCCCTTTGTGTGAACCCAGGGATGCCTTCTCCCAACAACCAGCTGCAGATTTCAATGTGTACTCCACATGCATCTTTCCCCACTCCCCTTACAGACTTTCATCCCACACCAAATCTACAACACTGAGTGTCTGCCCCCTTTCCAGCCCCAACTCCAAGATCTGCAGCAGCCTCATCTTGCGCTACTGCTGCCTTTGGGTGAGAGCAGTGAGAACCAGGAATCCAGCATGAGCCCTTCTGCTCAGCAATGCAGAGTGTTACAATGGGGTCAACCAGCCTGGCCCTTGTGTGTTGTTTTATAAATACATCCTCCAGTCACCAGGTCAGCCACAGAAAGCCTTCTCTCTGAAATATGGGAGCCTGACAAGTGCTTAGCAGACGGCCCGACATCCTGAATCCTGTCTCTGTGAGATTCTCCTCTCAGCAGCGCCGGCACACGCTGTTCTGGTGGTGCGGTGCCAAGTGACTTCTGGGTCAGTGCTGATCTTTGGAAATAAGTCTCAGTGGGGGACTGATGACAGAGTTCTTCTGACCTGAGGGAAATCGGTAGGAGGAATGCACGAGACATGGAGTTCGTCTGCAGGGGGTAGGGGGGGAAGGGGAAAAGGGAGTGGGGAAGGATGGAAGATGAGCGACTTGAATATTAAATCCTCTTGAGCCAGGGAGCACGGTGAGGCAGCCGAGCCTTTAGCTCTCTTCGTTGTAGTCTGTTTTCCAGGGAAGGAAAGCAGCTTTATTCTGCTAGAAGAATCCCAATTTGTGTTTGAAAGCATGTGTTTGCCCTGGGAATCCAGCAAATGGCACTGCAGTGCTTAACTAGTAGGTCAATGCTGTGGACTGGGAATTCAGCTCTGCCTTCAGTGTGGAGAGTTTATCTACGCAGATTTATGCTGTTGTGGTGGTACCAAGGAGTAGGATTTGCACGGGGAAGGCCTGAAGAATGCTGGTTCTTCATGAGGCTTACCAGGACCTGCCTTTCTTTCTGAAAGCTGATGAGGTTTGTGGGAACCACTCTGCATCATGCTGCTTTTACTGGGGAACTGCTCTTGCCCTAAACAAGTGACTATCCTTCTTCATGATCTGAGGGCACTGGCTGGATTCAGCTCTAACATTAAAAAGTTGTTGGTTAAAGAGGTGAAAGCAAAGCAGCCCAATAGCAATATTAGCAGCTGTGTCCTAGGCAGGAGCCTACACTCCCTTTTCCCAAAACTACTGAGGGTGTGTAGATGGAAGTCTCAGGGGTCCTGTTATGAAAGATGTAGATCTTGCACAGTTTTTATTGCTGAAGACCTGTGGTGTCCTCAGGAAGTAATGGCACACCATGGCTTCTGTGATAGTACCTGTGTGTGTGCTATAGGTGGACAAGTGTAACCGTGATGCACAGAGCAAATTCATCCTTCATTCCACTGCTTGTTCCCTGCCTCTGACATGGTCGCTGAAGAATTACAATTCTTTACCCCAATTTCTCTTTTGGATCAGAATGGTTCTACAAATGGTTTCTTCAAATGGAGAAACAAGAAATGGAAGTGTTTAATCTAAAGTGTGAATTATGTTAGCCAAACCAACAGTGCAAGCTCCATCTTGACCTTATTTTTTTTTTCAACTATTTTCATTTTGTTATAGTCACTTGAGGACAGCCTCATTTGTGATGATAAGCAAATGTTTACATAGGGTATTTATGACAAGCAGGCAAAAACTAGATTTTTGGTGGTTTTTTTGCTGTTTGTATGTTGTGGTTTGTTTGGGTTTTTTTTTTGTGGTTTTGCTTTGTTTTGTTTTGTGTTTTAAAAAAAGCCCAAATATTATGAACTATATCATTGTATCTTTACTCTTGAAAAAAACCAGCTGAAGTTATGCTTCCTCACATCCTGTGTGAGAACACAGTAAAACACTGTATGCAGAAGCACAGTAAACTAGTCTCTTTATTACCCCTCTACTCTCGAAATTATCTGTAACTTTGTTCCATAATACCATCCCCTATATTTGAAAGTGTGGGTACAGGAGTAGATTCTCTGCATTTCCATAAATATTGTATAGGCAGGTACAATCTGCTGCAGGCAAGACAAGGAATAGGTTGTTCTTTCATTCTTTATCTGATTTGTGCAGCTACTTCTCTGCATAAGATGAGGTAAGGCAGGAGGTTTTTTCACCTCTCATGGTATGGAGCAAGCATACATTGTGTAAAGAAGAGTTTGCGATCATTTCCAACTTCTTCTCTTTTGAACACTCCCTGAGTACACGCTGGGCAAGGCCTTTGGAGGAAACATCATCCATTGGCAGAAGGAAGATTTGCACTATTGCTTGGTTGCTTCAGCAAAGACAGAAAGCAGAACATCAGAGATGGAGTAAGATGTTACGTCTCAAATCTAAACTGATGCTGTTGTGTCTCTCTTGGCAAGATTTCTCTACAGACATCAGAGCAGGTGCATTACTTTTGGATACTTGGAAGCCAAAACTGTAGTTGAGGCTTCAAATAATTGATGATTTCACATCTAGCATACTAAATCTCCTTAACTGTGTGGTGGCTTTTAGAGAGACCAAGCCATGTTCCATGACGTCATGCGAATGCATCGGTTGAAAGCTAGGGAGAGAGGATTCATCTCAAAGCTTGAAGTCATGGTGATGTCTACTCCCAAACTTATTAACCGGACTTGGAGTTACTTGTGTTTGACATTAGGAAAGATGCACCAACACCTAATCAGCTTCTTCTTGTTCCATCCCAAAATGGGAGAACAAGGGGTGACTTGGTGAAATTAATGGTTGGTAAATTTAGAATAAATAAAAGAACCACTATGCCATGTGCCGGTCCCCTATGGGATTTACAGCCACAGGAGGTCATCGAGACAAATACTGTGGCTGTATTATTAAAACAGGCTAGCTAATTTTATTACCATTAATAACGTTTACAGTTATGTAAGCTGAGATAATGAGGCTAATCAAATCTCATGCTTCAGGGCGTAAACTGATTGCCTGCAGGGGTCAGAAAGAAGTTTCTTTTTCCCCACGTGCAGCACTGCACAATTGGCTAAGTGCCGTGAGCGGGGGGTTGCCTTGGCTGGGACACCAGCACATCGGCTACTGCTGGAGTGGGTGACTAAGCCCATCGTCATGGCAGTCCCCCAGTGTTGCCTTGCTGCCATATCTTCTTCCGTGTGCTCCTTCTGCCTTGGTGCTGACCCCATCTCCTGGAGCCTCTCTCCTCCTGGTGCCCTGAACATCCTCTGCATCCTCACTCTGCAGCCCAGGTTCCTGCCACTGCCTCCACCTCCCTCTTCCCATGCTGTGTCCACTTCCCCACCTCCCACATCACCCACACATTACCTCTGCACCCTGCCACAAGCTCCAACATGCTGGCTGGAAGCCCAGGCTGATAAGCCTGGCTGAATTTGTGTGAGTCTGTCCAAAGCTGACCCTCATGGAACAAGAAAATGTGTTTGTGTGGGGTCTGGGGCTCATGGTACAGGTTGTGAACCAATGATATTTCCTGCAGTATCTTTGCAGCTTTATTTTAATGACCTAGTGCATTACCTGGGAACATTCAACATCCTCTGCTAAAAAGTTTTTCATAAGTAACCTCACAAAAGAGAGGGCAGATTCACTGAATGTCCAGTAAGAAACATTTCTTCCTTGGTGCATAGAGAGATTCTGAGGAGAAAGGAGGGGTGATAAGTAGACAGGGAAGTGGTTTTTGATGTCTCTTCTGTGTAACAGGGGAAAATAACAGTCATGTCAGTGTTATTTTGGGTGAGATGGGGAAAGGAGAAGCGAGGGAGAAAGCAGCATCTCAGTCACATGCAGTGTTTTGGATCTGCAGTGATTACTCATGCAGATATCTGGGCTAGTGTCTGACAGGCAGATGAACGGGCTTTGGGCTTGCAGAGCTGTGAGCAGATAAGATCAAACTCCAGGTGAAGAGGTCTGAGGTCTTCACTTCTCTGTTATCAATTTTGCCAAAGTAGCTCAGTGCATAAGAACCCCAGGGGCAGCTCTTCCTTCCCTGTTGCAGTAAAGCAGGGTGTGATGGACTTGAGTCTGTGAACAGGCCTGGCTCTACAACACAATGGTCCAGAGTCTTCAGCTACACAACACCACAAGTAGTTATCAAGCCCATCTTCTCATAAATTCAGTGACAGTCACTTAATCCTCTGATTTCCAATTTAAATGTATAAACAATTCAGATGAGAACTTGAAAGACTGCTAAGAAAGGACTTTTATAAAGTACATTTTCTCCTGTTGCCTGAGTTGAGATAGCTCCAGGGCATAGACAGAGCTGTGAGCAGAGCTGATACACATTCTCCTCAGCCAAAACCATGATGATACATTTTCTTCCTTAAGCATCCTTCTCGATTAACTCAATTTGGTGGAGAAGCCACCCCACGCTAAATCTCTCACTCAGATTTTGCCCCTGAAAGTACCCAAGGGATGAGAGTGAGAAGCACATTCTCCTCTTCAGCCATGGGTGCACCCCCCTCACCTCCAGGATTCTTATTCACCTCAAACAAGTTGGGAAGCTGCCAGGATTCATTGAACCTTGTCCTTGACGTAGCAGTACAACCTGTCATGTGCACTTTGAAAGGGCCTCTAATATAGGCACAACTTGGGGGTGACCTCGTCACTGAAAAAGTCTTTTACTGAACCACTATTTATTAATGTAGACAGATGCAGAATGCACCTTCCAATACCCCTTTCTAGCTGAATGCACTGAAAATTACTAATGCTTTATGTAACTCCATTGAGGGCCACTGAGATTTCAGTTATGCAATTAGCTACTATAATATATACGAATAAAAAAATATTATGGTGATGGATTTTTTTTTTCCCCTCCTCCTCTTTAATTAATTCAAGTTCCCTTAGATTTTCACCTGCCTCCACTGCTTCCATAGCACATTTCCTTTGTCTCTGGGCTCACCTGAGCTGTGCACCTCCCAGGAGCAGTACTACCAGTCCCAAAAATTGTGAATTTCCAGAACCATTTACTGGGACTGTAGATGTGAAACAACTTCTTCTGAAAGGGAATGACAGTCCTAGGCACTATTGTCGTATACCTGGTAGCATGCTTTTCTTTTTCCTGTCCAGATGCATCCTTGGGATAGAGATCGTTCTGACAGCTGGTATACCTTGGAGGATTTTGGTAAAGATCACCCCATGAGAAACTACTATTCGATTTCATATCTAAAATTTCCCAATTAACAGAGATATGAGGTTCAATCTTGATGCAGTGGGGTTAGTTCTTAAATATTTTAAAACCAAGTTTGGTTGTAAGAGGCCTTGATTTAAATTTTGTGGTCCCCTTTCACACATAAAATGGTGGATGTGGGATTTTGTACGTTAAAAAATTGGGCTCAAAAGCAGCGGGGCTTTCTTTAGAATTAGGAACTTAGAGCGAGCTGGAGAAGAATGCTATCCCCTCTTTAAAAAAGAAGAAAAAAAACCTGTTTCATGGAGCCATGGTACACTAGAGACTTACCATAAGCAGCAGTGAGGTGTAATTGCCCCACTGCAGCCCCTAGGTAGGCAGGCTAAACTGCTCTTCACACCAGCAGTGTCTACTCCAATTTTCAGCTCCACTGGTGCAAATACACTAGAGGTTGCGCTGTTACAGCTATCCTGGTGGCTGCTGAACAGATAACCTTCCTTCCCCTGTCCTCCCCAGGATGGAAAATACTCTTCACATCCAACTGCACTGAAAGCCCTTTTTCTTACAAAACTATCTTCTGAGAAGTTCACTGGAAGATTAAGTACCTCCTTCTGCTCCCACCCTCCTCCCCTCTTTATATTTTTATCGCTCTGGATGGCCCAACCTTTCCCTCTTAAAGCTGTGCTCAGTGGTAATATAAAACCCAGACGCAAGCACAGAAGCACCGAAGACAGCAGCCAAGTTAGAATTTAGGTTGTGTCCTCTGAGCTCTTTTTTGGAATACTGCAGGCTTAATTTGTTGTTTGAGCATCTCCCATATTTATCATAATACCCTCTATTAAACAACATGCCGTTAGCCATAATTTCCTGTGTGATTTACATATTTATTATTTTTATTTTTATATATATGCAGAGGGTGATTTTGTCTCTCAGAATCTACCGCTCTCAGATGGCTGTGGTTGTTGCATTCTTATTTTTTTCCATCCTTTATCAAGTGATTAGACAGATTGCAGTGGGTTTTTTTGCTATTTTTTTAATAGGGTGGCCTGGCTAAAGATGGGTAAAGTGAAAATGGGTGCAATGCAGTAAACCTGGAATCGACACAAGGAACCCAGAAGGTCTGCTAGGTTCTTGCCTCATTAAGAACTCCATATCTGCTCACTGACTAACCTTGCAAATGAGTTCACGCTCAGTAAAGGAAATTGATTACTTTCCATTGCAATTAACATCTGGTCCTGGGTCAGATCATTAGGATAATTTGTTATAGAAAAAACCAAAGAAGCTACCTACAGGGTAATAAAGTTTCTTCTGGACCCAATTAAAGATGCATTCTCTGGTTATTTTGCAGGACACCAACCATCTCTTGGGGGTATTAACAGGGAGACAGAAGTATACGGAGTGGACAATAGGTGGTGGAACGCCATATATGAGAAAGAGATGTCAGGGGAATCATTTACTCCTGCCTCTAGGAAATGCACATTCTCAACTCTCATTTGCTGTCTGAGTTTCAGAAATGATGTATGGCATCTATATGATGAGGAATGCAAGGCTGAAGGGATAGCAGGGACTGTGAATCTTTAGGGATTCTATTCAGAGGAGGCTATGTTCCAGTTTCAGACAGTTTCATAGATTTAAAAAAAAATAATAAAAAAATAGATTTGTGAATGTCACATCCCTATTTACTCTGAGACTCATATAGATATTGGGGTCCACTGAAAAAGTTGTCCCAATTAGGAAAAAAACTCTGAATCTTGCTCAAGAACTGATAAATGGTTTGCTTGGATTTGAGACCAGTTTGTGGGGATTTTTTGTTTGTTTGTTGTTTTTGTTTGTTTGTTTGTTTTTTGTTTTTGTTTGTTTGTTTGTTTCTAATCAAACTCAGAAGATGCTGAACATACAGGAGCCATATTTCAGTCCCATGTGTATATCAGACAGGAAAAAACCAAAAACAAACAAGCAAACAACAACAACAAAAGCCACATAAGAAACCTAGTTTCCATTCATTTTCTTGCAACAACAGGTTTGCATGGCTCCAGGGAAAACATTTTAGGAACTGTGCTGCACCTAGAAATAGAAAGAATGCTGTTCACATTCCTAGCAGCAAATGCTTTTGTAACCGACTCATTGGTGTCTGGGACTTTGTGGCATTTTTTATTCTTCTTTCTGTGGCCACTTAGAATTTCATTATGACAAGGGGCTTGTAAAACAGGTCCTTATGCTGCACAAGTGTGAACCCCTACCACTGAGTTCAAGGAGAATCTTCATTAGCAGTGGAATGCCTAAATAATGTTATCCTAACTATATATGAAAAACGGTACAGTGGCACATCAGAGCTGGACAGGAATTGTTTCTTCCCACTGGAGAAGAGTTTTTGAGGTTGCTCTTTACATAATATTTTCTGTTCCAGTTCTGATGGAAAATAAAATTGGAAAAAATGTGGAAATAGACACTGTAGAAAATCAGATTAAATCAGGTGAATACATTTTAAGACCATGATTTTAAACTGTTTAATTTGCTTTTTAGCTTACTATGTTTATGAGTCCTTTAGGTATAATCTGCAATTTCAAAGCAAAAAGTAGTTTTCTGGTGACATTTAGCCAACAATTCCTGTCTTAAAATTATTGAAACATGATTATTTTAAAATTATAGACATGTGTGCAGTTTATTTTCCCTTCCCTTCCCTTCCCTTCCCTTCCCTTCCCTTCCCTTCCCTTCCCTTCCCTTCCCTTCCCTTCCCTTCCCTTCCCTTCCCTTCCCTTCCCTTCCCTTCCCTTCCCTTCCCTTCCCTTCCCTTCCCTTCCCTTCCCTTCCCTTCCCTTCCCTTCCCTTCCCTTCCCTTCCCTTCCCTTCCCTTCCCTTCCCTTCCCTTCCCTTCCCTTCCCTTCCCTTCCCTTCCCTTCCCTTCCCTTCCCTTCCCTTCCCTTCCCTTCCTTCCCTTCCCTTCCCTTCCCTTCCCTTCCCTTCCCTTCCCTTCCCTTCCCTTCCCTTCCCTTCCCTTCCCTTCCCTTCCCTTCCCTTCCCTTCCCTTCCCTTCCCTTCCCTTCCCTTCCCTCCCCTCCCCTCCCCTCCCCTCCCCTCCCCTCCCCTCCCCTCCCCTCCCCTTCTCCTTCTCTTCCTCTTTCTCCTCCTCCTCCTTCTCCTCCTCCTCCTCCTCCTCCTCCTTCTCCTTCTCCTTCTCCTTCTCCTTCTCCTTCTCCTTCTCCTTCTCCTTCTCCTCCTCCTCCTCCTTCTCCTTCTCCTCCTCCTTCTCCTTCTCCTTCACCTTCTCCTTCATCCTTCTCCTCCTTCTCCTTGCAGTTTTCTCTGCACAGCTTAGGACACCAAATTTTTCCTGCAAGTATTTTCAGCCCTTTCTGACCAACAAAACCCAAAAAAAGATGATGGGAGAAAGAACATAATATTTGTCCAATGAGAGAATACTATGTTGAGATATAAGACTCTGATATAGCCTACCTTCTTTATTTACTTAGTTATCATAAGAAATAAGCAAACTCTCAACCAAAAATATAAGAACCAATCTTGAAATTCTTACAGAAAATTTAAGCCACACATCACTGATGGTTACAATAGTTTGGGTGATCTCATTGCAGTGCAGGGTGTGGGAGAGCAGAGTCCAGCTGAGTGCTTAGGTAGGACTCAAGTGATGCATAGACTTCATGATGGCTCTGTGCAGGAGATGTAACTATTGGACTCCAGTAGCTTTGAAGCATCTTGCTGATAATTCATACGGCTACAGATCGATAAACCTGCTGGTTCTCATGTACCTTTGCCACAGCTATCCATGTTAATGGGAATGGGAAATGAAGCATATATTTTTCTAGTAATGGATAAACATCAGGAGGTACAGGGAGTTTGAATTCTTATTAGAGAAGACTACTCTACTTGTGAAAAGCCCTTCCAACTCCAGAGGAGTTTAGATCTAGATTCACTGAACTCTTTATAGCTGATACCTGTTTTTCTGATGGGTTGGATCTCAGATTTCAAAGCCTCTGGAACTCAATATTGCAGTCTGACATCAGCTACTGTCATGATTCCTTTGTATTTCAGATATTGTGCTAAGACCAGCCTAAGCCTGTTGTCATTCATGATGAGAACTCAGTCTCAGCACAGTGAAAGAAACTGTGGCTTTGGGGCAGACAGTAGCCAGACTATCTAGGCTGGCATTCATCTGAGCTGAGATAGATATCATATGGTATAACCACCTATACCTCTAAATAACCTCTGTGGTCCATGGAGAAGAGTTTGCAATTTCAAGATGATTCTCATACTAAAGCATACATCTAAAAGCTGGTACCCTTCCAATCCTGGAAGGTGCCTCCTTTCCTCTATTGCCTCTAAAGGAAATCTAATGCTAGCAGCACAGCAGAAAAAGTTTAAATATAGAATAATATAATCATTTTGGTTAGAAAAGGCCTTTAAGATCATCAGGTCCAACCATTAACCCAGCACTGCCAAGTTCATCTTTAAAGCACGTCCCTAAGAACCTCACGTAACTTGTCTTTTAAAGATGTTCAGGGACGGTGACTCAATGACTTCCCTGGGCAGCCTGTTCCAGTGTCTGACAACTCTTTCTATGAAGATCTTTTTTTTTTCCTAATATCCAATCTAAACCTGTCCTGGCACATGTTGATACCACCTCCTTTTGTCTTACTACTTCCTACTTGGGAATTGAGACAGCTTCCTTTCAGGTGGTTGTAGAGAGCAATACAGTCTCCCCTCAGCCTCCTTTTCTGTGGGCTAAACAACCCCAGTTCCCTCAGCTGTTTCTCATCAGACTTGTGCTCCAGACCATTCACCAGATTTGTTGCCCTTCTCTGAACTCACTCCAGGACCTCAAGGTCTTTCTTGCAGTGAGGCTCCCAAAACTGTGCACAGTATTTGAGGTGAGGCCTCATCAGAGCCAAATACAAGGGGACAATCAATGCCCCAGTCCTGCTGGCCAATATGGTACAAGGGTCAAATTGAATGGTATTCAGAAAGAGAGGTCTGTCTAGAATATGCGTATCAACATCTGAACAAGTGACCAAAGGTTGCTTTTGGGTTCAATGGGTGGGTAAACAGGACAGTTACTGAAGTTTAGACCACAGTTCATCTCACTCCAAAGTGTACACTCTCATTTCATTACATGAATAGACTGCAGAGATTTTCACTGATTACAGCAAGAGCCTATACATCTACCTTCTGGATACCTTAAGTGAAAGGAATTCAACCCAAAATAATTCAAAAGCTTTGCTAATTTCAGTAGAGAGTAACCTAGGTTACATTTAAATCTCCCTCAAGAAAGAAAAGTGGGTGAAGTTTCTGTTTCAGAGGAATTTGAACATAGGTGGGCTAAGAAGGATTGTAAATGGGATTAGAACAGTTTTGTCACTATCACAGTGATTCTGCAATAAAGAAAATTAATGAGTTCTGTTGTCATCTATATCACCATTGAAGAGGATTCAGACAATTCTCCTATCTCTGGAACCGCTCTAGCAGTCTTGTTCCTCATCTGCTTTCTGATGATATTTTCTTTTAAAGAAAGGTCCATTTAATATGTTCCTCCTCAAAAAGTATTTGCAATTAATTCTTATCAAGGGCAACAGCTGATTTGTAAGATTACTTCTAAATTGGTAATTAATTAACCTATTACCAAAGAAGGGAGGGGTGCCCTTATTGTCAAGAGGTTAGAGCTGATAAATGATGAATGGTAGGGTTATATCAGGACCTTGGCTCCCCTCTCTCATCAGTTTGGATGTTACCTAACCATGCATTATATTTGAACATGAATCACAGCTCTTCGGTCTTTATATTTCTTAAGTCAAAGCTCGACACACAGAACTATGGGTAGATCTCGTTTGTTATTGCTTAATTAAAGGCTCAATGCACAAAGAGATGCCTCTTGCTTCACTTTAGCTAGCCAGCAAGATCATAACTGTACTGATGTTGAGACCAGCTTTCTAAGTAGCTATTGGAAGTCACAGTGAGGAGGATCTGAGCTACTCTGTAGGGAATTCTGCATAACAAAAGTTACATTCATAATTTTTAATTAAGTAATTACTTTTTTCTTTCCCCACTGAGCTGTAATGTTGATTCCTTCTTATTCCTCATATGATTCCAAACTCAAGTACTACAAGTAGCAAGGAACAATTCGTGATTATTTCTTGGTTTTATTTTTTCTAAGAAAATATTTTTTTTTTTAATGGCACAGATTACATTTTTTAGCCTTGTCAGCATGACAGCTGTATGTTCTTTCAGCACTATAAAATGAGTATTTCAGTTTACCTGTGATATGTTCATACAGTTTTCAGATTTAAATATTTTTAGATACTGTATTAGAGAGTTGTTTATAATAAAAATAAAAAAGGTGAGTTTCCGTGACTCAACTGTAAAACATCTGCAAAAACGTTCCAGTTCTTCTGTTTCATTGTCTACCTTTTTAGTTAAAATAATTTTCTCCGGGTGAAGTAGGTTCAAAGGAGTATTGGTGTATTTAGCCTCCCAATGTTCTCTGAAAGAAATTCCACAGGTTTGCAAGGTGACAGGCAAGATGTAAGGATGAAAATTATCAAACTGCATTTGTTTTGCAGAATCTTTCTCCTGCAAGATGACGTAAGAGCTGGATAACACATGACCCATCCTTAGGGGAGTGTGCCAGAGCGGAGAGTTGGAAGCAAAAAAAAAATTATCTTTGACTTAACAAACTCAACCTGAAAACATTATGAGAGAGAGAATAAAATATAGAAAACCCAGATGGCACTTTATACAGAGTCACTTTCCTGACTGTGAGTGTGTTTTAAGGAATTGTCCTGCACTCTGGGACGTTGTAAATCCAGCTTGATACAGTGCTGCACTGCTCAGCTGCTGTCTGAAAACTTGCATCCTTGGCTTGTTTATCTGGGGAGGGGTGTGGGGCTTAGGGTTTGATATTCTGTTTTTCCCCCACCAAGGAGGAGCATTTTGTGTGCAAACTCACTGCTTGGAGTGTGAACCTGTGCACAACTCAGAGAGCTGCTGGGAGGAAAAGGTGGAAATTTCCCACATCCTTGAGTTTATCATTTTCTTCTATCCTGCTGCCTACCATAGGGAAGGGTCTCACTATCTACAAACAATTCTCCAAATCACCAAAGCCTTCTCATGAAATATAAAATTGTAGAAATGTGCTTCTTCCTGTGTTTGAGTGTCTATGTAGATGAGTGGATAAATGTGGGTGCATATACAGATACAGCTCCATACATTTGCCTACAGAAATATGTGTAAACATATTGAAAGATAACAACTCAATTTAATGATTTCTCTTTCACTACTCAAGGACAAGACATTAAGAAGTATATGTACTTAATATAAATAAATTGATGTAGTGCTTGAAAGAAAAAGCACAATCTGTCTGTGAGACACAGTGGATCTTAGTCAGAAGCTGAGACATGAAACAGGAGTCCTAGTCAATGCCTGATAAAAGTAATAATAATAATAGAAGGGAAATTATTAACTAGATGGAACTGAAAGGTTGCCTATTGTATTTAAATGTTACAACAGCTGTATCTGCGACATTGTAGAGGTCTCCCCAAGATGCAGGAGTATCTCTGGAGAAGTGAGTCCCTGCACTGTTTCTCAGGGTGCAAACAGTCTCAGCCTTGCACACTCCTGTGCTAGTTCACAAATCCTAAAGGATATGAACCAAATTTTTATCAACCTATCTTTTATCCAAACAGGACCTGTGGCTCTGTGTGGTTGCTGTTGAACCAAGTACCATAAAACAATGCAGCACCAGCTGTGTTGGCAAATTTTAAAGGTGTGCTTCTCAGGATAATGAACTGGAAGTGTTAACACATCTTTACTTTTTTTTTTTAATTATAAAAATTCACCTATGCACAAGGATTTATTATTATTATTATTATTATTGTTATTATTATTATTAATCATTTATCAAGCCAATAATCGGTGGAAGACTAAGGCTTATGAGCATTCCCACATTTAAGAAACTACTGTCTACCCCCAAAGTAATGAACCATGTATCTTCTAACTCTGTGCTTTCAAAGTACTACCAGAAATCACCCATGTATCGTGGAGGTAGCAGCAGCCAGGAGCACCAAACTGGAGCTTGGATCTCTGCTTCCTTCATCAAACCAAACACTTACGTCTAAGTTGTAACATGAGCTCAGCCTGTAATAACAAACTGCCTTGTGCAAGGCCATGGCAAAAGGGTTTGTCTACACCGGGAAACTGCATAACCGAGTGCCTCTAAATAACTACACGATTATAAAATATTACTTTCCCGTATACACATGAGGTTTAAACTAAAAAAACATTTCTGTTGGAAGGATTTTTTTTTTTTGGTAAGTTGCCACAAATTCAAGTGCCAACTGAAACTCCTGTTGGCTCTTCCGGAAGAGATCCTAGTGTAGCACAGGAGGACAACAGCCTTTGGTTTCCAAGTGTGACTGCCTAGCATTCCCCAGCAGTACACAACACACTGTTCTAGGACTCTGATTTAGTTTTAGGCAAAATTTTAAGTTTTTAGTAAATCTGGCATACTTAAACTGTGTCTGTGGTCACCAACATGCTGTCTCTTTCATTTTCTGAAACTTGGGATAACTAACTTTATGACAGTGATGTTGAGTAGCCATTAATTCTCATTTCTTTCAGCTATTCCTCAACTCCAGCTCATGAGTTCTTCAATAAAAATCTCCCAAAGTTACCTTGGCGACTCATACGTTTGCCAAGCTGACAGATTTATGACAGTTACATATATAAATATTTATATGCTGCGGCAATGCAATTTTTAAAGGCAGATATATACACTCTCACAGAGACTTTCAAACAAGGCAAAACATACTCTCACAATGTGACATAACCATATACAAGTCAGCATGTATCAATACGTGCCTGAATACACAGATACGCACGCTAATGATCATACAGACTTCCTGACAAGTATGTAGCCTTCCTACACAGGCAGCATTCAATGACTTTACAGCAAGTGAGAACATGCTAACATATGTGTAGCTCTAATACACATTCATAGGTTCTTCAGATGCTAGAACAAAACCTCCTACCCCTTGTACATCGCTGGACAAGACAGCATGGGAACACACATCCTGCAGGAACTGTGTACAGTTTATATACCTAAACCTGATTTTTACATGCAGGCACATTTGTTACTGCACAAGAAAGTTGGATATAGGACATGAAAGAATCTCCTACTCAACAAACCCAAATTCAGCTGTATATACATCACCACATGCATAAAAGCCATACATCTTCTAATGACTATAGAAGAATTATCACTGGAAATAATTCTCTTTATTTTTTCTCTGTTACATGCTCCTGTACACATGCTACTTCTTCCCTTTAGACCTGACTGCACTGCTTTGTGTTGCATTGCCCTAGGCTGGTGACCAGAACAAATCCTTAGCCTATAAATTCTGGTGATGAGTTCAGCTGTTTTATTGTCTAGTAGAATAGATGGAGATGATACAAAGTCCAAAGGAAAAAAAAAAAAAAAAAGGAGGGGGCTAAATAGAGGGGAGTCATTCATATGTAAACAACACAGCAATCTATAGGAGAAGCCAGGGATCTTTTACTTTTGTAAGGCTAAGGACTTGTGTTATCAGTATCCCGTTAACCCAAAACATACTCTGAAGGTACTATTTTACTAACTCCCATCTTTCCTTTCTTTGTCTGAAAGTCTAAATATAAAGTAACTTTTTTCCTTCTTCTCTTGCTTTAAAAATAGAATTAAGATGAAGTCTTTCTCCTCCCCTGCTTTTGATGGGAAAATCTCAGTGGCTGTTTGGATTTTCTTTTACATTAATAAAACATTACAGGGAAGTAGTAGGAGAGAGACCAAAATCTTTCCTGTGACAACAAAATGCCTTTCTGTTCTGCAATTTCCAGTTGAATTTATTCTTGCTTCTTCTGGTCTCTAAAACTTTGGCTCAGTGAGGAATGTGCAACAAAGGTAGTGGTTGTATACGTGCAAATATATAGGGTATGTGTTGTGTCTCCCAGTCCCTTGCATGCATGAGTGATGTGATGGAGGATTCAGGAGAGCCTGTACTTGTATCAGGTCTCATCTTGCCACGTCTGTCATATCTGTGTAGCTGTGGAGAGCAGAGCACTGAAAGTTGACAAGTTCCTAATTCAAATCCCAGCCCTGGAGCTTTTTCCCTGTTTTTATGGCAGACCCAAGACTTTGAGCAATATCTGTCAGGGGGGGCTCTGATTTTGTGTGCCTTAAAGTGGGATGGCTGAGGTGAAAGGAACAGAACAGAAACCACTGCAGAGTGAAGACAACGTGAGATTCTGAGAAGCTAAGAGAGAAGTCAAGACAACCAGTGGCAAAACCTGCAATCTCTTTGCAGAAGAAAACCTGGAAAACTATGTGGGCCTCATCTTCCCATCTGCAACCTCAAAAGCAGATTTCTGAAATGCTCATATATACCATTGCTTTCATTCTGTGAGCGTGAGCAGTGCTGGTAAAATGTGCTACTCACTATCCTGACTAGTGACAACAAAGAGCCATGGCAGTCTGACTGCAAGTTCGATTACCTGTCTAATCCTCAACCTAAACCAAATCACACAGGGTAAGAGCTGGACCATGCTGACATTAACTGTTTGTGCCATTTCATTCTCACCTGCATGTACCTTTGCAGATATTACAGCACTTCCAAAAGTCACGGGCAAAACTGTTGTTGCCAGATAATAAAAACTTCTGTGAAATATTTAGCTGGCCTTTTCCTTTTTTTTTCTTCTTTTTTTTTTTAATCATCCAGGCCTTCAGGTATGCAAAGTTAGCTACTCACTCTCAGTCTTTTGAAGGTCTGAGGTTCATTCGTCAGTCTTCCAGCTTGTTTCCCAGTTCTGCAGCCATAGCTTTCTTTAGGAACTGATCCAAAGATCCTTTCATCCCAAGGAATCACTTCATATAACTGGTACACTCTATCCAAACATCTAAGTAAGCTCTCCAGTTCTTCTTCCTTGTCTGTATAACATTAGAAAGTATAACACTGTATCTCTTCTTTCGTTTTTCCCTTTTTTATTTAAGGGAAACAATATTCATCGCTTACCTTTTTCGTTACTCCAGTTTTATACAGTATGCGTGTGCATATATATATATAGATATAGATATAGATATATGCATTTATGTGGTCATAGATTTACAGTTTTGTGACTAACTTTTCCTGACTTCATAGCAAAGAATAGCTTTAAAAGTTTAATTCTACTTCATATTAAATATGAAGCATCAATAAGGCCAAAACCCTTACCAGAGTGTTCAAATCTAGGAACAGGGCCATGTTTGAATGGTTTGTTGGAAGTCATCATTAGGAATGTTCCCAACTTAAATCACTTTCTAGGAATTAAAAACGATCATGTACTGTAAGTGCCCATTGTGCTTTTGAGGTTTGGATATTAAGGCGGTACAATAAATTTGCTGAATGGGATCTGCTGTTTCTTGTCTTATTTTCTTCAGGGTAGTGAATCTTAAAATATACTGCCATGTTTGCTGAATCTGTTTGTATGTGTATGTATAGCCATTTTGAAGTAGAAACAGAAGTACAGAAAATCCTTTAGGAATTTACTGTAAGTCAGTAATGGATTTTGCTTGTTTTCAGCCCTCGTTTTAAAACGTCTTGTAAAAAAATAATATCCCCAATGCATGTTATGCAGGAATTAATGTGGAACTAGAGCAAAATTACTCTGACTCTTATGCATTAAAAAATCCCAGTGACATTAGGTTCAAAACGTTGCAAAAATGTGTTTCTCCCTCCTTCTCTCTTTCTAATATTTTAGCAACTCAGTATAATTCTTCATTATTGTGATGTTTGATATGTAGGAAAGGGGACCTTGAACATAGCTTCTGGTGCTGTAAGATATGTGATCTGCAAAGCATAATATTACGTAAGTCTGATAAAGCAGAATGTTTTTAAGCTATTAGCAAAAGTGGGTTTTGTAACAACAGGGGTTTAACTCAGTGTACCGTTAGTTTATACTGGTTTAGCACCATCACTCATATAAGGAAAAAACATAGATAAACCTCATCTTTGTAGCTAGACAAGATTTTTACCTTTGCAGGCTTTAATTTTTCCTATTTTGTCATGGAATGATTGCTTGAGAAAAATAAGCATTCCGTACTTACAGAGAACACATTTATCAAGGGATTGAAAATATATAAAAACATCTTTATGTTATATAAATATGTACATATTGAGGGATCCTGATCTAAGCTGGCACTACTTCATGTGGAGACTGGACCAGATGACCCCCTTCCAAACCAAATGACTCAGTGATTTTGCAACCCTGAGGGCTGAATTGCACTATTTTAAGGACTCCTGCACTGAATCTGGAGATCAGTCCACTGTTTCTGGACACAGCCTAAGCTTGTGATGACCTACCAGGGTATGTCTAGTTGAAGATCCTGGTTTTTGGATATGATTTTTTGGAAATAGTCTTCCACTCATTGGATTTTGTTGCTGGCCTTTGTCTCAGAATATCTAGATTTTGTGTTTGCTTTGCTACTGCTTTACAGTGAGACCTCATGGAAAATGCTTCCTTCTCTCTGCTTTACTTTCTCAATCCATAGAAAGGGCTTACCTAAGCCTGGCTTTGAAATGAACTGAAGAAAGGCATAGGACATTATTATACAAGGTCTGCTGAGCACTACTCACTGTTTACTTTTACTAAAATGGGACACTATCGATACTTGTCAAAAAAAGATACTGTCACCAACATGACCCATAGAAGAGGACCCTCCTCCTATGTCCATTGATCTCATTTCTTCATACAAACATAACTCATTTCCCAGAAATATTGTAAACTAGTTTAGCAAACATAACAGCCACTTTATGATTCTGTGGGAGATGGTGTTTAGAGTGAGAGGATGAGTAAAGAAAGTAAGATTAAATGAGAAAAAAATTAGACTGAACATCAAGAGAAATGTTTTTCCCATGTTAAGGTTTGATAGGCTATGATTGTGATTTCACAATCCAAGGGAAGTAGTGTGGGGATCATAGTGTCTTTGAACAACATAGAATACCAGAAAATATGGTTTTGTTTCTGTTTACTGGACTCCCAAGTACATTGTGATCTGGCCTGGCTTGAATTACACAGTCTAATTAAAACAGACCCTGATTTAATGGGCTAGATACACAGAACATTTAAGTACACAAATGTTGGTGTAAGCTTTCCATGAAGTTGCATTAATTTGCATGCCCAGTTACAAGAGTTCTGCGTATAAATTGGTTAATTGCAACAATTGAATAAATGATTCGGTATAATACCCTGCACAATAGCCCAATTTACATATGCATCAATGCAAACTTGCATATATAGTTATGTGTGCAACAGTGCTCATATTTTGTATATATAAGAACGCATTTAAATTGCTTGAAAATCTGTCCCAGTAGATCTCTTCCATCTCTGCTTTAGATCATTCTGTTTGCTAAGTAATACATCATCCCACTCTGAGACTAAAATGCGTCAGCTTGGAGAGTGAATATCAATTAAGCGAGTAAATAAAATGCTGCCAAAGGTGTATTTTTGTCTTTTACCTGAAAAAAAATAAAAACCTTTTTTGTGGCTATCATAACTAAAATTCTGGATTGTTTTAAGGCCCCTTTCTGACTGTGAGAGGCAGCTTGTTCTTTCAGCAATTTTCTTATTTATTAGCCCCTTTTCACCAGCTTTATTTGTTAAACACCCATGCAATTCCCACTAAATTCCATAGGATATGTGTTTAACTGAGATCAAGGCCTCATAGTATTGGAAGCTATTGAACTGATGATATACACCTCAAGACCAGGATCTGGTTTGAGGCAGTTATGTTGTCCAGTAAGCAAGTTTCAAACTGTAGGCTCCAAGGGAAGTCAATATTATTTTTTCTTGAAGCAGCAAAAACAATCTCAGTTTGTCTTTGCCTTGTTTTTTTTTTTGTTTTTTTTTTTCTTTTTTTTTTAGGTAGGGTAGGTGAGTCACAAAATGCAAAGGTCACCTAGAATACTACTAACTAAACCAGATCTGCTGGTGAACTCAGTCTTGGTTCACTGGTGAGTCTCTTAGCCCTTCTTGCCCTCTCCTGTCTCCAGATACCAGCCTGCTTGGTCTCATCTGTTCAACTCTTCTCTGGCAGTAGAAAGCAATGAGCCCTCTTTCAGCTTTTTGCTCTTGGGTCTCATTCTACTTTGGCAAATAAAACATGCTGTCCAGTAAAAAGGGATGGGAAGAGTGATCCAAAACTTTCTACTTAACACAGAAGGTGTACAGGATGATCTAACAGAGTATAATGGAGCATTCACCCATTCATTCTCCTTTGTGATTAGGGGTATAGCCAGGTCTTTGGGAAAGACCTGAGGAAAACAGAGTTGAGGCTTTCAGACAAGTAATTCCCAAAGGTTTGGTACTATGCATGGGCTTTAGTCTTAGCCACACAAACTGAAGGCCCTGGTTCTTGTTTTTTCCCCATTTCCACGTTAAGAAGAGATGTGATAGAGAAGGACTATAGGACAAAAGCTATCTATCTTTCTGTGTCCAGCTGCTTGGGACTAGGTTGGAACATGCCCTATTGTTGGAACATTCCTATTGTTCGTAACTTTGGTTCTGCTTCTTATACCTCCATCGGTAGCTACGTGACCACACTATATTCATCCTCTTATAAGAGGGCTAAGGGATTTCTCCAGCAAGGATTTCCACCAATTGTGAAGTTATTTCAGGCCACTAGAGTGGTTCAATAGGATCAACAAGAGTTGGAACCGACGGACTTACTGCAGTAAAATTAGATTGCTGTTCTTAGGAGTAGAATGATCACATTTAGTGGCCTGATGCTCTTACAAGAGAAATATTAATCTGCACTTCAAAATGCAAAACACTTTGCAGAACGGCTTCCATGCAATGAGTGTCCTAGAATAGCTAAAAATTGTCACACTTCATGTGAATGAAATATCAGTTCCCTCAAGATGGGAGTAGTGAGGAAGTGGAGCATCCTTAAGAGGTTAAGCATAAACTAGGTTTCAGTACCTCCAGATGTAGTCCCGTTATTGTAGGGAAAAACAGGAATTCAAGTGCAATCTGAAGGTGGAAAGTAAGAGAAACTCTGCTGTTCAGAGAACAAAAGCCATAGTGAGGAAAGCTCCCTGACCAGTATTGAATACCAGTTCATGTTTGATTAATAGAGAAGTGTAAAAAAAATATAAAGGAGGGAGTAAACTGGGGCCCAGGCCTTGGTACATAATTAAAGCAAGTAAAGTTCTTTAAAAGGAATCCAAGGTCCATGGAATATGGGGAAAAATCATCTGGGTAAGGACTGATATCACCAAAAAAGAAAAGGAAATGCCACCATTTTCTTTCCATTGGAGGTAGTGTGTCTAAGATGAGAAACACCATTTCCCACTAGTGTTTGTTATGTTTCCTGTCATGAAACAAATCTACATCAGAACTGGCCCTATAAAAAGTCAACTCCTGCCATCCGAGCACATGTCTTTGAATAATGAATCCTGCGAGCAGCCAAGAAAGAATTCTTATCAAAGCCTACCTAGCTTTCCCAGATGCCAGGCTGCCAAGTTCAGATTTAGTCAAGGGTTTTGAGAAGTTCAGGTAAAGAAATAAGAAGCAGAAAGCATCATTATTATTGCTTGTGGTGGCTAGCGGTACAGAGAACTAGTCAGCTAGCAGCAGAAAATTGACAGCTTTTCAAATTCCCACTGAAAAATTGAAGGTACATTGCAGAATTTTTTTGTTCATTCCTGTGCTGTTTTTGTTTCTCTTTGTGTTTTGCTATTTCCACTTTGGCTAGTGCTATAGTAATAGGAATGATTTTTCTTGAAGACCAAACTTTTAAATAACAGCAAAGTAGTGGAAAGAATATTTCCATCAAAAAAAAAAAAAAACAGGAAAAAAGGAACTACCTTCATCTCCCAAGATAATGCTATACATGGTGAATGCATCTCTTGATCACATTAAAGTGTTCAATTCATGTAAAATTACAAAGGCATGAAAATGAGCAGGATTCCTTTTGAAGTCAAGACTGTTGGTGTCATCTTGGTGGTCATTTCTCAGGAAGGCAACTCTGGGTTTATTAGTAATGAAACTGAGAACTCAGAGGAAGGGTGCTTTTGTAATTTTTGTTGTTGTTGTTGTTGTTATTTTGTTTTTTTGTTTGTTTTTTTTTTGGGGGGGAGGGGGTTGTTTTAGTTTTCATTTCTTACGAGAAATAACCTAAGTCAATCAGACAACGGAGTATTCTGGCATCTAGAAGCACTGGCATCCCTTGAAATAGCCCTAGAATTCGTGTTTGCTCAGAGAAATTAGTGTCTCAGTCATTTGCTGTAATCACCAGGATAATTTGGTCTTAGTCTACAACACTTTCTTTTAAGTGAACAGGCACAAAGTCGTAGGCCTGGCCCTTCTGTGGTCCAGGTGTTTCCACATTGCCTTTATTCACTGTCAGCAACAGTAGTCATATACACCACTAAAAGTTTGGGTAACTCTATTGCAGACTATTCCATGCCATTGTGTCCTTTCCAAGACAATATTGTAGCAATAGTAGGATGTGTACGTCTGAGACACCAGACACTGAAATCTCAGTCTGTGCCCAGCGTGTCTACAGAAGGAGGTTTTGATTTCAATGTAGGGCAGCTCGGCTTGGCAGGAGTGGTGTCAAGGTGAGAATTACATTAAGAGAGATGACAGTATATAGGATGAGAGATGACAGTGTATAGTATGCTGTTTAAAGACATTAAAATAAATGGGAAGATCATTCACTGAAAAGAGGACTCAGACAGAGTTTACTTGGAACTTGGACATCTGTTCTCACCTTGCTTTGCTCAAGGAATGTATGTCAGATCATGAAAGGTAGTTCAACAAGTAGAAAATAGTATCCAATATATGGTTCAAAGGATATTAGACTCAGTTCCTCCACTAATAATACAGTGACCTGAGCAATAGTGCTCCAGTGGTTAAATTAATGGAGCTTTTCCTTTGGAAGTCTTCAGTGGCTTTCAGCAGGCCCCACTGGTAAAGTAGGAAATTGATGGATATATTTTGAAATAACTCAATGATTTCAGTGCCTAAGTTGGGTGAACAAGGTTCCATATAATTCTGATAAGTTTACAGAAGACCATTCCATAGCTTCATTAAAGGACTAGGAAGAAATTACAGGATCTTTTTGTCCCATACTCTCCTTTCTACCCTGTATTAAATATCTATAATCTTTCCCTACTAAAGAAAAAATATAACCTGGGGTGAGATCTATCTGTCCTAATCTTGAAGGCCAAAATAGAGACATGAAAGTCTGGACTAGTTATGCTAGACTCCCTTTATGGTCAGCAGAGAAAAATAGTCCTCTCCTGAGAATGATTCATCACATCCTGAGATACACATCTCAGATAACTCAACTGCATATTTCCAGGGCTTGCATGTTTCTTTCCATTGACTACAAACAAAACGTCCTGACAGCCCGACTGCAGATACCTAAATGCAAGTGAGATTCTTGTTATCTTGCATCTGCTTCAGAAGTCCCAAAACTTGACTCTTTTGGACACTGTATCCTTTTAGTAATTTTAATCTTTTCCACCAACCACCCATCCCAAATAGTATCATCATTTTTGCTTGGAAAAAGCATTTGAGGTAGAAAACTTATATATAAGATGAACCATATTTTAAAAGTGTCTCACTCACCAACACAGCACTTTTGAGGAGTCTGAGCAACAGATGTTCTTTGAAGGAATTTCGCACTGGATGTTTAGGTGAAGTTAATTCTAATTTCTGTGTGTGTGTGAGTGTGTGTATAACAGCACCTATGACAATGTAGTGTGTATGGGAAGAATAAGTGAACTTTACCATTTCATCCAAGCATTGTATGCTACAGTAAATATCAGAGTTAATGATATTGACTTTAAGGTATTGCAGCTTCAAATGTCAGTACTAGTCTACCTAACACTCCAATGGATTTGATTTACATCCCTTCCTCCCTTTCCAAAAGCTGCAAAAGGAGGATGTTGGCAAGATGGACTCAACGCAAACACACTTGGTCTCTGTTTTCTGCCTCCTCTGTTGATAATTTTTGTGTTGCAGATTTTTGGGCAGAGCTGGAGAACTAGCTCAGCAGCCGTTGTCCCATGCTTTAATTCTGTTTGTAAATAAATGTGCTTCAGGCACAGGGGTAAATCAAATGGATGAATTACCAGCAGCCTCGAAAGGAAGTTCTCTTGCCAAAGGTGCTTCAGCTGAATCAAAAGGTCAAGGAAGTATTAGTGACAGTTTCAACAGAAATTAAACCAGCCCCAAAACCCAAAGAGCTCATAAGAATAGCATTTAAACAGCACTTCCTGGCCCTTTACAGACCTTAAGTAAGTAATCCTCATTGCACCCTGGTGATATAAGAAGTTTGATTGTGGTATTGATACTGAAGTCCGGCACTAACATGCACTTTGAAACCATATCTTCACCACATAATTTACTTGAAGTCCTGTGTTTTAGAATGCTAGAAATTGCAAAACATAGATTTAAAACTCAAAGTAGGCAGGAAACAGATTTTTTTATCCATCGATAACTTTGTTTCTTTCTGAATCTATGCAAGAGAAACTTATAAACTGTTAATGTGCAGGAGAGGGACGACAGAAAAAGCTAAACCACTTGATTTAGTCCAGGTGTTTTGCTTTGATAGTCCTGAAATGCTGCATTTTCTTTTCAAGTTTTTGTTTTTATTGTCTTGCAGCATATCATTCACCATGCAGGATAAAATAAAGATAACTAAGGAGACAAATTCAATGTGGGTCACTTTTCCTAAGATCGTACAAGTGAACAGTACCAGAGAACTCCCCTGGTTATAGACTGAAGATTACCACATGGATTTGATTACTGTAATGTAAATCTTCTCCTTTTAGCTTTTTCTTTTAACACTATTACACTTCCACTATATGGCAAAGTTTATCTGTTTTCTCTTAACTATCTTTTATATTTGTAGGCAGAGGAAATTACCTAGATATCTCTCTGATTTTTGGAACAGGAAAAATGACCTTAACCGGTAGAGGTAGAGACATCTCCTCTATATCTCATGGATGAAGGTGCTGGAAGGTTGTGTTTTGCTTAAAGGATGATTAACAGGATGAGAAATAAATACACAAACTTGAAGGGGAAAGATGCCAATGATGGAAGGAATTATTTAAGATGGTCCATGGGGATATAACTAAGAGTAATGGGATACAATTAAGCAAAGAAAAACTCACAATAAATATCAGGAATAAAACACTTACTGGCAGTGAAGTATATCAAGCCATGCTCTCCCAAAGAAAAGGGTGCAAAATCCATTGCTGAGGAGACTTAACAGACACATTGGGTAAAACAGAGGAACATATGCAGGAAGGAACATTCAGACACTGGCAAGGGATATGGCTGGATGACCTACAAAAAATAGGTCTTTTTTCTGTTTCTTATTTCTGATCCTGGCAATTACCATCCTATAAATCTAACTTCTCTCCCCATTAAAATAATGGAATGTAAAGACAGAGAAAATATCATGAAACTTCTAGAGGACAATGGGATCGTGAGCCGTGAGCAAGATGGGGTTGAAAATAATTTACATCAGACTATAAAGATAAACCAGGGGGAAGGTTATGTGATAAGATTTTAGTAATAAGTTTGATATGGTGCATCTAAAAATCTTGGACCCAAAAGGTCATTTAGATGTCTAAGATACCACCACTTCCTTGTTAGGCTGTTTGAAGGAAGGTGATGATAAATAGCAGGGTTTCTAGTGATGTAGACTGCTCTGAAAGTATGTTGCAGTTCCTTTTACCCTGTGGTGTCTTCATTCCTACTGCAGAAAAGAACCAACATGATAATGTTTCCAACTAAGAGGAAGTTAATCTTAGTCCTAAATGCCTGTCATGGCAAAGGAATGTTTCCAAGGGATGTACCCAGATTTGCAGTACCATTTGCTTGAAGGAATGTTATTTCAAAATTGTTCATTTTCAAGCTTCTCACACTTTTGATTATTCTAGACAGTGCTAGTCACAGCTGATGGTAATATACCACTGTAATTTAGAGTAACATAGTTTTTCATATTATTATTACACTGTCTTCTTTTTTTATTAGAAAAAGTGAAGCACAAAGAGGTCATTTTACTTGGATATACTGATGTTGATTTATCTGAGAACAGACAGTCTGACTTTCAGGGCTCGAAAGGACCTTTGAGATCCCCTTATTTCTCTACAGTGGTGCTCACTGGTCATGTGTGTAAATTAAGAAGTTAGGGTGGGATTTCTCTGACTGATCTTTGTATATCTAAATGCTGAAACCTCTACATAGAGTAGCTGTCCAGGCTGCTTAATGTATGGAATTTTCAGTTTCCTTTCTTTGACTATAAAGTAAAACTCGAAAACTTGTTCCAATGTAGATAGAGGTGAATCAAGATAGGTGAGTTGACTCACAGTCTTGTAACCAAGTCCCATACAACAGCTACATGCTCCTATAGCCCTTCCAGGATGGTATCTGCAGCCACCAAAGAATTACTTTAGATGCCCAACATTGCCATATAGTGTAATCTTTTCAAAGCAGCTGTGTTCTACAAATAACCCTTTTGGCATAATAAAATTGCATTTTCCAACAGCTTCCTACAAGTGGAAGTCCTGTGTTTTAAGCAAACTCCTATAGACTAGAGAAGGTTCTTGTAGTTAATTCTGAGACTCTTAATTTGGTCATTCCCTGTGTTCTCCCACCTTCATGACCCAGAGCTATTATGCTCTCTGATACATGACTTGATCAGCCCAGGGCAGCAACAACAAGTGCAACCTTGTGAGGGCCCTATGCAAAGAGCCTTTATCTTTCCAAAGATGGTTGTTCAGATCAGGAACGCCTTAGAGAAGGACCTGCTCTTCCCATGTATTTAGCGTTTTGCCAATTGGATTCTCAACGTGGCTGTGACCTGAAGGTATCTTATGCCCAAGGGGTAGCTGTAGGATTGCCTTCCTACTCTCCTGCCATGACTTCTGCTCCTGATTTAACATGGAACATGCAGTGTAATGCAGACTCTGACAGTCCAAGAGGAGGGGGAAGCAGGGAGCGTGTTTTAATTTCAGCAGACATGCCTTGCTTTATTCTGCCGCACTCCAATACTAACCGTTTCCCAGCCTCGGTGGTCTGTGCCGGATTCAATCTCAAAGGTCAACCGGAGAGGCAAGGCCAGGTGGCCACAGAGGCCTGGTGTGTCGGAACACTATGTTTAATTACGTACAAATTTACCGCAGCATGTCAGGAGGGAGGCAGGGAGCTTGTCCCATGGAAAGGTCAGGCATTGTGTGGTGGCTTTACCTAAATTACACTAGGAGGAATGGAAGTGAGACCCTGACCTTGTATAATGAATATACAGCCAGACCCCAGCGGGCATAGTGCATTCATGTGTTAGGTTCATCTTAACTTTAACTCCTTCTCTTGCTTCTCCAGGCAAAGTAAAAGAATTTTTTTTTCCACGCTTCCTGAAATGTCTGAGATTTTCCTTTTCCCAAGAAGTGATATTATAATATTTCAGGCTACAAGACACTATATACATTAGGACACTCAAAAAACACCAGGGAAGTTTTTGGCCACACAAAGCAATCTTTCTATGTATAAGAAATGAGCATCTGAAAGAAGTCAGAAAACAAAGTCCAGAGAAGACCTTAATAGGTCATGATATAGCATTCCTTCTCTCAGGTTAATTTGGTGGGTTATGCCTCTCTTTGAATTTTATATTCTCCAACCTTAGTATCTGAAGAGCTCCCACAATGTTTTTTTTTTTTTTAATCCTTTTATTGATATAATAATGTGAAGAAGGAATGAAGTTTCTTTTCTTACCTATACATTGGTTTGATGTATGTTCATTTGTTTGTTTCTGGTGGAGGGGACCGTGGAATGAGTGAGGGAGGCTAGATGCTCTGACTGTTACAAGTGATCTACATTTCAGTAGCAACCAGTGGTCACCATGAAGATCAAGATCCCACTGTTCCAAGTCCTATGCATGAACTCTTTCAAGTATAGTCCCCACTGCAAAGAGTGTCCTACTGTAACTAAAACTAACTAGGATTGAGAGAGGGAATAAAAGCAGAAGCTGGCAGAAATGAAATTAGTTTCCCAAGATTACAGCTGATAACTGATAAACTGGGCAGGAACTTAGTTCTCCTGATTACCAGTCTAGTTCTAAGCCTAGTTCTAGTCTTGACATAGACTTGTTCAAATACATGATAGTGATGTGAATCCTTATCTGGAGAAGGTGCCAACTGGAAATTCTCACAAGTAACTCATAGTGGTTAGGTTGCAGATTGCATGAATAGCTTGACATGACTTAACTGCTTCTGTAACTAACCAAATCTGATGGACTTGGTTGGACTGGAAAATCATAGATTGATCTCATTTTATGCAAAACAGTTGTTCTACTACTGCCTTAAACACCAAGTTTTATATTATTATTTGGACCTTGGACTCCTGGAATATTATTTTAGTTTCCTTAAATTAGAAATGGAAAAAAGATAGCACTGGTGACACTAGTGACATATTTCTGTATCCTACCACCATACTAGTATTTACACTGCAGAATAAGTAATTGACCTGTCATTTATAAATGAAAATATTCAGGACCAGTAAGGAATTTATTTCTGCGTGTTTGAACTTGCTCATTCTATGAACAAATGCAAAGATTACTCATTTCATCAATCTCTTTCCTGATTAACTAGAAGAATTTAGGTAACCCCATAAAGAGAAACGATGGTGTAAGAAGGAAAAATTGCACAAGGACTTCGGAATTAATTACACAGTAAGAAAAAATAAAACAAAAAGTAATAAATAAATAAATAAACCCCAATAATTAGGACTATATGTCCATAGAAAGTTCTCCCTAAGCACCATCACACAGGCCAGGAACTGTCAAAGCTGAGACTCTTGGCTTTTTGTTTGCTTTGAAGTAACAGCAAATTAAGCAATGAAGTTTTGGGGAACAATACTACATCAGCTGAAGATTGGACTATGTGACTTCATAAGGTGTATCTATTTTTTTTTCTTGAGATTACTTCTCACTCAACCTCGTTTAGTTTTATATGGTTTTCGCGTTCTCCTGCCCTGCAGATTTTAGGAGACCTGGGATATTGTCAGCAACTCAATTCAATGCAATTGCATGCCAATTCAGTGAGAGAAAGTACATTTTCCAGTGTAATCACAAAAAGTGCATGTGTCTATGGTGATGGCATAAGAATGAGCCAGCCATGTGTATTATGGGGTTGTGGAACGGACACTACAGTTATCAAAACACGTGGAGGTCAAGATTATTGCTCTTTGTTGAGGACTATATATGTATATAATGGACAGATAGTTCCAACACTAAAATATGTTTTTAATTTCTGGATTCATTCCACCTAACAAAGAGTCTGGACAGCTTTAAACATCAGTTCAGACCCTAGACTGAATAGCTCCCTGAAGAGGCCTAGTTCTCTTCCATTTCTCTTCATTTTCTATAAAGTCAAATGGTAGAGACTTGTCTTCTTTGATTAGGTGGGGCAAAACCTGTCAAAACCCTTCAGTTGTCAAATAAAACAATGTTGTTGTTGCTTAATAGAAGCATCTCAACATAACTAAATGTTCTGGTGAGTCATGGAAATGCTCTTCATCTATTTTATAAGTATGGGGGAGAGAACGAAGTAGACAGACTGATCCACAAAGGTTCAGACAGCGGTAGGTATCCAGATTTTTTGAGTTCTACAACATACATTCCAGCAGAGCACATATGACTCTCCAGTTTAACCACAGGAAAGAGTAGAAGTTAGTTTTACTGATGTAAGAAGAGATCCAAGTAATCTCCTTCCTGCTATTCCTATCAATGGTTAGTATGGAATTCATTTTGGCTAACTTGTCAGTCTACATGTTTGAGTTAGTTATATGGAAGACCTTGTCAACAGACAGAAATAAGTAATTTTGAGTGATGTTTGTATGAACTCTTTCATTTATGAGATCCATGTGTCCTTCTGTGTCTACCACTGCATGCACTGCACCCTAGAAACTCTATTTCTCTCCTGAACACAAACAGGGTTGAGCTTCACTCTCTTTCTGTAGGGTGTCTGCAAAACATTTGGTGTCTCAGTGATTGCACTGATCACCTGCAGCCCTTCTCATTCATTTCCAGTTTTGCTGCTCCTCTCAGCATGGAAATCAGCAGGAATAGTGCTTCTCTGTTCTTAACTGGCTCAGGTTACAAGTTTGAGTTTGTGGCAATCTGAATCTATCACCATCTCTGCAAGGTTGCCTGGGATATTTGACAGTCTGTCATGTACCTGTGCAGTGGTGGTGATAACTGCATGAAAGGGGCATCAGTCCCAGCCACATCTTGCAACAGCCAGGGCTACATCCAGTGAAGTTGTTTAACTCATTTTGAGGGCTGACACATCTGGAAAAGAGAGGGAGAAATCATAAGTTTATACTATTTAAAAGTTACACTCTGAAGGTTAAAAACCAAGCAAGACCAAAACCAAAAACCTCCAAACCTATCAAAGAATGTAAAGCACAGAAGCAACAAAACCAAACGTGCAGAGATATGCACACAAAATGTTCCTCCAGCAGAGAGTCAAAGCTGAATTTAATATCGAGAACTTTTTTTTTCCTTTTAAACTGAAACCTCCAATAATTGCCTAGTGTTCATAGGAATGTAAATTACTGTTTTAGGTCTCTATGTGGGGAGTAAGGAGATGAATGGGAGTCTAAATTGGTTTTGCTTCCTGTCCCCTGTAGTGGATGCAGGATTAGTCCACTGTGCCTCTTTGCCCTTCCATTTCCTTGAAGACATGGGGAAACCTTCATTTTGCCAGGAGTTACTTACTCATTAAAATGAATCAAACAAGCCAGATTGTAGAAGGCATTTGAAAACTTGCTATCTGTCAAGAATTTTATATTTAAAATTAACATTGAGTCCTCCTTTAAGACAAAAACCTTGACCTTAAGTTGCGTAGTGATTGGCAAGCACTCCCCATCCCCTGACTCGATTAACATTTAAATGCCATTTTGTGTGAATATGAGTGGTGCCTTTGGAACAAACAAATTACTAATGTCTTCCTGCAGGAATAGAGCATCAGAAGTGCCTTATTAATTTGATGTCTAATTGAAAATCCCTTCCTTATTCCGGAGAGTTCTGTGGGCCCTTGGGAAAGTAGCCAAGGGGTACCTCTTGACCGCTACAGGTGATATCCCAGTTAGCCTGTTCTTCTTTTATTTGTGTTTCTGGTCATACTCTGCAGTGGAAGAAAGAGGAGAACGGGGAAAACTTGTCTTAGATGTGGAAATATACATGTTTTGTGTTTGATTCTTCTGGGAATGCACAATAAGGAACAATTTGTGACCATTAAGCTTTACAGCCTGTAGTACAGTACACTACTGCCTTACTAACGAATAAACAGAGCTATTGAGAAATTCAGGTCTTTCATGCAAATAAACAGAACAGGTCAAAGCTAGAAGCAGATGTCAGAAGATATGACTGAGCTACTGATGTTGTAGGAGATGAACAGTTTGCAGCTCTGGGCACTATCCATATCACATGTTCAGTTCATCCTAAATAGTATTTCCAAGACCTCGCACATCTCTTTGTAGCTCATATAGGCTATAGTCTATATATATACACCTATTGGTGAGTACACATTGGAGTACCCCACTCTGTGTGACCCACAGAGAGTAGTTTCACACTCAATTATGATCCAGAGTTTACAGGTTAGCCTATCAGTGCTTTGTGTTTCAATAAGACATCTGAGGGCCAGCACACCTGGCACGGGAGAGGATAGAAGAGGATGCTTCACCAGCCAGCACATTTATCTACCAGCACTAATTGCGCAAATGGGGAGAAATTTGTAAGATGCAAAGGTGCCGCTCAGAGAACAGCAGAATTTGCTTCTATATTGAATAAATAAATATGCATATGCAAATTACAAATGGGCTGCTTTTTTTTTTTTCATCCCTAGGATAATGCCTGCCATCTCCTTCAAATTATGTCGATTTGACATTGTAAATTTGTAAGGTACTGGCAGGAATCCTGATACACCAAACCTGATGCTCATTCAGTTTGGAGTGGTTTTCCCCCCATCTCATTAATTCTGTCAGTTAATTGTTGTTCAGCCACTTCACCATATTCTATATTTAAATTTTGAATAAGATGAGATTTTATTTAATTACTCCCTTAACCCAACTCGTCTTACTAGAACTCCCACTACAATCTATCCATACAGGCATGCTACACTTCGACTCTAGCTACAGAGATTTTTAGGTTATATACATTTGAGCTAATCAACATGGGCTTCTGTTACAGTCAGTAGAGAGAAGAACACTATTTTATGATGTAATTCCTCTCATCCTAATGCTGAAATTTAAAATCAGCCAAATTAATTGTGTCCCAAATGCACCTATTTCTCTTTGTTGATATAGAGAAAATCAGAAGTTGCTAGCTCAGGTGGAGTCATCTGTGTTCAACAACCACATCTGGCTGAGTAAATTGAAACTCGCACTGGTCTCCTGGAGGAGAAAAGTCCTAGAGGCAACAAACACAGACTATTATCTCCTACTCCTCAGCAGGACTATCTAGCTCACTGCAGCACTGTGGTATCCATGGTGTTAAAAGTTCCTGTGTGCTTAGAGGTTACCAACGGTGCAGTTGCATCTGCATATGAAAAATCACATAGACATGTCCTAGATACTTCCCTGGTTTCAGCTTTACCAAAAGGGGTTGAAGATGTTTTGTTTGAGAGTGGTTTCCTCTTGGAAATGTATGAATCGGACTGTGTGGTGACAGTGTGACCATTGTTTCAGTGTTCAGCCCTCCACCCCCCTGCCAGGTCAAGGATACGTACCTCAAAGAATATTTAATCTCCGGCTCTATTCTTTGTACCTTTGAGTGGTAGTGTGATGAAGAACTCCTCCTGACCTGAGTGTTATGTAAAATACTTAGGGTAAATGCACTCTTACAAGATTTCTAGCTCAGTCAGGGTGAAACATTTATTTTTGTACAAAACAAGCATTGCAGTTTTACAGGTGTTCAGTCTTTCAAGCTGTCTCAGATGTTTACCCATGTTAAAATAAATAAATAAAAATAAAAATTAATTAAGAAAAAAGAAAAAGTGTGAACTGTGTGTGTCGATCCATGTCCAGCTGGACCACGTGATGTCGAAGTGCAATAAGAGTTGATCTGCTTGACTTCAGCATATGACTCTTATTCACAAGTGCTGAAGAAAACAGTAGTATCTGAGCACTTTGGGGGCTGACCTGTTAGGAGTTCTACTGTTTTGTTGAAATCTTGGGTTTGGTTTTCTCACACAGGTGTGATAAATCGGGGGAAAGAGTGCAGGTGAGCTGGTCAAAGGTGTGTGGTTAATGCAGTTAATCACCTGTTCTGCTCTTCATCATGTGGTTGTGTAGTTTATAAGATCACTGCTGTAAATCTATTGACAAACATGCATGGTGTTGATGGTAAAGATTCACTCAATGCAGGTAACAGAAACCTAAAAGAGGTGTTCCTACAGAGCTGGCTTTTCATAACTTGTATATACTTTATATAGCTATCATGCCAGGGGATGCTGATTTAGCCTTTTAAATAAAATAAAACGGGAGTCGGGTGGGGGTGTTCATCAGGAGTAAACATCCAGTAACATGGCTGCGGACTGCTACATTCAGGAAATATCAGCAATCTCAACATTCCTGTAAAAGGAGGACAGATTAGATGATATAGGTTGTGATTTTACCAGTTGTTTTCTGTTATGTATTTCTTCTTGATCTGTCTGATTGAGTATTCAAGATCTCAAATAAAAGGGCTTTCTTTATTTCCCATGGTGGTTACAATCTGATATACTTTTCATTTAAGAAAATTCTCCTTGTTACTCATCTTTCTATATTTGTGTGTAACTCTATCAGCAGATGTTCTGTTCAAAAATGATGGCATTTTGGAACCTGGGGCAGAGTTTTCCTCCTGCAACATGGTCAGCCAGTAGTAAAAAGCTCTTGAACAGATCACTGGTTTCCTTTATGATTTTATCTTTCATCAGTTTCCAAAGGAAAGTGAGAGCTGGCCAAAAGTCTGAATGGGAAATATCTTTATGGACTTGGATGCTATGACTTCATCTGTCTGTGGAATAGCCCATTTTGAAGGATTGCCAGTATATGGGAAACAGCACAGGAAATACAAACAAATCAGAAAACAGCACATACTGTTCTTTCATTCTCTTTTCAAGAAAAATGTATTTTTCACACACACAAAATAATGGTAAAGATATTAAGGATTCCTATTTAAAAAAAGAAGGTAGAAAGAATGATCTCAAAATTATCTTATTTAAAATTAACAAGTTTCCAAAAAATCTTTACATTATATTTAACTTTATTTTTTACAAAATGCTTTTCAGAAGCAGAAGCCTGACGGGGGAAAAAAAAAAAAAATCCTGAGCCTTTAGGAAAAAAAAAAGGAAGCTTCTCTGTTTGTAAAGGTTTATTTAAAAATAAATAAACTTACTGCAGTTTCTACCACATCTGTTATCATTCTGATGCTGGTTGTTCTGAGAAATAGCACAAATTGTTTAGGTTTTCATAGAAGAGGAAAATAAAAGAAAGTAATGGTGTGTGCTATGAAATAGAGAGCAGAAGTCTGGGTGTGCACATATCTGCAGCAGGAAGAGGCAGAAAGATCAGGGAAGGGTTTTGAAATGAGTTTGCTTTTATTCAATCACTTTCCCAGCATTTTTCTTAGTGCTTCAGAAAGCTTTCAATAAAAAACAAATAAAATGCATAATAAAATACGGACTCACAACAAAAATTCAAATGACCATCCCAGTACAAGCCCATAAATAAAAGATTCATCTTGTGAGACACCCACAAAATACATTTTCAAAAGGCTTTTAAACTGATTAAGGAAGTTGAATTCATGTATATTGATAGTGGACAGTACATTTTCCTACAAAGAACAGGCAGGGAAGGAACAGTATAGCAAGGGTAACCCAGACTGTAGTTTTGTGAGGCTATAAAACCAACCCTCCCAACAGGTTGTTCTTAGAAGTAGACTGTCATTAAATCTTAAAGAAAGATTTAGGTATGCGTTCTTTTTCTTTCTTCCTCCTCTATCTATTTTAATTCCAAAAAGTTTTACAATACTCTGTGTAATAGCTCATCTGTCTGCAAAATAAAATAGAATTTATTCTTTAAGCCATGCACGTGTGAACCTGGAATTGCTCTGACTCTGTGTCTGATGATTAGATTTTCAGATGTCTAAAACAGTGCATGTAGGGGCTGAATCTTTGCTTGTGGCCAAGATGTTGATGATGACTTTAACTATTGTGGATTCTCTGCTGTCTAATAAGAGTGAGCTACTAATACAATTCTTCCACTCCATGACAGTACTAACTCGTGTTTTATTGTTTCAGTCTTTATTTTTTTCTATCCTAATGTACATGCAGCTGAACCATGATATAATGTAATCAGGAAAGAGTCATAGTATAACACACACACAACAGCTTCATTTCTTTGGAAAATCAAACTCTGCTTACTAAAAAAGGACTCTAGCACTCATTTCAAACTACAGTCAAGTCCAGGAACCAAAGATTTTATTCTGTCTTGGCTTTAAATCTGTCTCATGTTTTAGGGAAGATTGATTAGACATTTTAAAATCCTTTAAAATGAAAATGTTGCATTTTTAATGAAGAATAGAGATAGCATTAGAGTATTTCTTGATACTATTATCAAAAAGTGTCACAATACTGCCAAACATAATATATTCATACAACCAGGATAAAAGTTTTACTTGTATGTGAAAGTGGGGAGGGATTAGCTAGACTGTCATTCTCTATCTTTTTCCCACTTGTTAAATTCTGGTTCCTCTCCCATCTGATCTTGCTGTGGTGACAAGAGTATGCTCCATATTACTGAAAATTAGATTTTTGGCAATCACGTGGCTTTAGCACAAGATAGGGTTATCTTTTTTTTTTTTTTTTTTTTTTTTTTTTTTAAATGTGTCTAGCATGCAGGATGGATATGATAATGCAGTGAATGTTACTGGCTGTACAGATATCACATGTCAAGAATGCCCTGAACTGAAAATGACTGAAGTTCAGGAGAGTATTCAGGGTAAACTTCATCGTTGTTACTTACATTTGCCCTAAACACCAATTGTTGGAGAGGACTGATGAGAGGAACTTGATCTGGATGGACCCGTTCTCTGATGCAGTAGAGCTGTTCTTATTCCTTAAAAATATCTAACAACATTTAGTATCAGTAGGGTTGTGTGCAGTTCGTATGTCCAGGATTGCTGAATGCCCAAAAATAAATAGCCTACGTCCTCTAATCCAACGTGTCTACGATAATATGGTAGAAACAGTTGTATGCTGAAGATGTGATAGCCCTTCAAAATTGCCTATCTACATCACCATTTATTTATTGGCTTTTGCTAATTCAATGAAAGGGTGTGCTTTTGTTACATGATGCAGCAAGGTCCAGCTCTTATCCAATGGCAGTATAACACACGACATACTTGCACCCCAAAGCACTGAGAATATGAAATAAGACAGGCACAGAATGGAGAATTTAAGCACAGGAAGATTAACTGTCTTGCCCACAAGCACCCCAGGAGTCTGTAGCAGAGCCACGGACTAACCTCTGCTTTCCAGCCCTACCTCTTGCCTCAGTCCATCACTTGCTTTGTTTTCATGTTTTCATCTGGCCCTTCTTTCCCTAAAGGCAGAGAAATTTTCCAAGTCACTGGATCATTTTGTCGAGGGAGACAGATAACTTTCCAGTTCCTCCTTCTCCCCACCCTCTTCCCCCCATTAGCCAATCCAATTATAGAAAATCAAATATCTTGCTAGAGCCAGCCAAATTCAATTACACAGGTACTTCTGGGTAAATTTTGGCAGTGAATAGTTTGCTGGCTTTACCCAGACTTTTCTCTTTAATAAAAGGCTCCCAGTTAGTCAATACATCTTGTTATAAAATAAAACAAAAGCCCACATATACATGCAAGCATAGATAAACAGAGATGTATTCTTCAAACTCTTTCTGGATATAGATCTTTTTTTTGAGCTATCTCACAGGACCTTTATACCACTTTGAATCCGAACTGTTAAACCCTGTCTAGCTCCCGATGACAGGACATGAAGGACAGGAAGTCCTGCTTTTTGAAGATGAAACTGAGCAGGCGAATACTAAAATTGCATCTGCTCAAGATCTGTTCTCCTTTCACCTGGAAAAAATATAACATTTCTTGCATGACTAAAATTTAAAATTAAGGTATTTCATCTGAAAGCTGCAATTTTTTTATTAAAGAATGTTGGACAAAACCTGGTGGGAGTTGGAATGACTCAGACTCTCATCTACCTCAGCAAGCTCAACTGTCTTCAGGTTGCATCTCATCTTCTTTGCTTTAAAAGGAGCAGTTCATCACCAGATATGAAGCCTTCTGGGCGTCACTGCCCACAGAGGAGAAAGAAGACCTCTGGCAGTTGCCCACTAGCTTATAGGGCCACATGGGAACAGGCCTTTTTTGCAATATTTGGGTTCTTCTGTAAAAATTCTGGGGTTCAAAAATAAAATAATATTTTCCTTAAGAAAGAAATTGTTGTTCACAAGGTTTTATAGATGGCCAGATTAATGGCTGGACAAGTTAAAGCACATAACACAATAACAGAATGAACCTCATATGATTTCTTTAGAGATCTCTGCACTGATAATCAGACCTACATACACACTTCAGAGATTTTGAGAAATACAGACAGACAACATTGGCCAAACTAACAAAACCTCCAGTGTCTGACAGTTATAAGATATTGCCTAAAAAATGTTTCATTGTGTTTTTAAACCTTTTTGAAGCTTCATGCAGAAGCATACTACCAGTATCCTCTCTCTCTGAGCCCTGTGGTTGTATTCTTGACATTACACAACTCATCCAGTAAAACAAGACGCTTCACTGGCACATGAAATAAGGCAAAGCTGATATTTCTCCTTATTCTCTTGGATAATACTTCCTCTCAGTAAAATCTTGCATTATTCAAATGGGGTGTAAAGACAGGGGCCCAGCCAAGAAACATGCACTTAAGATGTCTAAAATACAGGATGTTAACCATGTCCCCTGGATCGCTTCCAAGTGGGTTTAGTTCCTAGATTTGTTCCATAAAGGAAATAGGTGCTAAATGTGAAAAGTGAAAATACATGAAAGGGTATTTTCCAGGCTGCCTTAATGATTACAATGAGATAACACAAAATTGGTCGTCTCTGATATCTCTGATTTCAGTGACTGAAGTCATTCTTCTCTCTAGTTTCTTCAAGTCTGGGCAGAATCACTGTGAGCTGTTACATAGGTTTCTCAGTCCTGCCTAAACAGAAGCTGAAATTCATTTTTGGGGTTTTTTGTTTGGTTGGTTTGTTTTGTGTGGTTTCATTTTTTTTTTTTTTTTTTTTTTTTTAAATATTGTCTATGAAACCAAAATTTCAACAATTTATGAGGAAGCGGGAAGGGGGAGAATGGGATTAAACTTCTATTAGGTAGCAAGAACATCCAGATTTACAATTGTGAGTATTAAAAAAAAATATCCCAGAGCTTTAGAGTGGATAAAAGCTTTCTTGCTTCAGTGCCTAAACCAACTTCTAATTAATGGGTTTTAGGAAGACATTGTCCTTATGAGCATGTTATCCCACAACTGCCTACTGAAGGGTGCTCTGCCTGTTACAGAGGAGAAGATGGTATTGACCACTGTCCGAGACAGGCTATTGAACTAAGACTGACTTGATCTGGTCCACTATTGTCTCTGCTTTATTAATCTAATCTCATCTCATCTTAGTGCATTATTAGTGTGTGCATCAAAAACTCACAGGTATGCACATGAAATCTTTTCTTGATAAACTCCTCAATCCCATTTGAAAGTGACCTTCTGGATTGAGACACTCTTCTACCGTATCAATCCTGCTATAAATCTTCACCATGAACAGTGACGTCATCCATTGCGGGCATGACATTCCCATTCAGAATTGTGGCTGTCCAATGTGGGGATCAATTACAAACACTTCAATTTGGGAACAAACCCTCTGGTGGGTTGAGGGCCAAAAGGGGGTGGTTTTCCAGAAAGGTGCAAGGTGACACAGAAGCATGTTTCAATGTTATAGAGGCAAGATGAGCCATCTGTGATGAGCTGTTTGAGGACACTGCAGACTGTAGTTGAGCAATCATTCTTTGGACACAAGATATAGAGAGTCTGTGACTCGCACAGCTGCGTATAAATCATGCCATGATTTTTTTTTTCTCTCACCAGTCAGTCAGTGTTTTAAAGAAGACTTTGTCATATTTAATAGTGCTGTCAACCTTGCAGTTTTGCTGGCCTGTTAATAAGAAATTCCAAAATGACACTATTAACCACTCTTCTCCCAGAACTGAGCAAAGCCAAGCAATACAGAATCTTAGCTGAGGTGGGATGAAAGCCTTCATGGTGCAAAAGTCATAAGCTAAAGTCACCCCCAGGGTAATTACAAGAGATTTGAGGAGCCACTCCACCACCTACCTTGACAACACTAGTTACAGAGGAGGGAATTTTAACCTTTGTGAGCTGATATGGATGTTGAGGCAAACACAGGTTGAAGTCCTGCTCAAAGTAAATAATTTATATTCTATATATTGCAGCTACTGGGTTTTTTGTTTGTTTGTTTTTGGTTTTGTTTTGTTTGTTTTGTTTTGTTTTATTGTTTTTGTTGGGTTTTTTGTTTTTTGTTTTTTGTTTTTTTTCTCCTCTGGGTGTCATCACTGTGTGAAGTTACACCGAGCTGGCAGGAAATATTCTCTAAAAACAGGGCAAGAAAAGCCTTGAGGAACTTGGTAGATAAAATTGTACTTATTTTCCCCCATTCTCCTGAGAGGTTTACCCTGCAATAAAAGGTATGGCAGGAGCTCAGACCGACAAGTCCAAACTAATGCCAGACTCCTACCAGAATAACAAAGTGATCTGCATAGTCAGTATCTGCTTCCTATTTTGTGAAAAATGACTGCTGTAACAGATAACTTACCTTTAATATTTGCTTTTAAGAAGCTATAGCAATGAGATAGAGGGTATTTGCCCTGTACGTACAGTCAGTTTCTATTGTGTTTGTGTATGCACTTTTGTGCTGTTCACCAGTCTGTCTTGCAATCAAGAAAAAAGGAAAAATAAAAAATTTTTCTCTGTCCAGATGGTCCAAAACACAACTCACAGCTGGTTGTAGTCAAAAGGGTTGGGGCTGTTGTTTTTGTTAAACCATTCACTTTCAAACATAGATCCCTCTCTTTCAAACTCTTCTGCTTCAGTCTTTTGATGCAGGTGATTTGATCTTACATGGAAATTGTCTGTTGAGAGATAAGGATGTTCTGGGAGTCATAAGCACCTAAGCAACTGATTTCAACTTCCATGGGGTCCTCCCTGATGTCAGCTTTATTTTTTATTCATCACGGTGTTGACCTGGTTAATTGTGCATTGAAAACAGCACCGTTTGCACCATTAACATTGGGCTCATCTGTTCCTCAACAGAGGAACATAGCTGAAATGGATATAAAATGCCTTTCAGCTGAAACTTGCCATGTGAGATCTGGTTCCAAAATAGATTATCCTCCCCGTAGTTTGAAGAATAAAGGGGTGAAAAAGAAAAGAATGGTTTCCCTTTTGTGAAAACATAGAGCAACTCACAATATCAATAATAAGTAGAAGAAAGGGAGAGAATGAAATTTTGCTTCTGTTCAGATAATTCAACAAATGTTTGATCCAGCATTCACTGAAGTCAGCAGGATTCTTTCCAGTCCCTCCCTTGTCCAATTGCAGCATCATTAGCCACATTACTTCTAACTGTTGGGCATCTACATCTAGTATTTCCCTCTCAATTGCAGCAAATAAAAATAGAAAATTAGATAACTCAGCTTTCCACATCAGCACCTGAGGAAGGGAACTGAGTGAAATTTCCATCTCACTCACCGAATTACCTTCATGCCCAGATGCACAAGATTTTGAGCACCTTTCCTTCATTTCGGGAAGTATTATTTGCTACACAGTATTTGCCAGGTCATGATGTGAATGGGAGACCTTCATAGACAGGATGCACGGCATATTGTTCCTGAAGATGTAACCTTTGCATTTTCTGTCTTTTTGCCGCTTCACGTTGGCAACATTAACATAGGGATGGGGTGTTTAATATGGGTATGCGGTCATTTGCAAATCATTTTGCAAAGCACTTTGGGATTCTTCTGGAGGAAAGGTACTATATAAGTGTCAGTCATTATTACAATAATTATTATCATTAGGAGTTCACAAGGAGACAAACAGTTGCATTAGAATAACACTGGGGTTATTCTAGGGTTATTCAAAGATTATTCTAAGATTTTTCAAAGGCACAATGGAGATTTGAGCAACATATGAGTGCCATGAATACACAGGTAGTGGCAGTCCTGCTGCAATGCTCATCACCAAGTGCTTTGGCCTTGTGCAAAGGGAGAGCACTTTCAGAACTACAACTCAGTCCTTAAACTACTGTACATAGGTACTGCCAGATAATTTCAATATTTTCCTTTCCTACTGTGAAGGATGATTCATATCAAGTCATGTCGTGGGAAATGCTGGGGGAAGTGATGGGAGGAAGATTTGTGGAAATCCTAGAAGGCTGCAGCTACATGAGGATTTGCAGCAGGTTTTGACCCTGTTGCATGCCATGCATATTCCGGAATGACACTGGATATGATCACCTTCTACATAATTCTGTACAAATTCATCACAGGGCAAAACCTTTTCTCTGGGTAGGTGAAAAAAAGGAAATCAAGAAGTCATTTCTCTGGCATTTTGAGAGATAGGGTGTGTGTCAGCATAGACAATCATTTGCTGGCCTCCCAGAAAGAGGTTTATACATCACTATTTTACATTACCAATCTTCTGTGTTAGAGTCTCTCATCCTCACCACTGTTGTACAGGGGTTACCGCCCTTCTGTAACAACAAAATTGTTTAGATGAACTTTAAACTAAATCCATAGTTAGTGACATCCTTATTTAGGATTGGGGGTTTTAGAGGGGGCTGGTGGGGGGTTGTTTGTTTTGGTGTGATTAGTTGGTGGTTTTTATTACTTATTATTTTGCCAGTGTACCATTTCACAGTCAGGCTGAAACGTTTTATGAGGGCTCCAAGATGGAAGGATGTCTGTTGTGGAACCATGCCCCAAGTTATGCATAGAAATGCAGTCCTAAATTGTGAGCACCTCTATAGATGACACAGGTTTTTTCTTATAATATTGCAATTTCATGTCACAGTCTTTCTTTCTCTTGGCAAGGTTAAAAGCTAAGTGTTTGGCTCAAATCAGACATGATATTTTAAAACATAATTATAAAGTAATTGACTGAAACCAGAAGTTCTTATTTGGACGTTGCATGGCTGAAGTGGAAATGACCATGGAGCTTACTTACCTACCTACCTTGATACGCATGGGTCTAGGGCTCATTTTATGACATATCTGTCTGTAACAAAACACAAGAACTGAATTTGGTCTATCAGAACCTGGTTTTGACAACAGTGATGGAAAGAGCTACTGTCCTAGCCACATGCATCAGTATTCAGGCACCTACTTCCAAATAAAATTAACCCTCGATCTGGATTTTGAAATACCTAATTTTAGTCTAGTTTCTTCAGAAACAGGATTTATGCAATCAAACTTTTCATGTTCCTGTCCATCTGTTCCTCCTCCTCAGGAACTGTGGAACCACTGAAATTTGACTGATCTGTGCAATATTTGGGATCTCCAGTTACACCTTGGATTTTGAAGTCAGTGGAGCTAAACTGGCATGAAATTTGGCCCTTCTGAGTGACTTGGCTTGTTTCTTAGTTTGAAAGAGAGACACTCATGTTATATTCTATGTGCTAATAAGAAGGCAGTTGCTACCAAGGTCCTGCTGCTTTGCTGGGCAAGAGCACCCCAGACTACATTCTTCATAGCCTACTGTAAAAGAAGACAATTTGGGGTGCGTGTTGCCTGTCGCATTAGCCACATTGAAGCAAATCAAGGCTAAATGTAGGGCATACACCCATTTCCTCAGTTTACCAGGAAATTCCTGTCCAGGAAAGATTAAGACTCACATGGTTACCACACAGTTAAAAGAGGGGGAAAGAACAAAGTAACTTTTACTCCTGACATTTTTTGTGATAATCCACCTGTCCACACACTAGGGTGAAAGCCACTTGAGACAGGAATTCTCTTTTCTTTGTTTTCTTTACAATGCTAATTATAAAGGGGAGTTGTTTAATGTCTGGAGCTCTATGTGTTCTTTTGATAAAAATAATTTAGATTTTTTTTTTTTTTAACTAGGCTTAATTAACACTCTATCCCTTAGTTTTCCAATCTGTAAGACAGAGCTAACAAATATCTCCCACTTACAGAACTACTATTCAAAATTAACATTTGTAGCACTATGTAAAGAGAAAAGGCCGTTGCAAGTGCAAGGCAATTACTGAAGATGCATTTACAGATGCATGATGACAGATTACTGTAGATGAAAATCCAGCTGCAAATCCTAAACGCAACTATTTAGCAATAACATACTTCTTTAGTAAAATTTATGAATCAAGGGAGCAAAAAATATTTGGATTTCAAATGGATCAAGGCTCTCCAAGGTTCCTATTGACCACATATATTCAATATAATCCTGCTGTCATCACTGCATTTTCATGCTCAGCTTAAAAAAACCACTTGTTTTCCCATCTCTTCAAAGACTCCTGGACAGCAAAGTTGTTGATTACAACTCAGATGTTAATTCCAGAGTTGGAAGATGAGTGTGGGGGGTTTTGCAGTTAAATTTTTTGCTGGGGAAAAGAGGTGGTAATAGATGTTTTTGACAAACAGATGCCAATTTAATGCTGCTACATAGACTATTCCCACTCTGCCCTGCAGGGGCTTCCTTTTACTGTCCCACAATGTGCTAGTTTCCAGAGGCTATGCCTCTGATTATCTAAAAGTTGACAGCATTTCAAACAGTCAGCAACCCTGTTTTAAACTAAGCTGTGGTGGTTGGTTGAAAAAGACAGCCTGAAGGCCTCCTGATCCCGGAATCCACTTACACATATAACATCTTACACATACCCTCAGTTCTTCAGATCCACGCAATATCAGTTACTACCATGATAATGCCCTCAGAAAATCAAGCAGTTAATAATGGTTAAGGAAATGTTAATTGATGTTTGCTTTATTATTCAATGAAAACTGTAGTTGCTTATGATAGATCTGCAATAGTAGTTCTGTTACTGTGTCTTCCCATTGGGCACTGCAAAATCTTTGGGCCAAAGAAAGTGATTCTCATACGTGTTTGGTAAGTCTCTGGTCTAAGTTAACACTTCTGTTGAGAAAATAAGAGCTTTCCCCTTAGTACAAAATTATTTTTTTCTTCATATCTTGAACAGGCTTTGTAGAAAACTAAGGTTGATGTAAAGCTTTTATGACTTAGAAATTTGACTCACAGTTAAAATAGAATGTACTGTAATTTTAGACTTAGTTTGTCTAGTGTGATAGTATGTGGTGTCTTTACCTCCTAAACTAAAATGACTTCTGCCATCAGAATGTCTGTTGTCTAATAGGTAATAATAAAGAGCATCAGACTTTTCCTAACCTTCCTTTGTAGAAGTACATATGCAGAATGCCGAAATCCATTCCTGAAATAAGTATTTCAAGTCCTCAACTCATCTAGAATCATCATTTTTTATTGATATTCAGTCTGGAAACTTGGCAGTAGGAAAAGAGACTGTTTCGAGGTAATACCCTCAGTGAAGCCACATGGATAAGTCACATTTGTTGTTTTTTCCTCATTAAGCCTTCACTCCTGCAACTCACAATCCTCTTGGTCTGGGGAATCACAGAGGGAATTTGTCATGCTGGAAGTACAACTTGAATTCTTCGGGTGTGTTGCTGCTCTTGCATTCTGAATACACAGTCTTGCTTTCTTTCTGTTATAATTGTGAGATTGTACTTAGGGAAGGAAGGTGAAAGCAGGACCTTCAGGAAGAAAGGAGGATTTGAAGGAGCAGAATGTGAAGACAGGATGTTCCAAACATAACAGGGACATAAAAAGGAATGAAACATCATTTTGGACAAGCAGAAAGAGGGAGAGAAGACAAAAAGGTCGAGACGTTGGCAAGCACTAAATCAAGGAGGGGGGCCTTGAAGTCAAGGGCAATGCCTTCCATTATATCAATACAATTAATGGCATCCTTATGTTCAGTTATTTGCATTAACAGCAAAGTTAATGCCGGCAGAGATCAATGCCGAGATTAGTGATGTCCAAATCAACATGCTTTTAAGCAAATTATTTCCACTGCCTGGGTCCCACCCCTAGTTAGTAGCATGAATCTTTGGTGGTGTCTGCAGCTCCATCAGCAGATGCCTCTTAAGGGCTGCTGTCTCTTAAATATAGTCATCCTAACATTAGTAACACTTGCACAGTGAGCAGGAAGATCAGGTCAATAGATCCACTCACTGTGTGTATCTTGGACATCAGCAATGATGGCCAGAAGTAAAATCATCTTTTTTCTTTAGTTACCAATATTACTATTTAGAATATTTTCATTTCCTTCTCTCTTCTTTCCTCCATCACACAATCTGATCTGCTTATTTCTTCTACCAAAATGACATTGCTGTGTTGGAGAATCAAACCTAAATAAACAAATCACACAAAATCCCTTGAGCCACCTCTGTGTGGTGGATGCACTTACCCCCCCTCCCCCCATACCTAGGCTTACATACTTAGCAACCCTGGTGATATAACAAAGATACCAAACAGATGTCCAGAGTCCTGGGCTTGCATATGAAGGGAGAAGCAGTTACATCAGAACACTTTCTGATGGCTGGATAGGCAGGTTCAACAGTAGGGTATCAGGAAGTATTGGATAAGAATTTCACAAGGAAATATCTACTATAAACAAACATTGTGTCTTTGGCACCTTGACTAACTATATGACCTACTTGGATTCTAATTTCTCTAATTTCTAGAAACGTTGTAACCTCCCTCACAACACTGCAAACTTTTCCCCCTACACATGATATTTCATGATGCCAAGATGTAGTGTCAGAGAAGTGAGTACTTTCTTGCAGCCCTTTTCTTTCTTGATATCCCCCAGTCCTTGCTAGACTATTTGGGAAAGCCAGGAGAAGGTGAAGAGAAAGTCTTTGGGTTCTGGTTTAATTCAGAGCACCTGCTGTCTTCCTGGGTGCCAGAATTGTACAGCCTTGTTGGAAGCCAGGTTGTAATAGCCTTGTGTCTGATAAATAGCGGCACTAAACGTGCTACAGCAAAGGTTTTCTGTACTATAATAATTGTAGGTGCTGACTTAGTGCAATATATCTTTGCCAACATGTAGTGATAGAATAAATAGCTGTTTTTAACTATAGGATCAGGACAAGCTAATGCAGTGATTGAGGGAAAGTATCCAGCTAAATGTAGTCTGTCTTTCATGTGCTGTCCTTCCAGCCCAATCTTTCCTCTGCTGGGGGGATGAATGAGGGGCTCCAGCCACAGCAACATCCTGTGCTTCTCCTGCACCCCTGTGGAGTAGGTTTGCCATGGGGTGTGTAGTCAGGGCTGTATCTGCCCCTGTGATGGGTCCTGGGCAAGGAGGAGGAAACAGAGAGAAGGCTGAGAAACAAAACATTCCAAGGAGCTGTTGGAAGGGAAACAAATCAAGGTCATGAGTTCACAGTCTTTGCAATCTGGTCCGTCTTTGTTGGCCAAGAGAAAATTAATGTGAGTCCAGCCCAGCTCCTGGCAGGATTCCCCTTCCACAGAAGGGTGCCAGAATGATTGGTCACCATGTTGACAGTCCTGCAGGGGCCAGGATTGAAAGTGGTCTGATACCTAAGCTAATGTCAACCAGTTTTTTTCATGCCCACACCTTGGATGTTTCATCTTGCTCAGGTGGTTGCAGGATATTTCACAGAGTCACTTTCTTCCCTACTGTATTTTTTTTCTGGAAACAAAATAAGCACAAACCCAGAGAAAAGCTGACATTGACACCATGCTTTGAGGGACAGTCATCAGGAAAATATCAGGCTTTGCAAAGTGGTGTCAGGGAAGAGGTTCCCTTTTGGAGGGTCTGCTTGGGATATAAGAAATAAAAGTTTCCCATCTTGGGCTCTAGAGTTTTACATCTTTTGCTCCCAGCCAGGTGCTGACCCAGGATAAGGGTTCCCTCCCACCACTCTAATGCCGTATTGCATTTACTCTGCCCTGTTTTGCAGACTATTTTTTCCTTCCATATCTCTCTTTTCTATGGCTTTATCAGCTCTTGCTCCTTGTACTGAGAGTACACATTGCATAATTTATCTCTTTCCTAATGAGGAAATGAAGGCCTGGCTGCAGCTAATGGCACTGAATTAGCTCACCTGCAGCCTGGGCACTGGATCTTATTTACCAAATCTGCTCTGAGTGTGTGACAGCTCCTGCCAGCCTTCGAGGTACATGCCTTGGAGATGTGTCCGGGTGGTTAAGAGAGTGTCGAGGAGGGAAAAGTCTTCACTCAGATGAGAGTTAGGGTGTTTGAATTTTAAGTTGATTCCTTGTGCTACAGTGAATATCGTAGTCTTCTGGGTCTGACTCAGGTGGAATTAAAAACAAACTACCCTCATCTAGGAAAAGCAAACCTAGAGAGAAAAGGTCTGCTTGAACAGAAGATCTGCTAATCACTGTACATGTGTCCTTTTCATGCACACAATCAAGATGTTTTAGGCAGGCCAAGGAAACCAGTCATTTGTTAGAGCCTTAGTTGATTTTAATGACTTGTAAATGTGTTTCTCATGAAGCAAGGAAAAATAAGTAAACAAAATATTCTCACTGAGAAGTGGGGGTTTGGAACTTCCGCGGGGAGAAAAAAAAATATTCATAAAATGAAATCAATGCAACTGAGTCCTTCCAACAGAGCTCCCTCTGTAAGGCATCATAGTCTATGGATGATCCTAGGAACATTTTAAAAAGTAGGAAGTGACTCCTTGTCAGACTTAGGCACTGTCACCTTATGCAAGAAGTCACACTTTTCATGAATTTGATGAAATATGCAGGGTATTTAAAATGTAGCTGTTGATTCTTGGATATGATTTCCATTCTTACATATTGTCTGTGGGGCAAGGGATCTCAAATGAAATGTAGTTTTACGTTCACACTGCACACATCAGTCCAAAGTAAATTCAGTGGAATTCTGGCAGAGATTTTTTATGTAAGAACATATGTACTATCCTGTTGAGTTGAATTAAGGATTCACAGATTAGCGTCCTCTCTAACCATGGCAAGTGGCTCACACTCAGAATAAAACGTATCAAAAAGAAAGAGTAGTCTGCCAGGGATGGCACTGATTTAGGAAATGTCTGTGTTTCAGACAGTGCAGTCACACCTGGAAAGGGTTTTCATCATTACACACAAAAATTAGGCATGTTGACTGGGCTTGTTCCACGTGCAATGGAGAGAAAGTGACATCTCAGAGAGATAGGAGCTATCTTACCCTAAGATATGTAACTTTTCCAGGCAAAAAGCATCTCATACTTTAATTGAAACCTCTTCATAACTCTTTTATTAGAAAAGTGATTTACGTATTCTACTATGGTTTTAATATCCTTACTCATTCTTCTGCACTCTAAGCTGACACAATTCCTTTGACTGTTTCTTGTGGCTGGTGTTCTCTCAGCCTCTAGCCCTTCCTCCTCTGAATTCACTGAACAATCCGCATATTTCTTCAAGTACAGTGCCCAAACCTTGGTTCAGCTGAGACTTTTTCAGTGCAAAAGGACTGCAAAAACTGTTCTCCACTCTTTGTCTCACTCTTTGCTTCTTGAGTTAAGAAGCATAAGGAATAGTGTTAATGTACTGCCCTGTGCTTAAAGACTGTGTCATTGCCACTAGAGGATATTAAATATTTTATTGTTTGTTTTTGTTGCTTTTCTCGTTGTACTGTAAGATTTTAGTGTGTTCCATAGCCTAACAGAACTTGCTTTAGATAATAAAGATGGGTTAATGCAAAGCAAAAACTCTTGAATTGTTCCAGTGGTCTTTTCTGGCCTTAGATTTTTTGAATCTTTTAATGTATTTACTTGCCTTTCTAATCCATATGTGTCCACCTATATGATGTATGTTAATGTACACGCTTGCCTGTATATTTGTCCTTATAGCAATCATTACAGATATTTATGTGTTAGTATTTACACATAAATCTCTGTGTGTCTAGGTGTATGAAAAACATCTAGGGACAACACTTTGAAGTATCTAAGTGTTTTCTACTCCTAGGATGAATGGCTGGGTTTGACCAAGGTGCTTCTTTTAAGTGAGGGAAGAAGTGAAGCTAGAGGCAGAGCCCTGAAATCATGATCTTTACCTTTAGAGTCCGCAGACAGAGAGTGGTGGCTGCAGGATGAGCGTGACATCTTAACACACCGAGCACCTCCTGAAATGAGACCAGGAAAGCTGGAGCCATTTTGCTGCCCCACACGATGTGCTGCTCTAGGCAAGCAACCAGGTTATGGCTGAAACCATCCCTATGTATACCTGCAAGTGTTTAGGTATGAATTTCAACACACTGTATCAGCAAGAACGATGCTCCAGGACAAACGTGCAAGAGAGAAGCAGTTCCCAAAAGCAGCCTAAATAGCAGAAAAATAGCCAGGGCCTGCTGCATACTGGCCATATGCTGAAAGCATTTCTAGCCCATGGCAAGACCCGTGAATCCCTAAACTGCATTTACTTCCATGCCCCCTGTTCATACTCATGAGTTCGGCAGCTTTTAGGATAGGTCTAGTTCTCCCTCTTCTGTTCCCCTTTTGAAGGCTAGCTAACCACAGGTGTTCTCAATTCACAGATTTATTTTTATGCATGAGCTCACAAGAAAATGTTGGAAAACAAAAGCTGTCTCTGGCTCTGGATGGTCTTTCTGGTTGCTCGTTTTTCTGGAATCTACTATCACCACCTCCACCCTGCTACTCATCCCTTCCTTCCCTTGTTGGGAATAAAATCTCTAAACATGGGGACAAAAAATATACTAGAAATCAGCAACTTGGCACTTTCTCTATGAATTTCACATGCTGATGCAGTTCTGTGTTAGCCAAAAATAGCAACAAAAACAACAACAGACAGAAAAAAAAAGGAAAAAAAAAGAAAAGACTGTTTAATGCAAATCACTTGCCACTGATTCTTTTCCAAAGCAGCAGCATTTACTCTATAGTGTAGTGCAGCTGGCTGCTGGTCCCCTGTGGAGATCTCTGACTAAGGTACCATTTAGAAACAATTTGGCTGATCCATCATATATATTTTTGGCAGATCTTTTCCCTCATTTCTTCTTCAGTAAGAAATTATGACAGATGAGCTTCAGATACAGAGATCTGCTGCTAGTAATCATCTCCTAGAGGATTATTTGAAGCCCAGAACACCTGTAGGTGTGCTATTCATCCTTTGGATGGCTGTCCCAAGCTCAGACAACCTGTGGCCATCCTATCTGTACACTGAGATCCTCCTCTGGGCTTCTGCAATATGGGTAAAAACCAGGCTCTGCTGAAAACTGTGGCAAAGCTGTGTCAAAACTTCATGCCCAATGTCAAACCCTGCTCATCCACAGTATGATGCTCAAATTATTCAGATACATGTTACAAGATTTTTTCATCCATTCTTCTGATCTTCACAGGTAGTTTTTATTTTTTCCCCTACCAAATTTGAGACGCTGTATTTCCCTGTGGGTTCAATATTAGGTTTCCTTACAGTCCATGCACAAAAAGGGCACTCCAGGTGGCAATTCAGTCTCTTGGCAATTTTACTCATTCTCAAGAGGTGCTGTTATTTTTTTCAGATGACTACAGAGGGAACCTCATACAACAAACTTAGATGCCTTGCCTAGTGAAAACTGGGATTAAATTCAAATCTGTATGGAAACACAAGGCTGTGTCCAACATTCTTCATTTCCTCTCCAGCTTCTCATTGCTGTGCTGTCTCTATTATATCTTCATAGTGTCAAGGTGGGAAAAGTCCATATCTGAAGGAACATGTGTTTCTGACTTAGGAGCTGATGCCTTTCCCATTTGAGGAGCTTTTCTTGTTTTGATTTCACTTTCAGCCTTGTGGGTTCACTGTGGGTCTCAACGACAATGTGATTGATACTCTTTAGGCTTTAGATCATGCTTGTAAGTGTTCTAATGCCACTCGTTCATAATTCATACATGAAGATCTGTCTTTCTACCTTATGTAGTTTAGTATGGTTTTGACAGGGAGGAAGACTTTTGCAGTTAGGTCTCTGAGCAGAGTTTCAAGGAATACAGCTCCAGTTCCTGTCTTTTCCATAGACAAAATGGTTGTTATGACCTTCAGGAAGTCACGTAATCTCTGTGCTAGAGTTCCTGTAAATTTCCATCCTTTCCTATCCATCATCTCTGCTTACACTGTAAAGTCTTTAGGCAGCTTAAGCTTCCTGGTAACACTAAAATACAAATCATAAATTATAATCAGGTCATCTGTGTTCTCTAATATTGCATTTAAACAAAAACATGTACGTTTTTTCAGTGGCTTCTCAACCACTGTTGTCTTAGCCATTTCAGACTGAAATGAGAGGTCTTACTGGGTTGGATTCCACACACACAACCTTCAGATGTCTGAAAGCCACTGTCTGAAAGGTACTGTGGCTAGTCTGGTCATCTAGAACCTTTCTATAGTCAATGGAGGAATAGGACCATTGCAAAAGTAAGTTTATTCTGTGTATCCTCGAGATATGCCTAAACACAAAATAAATCTCTCTTTGGAAGTATATGCTTCTCTTTATTTGATCATGGAATGAGCTGGAATGATTGCGTCATTGCTATACTGTTAAATTTAGGATTGATTGAAATGAAATGAATCATATGCTAAACATATATTCTTCTTACTGCATATGTTGTGCATTCTTTTTACTTTTTTCTTATGCCCTGTGTAAGCATGATACTGCTGCTTTTGGTTTTGTTTTGTTTTGTTTTTTTCAGTTTAGGAGGCTGTATTTTTCTTATTGATCATCTTCTCTTTCCCATACAATCACAGGACAGCATTGTTGGAAGTATCATTTTTAAAATGAGAACCTCTGTACAGATGTTATGAGAACAAACCCTAAGATACAAAGTGCAGCATTAAAGATGTCATGTAAAGTTGGAACTGCCTGTAATTGTGCAATCATAAAATATTTCTTCTCATCCTGAGCCTACCATATATTCCAGGTGTGGTGAAAGCCCAAAATTTCTTTGTGCTAACTTTTCTATTAAGCGAAAATGGGCCACTTGTACGTCTCTGTTTCCCCCTCCAAGATTATTTTTTTCTGATGTATTTGAAACTTTAAGATTACATTGATAGTTTTGGAGGCTGAGAAATTAGCACTGCTATACTTAAGTCAGTCTAACGATATCTACTATTTTTGCTTCATTTCACACATCATGTGGTGATTCTTGAAGGTGTAATCTGTGAAATATAGTGACATGATTATGCAAAGATTGCAGAATATGTTTTAGACAAAGATTCATTACCTAGAAGCTTAAATAACCTTCCATGATAGAAAGTAAGATAAATTATTTGTAAGATTTTGATTTCAAATAATTATATTCTAAAGACAGCTGCCTATATGTGTATATATATATATACATACATCATTTTTATACAATTTTTTCAACAAACTCAGAAAGAACATGAAATGTGTTTTCCAAAAACCACTGACATTAAGAGAAACCATCTTTCTTGAAGCCTACCTGCCTCAACAAGAATCAATTCAGACTTACCAGTTTAACATTTAACTATGCTTTTTTCTTTCTTCTCATATGTGCTCTTTCTCTCTCATATTCTAGTTAAAACCAGTACAGTCTTATAAGATTTACAACAATGGGATTTTGCTTCTTCTTCTGTTAACTTATTGGCTGGCTATAAACTCATGATAAATTCAAGACATAAAATGTGCCAAAGTCTACAAACCCAGTGGATCACCACATGGGACAAATAAAAAGCAGCGGTGTTATTTATCTGCCCTTGGAAATAATTAGTAACTGCAGCTCATGGCTCCCTTGTACTCCAGGTATTCATGCACAATCAGAAGCCAGTTACATTTCAGAATGTCTAGTTATGTCTCACTTATTATTAATTTCTTTTTAAAAAGCCTCTCTTTGCTCCAAGCTGTAGATCAAAGTGATTCAGATGTTACGTGGATGCTCCTAAGTTCCAGGTAGCTAATATGGAAAGAGTTACCTGCACACCAATACATACCTATCTCCTCATGCAAAAGATGTACATTTATCAACTCATCTTGAGTTGATCCTGCCTTGTAGTGGGGGAAACTGTGACTTTTAGACTTCCCTTCCAGCCCTATTCTCTCTGATTTCCTTCAGGAAAAGGAAACTATCCAAAGCAATTTAGGGTGGGGTCTCTAGAGAATGTGGTATACTTTCTGCAAAGGGCAAAGCAAAGAAGAACTCATTCTGCTAAAGTTATTCAATGCTATCCCCTGCCAACATTTACTTAATTATCTTTCTGTTCTATAATGGCAATTGAGTTACGGCTCTTTCCTGGAACTTCTGTATCCTTCCCCGGTGAATGTGTTTGTGTGTGTGTGTGTTTTAAAGAAGAATAAATTGAGTCTAATCAGTTCTGCTTTGCTCGAGGCAGAATTTATGATGGCCTTGCTGGAAAAAGAAGCCATGAGGCAGGACAGGACGGTACTGCTGCTATATTTCAGCTGTTAAATATGCATCATAAACTGAAGGCTTTTCTCTCCATACTCTTCAAATTCTGTCTCAGGGATATTGTTGCCACTTGTCAGGATCATGCGCTGCCTAAATGTTTTGTTCCTCTGCACTTATTCAGCTTTTCCAGATTACCTTAGTGCTTGTGTACTGCATTCACCCAGACCTCTAGTGCATAGATCTGGTGTTTCAGCTCCATCCCCTCACTGCAGAGATGGTTTGATGGCCATATGAAAAGGAAGGGTAACCCCTTGCACAGTATGTATGCCTGGTGAACTGACCATAATTTACTCTGCTACCCACTTTCCCTTGTGATTCTTGGGAGAAGACAGCTAGATGGGAATACTCTCAGCTAATTTTAGCTCCATAAAAGTATTCAGCCTAAGCTACTATTCTTAACTCTATAGTCAGTAGGGAGAGACGGTCACCTTTGTAAGGCAATAGGTGCCACATCTTGCAGTACAGGATGATTCACTGCATGGGGCACCTGAGTCCTTGTTGACAATGCAGCAAGTGGAGATGCCTGGAATGAACCTGATGTCCAACTTTGCATGGTTAAATTTAAGTGAGATGAATTTATCTTTCGGCTTCAGTTATATACCTGGCAAATGAGAACAAGTTGACTTCTGCAGAGGTCTTTCAAGGACAGGTAAACTCAAAGTTGTTCTACAGTTGGTATTTCAATGGGGCCATAGAAGATACTGAGGAATCATACCTTTTTTTCCTCCAAGAGCTTTTCCTAAGGCCTCCTAGTTAGCAGTGCAAGTTGCCATCAATGTCAGCTTACTCCTTAGTTTCTTAGCTTACACCGATGTAATTACAGAAACACTGCTCCTGAATCAACCCCAGGAAGGCCAGAAGCCATCAGCTGAATGTACAATTAGTGGCATAAAGGAACAAAAATTAGAGGCTCTTTCCTTGCAAGAGATTTTTGACACTTATGACACATGGGCACCTTAAGTTTTGAGATTTAGAGGGTTCTCTCTCTGCTAATTTTTCAATCCAATATTCATTTATTATTGTTACATTTCTCTGCATCATGAGGAGACCCTGGGTTGGTATCAAGGTCTGCTGTGCTGCCCTTTACCAAAAGAGAATACAGTCATGGCAACATGATGGAAGTAGGCAGAGAAAAAATGATGAAATATTTTGCCAGTGACTGATCATATAATCAGGAAAAAAAAAAAACCAAACTGTAATTGAAAGAAACTCTTGAAAAGCTTCTCTCCAGTTCCCTAGTAGTGAATTCTTTCCAGCTCCCAAACCAGAAGAGACAGAACAGAGTGTGACTAAGTGGAGGCCCAAGGTGCCATTGCACTAATCCTCATGTCCTAGGGTTATTTGACTTTAGTTGTATTTAGTATCAAGTTTTACTGCTATAAGGAGAAAAGAAGAAAAAGAAAAGAAAAAGAGAAAAAAAAAGGAGCTGATGAATTTTCCCCTTCCTATGGAATGAAATGCCAGCACTTGTTGAGTTGCATCTTCATTGCTGCCTTGGGGGTATTTGATTTCATGAATCTGATTAAATTATTCTGCTCTCAGTATTTCTTTAATATTGCTTTATAAAATATACTCCTAGTGGCTTCAGTAGTGAGAGCACTTGCTGTACTTTCTTTAAAGCTTGCACGGTCCCTCCTGGGGCTGGGGGGAAGAGACCTTATTAAAGAGTTCAGTGATAAAAGCTTCTTCCTCTAGGAGAATTACTTTGAAACAACTGAAACCCACACATACTTTTTCATAATGATTACAGAGGGGGGGAACTGTGCCTTTCAGCATAAGATGTGGCCATCTCTGATTTTAGTAGGAGAAAACCTCTATATGCAGAAATTTCAGAACATTGTCATCTGATCAGAGATACTATCTGATGGGAGCTGATGCTAAGCCCATTTTCCACCACAGTGGTGAGTACCTGGAATTTGCTCTGTGGTGAAACATATTTTTATATAACAAGGGTTTCTGAGGCTCTGACCTTAGGCTAGGTAAAACGCTGCTTAAACATTGAGGGAACAACTGTCCTTGTGGCAAGGACTGCATAGACCTCATGAGCAGTGTGGATAAAATCAAAGTGAATGGAAAAAAGCAGAGGAGGTTAAGTAAGGCCACGCCAAAGGTGAGTGGCAGGGCTGAGGAAAAATAATGCTCTTACCTCTCCACTCCTTGCCCAGTACTACTGCACTGTCACTCATCAAGGGTCCTGTTTTAATAAGAAATCAGCTGCCCTGCTGCTGTACTGTGTCCCTTGATACGCTATCAGGTCTGGCCACTGGGGCTTAGGACACTGGGTGTTCCGAATCGCATGGGACTTTTAGAAGCATAAATCCCAAGGCAAGTCTTTGAAGCTGAAACTGAAGAACCCAGCCATTTTTCTTCAGTGCATTACCCATGGAGCATGTAGAGCATGAGCACAAGTACTACATACCAGACCAATGTACTGAAAGGCATGTGCAGACAGTAGGCAAAAGTCAAAGAGACAGGCTCTAAGGCTTCTAATCAGGTTCTTTCCTCCTCAGTCTGATCACAGGTTCTCAGAAATTTCTGTACGTTGTATCACTTGGATGCATGCAGGTTGATGTGCAAGGGAACTTGTCCTCTACCCAGTTTCTAATGAAGAAATCATGCATCTTGTTGCAGATGATGAAAGCTCTTTATTTGTTATTAAACGTTTGCAAACAACTTTGAAGTTGTATTGCTTCTCTGAGAGTGACACATAAATGTGTACAAACGTATATAATAATTGTTAAGAGCAACTCAGCCATCTACTGCTGGTTTGCAAGATAAATGACATTAATCAACAGGATGCCTACAGAACTTTTGGTGAGTCATTTGTTATGCTAATTGAGCCACTTAAAGCAAACTGTCAATGAATAGAGATTTTTGACAGCTGAAATGAGATGTGGGGCTAATTAGTCAGCTGCCATAAAAACCCCTGCCCGGTTTTAATAATGTAATATTTAAGAAAGAAGATAATGTTAATCATCTGACCAGACCTCTGTCCCAGAGGATATAGTAGCAAAAGGCATAGCCGAGTTTCTGAGTTTCTCCTGGAAGAAAGAAAAACAAATGGCTGCCTGTGCAGAGATGACAACCTTTACAAGAGAGTTGATGTGTCCCATAGGTTACAACAAAGTTTTTAATTAATACACAAAAGCCCAACTTTTGCTTTAAATTACCTGTGTCCTTTTAGATCAATCCCCTTGTTTTCACTCAAAGTATTTTACATTCACGGTGGCAGCAATGAGATCATTGGGTCTGCCTGTAAGACTTAGTCCTGACCTACAAATCAAATGAATTGATCGGATACACATGCTGCGTGCCTAGAAGACACGCGCAGCATTTTGGCAAGCCCTTTGGCGTGGGGTTGTAGAAGATGTAATGGTGTGAAGTTATCACTGAGATCACAGGAGAAACTTCAGGATGTTACATCTCTCTTTTAGTAATAGTTTAGAGAGCTTGTAATTAATTCAATTGCTTTACAGTGCTGCCACTTTCACTCCTGAAATCAGGCCAGCAAGGGGGAGTGAGCTTGGTCTTGGGACTATCCAATACAGTAGCTGAAGGCTTTTGGAGTGGAAGCTTTGTGGTCTTAGAGCATTCCAGGAGCTTTCTAAGTCTAACAGACTTAGAAATACTTTAAAAGAAATTGCTGTTCCTCCTGTACTCAGCTGTTGTGTAGCATAAGTAGCTAATCTTGATTGCACTGAGGACATGCCAAAACTTTTGTTGTCCTCCACTAAAGGACTGGGACTTACAGCTACTGCTGTGTTCCACCTCACAGTGGCTGCAATTCTGTAGCAGGTGAGCAGTGACTCCACTAATATAGCAAGTGTCAGTAGCCATCACCAGTTACCAGCTTCCCTCTGAAAATCTCCCTTTTATGCTTGCAGAAAATTTCCTCAAAACGATTTCCCTTTTTCTGCAAATTTCCGTTCTTAATGTCAGCCAGAAAGATCATGTGGAATCAGACCTGCCTCATTTGCTCTATACAAGCTTTGGAAGTGAAATTAAATGAACAAACCAGCCACTCTTCCTAAATGTTGTCATCCAAATTTTCCTTAAAACAATATGTTGAAATAGGGGCAGGTTCTTGAATATGGTGACTAAAACCATTTCCATTGCTGTTGGTGCTAACTTCTGTAAAACCAGGTGCAAGCCAGAAACTTTAACCTTGATTTTGTTCTAGTTTGCCTCTTTTGGAACGTTCTAGACTTCACAAAGATCATTTGAAAGAAAGCAGATTTTTCTAATTTTAAATTTTCTAACATTTAAAGGTAGCATCATAATACAGATACCTGAAGTTAATAATTATCGAAAACCTATGGAAAATGTTCAAAGCAGCCTTTCAAAGTGCTCAGAAACAAGAAAGGTACCAGTTAATATATCACTTAAAAATGTCAGCACTGCTGGTCAATGACCACATCTCCATATCTAATCTTTTTCTTAATCTAGGTGTTTATAGGCACCTATGTCTCTACCGTGATAATTACTTATATTTTCATGTTCCATAACAGTATTAACAGGTTAAAACATTTGTTTCTGTGAGTTGACTTTTACCTTTATTTCTTCTGTCACTCTGACATCTTTGACACATTCACACACAAAGTCATGCACATGCATGTTATTCAATAGACTTTGAAGAACATCTACACGATGAACTGAAGTTCCAGGAGTACTAGAAACAACAATATCCATTTTTTAGCAGGTACCCAGGTTAACTTGAAAGTCTGGTATGGATGTGACAAATTAGGAGCTGGTATTGTCACAAGCCCAAAGTGCCGAGACATTTTTTGCTGGTGCTTATAGGAGGAGCTCAGGTGAAACAGACAGACATCACCATGAAGGAAAAAATAAGCATGGTAAGGACGAAAGGAGAAAAAGGCTTTCCCTTTGGTAAAAGAGACTGTCTCAGTGAGTCTGTATCTGACTTCTGTGTGAAGCAGCAAAGGGATGTCTCCAGCTGCCAGCTAGCTCATGGCAGACCAGGTGGTCTGAAAAACTCCCTTGTATGACTTGTAAACAGTACTAATAATTGAGGAGGGGAAAGGATTCAGAAAGGCTGACCTAACTTGGTCCTGCTGAATTCTTTCCATCAACCACAGAGAAAGTTCAACTTTTTCCAAGGCAATTCAGCTTAAGCAAGCATGAAGCAGAAGTGCCATCACCTAAACTTCCAGACCTGCTTAATCCGACAGGTCTGAAATAGATCAAAGCACTCCCAGCACTTTTCTTTCTCTCTGCTTTCTGGTGTCCTGACACTTAGTCCCTTGCCCTGTCTTGAACAGTGTCTGAGTTGGAGTGGGTGATGTCCCATAAATTGAAGGGTTAGTATGTGCTGGGAAAGGTGAAGTGAACATGGCAAGTCTTTAGCCGGAGTTAACAAACTGAACGATCTGTGAAGCAAAGAAAACTAAAGTGAAAGCTTCAGAAGCTACACAGCCTCTGCCTCATGTTGTGAGCCACTAGAAAGCCTATTTCCCATCTTTGTCCAAGCTAAAGAGATGAGAAACCACCATTTGAGAGGGCTCAGGAAGACAGACTCAGGGTCAAAATCTCTCCCAAGTCCAGTTGATTTGTCAAGTAAGTCCTATACTGGGGCTCACTCGGAACTCAGACATGGGCTTCAATTGTTTAGGACAGGTTTCTTGCCCAGAACTCAGCTGATTTCTCAACAACCTTTCAAATCCAATTTTACATGATCCTGTGCAGAAGATTTATCTCAGTGAGCGGTCAGTGACTCTCCTGTGTTCCCCTTTTAATCAACAGAAGATACAAATCTTTCAAGGCCTCCTCTGGCCATTTGTCTCTGGTTTTAGGAACATCTATTTTCGGCTTCAGACATCTGCATTGTGCTTTTCCAAATTAGAACTATTGGAAGAACAAAGACAAAACGTTATAAGCTCTCCTTAAAGACATGCTTCCTTTATGCTACAGCAACTTTATGGAGTATTGGCTCTTGAGCAATTTGTCATTTCAAAGAGAGACCAGATTTCACACTTTTCTATCTAAATAAAAGGAACACAAATACACACTTTTGGTGCAGAAATTTGATTCAGAAATCTACTAATCTCAAAAAAAATCTAAACCATCTAAATCTAATCTACAAAAACCCATAGCTATTTGGGTGATCCTTGTTCAGAACCACAAACCCAAACTCTTATCTACAATTCCTGTTTTCTTCCTTTTCCACTAATGCTGAGAAGCTTTAAAATAGATGCCTTAACAAAGAGTGCTGATGATAAGAAACCCCAGGCAGAAGGCAGAGGTGTTTATGTGTGGAGTAGGAAATGAGCTTTCCTTCACTTTTACCAAGTTCTAGAATTTTAAATCCAGAGGTTGACATCTATACATGTTGAGGGGATCCTGCCTAAGAATATTATCCCAGAAAACTCAAAATACTTCTTTAGCTGGACCCCAGACTGATAATGCATGCATCGAAAGTGAGCGTACACCTCAAATTCTGGGTGGGGTTGAAACCTAAACGCACTGCCATTGTCCTTCATCTCTATAACCTAAACCTTCCCAAAATTTGATAAGAAAAAAGGGGGTGTGAAGAAAAGATCCAACTTTACAGCCTTGACTTATTTCTAACCCTGTTCTGATTGCTAGATACTGGGCTCCCTTCCAAACACTCTGTTTACTTTAGGGCTGATTTTTCTCCATACAGATTAAAATTCCAGTGAGTTTCTTTCATTCCTTTAGACTGTAAACCCAAATGGGCCATAGTATTTTATTCAGAATATAGTAGCTGAATAATGATGTTCTAACCATCCACAGAAACCAGACAGTTTGTATATGAGGAGCCTGTATGTGCACAGAAAATGCAGGAGCTCATGGATATGATTCTGCACATTGCCTCCTATATACACATACAGATAAATGTGTTCCATGAACATGCTCACAGCTACTTCTGTGCTATGCACATATGGACTAAACAATTACACTCACCTATGAGCCTGTCATAAGGCAACAGAAACGCCAGCTGCCTTTGAAGTTTCCTGAAGAGGAGGAAAACGAGTCAACAGAGCTGGCCAACATCACATCATTAATCATCTATTAGCCGAGGTTGTGTGTTCCTGTCACCTGTCACTTTGTAATGCATGCAAATCACTCCAAGAGTAACATTTTCAGCCTGACATTTCCAGGGCCAGAGCTGGGATCAACCTGCTCTTTGTATTCAAGATGAAAAGGAAGTAAAGAAACAAGTAGTCAGATTGTTGGAAAGAGGCAGGGAAAATGAAAGAAATAACAAAAGTAATGAAAAATTGGTCAGGAGAGTCGAATTAAAAATAAATAAATAAATAAAGCAAACATGAGTTTTTTTCCTATTACCAGGGAAAATTCAGTTTAAAATCATAACTGCTCTATGGATCTTAAAGAAAGAGACCCATAGAGATGACACTATTTTCCTGCTAAACTCTGTAGAAAGGGAGAATGTTTTGTTTTGTTTTTTTTTTTTTAATTTGAAATTTACAAATTAGAAATCCCATCTATCTTTAGAAATCTGCATCTACACTGTTTACTGTAAATTCCCACTATGGTTAGTGGATGGAAATAATGTTGGCTTGTTTTTTGTTGTTGTGGTTTTTGTTTGGTTGTTTTTTTTTTTTTTTTAATAAAATCCTCTGATCTCTAGTTTATATATGTGCCTTAGGAGGAAATAAATCACTGAAGTGCATGGAATTTTCTAACTCTCTCTTTTGATTAACAAGTGAGTCGAGGGTGACTAACTCACATGTATGCAGCTACTGTAGGTAACTATGTTTAATGAGTTGAATCTCACCCCCATGAATTCTTAACTCATTTTGAATTCTAATGATTCAGAAGAGACAGGAAGTGTGATACCAAACTAATTTCCTCTATTATTTTTATCATGACTATTGAAAGGGTAGGCTAATATAAACTCCTCATAGCCTAGATCTGGCCAGCCTAATAAAGCAAGATTAAGTTTTTAATATTTTTATTGTGCATTGTGTTTATTAACCAGGCAACTTTTCAGTAAATTAGTGCTGCATGACCAGATTCTCTGGGAAGATACATTCTTCTGGTTGCAAACTGTGGTGAAGACTCAGTTTAAATTATATTTGTGTAGGTTATATCTGACCATACTACAGTCCGCACTACAGCAGTATGCTTTTGATCCACAATGACCTGTGAAGAGAAAAAGTCTACTTTAGAGTTAAATGTACCTCACTGTTAAATAAATGCATGGAATAAATCAGCTGGAGATGTCTAGGAGTTCAAGTGGAGATGTCCACAACTGTATCTCTTCAGATCTGTTCCCATCCTTCGTACTTGTGTTTCAGAAAATATTCATGTTAGATTTCTATCCAAACCCCTCCTTTGTTGTTGTCATTCCTTTCCTTTTCACTCTTTTCACTTTTCCTCCCTTTATCCCTTTTCCATGTTCATCCTTACCTGGATGAACTTTGTTTCAGCAAAGGACCCTCTCTGACTGAAGACAGAAGGGGTCACGCACTTCTTTCCTGGGGCTCCCCTTTGGCTAAGATGGCAGAGCTCTGTGCCACACCACATCTCATTACCCCAGGAAGGCAGCCAAAAATTAATCTTGCTTGTACTGGAGGGGAAGCAGTACTGAAAAACCACAATATGCCATCAGCAGCCCTCACCAAGATTCAGTTCCCTGTCTCTGTCTTCAGGGGAAGCTGAGTATAGAAATGTTCTTTCTCATTTAGAGCCTGGATTTCCTTTATTTTCTCTACTGAGATAAATCAGCTTTATTCTTTAATTCTTTTGCTATTAGAGGATATGAAAGGGACTATATTTCTGCAGGGATCAGCAGGGAGACAACCCCTCTGTGGAGTCTAAATTAGGGTGCAGCACTCCAGGGATGGAGGGGCAATATCCTCAGGCAGCCCACAGGATTTGTATTTGCAGGAGATTTTGAGGCTTATTTCTTTAGATAGATAAACTGCAGATCATGAAGGCAATTAATCATGGAGTCATGGATGAGTACATCTGGAAGGGACCTCAAGAGGTCATCTCGTCCATCCCCCAGCACGGAGGCAGGATAAATATACACAGACCATCCCTGACAGATGTGTGGCTGCTTCTCTCTGCTTCCACTCTGGATGTTCTCACCCCATTATCCATCTAGTGGGGAAGCTGAATTGAGGTTATGAGGAGATGCAGAAAATATCACTTTTTAAGCCTGAAGATTTCCCCTTACTGTCTCTCGAGGCCTGAATCCAGTTTTTGGCAAATGGAAGATCCAATCCTCGCTGTAAAATCTTATGAAGGGAAGATGGTGTGGGCAATTTGTTCATTTTGTAGCCCAAGTTCTGTTCTGAGATATAAGACCTTTTTGATTGCTTGTTCAGTAGTAAAGCTCAAAATTAAATATTATCTGGATGTGTGCATGTGTGAAAAACGACAGTGAAAGAGGAGGAGGACAAATTAAGTAAAAGAAGAGTCAAGAGAAAAAAGAAAGAGAGAGAAAGGACAGAGAAGAAAATAAAATGTATAAAAGGAAGGGAGAAAAGCAGAGAGCAGAGACTGACTTGAAAGGAGGAATAAAGAAACAGGAGGAAGAGAAGGAAGAGTTGCTGTTTCTTAAGCTGGCCATTACTAACAGATTGATCTGAAAGACTTTATGTTGTTGTTGTCCTTAAGTGACTTCTCCCACTGGCTAACATCTCATTTTATGGCAGGTAAATAAGCCTGCCTAATTGGTCCCTTGTTCAAGAGTGGGAGTATCGAGCTGAACCTGCTCCTTCTGAAGTGGGATCTTGTCCAATTTATGGCCTTAGCAGATGTGATCTCTTCAGGGTTCCACTGTAATGATAAATTGAAACATTTGAATGCTGCATTCCTAGGTCTGGGCATCTAGCTCTGTGAGTGGGGAGAGAGGATCTGATCAAGTTTCCTTCTGAAATGACAAATTGTGATTTCCAGAAACATGACTTAGTCCCATTTGCAAGACCAACAGTTGTGGAGGCCTAGAGTGGGTTCAGTGAGGAAGGATGTACCAAGGTCATGTGAGCTTGAAGGACTTGGGTCTGGGAGTCAAGTTCTCCTTCAAGAACGAAAGTCTGGAAGTGCACCTTGAGTCAGAAGCACTTTAAATTAAGGTGACACTTACAAACACTTTATTAATAATTAATAAGTGATTAATGAAAATTACTTTTTAACTGATAAATTGCTCGAAGACACATTAGAGCATGTTTCAGAAAGACATGGATAAATATTTTTATGCATTCCCGTTTATAAATGCTTAGTAATGGGCTCTCAACTTTCAGGTGCCTCAGCATCATTTATCCCCATCATCCTAGTGGCATGCTATAGAGACATCTTATAATCATTTATTTTCAGAATTTGTTCCTATTAATCACGTATTAATTATTATTAAGAAAACATTTGTGCACACTCCTTTTAATCTGAATTCTTGCTTGACGGGTTTTTCTAGGAATGTGGAGGAGCACTTAGCTTACACAGCTCATCATATTACTCCAGAGCCAGGCAGGTGGCATTCTGGCTCGTGAAAATTGTAGTTCATTAAACCACCTCAATATACTCTAGCTAAGGATTGAGCCTAACCTGCTCTATCCTTGCTGAATTTTGTCCTATGGAGCAAAGAGGAAAATCTACACGGATGCATATGTCTTGCCACTAGTGCTAAATACCACTGTCATTTCTGTAATGTCTGAACACTACAGGGTGGGAATTCATTACCAAAATCTGTTCTCCTGTGAAACAGACCAATGTTTTTTCCTTCTGTCTGGGAGGTGGCAAACCAAAGCAGAGATGTACAGAAGTCTGGATCTTGGAAATTTTTTAGGTACCTATGGAAATTAACGAGCTTGCAGCTGAAAATGGCTAATTACTTGCCTGCAGCTCAGTCCCATGCTGGTTCTTTACCCACTGGGTCTTTCTGTTGCAAGTTCAGGCTTGACCTGTCAGTGAACTATATACAGAGGCAGGAAGGAGATGGGGTGTGTAGATCCTTTACACTGGGCTTTTGGCTGAATCTGTTCCTCCATAAAAGTCAGAACAGCATGAAGGTAACTGTTATTTATATTAGCCTTAAGGACTGACAAGACAGGGAAGCCTAAGGAAGTTATGAGGATAGCTGCAAAACTGGCCCTAAATCACAGAATTAATTTCTGGACCTAGACTGATTTTTTCATTGACTGGCAATAGACCAGTAGACACAACTGCCTAAACTGGTGATTTTCAGATGAGTTTAGGCCAGTGATCCCTAAGCCTGAGCTCAGTTTGTTGCCTTTAAGACCCCTCAACATCAATCTGAGCAACAGAAGATTAAAGGAACAACCTGTTAAGACAAAGTACTGGAGACAACACTTGCTCAGTAGTTTGGTTTTCTGGTCAGCAAAGGACTGTATGATCTCTACTCTGTCTTAGGTAAACAGGGATAGTTGCTGTCTAAGCTTAGAAATTACTTCAAATAACGTTGTCAATTTATTGATGACATTTTTAATGGTGAAAAAGGACAATATTCCAAAACACCTTCACTTTCGTAGGAAAGTTTTTCAGAAACATGTATTCCTTGGAGAGTGAAAAAATAACAGAACCTATTTCTCTACAGCATTTCATTTCGTGATTACTTTCTCTCATATCTCTGAAGCTGCAAATGAAACCTCCTGTGCCAATTGGTTCAGTTACTGAGAGGGGAGAAAAAGAGAGACTTATGTAAATAGACATTAAGATATAGAATAATCACAAAATCCCTCGTTTCTTTGGAAACTCAAACTAAAAAATATTTGAAAATTGAGTCAAAGTTTCCTACATCTGTCCCTGGATCCTGTGCAGAGCTCTGTGACAACAGACCATTGTGCAGGACACAATAGCCCTGTGACTCCCAAATTGAATTTGTTCTGCTTGTTCATGGCCAGTTTGCGCTCAATTTTTATGCCTGTTGCAGCACACATGTTAACCAGAAGCATTTCTCACAGACAATGATTTCTTCATGAGCAGCTGTGGACTATGCACAGCACACTGACTTGCTGAATTCATAATTATGAATGCTCCTACTGGAAACACACAATGGCAAAAGTTATGCTCTTCCAGGCAGAGAACAGAAACCATTTTTCTGCCGGCGTAAATTCTTGTACTCTCTGCGTCGGGCTGTGGAATGCCTCTCAATCATTGCTTGACTTACTATCTCAAAAACTTTAGAAAAGTAGGAAAAATAGTAACTCAGTGGCCTAGATGAGGGGAATGAGAGACAAGACAAGCAAACTGGCTGAGCTAGGAATTGAACCAAGGTCTGAAATCAAGTATCCATCCTTCCAGCTAAACTCCTTGTCTGATCAAAACCATCCACTACAACTGGATATTAAGTGTCTTGCTTTGCTGCTGAACAACTGTAATCCAGCTATAGTGCAAGAAATGTCTCTCACACACACCCTGATGAATAACTTTTTTTAAAAAATAGAGCCAGTAGCTAGTCAAAAATAATTTTCAAGAGCATATATATCAGACAAAAAAAAAAAAAAAAATCTCAAAAAGCCTCTCAGTCCTTTTCTCAACCCCACAGTTGTGACTGATTTTTAAAATACCAGTGTTATAGAACATGGTGTTGCCTAGAGAGTAGAGGAAAAATCTAAGGAAAAACAAATGTGGATTCTGTTCCCATATTTTTTTCTGTTGGTTGTGCTGCATGACTTCAGTTATTCATTTTCCCTCTGCCTACCTGTAAAATTAAGGCAATTTGGGGAAATTTGCTGAAAACTACTTCCCATGGAAGGTGTGTAAGGCCTATGTGCTGTTAATCACACCCATCTGGAGCTGTTATGAAAGGATGAGGAAAATGCGGGTGAGCAGAGTTAAAGAAATCCACGTGGCACATACACGTGGAAAGCTTGGAAGCCACATGAGACTGGGGTTTGTCTCAGTGCAGGACCTGCAAAGAGCAAGTGTGGGTGATGAGACTAGAGCTGGAGATTTGGAGGTATTGTACAGTCATCCAGCTCAGTCCAACCAGGGATGCTGACACTGTGATCCCTCCCATGGAGCAGCCATCACACATTCCCTCTCAGGGTAAATGCTGGAAGCACCTGGTCTGAACTGATCTCTTCCCTCCTGCCTTATCAGGGCTGACACGTGCTCCAGTCCAACACCACCTGAATATCAGACACTGGAAAACCCTTGCATTCTTTATAAGATGCTCCAGGGGTAGCTAGCAGTGTGTCATGTCTCTGCAGGTATTATGAGAAAAGAAGCAGAGACACAGGTGATTACAAATAGACACAGAGATATAACTTTCCATCCAATTCCATCAGCCCTGGCCCTCTTTAATATTTAGCTGTTTCTCAATAAACTAAAATGACAGCAGAGTCTCTCCTGCTGTCTTTAAAATATATGTGTACACATTATACACAGATCGCTCCTTATTTCTTTCCCTCCTTATATCATTAAACTGGTGTTGTGTCTACTGCTCTGTAAATGTGTAAATGGCAGCTTCTCGTACTGATAGAGGAAAAGTTTGAATAGTGTGGTTTTGCTGTAGATGAAGGAAGGGAGAGGGAAGAGGGAGACTGTCTACATGTCTACTGGGTGATGAATGCGTGGTTGGTGGTGTTAAAGCAGAAACTACTTCCTCAGAGTCTTGGAGGTATGTTCCTTGACAGACTCCTACACCCATGAAAATGTTTACATGTTTGAATTCTTCTTTAGAACCTTGATCTTCCTTTCTTATATTGGACATAAAACATCTAAACAGGAGTTAGGTACCTTCGTGTTTTTTCAGATCACTCAAGTTTCTCCATTCCCAATGCATTAATTTTTATGCATGGAGTCTTATCATGGGTCAGGGTGCAGAACTGCCTGAGAAACACATGAAAGTGCAGAGGGATATGTCGTTGTTCTGCTAAGGCACCTCACAAGAGCAATAGCCTGGGCACAGCATCATTACACCCTGGAGGTGTTTAAAAGACATGTAGATGAGGCTCTTAGGGACAAGCTTTAGTGACAGTGTTAGGTTAACTGTTGGACTTGATGATCTTGAGGGTCTCTTCCAAACAAAATGTTTCTATGACTACCGGGCAACATGCCTATCACAAGAGCTCCTCCAAGCAAGGAGTCAGGTGAGGAGGTACACCATCTTGCAATGGTTCTGTGGTCATAACACAGACAAAAACACACTCCCAAGATCCACCTGAGGTCAGTTTACCACAGAGCACATGGACACACTGAGCAGAAAAGTGTTTGTGGCACTTAAGTGTACATGCACAATGTCATATGCAACAAGAGAGCACTCATTGCAAGTGACATGGATGAGTTACTTGGGATGTGATTGAGAATAGTTTTGTCTACCCTTTGGGAGTCTGGGCATGGTTCTGCTTAATTAAAACTGTGGGACCCTCCTAAATCAAGGCGGCATTGCCTGTGCACCAGGGATGCTCTAATTTCACAAGTGTAGATGTGTATATCTAATGGAGAGAAAAGAGCATACAGATAAAAGCTTCACAAATAATTAAGTCCACAATAAGTTATTACCTAATACAGAAAACCATACCTGTTCATCTTCCTTGGGAGAGATATACTCAGGACCTGCCTGTTCAATGATCTAAAAGGGAATGCCTAGAAGAAGCATTGAAGAAACAAATGTAGCATGAAGTGACACTTGCTTCCATTAACAACTCAAAGGTTCTGCCAATCACTAAGCCAAAGGGCTTCCAAATCCTGTTTTGTCTAAGGTGTCCCAGAAAGCAAAACTCTTCTTGTGAGATCACCAAGAAAAACTACAAACACCTTTTGAGCTTCATAGCATTCATTCTTTAACCTTTGAGTATGGACTAAAGCTTGCATTTAAAATTGGACCTGAAATAGGCATGGTTTTTCCATGCTAGTGTATACTCAGGGTCATGACAGAGCTTCTCAGCTTCTACTAAAAGCCTATGGTGGGCAAAGAAAGTGAAGAGCATTTAAGTGGTAGAAAGAGATTTTGTAGAGGGAAGTGCTTTGAAGAGAACCTGGAGGAAACCACTCTATCCTGAGGCCAGATTCTGAGGCTGGAGTGACCTTCACTTCATCTGCACTTTGATGGTGCGTTTCTGCTTCCAGGAGACTTGCCTAATGTTCCACCTTCACTTGTTCCATATGGTAGCTCTGGTTATAATTAAACTCTTCCTTTAATGAGACACCAAATCCAGCCTGCAAGGAATGTTCATTGAGGTTTTCCATCTGTGTTATGAGACATTTCCATTCACTTTGACTCTTGCCTCACCCCTTTCCCTCTGGACAAAAGGTGTCTTTCAGTAGCCTTCAGTGTATTCGTGAGAAGATTTCATCTTCCTCTGGCTAGATGTACTTTTATCCTCACAGCAGCTGGAAACCATGAAGATTGAAGGGCTGGGGTTGTTCTGGGACTGGTGTTGAGGCAGAAGCCTGATGTTGGCCAGAGCAGAGCTGTGTGTCCAGCGGTCTCACGGTTTAACCCTTCCACATGCTCAATCATTAAGTGTTTGCAAAGTCTTTCAGACCAAGTGGCCTCTGGCACTTCTCTTTTGTTTTTGCTAAAGGCAAAGCTGAGGGGCAGCTTCACTGACAGTAGTTTTCAGTCATGGGAAGCCTGGTTGCAGTTGGGAAGTTGCCCAGAGATGCTGTGGGAGTGTAAATAAGATGACTATTAGCCCTTTCCCCTGGAAGCCAAGTCGTTGTGTCAGCCTTGTCTATCACATAGTTGGCAGTAAAACTCCCAAAGACTTGCATTCAAAACACCTGATCCTCAGCTGGGGACAAAACCAAACAGAGTAACTCCACTGACTTCAACAGAGCTGTGCCATTTTACACCAAGGGAGCGTTTGCATCAAGGCATCTTAGAGTACCTTGAGAAGCTGGAAAATCACAAACTCTAATCCTGCCTGAAGAGTTCACTGACCCAGGAGGGAGGCTGGATGTCTTTGTCTTCAGGGTCAGGATATTTGCTCATTTCCAAGGATAAGCAGCACTGTCTCTATCAGGATAAATGCATCATTGCATTGTAACGTCATCATCCCTTGCTTTAACCATAGACAGACAGCTATGTGTTAGCATTCCAGGCTATACGATGGGAGTCATACTCAATGCACACATGGCCTATACATCCACACCCCCGCTGTGTGTGTGGAGACTTTCTCTCTGAAAATGGGGCACTCCTCATACCCAGTAGAAGGCAGGAGTAATAATGAGAGAAATCAAGTCCTTTGTAAATAAATTATGTTTCTAACACCACTGTGAAATAGCTATAGGACAGGTTTAATCTGCCTCTCTTCTTCTGGCAATCTGCAATTTTTTGCTCCCACATTATTGGCCTTAAAAGCACTTTTTCACTGTTTTCGTAAATTTCTTTAGGTTTTCTTGGATCTATTTACAATTTTGGCCTATGTCAAAGAGTTATTTCAGTAAAATATACGTTTCATAAAAAAACAAACAGAATTCTTACTTTGATTTCAGACCTGTCCCTAGGTAGTTAAACTTTTTTTTTTTTTAACTACAATAAATTATTATTAACTGTACGTTCAAAAATTCATTTCATTCATTTTTTTATATATGTAAATGTGATTTCCACTCTGCTGTCTCATTTCAGCTGAGGTGTCCAGACAACTTCATCTTTCACATCTTATGGAAATCATTAATTCCCTCCGATCTTTACAGCCATCCTTTGCCCTGCCCTTTCTAATTCTACTTTATTCTTTCTCCAGCTTTCTGGTGAATTCCATGAGCCGTCATAGGAGACAAAGCTAAATTCATTTAAGGATATGGACTTTGCAATATAATTTTGTTGCCTTTTAAATTCTGCTAAAGGACTCTGTGCTCAGAGTTCACCTTCCAGAAGGAGTGAAAAAAATTATTTGCTTTTTGCTTTTTGTTTTTAATTAATTTTTTAAAAGAAAAAGAATACCCAAAATCTAACTCAAACTTCTGCCTTGGATGGATGGGTGTTTTTGCTGTCAGGCTAAAGCTGAATGCACAGCTCCAGGGCATTGCTCCAATATTTCAGTTCTTCAGCTAGGTGATACTTCTCGAGTGTTTGCACAAGAGATGCATCACGGAGTGGGGGAAGGAGGGGTGGAGAGGGAAGAGTCTGTCAGCAAGAGGCCCCATGCTAATCTTCTCCTTCAAGATGGGGCCCTTTTGGAAACCTGTTTTAATATTCATGGTCTTTTAGGTAAATAGTCTCTGAGTCAGGCTGTCAGTTTCTGCAAATGTGGCTGTCTTGCTGAAGCTACTGCACATTTATCAGTGAGTAAACAGTGACAGGAGTAGGGGGATTAGAGAATTAAATTAGTGTGTAACCACTCTCCTTCTCAAGTTTTTGGCATTGCCTCATGTGTGTTTTGTTCCAATAAGTTTTTTGTGGGTTTTTTTTTTTTGGTTCGTTGTTTTGGGATTTTTGTTGTACTTTGGGGTTTTTTTGTGTTCTTTTTGGTTTTGTTTTGGCGGTTTTTTTGTTGGTTTTGTTTGGTTTGTTTTTTTGTAGTGTTGTTTGTTTTTTATATCTCTGTCTCTCTCTTGCTGTCTCTCTTGCTCTTGCACAGACCCATGTCACACACTTATTTTAAATCTCTGAAATTTTCCTAATTTTCCATTTTTATTTATTTTCCTACTGAAATTAGATCTTTAAAATAGCAATGAAGCAGGCTGTAGGGAAGGATCAGGGGATGCTTTCTGACACTGACCAGCTCTGCTGTTTCCCTCCTGGTCCTTTAAAGTTTCTCTGGCTGAGTTTCCAAACCGAACAGCTCTGTTCCAGTGAGAAGCACTGGCACTTCCCATCTGCACCAGTCTTATGTTTTTCATCCTTTTCTTTCCCTTCCCTCCCCACTCCCCACAGGGCATGACATAGACTCTGCCACCTGCCTTGCACTCATCAGGTTATAAGCCAAATATGCAAGCGCCTTGGCAGTGCCATGTTCTTGACATCCTTTGTTGCCATCCCCTGACACCGACACACAGACACACGGTCATCACCCCTTCCCCCATCCCATCTGTGAAAGGAGGAGACGATTTTCTCTCTTCTGGCAGCCAAAGCCAGACCGATTGCAGAGGATGCCAATTAGGCCTCAGAGACACTAACCAGGTCATGTCCAGCGAATTTCCCACCAGCCATAGCAGGGATGTTGGTCCTGATGTGGGTGCTGGGGGCTACTGGGGGCACTGCTGCCATTTAAACAATGAGGGCCCTATCAATCAGTGTCTTAAGGCCCGGCGAACAATTCGGGGTGCCAGCATCGCAGGTAGCCTTTCCATCAGTCCCACAACGTATGTCCCTGTGTTGTGGCACGAGCAGAGCATATGTTGAGCATCCTCTTCTGTTTGCCGTATCAAAGCCAGCTTATTGGGAGCACCACGGATATGGCACAAAGTTCCAATCTCCCTTCCCAGCCCAGAACAGAAATAAATAAAAAAAAAAAGAAAGTGGGAAGAAAGGAGGAAAGCAAACGCTTCCCTCTGTATCTCCCTGACTTGTGTGAGACTGATATCCACTGGCATGTATACTGCTACAGATGGGACAACAGTATCTTGTTGTGTATCCAGCCTACAGAGTTTGACTTGTATTTGCGTCTGCTAGGTTCTGTCGGGTTCGCCAAGGTGGGTGGCGGGGAGCCAGTACTGTAGCTCTTTGGATTTGTTAATAACACCCAGCTCAAATCGATGCAGGTTCCTCTTACAAACCTCAGAGTAAGCTTTCTCAGGCAGAGATTTCTTTACAAAGTAGAAACTATTCCCCATCCTCTGACAGCTGTTACTTCGAATTTGAGAACTGACCATGGTAGGACTGCTCTTGCATGCAAGTTATTTGGATTAAACCCTATAAAAGCCACTGCATATGGTAGTTTGTGTATGATCTGTCCTTTAGTTTTAAGGGCTGGGCTGGGTTATTTTCTGTTGGAAGGCCGGGGTGGCAGCTAAATTTGCTGCTGATGGGCAGAGGAGAGAGGCTGCTGTTGGTTTCCATGGGGCCTCTGAAGTCCTTTACATGGGTTAGAATGGGATGAACTTCTCCATCTGCCAACACCTACTGTATAAACGTCAGCCTTTTAAAAATTGCTGGTGAACATTTCCTCAGAGAAAGGGCATAGATGGAATAAGCAGAACACAGGGCAAACAAATAGGGTTCTTTTGGCGTTTCCATCTCTGTGAACACCTATCGAAGTGTTAAGAGCTGTGTAACAAACCTCTGAACTAGACAGAAATACCATTTTGGCAAATTTGCTATTGACCATGTGGGCATCCCTCTTACATTTCCTATTCTCTCCCTCAATCACCATCAGTCTCCTGCAGGGCAGGTCATCACCAAGGGGGAGGAAAAGATGGTCCCACAGATGGCCTGAGTTCAGAGGGTCTGTAGGAGTGACATGGCTTTCGTTTCCAGATGTCCATGAAATAAATAAGATAACATAAAGTGAAATAAAATAAAGTAAAATAAAATGAGATAAAGTGGAAGTCACCCATGAAGCCCCCTCCCTCCACACCCTCAATTGCACACACATTATCCTGATAATGACATCCACCCTTGGGGGCTCTACCATTTGGAAATTCCACAGTAGATGGAGAATGCAGCTGCTGCCCCCGAGCAAGTGCCCAGGCCAAACAAATGGACCTGCCACTGTGGTGTAAAGGCCTCTGAATTGTGCATGTGCTCCCTGTCCAGGATATGCTCCTCCTCGTGACACATGGCACATCTTGCTAACAGCAAACATGCATAGATGCCATCCAGCTGGGATGGGAACAAGAGCAGATGCTCCTATTAAAAAGGCCGTACGACTCAGTGCCCCTGTGCCCTGTTCAAGGGAAAAGTCCAAAGTGGCTTGTACAAACAGAGGCTCTTTTCCTTCTGTCGTCTCCTCCTCCCTGGGGTTGAGTGCAATAATCAACCATCCCCAAAGACATTTCTGCTTAGTTTCATGCTTTGTGGGACATCATTTATTGTCACAGGTCTTGTCTATGTGTTTGTAATAGTTGAAGTTGCTGCCAGGACTTCTCATGCTGGTCGTGGGGTATTTTTATTTGGTTGTTGGATCACTGAAAATGTCCTAGTTGGGGAAGGGCAGGATTTTTTAAGTGAGCGTTTTTTTCTGCTCTTACAGGATATCAGTCATGGGTGCAAATTCAAACCTCAGCTATGGGCTAAACAGAGAACAAAAACTTTCCAATTTTATCAGAAGGAAATCCTTTTTCGTTGGCACAGGAAACTGTCTCTCTGTGGGTGTTCTGGGAGAGGAAACTGAGATCAGGTGCATGGTGTGTCATCTCAGAAGACATTTGCACTTCTCACACACTCCCTTGGGCTTCCTACAGAGGGTCTGTGTCAACAAGACAGTGTTTTTTCTTTTGCTGTCCACTCCCATCATGGCCCTAGGGAGGAATTACAGACTTGCAAAATCTCCCAAGTGAGCGTAGTCTCAGAGAGTTTGTTTTGCTCTCCTTAATGACCAGCCTCGCTGCACTGGGAGGGAATGCGTTTGAGAGGATGCCCTGTCAGCTAGCACATGTAATCAGGATCGAACTGTGTCCTCAAAAAGGGCTGAAGGTGCAGATAGCAGTCCTGTCTGTGAAATTATTATCTTTCTTCAGGTCAGGGTGGAGAGAGACTTCCCACCCTGCATGTGGCATTAGCTCTTCCACTGTCCTGGTTTTGGAGCAAGCAGCAAAGAGAGATTAGGAGCAAGGGTCTTCTTTGCAAATCAGTATTTCTCTTGGAGATGGGAGGTGATAAAATCCCATCTTCTTCTCCCCTCAAAAACTTCCTCGCTGCTTGTGGTTATCTGAAGGTCAACCACAGCCCAGCCAGTCAGCCACTTAAACAAAACCAGAATAAAAAAGCTTGTGTGTAGTGCTGCAACCTGAAAAATAGCCTGGGATAGTGCTGTAGCCCACGGATGGCTCTTAATGTGACGCACTTGAGAGAAAACAGACCTCTGGCATAACCAGCAATATGATTAAGGGGTTTCTTTGCTTCCAGTAATGCAATATTCCAGCCTAACACATGCAGGATTAATCAGCCTCTTCCTGTAGACTGGGAGCGGGACACGTGTGAGAAGTTACAGCCCTCGTTTAAACCCAACTGCAGAGGATTTTGCAGGGCTTTTGCTCGTTCTTCTCATCCACAAAATGCCACTTTGGTGGTTTATATCAGTCGTAACAGCACCACATAATGTTTTCTTAGCCCAGCTGGCCCTTACTTAGAGATCAGGAGGTAATGAAGGTGCAGTGGAATGATATTGATGCAGCTGCTGAAAAATTTCAGTGCTGGATTGCAATTTGCTAGAGTGGGGGCCTTGAGGGGGGATAACGTTGGGTTAAACCTGTTCTTCTCCTCCCCCTCCTCACCCCAGCCAGCCTCCAGTCCCCGGCACTCAAAATGAGCTAGTGAGAAGCTTGTTTGTGATATTGCAAAGAGACTGTGAGGGGTGCCTTGACTTTCGGCTTGTCAGGTTTTTTCCATGTGGATCCAAGGCCAGTTTGCAGGCGATGCCCCCGGCACCAGCGCTGAACCTGCTGAGTGCACCGGACCAGCTTGGCTTGACTTTAGTCCTGGCTTAACTTCCTAGGGTATTTGAGAGAGCGAAATGACCACCCTCGCAAAGCAATGACTCCATCTACTCAGGCTGATTGGATTAGCAGGAGCGATTGGATTAGCTGCTAATGAGTAGTTGTCACTTGAGCTGCTGCATCCCTCACCGCATTACTAAAGCAATATCAACTGCCCTCTGCACACCTTCCTCCGCCTGAGCTCCGTTTGTATCTTAAAGCACGATTTATCTAAAGCTAGTGATTTTTTAGGGTGCAGGGGCATAAATGTAGATGCAAAACTCATTGCAACCTTAGAGGGGTGCAGAAGACTATACAGAAGACTGCAGGCAGAATGAAAGCCTTAGTAAGAAAAGGTAAACCAGAACATGCCATTGCATATTGCTGCATATTGGACATTAATATGATAGGAAGGAAACAATGTAATACACAGGAACTAGCACATTTCCTGGAGTTCTGGGGTTTGGGGAATCCTTTGTATTTTTTTTTTATTGGATTTCTCAAAAGCTACATGAGCTGCCTAACCTCGTCTTTCCTGTAATTCAGCTCATTCTGTGGTTATTCAATTGAAAAAAAAATAAAAAATTCTTTTCTCTAGCTAAAGGGGGAAATCAGCGGGTTTTATGTGTGAACTGTCAGAAGCCACGCACATGTGCTCACACACACCCTCAACTTTGCATAACGTACAAACACCTAAATCTGGTAATTAGCATGACAGATAAGGTTTGGGGAAACTGTTAGGTAGATGCAGTAGATAGCTTTTTTTTTTTTCTTCTGTAACTTTTTCCTCTTTCTTCATTTCTAACGCCTTTTTTTTTCTTTTCACAGTTAAAATATATTTTTCACTCTGTCTCATTTTTCACTGTGCTAGTTTTTACTCTTTTACCTCCTTCCTTCATACACTCTCTACTCCTTTGTTCACTGCCTCTCTTAATCAGAACATGAACTCAATAGCTTTGGAGATTGAACTGAAATGTTCAAACTCATGATGTTTTAGTGGCTCTGAAATTAAGCAAAAAAAAAATTACCTCCACCTCCCCAGCTCATGAGCAGGTTTGGTAGATTTCGTAGCATAACAAGCCAAAAAGCTCTTTCCCCAGCAACATTTTTAGTCAATATGTATAAGGAAAAATGTTGCTTTAATTGTTTCTGTTTGATTCCACCCATGAGACAGAAATTCCATTATCCTTTCCTTCGTCTCACAGTGAATGTTGTATGTAGAGAACTCTTGGTTTTGTAGGTGTCCAGATGCAAAGTGATCAGGAGAAATTCTGTGACAGGCAAATGGAGAGAGATTCCGTCAGCTTCCAGAAAACACCCTGTCCTCTCGCCTCCTTACTGAAAGGAAGCACTACAGCTATAGCAAAGAATCTCGCAAGGCAAGCAGGTGGTCAATGTGTTGGCTGGACTAAAAAGGAGCATAGGAACTGTTGCGAGCCTGCTTATAGTTATTTCCCTGCTGTTTTCTATTTACCCTCTTTCACTTATGTGTGGTTTAATTCTCCAACCCTCCCTCTACCTGCTCAACCCTTTACAGTTATTTGGACCTGAGATGCAGAGCTGATAACACAATTCTACTTATAAACACATGCCCCCTAGAAAATGCAGGAACTGCTCCATGGGGATCTGGGTGCTCAGTTGCTTTGTCGTCTTGCACCACTAATCTCTCCTACTATTTGTCAAACTAAAGGAAAAAAGTCACATTTCAGTCATGTCTTTTCCTTATCGGATTCATAAATAAATTCCAGGTTTGTGATTGCAGTGTTGGGAAGAGACCTTTGGTGCAAAGTGATAAGGGTTTGGCCCATATTGAGGGGAGCAAAGGAGGCAAGATAAGGTCAGGAGGGGGAACTGAGCATAAACACCATGGTTACTGTTTCTGAAGCACTATTTGCCCAGATTAATACAATTTGTGAAATGACAATCCCTGCGGTGGCTTTGTCCCTGCAAACGTTTGCTTTTCGGATTAAGCCTCATTTGATTTTATTTTCTATTTCCTTCCCTGAGAGCCCTGTGCCCGTCTCCGAGTCATGTCGATGGACACGGGAACACTTTGTACTGCTTCTTCCTCACTGAGGTGGAACGGGGAGAATTGCATTTCTTTGCTTTTCCTCCTGCTGTCCTGGAAGAGAAGAGCAGATAGGGGTGTGGGGACAGGCCTTTTCTCACATAGATATCAGAGGTTTTAATAGTCCTTTTTAGGTTGCGGTAATATGAAGAAAATAGCCTTATACCTTTCAGTTCTCTTTTTCCTGTATACATACACATGTACACTGCATATATGCATTTAAATGATAACTATATAAATATAAACACATTTTAATGTCAGCCTGATAAAGTGAGGCATGGCAATTTCTTCTTACAAAGTGTGCTGTTTTTACCTGAGACAGAGTTAATTTTCTTCACAGCAGCTATATGGGGCTATATTTTGGATTTCTGCTGGAAACAGTGTTGGTAACACAGGGAAGTTTTGGTTACTGCTGAGCAGAGCTTACACGGAGTCAAGACTTTTCCTCCTCCCCACACCACCCTACCAGTGAGTAGACTGGGGGTGCACAAAAAGCTGAGAGGGGGCACAACCAGGACCCCAGCTGACCAAAAGGATATAAATATACATAACATAAAAGCTGGGGGAAGGAGGAGGAAGCGGGGGAGGTTTGGAGTGATGATGTTTGTCTTCCCACATAACCATTAGGCCTGAAGGAGCCTGACTTTCCTGGGGATGGCTGAACACCTGCCTGCTGATAGAAATTAGTGAATCAATACCTTATTTTGCCTTGCTTGCATGCATGGCTTTTGATTTACTTATTATCTGTCTTTGTCCCAAACTATGTGTTTTTTCAGTTTTAGCCTTCTGATTCTTCTTCCCATCTTACTGGTGGGAAGTAGCAAGCGGGTGCTTGTTGCTTATTTACCGGCTGGGGTTAAACCACAATAGAATGCAGAAGCTCAGATAAATTCTTTCAAACTGTAAAAATATTCCTATGCTCCTCTCACATATCACTGTCCTTGTAAGATCTCTCTTCCCTTCTCCCTTCCCTATATAAATTCCTAGCCTGGAGATACCGAATCTTGAGAAACGAGTTAATCCTTCTATGCGTATGCCTCCCATCCATCCCTATGCATTTTATTCTGCTTCATCTTTTGGGTGTCCCAAGTCTGACACACCATTTAGGACCAAGCCTTATATCATTATTTCTATCTTATTCCCCTGGCTAGCTAGATTCATCTTAGCTCAGATCTCTTCCCATCAGACTGCCTTGCTTTCAGGCTGGAAGCCCTACAGTAGTAGATAGTTGGTGAATCAGAGAGGATGACAGGGGAAGAAAAGGGGGGTTGCAGCCCTAGTGAGGCTGTGCTGCTTGGAACGAATCAGGGGGGAGGCAATGCGTAATGAAACTTCTCATCCTTCCCCAAGCAGATCTCTTTTCCTCTAGGAAGGACTTCAGGGACAGTCATTCCTCTCGCTGTGGCTTTACCCATGCCTGGGGGATGATGCCACTTCCCTGCAGCCAGCACCATTTTCGCAGAGCTGTCTCGGGGAGGGCATTATGCTGTTGTGCCAGAGGGACCACTCACCCCAAAACTCTGCCCCAGCGAGGCTGCCGCAAGCTGCTGGCCAGGGCACAGGACTCAGAGGCTGGGAGGAGAGAGCTGGGCGGTGATTTCTGCCCCATTAACTCCCCTCACCCCATGGTGAGGGTTTGCGTAAGAGGGAATGGCGCGTGCCTGCGCAGGATGGGAGGACATCTGGACTCCTCTGCCTCTCGAGTGGTATTGTTTTGAACAATGTAACCAGGTAAATGCCTTGATAGGCTAGACCACATCGCCAAGATAGCATTACTAATTTGATTATGTCGCTGTGACATTATTAACCCACTCAACCATCCTTTGGATGCTTCGCTGCATCCTAAACTTGTGCTACTTTTCCTTCCCAATGACAGGATAAGGGCTCTTTCTCCCTAATCTATTGTTCTACACGACTCCTACCTTACACAATAATTTCTCGTAATACTCATCTTTCCTAACAGCTAGCTAGCTCTCTGGCTTTTTCTTTCATATTTCTGCCCGTCTGCTCCTTTCTATCTTTCTCTGCCTGTCTAATCATACTGTCTTCTCTAATAATTTCATAAAATATTTCTTTCTTATTATTGTAACCATATACATAGTGTACATTCTTGAAGAATAGTCCAGACTCTCTTTCGCTCTTTTTAAAAAAATTAAACTCTGAATCTATTTTACATGAAATCGGCATTGGATAAAAGGCAACGCATTAACTTTCCCACTCAAAGGTGTGCTTTCTAATCTCTGAGCTGTGGAGATACAGCCCTGTCGCTCCCCTTTCTTCTGCTCTATATATTCTTTCTGTCTTTCTCACCAATTTCACAGTGTTAGGGGATAGAGGGTGAAATTCTCTCCCCTTTCTTGTAGTGTAGCTTATGAGCTGGTGGAAAGGAACTTTTCCTAAGAGTAGAGTTTGAGTCCCTTTGAGCTCAGAAAGGGACTCAGCAAAAATCTCCCGTACAAGGGTGATCATCTCATCCTCGTAATGGCTAAGCTGTTTCAGCCCGAAGCAGATGATACCCTGTCAGAAAAGTCTCCCCATGTTGTGTGCAGCAGAGGGATAGGCACTAAAGAGAAGTCTCTCCCGCAGCCCGAATCCGCAGCCTCAGTAATTGTGTTGTGCCTATGTCTGCTTTCTCTTCGGGTGTAAGCTGCTACATGCCCTGGTGCAGTTTTGAAAGCCGTGGTGTACACATAGAAGTAAGCGTCACTTGAGATAGTGAGACTCAAATGCATTTTTAAGCCTGTGCTAAATCAGGACCTCAGAGTGTTCCTGGGAGGGGATTTCTTCTCTAAGGCGTTGTGCAGAGCTGTCTCTTCGTATCACATGAATAACCGTGATATTGGGCTCTTAGTGTTAGAGATGCCTTACTCTTTTAGTTATGCCGAGGAATCATTTTACTGGGATCTCAGCTCCCCAGACATCTCTCTTTTGCTCTGTTTCTCTACCTCACATCTATGTTTTGCAGCAGCAGTAGCAGCACTGTAGCAATAGCAGTAGTAGCACAGGGTCAGACATTCTGCATAAGGACCTGGATCCTCCTGCATTTGGATGGGGTGGTCACAGACTAAAGAAACCTCTCCATCTGCAGAAGTTCCCTATGGCTTTTTGCATTGCAGCTTGGTCTTCTGGTGTTCTGCAATATGTTTTCCCTGTGTTTGAGTATTTGCCTTTTCTTGCCTATCCTGTGTTGACTCTCCAGTGCCCAAACTCTCAGTGCCTTTCCCTTGGTAGGGGCATTGCCTCACTCCCATGCTCAGCCTCAGCCACCTGTTCTCATGCCCCATTTCTGGAACCGATGTCTTGGAAGTTGGTGCCATTTTGCCGCATCTGGTTGAGGTTGGGCAGGAGGTTTGAGGCAGACTGAGGGGAATGCGAGAGCGCAGGGCACGCTCACACACAGAGCAGATGGGCAGAAAATTTGCTTTTTTGTATGGACTAAGGATAACCTCACCCTAAAGTGGGTACATTTTTCCTGTACAGGCAAAACTCTGTGTTACTGCTTAGAGCACAAAAGTGTAGTGTAGTTGAAAGGTGGCAGAGGCTAGATCCTCTATGGGGACACAGGTAGTGTCCCCTCCATGGCATTATCTCTGCTATTCATTTGGGCAAAATAATCAGTTCATGGAATTGTCAGAAATTAACAAGACAACTAAAAAAAAAAAAAAAAAAAAAGAGGGATAGCTTTATTTTAAGCATCTCTGTATCTTACAAGCACTCAAACTGTTTTAGGGGAGAGTGGCCAGACCACAAGTCTGGGCTGGATGGGACTCTGAGCAACCTGATCTGGGTGAAGATGTCCCTGCTCATGGCAGGGGGGTTGGACTGGATGAGCTTTGAAGGTTCCTTCCAATCCAAACTATTCTGTGATTCTGTTGTCACTGGGAGGCTGACAGGGGCCAGGGATGGGCTGAGTCCCGTCATGCAGCTGCAATCTGAAATAGAGAGGTTCAGGCAGGAGAAGGAAAGCGAAGGAACAACACTGTGGCACAGTCTACCATGAAAAATAGCACTTCAGTGCACAGAGAGACTCACCCCTGTGCTCTTTAAGCTTTTGGGAGCTTTATGTTTAAGGAAATGCAGCACTGAAATGATCCCTGACTGGAGCACAATGCAAATATGAAACAATGATGACTAATATTAAAATGAAGCTGGACAAAGCACTGAGAAAATAATCCAAGAGGGAATAATCTTGCATCAATTCCTTGGAGCCCTAATGCGGCAACTTATTAGATCTTTTATAGCTAAAAAAAAAAAAAAAAAAGGAAAGGAAAAAAATCAAATATTCCTTTAGCCAATTTGACTAGAGCAATAATTTAATAATAGCAACAATTATAAACATAGTGGTAGGAGTAATAAAAATAAAAATACTAGGACGACTTCTAATAAAAACGGAAATAGTTTCTTTACACGCTCCTTCAAACAGCACTGCATACAAAAAGCAACATTTGTACCTTTGCATCTCTTTGTTCACTAGCAGCCACTAAGAAAAGTACCTGCCCTCACTGGCCATAAGAAAGAGAAAAAAGATGCTGGAGAGGTCTGGTTATCCCAGCTTTTATTTCAAATGGCTGATTTCTGAAGCGTGTTCAGCCTGAGCTCTGTCTCATTTGCAGGGTGCTCTGAGGAATCAGCCCTAGTGCATTTCTTGGCCTGGCTGGTAACAATGCACCGTGTGAAATAAAGGGAACTTATATTATTTACAAAAATAAGCCAGTCTGTGTCAGGTATTGGTGAGCAGCTTAGTTGTTTCTGCGAGTGCTACATTCTCTACTGATCCACAGGGGAAGTCAGCAATGGAGTTAGACTTTTTTCACCCTTATTTTCCCCCCTCAATGCTGAGAAGTGCTACAGGAGGAAGCTGAATATTGTCAGTTCCCCCTCCCCACTCTCACCTCTGCAACTGCCCAAACCCAGCTGTACATGCCCCCACAGCATTCGTGTATGTGTAAATCACACACTCCACAGAAATAGGAGCCATGGGAGGGCAATGCACAGACATTGCCCGCTACACCCAGCGTCCTGCCGGCAGGGCTGTGTCCAGGCTGGCCGTGCAGCCATCCTGTGCCAGGATAATTCACACCCCACTGCAACACAACTCCTGCTTTGTGCTGTGGACCCCGCGAGATGTCCGTGCACTTGCAACGTGCTGTGGTAGCTATGTAGCTTGCCACAGCACAGCAAAAATAATACACACTGCACCCACAGCCATTTCCCAAGACAACTTTCCACTGAAAATGTTTGCTATTTCACAGACAGTCCACTATACTACAGACATACCACCGTGCCATGCACACATGTAATTCAGCTGGGTAACCTCGAGATATTCATGTAACCTACATGTGTGCACGCTGTTCACACAGCTCGTACATGTATGTACACCCTATACACTGGTTCTCTTACCCTTTCCTTCAGGCCCCATGCTAATCCACAATGTGCCAGCACATACTTAAATCTGCAGCACATACTGTAGTCAAACAGGGACTTTATATCATATCCACACTCTCAAGGGACAACGCACTGATGTACCACCTCCCCCCCCAAACCAAAACAAGCACAAGCACAAGAAAAAAAGAAAAAAAACCTTGATTCAAAAAAAGAGTGGTACATTAATAGGAAAATAACACTAACAAAGGCTAGATGAAGAGGCATGTACTCTCCTCTGCTTCCTGAAGGGCTTTCATCTGAAATCTTGGAAATGTTAATAAGAGTTAACCAGGTGAGACCGTCAACAGAAGGGACAGTGCCTGTGTTGGAAGCTGCTCTGAAACACCTGTCCCCTCTTACAGCGAGCGCCGTTTTGGATGCTCGAAATTCCTCCTCCACCAGAGGGGAAAAACAGATTCCAGCACAGATTTTCTGTTTAATTGCTCTATAATGCCATCTTGTGGCTTTTTGACTCACAAACTTGGTTGGTTGTTCCACTGTTCTCCAAATGAGGTAATTACCCTGTAAAAACGGGGATGGGGAGAGAACAAGGGAAAGGGAAAAGGAAGAAGAATGAGTTCTGAGCATCGACCCTTGTGTCAGGGGCAAGAATGGCTGTGGGTGATGGTTTTCTCCCCACACAATAGTTTAAATTCTGAAATAAGCCAAGTTATGCTCTTGAATCACCTCATCCAGCTAACACCAACACACTTCCCCCGAACAGTTTTCACGTCACTTGGAGTACCAGGTAATATGTTAAAAATATATTATTATTATTTAGCAGAATATTGTGATCTTTAGTGAGAAAGGAATGTAAACAGATCCTGTCTCTGAAGAAGAAATGGAAGTGGTAGTGTTTGATTTTGCCTCGTACGTGGCAGGACCAGTGCTATCATGGGGGTTTCAAAACACGCAGGAGTCAGAGAGGAACCACACTCAGAGCACGCCAGCTGCCTTTGCGAAAGATGAAAGAGTTTTGGGGGAGCCTGCAGGAGATCTGAAACACTGGACAAGCCAGATAGTACACACAGATTTCTTTGTTAACGCTAGATCCGCAGAGAATTGAGGGAGAAAAAAAAGTAAGGAAATGAACATGGCAAAAAAACCACATCACTCCAGTCATTGGCTTCAGGATCTGTTTGCTGGAGTGATGAAGCCAAACTGAAAAGAAACCACTCATCTGTAGGTTCAAACCTTGTGTCCTGGGAGGTTTCGGCTGAGGGTTCCCTGTGTGTGACTGCGGTGTGTTTTGTGAATCAAGGTAAAGCAACCCCAGAATTACATTTCTCATGCTGTTTCAAAAATTGACTCCTCACTTCCAAACTAAAATCAAGAACCAGAGTCTGTTGTTATCAGATTCAGCACAAAGACACCAAGAAAGGAATATGCTCATCAGATTTGAGATGCTTCTTTATTCTAAAAAAATATCCTCCTAATGTCAGAAGTGTGATTTAATCCTGCTAAGTCCTGGCATAAGCAGGAAGGCAGGACTTTATCCTGCATTGGAGAACGTATTAATAACTTTGGGACAATGTGTGCTGGCTGCCTTTATGGCTCAATTAACTTGTGTGTGTGCTGGGATGCATGAACCCACCCTGTGTCAAAGGCATACGTGGGTGTTTGTAAAAACAGTCCCTGCACTTTTGTTAAAAAGAGTTATCCAGAACACAAAAACTTCTCCATCCTTCCTCTCCACCACCTACCAACATTTCCCATTAGTTCTGGCAAGTGAAACCTCACTTAAGCAATCTTTTTTTTTTTTTTTTTTTTTTTTTTTTTTTTTTTTTTATTATGAGATTTGAGCCAGCAATGGTAGCAGAAATAACGATGTGGAAAGCTGGCTTTATTCAAGGGAAAAGGAGTCTTGAAAGGTGACATTTGAGACAAATTTCATCAAAAGTGTATCAAGAGAACCCTCACTTCTGAATAACTCTCTGCTTCTTCCTTATTTAAACAACCCCTTGATTCAAATCTGTTAAGTACAGACTATTGGATGAAAATAGATTAATTAGAGAGAAGAGAAATGCTGTAGTCTTTAGGTCTTAAATTCTAATTAACAGGGAAGAGTCAGTTCTTCACTATCCTGACATGAACCAAGAAGTGCTGCATTATTTTCAAATTAATGTATCTAGATTTTTATGTCAGTGGTTGTAAGCTGTTTCTATTAAGGTAATTTTAGTAACTGATTGTTGAAAGAATTGTCCTGTTTGACCTGCAGTAGACTCCTTGCCTCATCTCATTCAACCGTATCCATTTGTGTCAGATCATCTTCATACAAGTGTCCTGTTGCACCTAAAGACAGTTAGGGTTTTGTTGTCAATTATTTTTTATTTATATATATATTTTTATTAATCTAATCTAACTTTAACCTTCTACAGTGTGTCTCTGTCTCAGTTACCTTGGGCTTTTACAGAGAGGGGAGAAAAATAGGTGGTCTTGGACTGTGATGTATCTGGTAGATTTTGGATGCCTCGTTAGGGCGAGATGATTTGGATACGATGCTTGATTCTCTCCATTGAGTAGAAGGGCCCTGACTCAGCTATAGACATCTGTGTTTGCTCAGATCGCTCCCATTCTTCATTCTTCCAAAAGGAAGGATCTTACACATCTCTGTCTTCTGTCTTCATTTCTAGTCTAAATTTAGCCATGTCCAGTCCATACCTGTTAGTTTAAGCAGAGACACTCTCAGTCATTCTGGGCAGCCACGGAGCTCCAAGCTACTGTCACTCTTTGTCAGCTTTGGGGCAGATCAAGAGAGAAATGTTGGCAAGTACTTGGAAGAGGCAATGGTAAGGGATAGGTGTGGTTCCTTGTGTGCTACATGTCAACATAACCTCATGCAATGCTTTCTTGCCGAGGTTAGGTGCTTTGCTGTAAAAAATACCATGAGGTGTGTCTAAATACCACCGCTGTGTCTAAATGGGGAAAAAATGTGATGGGGGTCATATCAAACTGTTAACCTCAGGACACATTTTATTTTTTTAAAAACAGTTCTGTTGTCTCATTGAGTGTAAACGTGGCTTTCCTTACCTATGAACCGACCAAAAATCCTATTTACCACCGATACCTAAACATGTGGCAGAGAGTTTGGCACCTCTCCAGTGAGAACAAACATCAAGGACAAAATCATTTATAGGGTAGCTCTAGTCAGAGCTGTTTTGTTCTCTTATTTGCAGCTGAGAGATTATATGGTGTTGAAACCAAACACAGGCTGCGAAGTAATAGGCCTTGTTATCAGCAGCAGCAGAAGAAAGGGTTGTTTTGTTGTTGTTGTTGTTGGGTTGGGGTTTTTTTAAGTGTATATCTCATGTAGATCTTACTATGGGATTTATTGGGGAACTGCTCAATCCTTCAAATTCAATGCAAGATAAACCAAAACCCTGTTCAAATTGAATAAAATAAAATAAAATACCAGCCATTAAATAGTCCAAATCTAGTTTAGAATTTCTTTTCATTCAAACCAGGTCTAGCATCATGGCCCAGCAGACTGAAGCTGTCTGGTACAGCCACAGTAACTATAAATGCTCTATTGCACCAGGTTATAAATGCACCTTTACAGGGTGGAAGATGGGGTTGTTCTCTGTGCTTTATCTAATTCTTCTCCCTGTGGTGTGCCTGCCAGTAGCAATACTGGTTGTTAGTAAATGTGAGAGTGACTTTGTCCTCTTAGGTACCTTGTCTGTGAGAGCCTAGGAATGGCTATCAAACCCCTGCTTTTGCTACTGCGGAGTTGTCAGGCAATGCAAAAATGGTACCTTTCTTTTTGGCCATTTTGTGGAGGCACAAGAAGGAGAACTATGCAGAAGCCCTTCTTGGCACATGAAGCTTCTGGATACTTGTCTCCAGGCTCTTGACTGCTTTGGGGTGGTCACTTCTGGTATCTGCAGGTACATAGTTTTATGCCTTGAAATCTAAGTGCTGCTTGCCTTTATGGCTGGTTCAGTTTGCACAGCTACAGCATCAGCTGCTATGCAGCTCCCTGGCTGGTCTCCACCTTGCTGGTCTCCTATGTGGTCACTGCATTCACTGAAAAGAGCCCTGCATTGTAACCTGTGCATTACTGCACTTAAATTCCACATTTCCATTGTGGTTCTTCTTTTCATGTAATGAGCATGGTGGAAAAAGGGACACTCCACAGGTGAAAGGACATACATAAAGCCTTTGCTGATTTTTTAAAAGTGGGACAGAAATGGATAGAGAAAAATGCATCACTTAGCCCTGCCCTATGTATTGTCGTCCTGCGGCATTCTTAGAGAGTTTTGGAGTCGCTTCTAGGAATATAGATTGAAAGCGGAGGTCTAACTTGATTAGTCAGCACTACCAGGCAACATTTAGCCCTGAGGAATGATGGAAGACATCACAGATTTCTGATGGGTCTGGTTGCAGCAGCAGGGTATTAGGTAGGTTTTTATTGTAGGGTGCTGGTAGGATGGCCAGACAATCTGAATTAGTCAGACTGATCCCAGTTTGATTCATCCAGGTGAGCAAGTAAAATAGTTAAGCCCAATTTTAAGGACATCTCATCTGGCACTCTTAGCCCAGGACATGCTGTTTGTGACAACCTGTACTTGCTGCAGGGACATGGTGGGGCTGGTGGCTTTCCTGGGTGACTCATGTCCTCAGAGAGCAACTTTTTAGGGGCTGATGTGAATCATAAAGACCTGGACCCTGAGAATGCAACATCCTGAAGATATTTTCCTTTTTTGAGACTGCCCCGGGAGTGCTCGGTGTTCCTTTCATACCCTGAAGAGCACTGATTGCTTCACCCCCTCCTTCCCTCTTAAATTTGTTCTCATCCCCACTTACTGCATTTAGCATCCCGTGAAGTAGGTACTCCAGTACTGCCAATGAAATAAACTGTCTGCCACCTGCCTACCTATCTGCAGGTCCATTTTTTTCCCCTTCTCTCTGCTGTAAATATGTTGGCCAGAACCAGAGCTGGCCCTTACCATCTGCATCTGGTTGTATTTCAGCATTGCAAAAGCATGTTGCAGCAAGTGCTTCTGACTTAGGGCTCAGAAGAACAATAATTCTGAGTTTTAGAGGAAGAAACGTGAAGGAGGATATCAGATATTCCTCTGCTTTCCTTGTACCTGGGGTAAGAAGAAAAATGTTTGCAGGAGGTAGGTGGCTTAACTGGACAGGATGAGTAAAGCAACAGCTACACAACTAAATCAAACAGGCCAGGACCTGTTCTCTGCACCCAAGGGCAAGTGGCACAGAACAAAACTCACCCATGTAGCTAAACTCTCTGCCTCCTAAAACAGAGCAGCCTCATCCAGACTTCATCTGGAACCATTTCCAGTCTAAGATATCCCCCGTATCAAAGCATTCTGTGGGAGAGAACTAGTTGGCATCAAATAAAATCAGGCGAAGAATCATGCTAACAATAAAACTGCTTGGGTGCTCTCAGTGTAGTGCCTAAACCCATGCCCAGGCTTATTTAGTCTGCTCCTGGAGCTGTGGTGTCAGATACCAGTAATCTCAAGAGAGACTTTGTCTTAGAACCGACATGACAAACTTTGCTTCTGCTCTGTGGAGACTAAAGTCCAGACTAGAATGCCACAACAAAAATCTTGTGAGTCTAACCTTTCCACTTAGCTCATTAGATTGTTTTAAAATGTTTGTGTGGGCTCAGAACAAAGAGCTATTGGGGTAAAATTTGAAGACCCATCAACTTGTCCAAGACTGAGAGGAAAAGTCTGCAGGGAGCTGTGACTCCTCACCTTTCTGGAGCTCAGAACCATGGAGTCTACTCTGCCCCTTTGAGGAGAATTTAATCCAGAGACTTGTCACACTAAGTCAGCCTTTGTGAGATCATGCCTTCTTTTAGAGCACAACAAGAAATATCTTTAGCAAACCACATTGGATTCACTTTTTCTCCACCTTCATTTCTTATTCTGGCACTATGATTAGACTAATTTTCTTATGATAGACACCTCTTTGCTTCTTCTATGCAGTATCCCTATTTCATCATGCAGCAGTATTATTTGCCAGCTTTAATCACACTTGGGATGCTTATATAAGACACACAAATACAGCAAGAGTCATTTGCCTCTTTATAAGCAGCTAGTCCAGTAAGAATTAAGGTACAACTGCATGCAACTCATCTGATCTCAGATGCGGGCTGCTATATCTAAGCAAGTCACCCCAGATTCCCTTTAGAGCTGGTGGGGCATTCATCTGACTTACTTAATGTCCACCATAAGATGAGAAAATCTCACACTAAGATTGTGTGTTTGCCTCCATTGACTCTAAAGGGAGTCTGGGGTGGCGCTCTCTGATGGAGATGTCCTTGTCACATATACTTGCTTTAATTCAGATGAATCCCACTGTCACAGTGTGAGCTAAAGAGATGCTATTTTACAGCTCAAGATGAACCAAAGTTCTGAAACTCTTCTTCCTCTGCATGCACAAATGGTGGCAGATGCTAAGCAGCTTCCTCAGAAAGTCTCACCTGTCAGGACAAACCATGGTAAAAATAGAGTAGGAATCAAGGTGTACTTTTTTTCCCATGGGAGTGTCTGTGTGTGTAGGTGATTTCCCCAACCAGAGCTCCTCAGAACTCCTGTGCTGCTCTGAGCCAGCCTGATTTCCAAGGGCTGCCTGCTGCTGAAGCAGATATGCTGCCTGTGCTCCCCCATGGGTGACTTCACTCATTCAGTAGAGTAACAAACAAAACACACTCAAGCAGCTGTGGTCTGGTGAATGTGAGGAGCAGAGCAGAGCAGAGCAGAGAGGGACTTAGGGGCTTACAAGCCGCACAGGGAGCACAGGATTTATTGAGCCATGCTCCAAATTAAGGGTGGAACACCAGTGAGGGCTACAGGGTTATGCAGGGTTGCCCCTGTAAGATATCACAGTGACATGGTGAATTCCCTTCCTTTGTAGTGACTGAAGAACAGGTAATGGATTTGGCCTCCCTCAGCTGCTGTACTGAAGGTCACCATGCCCAGAATCTGTATGTTACTGAGCATGGGACACTGTCCTTCAGGCCTGATTACGTAGACTGAATTCCCCTCAGATGAAAACTGGAAGATGACCTGCTTTGCAGTAGCTTCAGAAAAACGAGAATAACCTTAGATCAGTAAGACACCACCTTAGACTGAGGCCATAGTACAGATATTAATATAGGGTCAGTCTTTACTCATCTTAGTCCATTGTGAGAACAGCTGGGATTTTGCAGGAATATTACATTAGTCTGTCCGAGGCCTTTTTGAGATGAGATGCCAGGGAAGGGTCTTTCAAACAGGTAGGGGTGAAGCCTGAAACATATAGCTGTGGCTCTGCATGCTTGCGTGGCACTCATGCTTGTCTGTAGGGCCAGCTTTTCTCCTTCCCAGAGACACAGACACAGCTAACAGCAGGCCTGCTAGTACTTTGCTGCGTTCATTACCTCATTTTTCTCCTTACTTACTTTGCCCCTATTGTTCTGTTTCTTCTTTCCCATTATTTTTTTTATCTTCTTGCTTTCTCCTTTTTTTACCCCCCTTTCCTTCTCTGCTTTTTCTCCTCCTTCACGTTGATCCTCCCTCTCTATTCCTTCGTTCATTCTTTACTCTCTTATTTATTTGTTTAGAGCAAATTTTCAAATCTATAAACCCATTACGGCAAAGAGACTGTGTTAAGGAAGCCTCTGAGCCTGCAGATGTGGTGGGTCCTGGATTCCAATAACAGAACTTATTTGGAAAAAAACATTATCTGTAATGTGGAAATGGTTTGGCTTGAGGGTAAAATTTATCATCATTACCCTAATATCATCTCAAGCCTCAGCTCTGGCAGCAGCTAAAGAAGACACCAAGGCTTAATTCAGTCAGTGCAAGGAAAGAGAGACAGAGGATGGAAAATATGATTTATGATGGAAATCAATGCAATCATAATACTTTATGCTTGTAAAATTGGGCTGTTCCAACAGTGCTCACGGATTACACAGGCAGCTTTCCACCAAAAAGATCATGGCAAGACAGAGCGCAGTAGTATGATGGTGCAGCTGGAACAAAGGGACCATATTCAGGTTTTGGGGTGTGAATGAGAAAAGGTTTTGTTTTTCTGGTGTTTTGTTTTCCTTCCTTCTAAAGGGATCAGGCAACATCAAACACCCAAGGTCTGTCTCTATAGGATGATAGAAATACGCTCTCCTGCAGCTCCCACAGGGTGAAGAAAGGGGGAAAGGGAAGGTAAGGATGACAATCTGGAGTACGAAAGGAGCGCTGACTAGTTCTCTGTGTAAATGGCAAAATCCTGGCAGGAGCAGTATCCCCAGTGTAAAACTGAAAGCAACAACGTGACTCATTCCTCTGCAGTGCGGAGTACCTCTCAAAACCAGCTCAAGTATTTTTACAAAAATTTGAATCAGGCTATTCACCTCAGCTAAAGAGAGGCGAAAGTGATAAGGCTTGGGAGGTTTGTTCATAATGCAGAAAACTAGAAAGCATCTGAACTTTCAAATTTGACTAAATCATTATTATTTTCATTCTGTAAATAAAACAAAAAATGCAGAGATCATGAACAAACTGCTGATGTAAAGTTGAGTTAGTTCATCTGTAGTGTAAAGAACATGCCTTGTCAAAATGCTATATGCAATTTCCCTTAACAATGCTTGAAGGATGTTTTGCACTTTGGTTATTTGGGTGGGAACATACCCCTGCAGCATTGCCTGTGTCCAGAGAAGCAGGACAGCTCAGCATCCCCAGCAGCCAGGATGAGGAAATACAGTTATTCTTAGGGAAAAAATAGAAACTTCTTATTTATCCATATCATTCTGTCAAAGGTGAAGCACTTGATAATTAGGACTTGTAATTCAATGTAAATTGTGTCCAAAACATGGTCAAAAATGAACATTTGAAATGTTGTGGGTTTTTTTGTTGTTGTTTGGTTGGTTGGTTTTGTTTGTTTGTTGGTTTGGTTTTTTTTACTGGAAAATATCTTTCCAAACAAACCCATCTTTAGTAAAATGTTTTTGAAATTCTTTTGATACATCCTAATTTCTGGAGAAAGTTCAGTGTTTAAAAGCTGGACAAGTATTTTCTGTGGATTCCTCCTTAAAAATAATCATAATTTCCAGATATCAGCTTTATGACTCTTACCCTCTTCTTTCCACTCTCCTCGGGGAGAGTGGATAAACACAGTGATTTAGATCTATAGCTAATGCAGATTATGAACCAATAACATGACAGATTTTGACCCCATCAAGCCTGAGCTGCAGAATTGTACCCCACAATGCTGATATCCACTGAAAAGTGAGCAGATATGCCAAGCAAGCTCCTTCTTTCTCTTAGCCCAGCTACCCTGTTTTGCAAAGATGATGATGCTGAAGGCTGACAAAAGAGGAACATGTTGTAATGTGCAGTTCTGTGCACCACGTGTGTTCAGAAGAAAAAAAGAGGGGACATGCTGGAGCATACCCTAACTAGACACCAGAAAATCTGAATAAGGTCAGAGCTTATGGTACAAACCCTTAGGAAGCCAGGTTTTATTGGCTTCAGAGCTCACAGAAAGGTTTTTATTTTTCTGTAAATTCTGTGGGTGGTCAGAGAAGACAAAGTCTACCTGTGCTTTTCCAAGTATGAGTAACTCCAGGGGGGTTACCTAATGCCTACCAATATTTGTAACCTAGAACCAACGGAGAGGAAATGTTGCTTGGATTACTCCATCCCTGAACTTCCTTCAAACAAGCTGAAGTGTTGCTATCATCACAGAGGGCTCCCAAAATATTAATACACAGGCAGGCTTACATTCTCAACAGGATCATAGTAATGAAAGGTGAGCAATGCACAAAAGAAATCTGGTGTATTTTACATTCCCAGGCCCTGCGCTAAACTTACCAAGAACTTTGCCTGGTGCTGGTGGAGATATCCCTATATATAACTTGAAATGCTTAAAGCCTCCAAACATTGCATTCTTTGGAGGAATAGATAAATAAATAAAAGTACATCTCCACCTCATGCCACTCATCCCTACAAGGACATTGACAGATGAGGCTCTGTGGTGCCAGAGAACTTGTGTCCCTCTCTGAGCTGAGGTTTTCAAATGACACTGATAAGAGGCTGTTTTATGTCAAACATTGTGTCTTGTTCTTTTGGACACCCCGTTGTACCCCCTCAGGATCTGTCTGTCATATTCCTCTCACCCTAAAGCTTGCTAGCTATTCTTTTTCTATGTCCTCTCCCCTGTATCCACAGCTTTCCACCATTACCCCACATGTGCACACACACACTTCCAGTACACACCTGATTCACAGAGATCTAGTTGGTGAAGAAGGGTTATTGTCTGATGGACTAATTTCCTTGATGGATTGTCTGTACCACCTTCTCTAATTCTATCACATTGTCCCCACATTCTTTCTTACTTCTACAGAAGTTTGACAGTGGTAGCAAGGGACTGGGGAGCAAAAGGTCCACTGAATGAAAACAAATTAAAAGTCTCGGACAGCTGTGGTGTCAATGTTGGGCAGCCATCTGTCCCTCATTTGAAAGCGCTGTTACTGTCTGCCATACCTAATGTAGCTCATCCCAGACAAATGGGAGTGTGGTACATGGACTAGGCTGATGTACAGGGCCTTGCTTTGCAAACCTTTATTTTAAAATCAGAAACATGTTGCACAGATAATTCTTCCAGTGCATTGCTGAGTTCAGCACCATACATTGACTCCTTTTGCTGCCTCGCACGGTTGCGACAACGTAAACCTTCTTCTTTAACTCACGCCATTCTCTATCTGCACACTGCCTAAAGTACAGAAACATCCAGACCAGAAATGGCAGTACTCCCTCTTCGCACATACACGTCCTCTCTACAAATATGTATATATATACATATGTATATAAAATGACTTAAAATATGCTAGACTGATACATATGCATACCCTCACACATGCACACACATTCTTCACATGCATAAGTGATAAAATTTTTCATGAGACCAATGTACTAGGACCAAAAAATAACAAGAAAAAGCTTGTTTGGTGCTGAATTCATAGCCATACTCTCCATCCAAGAGTGAAAGAAATGGGTCTTTAAGGACCTGAAAGGTCTGAAAGTTTCCTCCGCTAACAACAAAATATCAACTTATCAAGATAAAATATTCAAGGGACAGTAAAGGAAGCACAAAGGGATTTCACTTAGACTAATACCTTCCTTATTAAAAACCAAACAAACAAAAGAACAAAACCAAAACATTATCCATGTCCTCCCAGACTTATTTTGTTGTATGATAGTTTTGAATTAAATTGAGAGAAGAACCACAGTTTTTGTGTAGGAGACACAGAAAAGCAGATTATCTTTGCCCATGTGCTTGAGAAATGTCTCCTTCTACTCAAACTGGTAATGTTTCTTGGTATATGACGATACAGAAACCAAGAGAAATCAAAAGCTAGGAGAGACAGTTGTAACAAACCCAGCTGGAAATACCGTAGGACTCTTACTGGAAGCTGGAAAATTCATTCAATAAAACCACACTCTTTGATGGTAAAGAAATGGTCACATCATACAACCATCACCATATTCAGCCTACAACAGCAAGTCTTGTCTAAGCACAATGGTTAAGACTGAATGCTCAGAGAAGCTGTTATATCTTTAAGTCCTTGGAGGTTCATGTTCAGTTATACCAGAAAGGGAAGAAACATGAAGGTGTCATTGATCAATAGAAAATCATGGATGCTGTCAATCTAATATCTTTCTCTACTGAAGTCATGAAAATAGAGCTGATTTGAGTGGTTAATATTTTGGTTTATATTACCATGTGGCTTTAAATTTCAGTATTTAAAGTCATTTTACAGCAGCTCAGGAATGGTTATCAGTAAAACCAGAGATAAGATGCCTCTTGCTACAACCGCTGCTCTCAGAGGGATGTCTTGGGGAGGAAGCAGCAGAGGCGACATGGCTGAGCAAAGTGGGGAGTGACAATGTTTGGAGGAGATTTTCTCGGGAGGGGGTGTTTGTTTTTTTGTTGGTATAGATAGGAAGCTTAAGATTTTATCTGCAGGCTACATTGTGTGCCATTTTAAACACAGTGCTCTTAATAAATACCGACAGCAAATCAGAACAAGAACAGACGCAAGTTGTTTCAGGCGACTTCTGTCAAGTGAACAGTAATGCGCCAGGATTAGTGGCAATCCTCTCCATATTGCAGAGAGCAAGTCGCCTGCAGATGAAGTGCTCCAGGCATTGCAATGGGTTTATCAGGGGGCCCTTGATATTCCAGAGCAGACGTGTAGGCTGCAACATTATCAGTAGCTTTTCAATTCAGCCATCTCCTGCTGAAAATTGGGTGGCAGTAGTGGTGGGAGTGAGAGACAGTTGATTTTAATTCCAGAAACCTCCTGAGGAACCCACATCCCAGTGGTTCCCTGACTTTTTCCTTCGCCTCTTTGACACTGATATTGCAACTGGACTTACTCTTAATAATCAAAATGTTAATAGCACAGTATTGGCAGGACAACAGTTTAAGTGAATGAACCATTAACTTCCATTCATGGGATGCAATTAAAGACAAAGTACAATGTGGCTCAAAAGGGCAATGGCAACAATCGCCAGTGTCAACATCCCCTCCCTATATTGGATATTCCTTGAAAAAGCCAACTCAGAAGAGAACCCTCCCCTGTCAGTTTTTAAATGAGTGTTAACATCTCTAGGTACATTATTCTTCTCTCCATCCTGAGAAAGCGAGTAGATGTGTAACTGAGCGTGGGTTAGCTCTTTATATATAAAAAGACACTTCTTGTATATTCCTGAGTAAGGATCTCTTTGGACTGACAAATGCCAAAGTGGTACCAAACCCATTCTTCCTTTAACCTTCAGAAGCTTTATGCCATCCCACTAGCTTAAGACTGACAAAAAGCTACTATTAACAAATATTATTGAGTTACCAAGTTCAGGGAACCCTCATAACAGAGACAGCTGTGCTTTTATTCTAATAGCACTATCAAGGCTGGTTGCCAGAAGAACCTATCTGGTCATCGGTATCTGGTTTGAATTACTTTGCACATTAGCACTGAGAGCTGACTCAGTCCCTGGGCACCTCAAAGATTTCTTTCAGGCACAGATTGGATTGCTTGCTAGATCATTGTCCATAGATGAGCATCCAAATTTGTTCTTCTGATTCAATTTTAATAAAACATCCTGAGAAAAGTCCATCCCCATAAGACCCGTAGGCTGGGAGATACCAAAAAGCCAGGAAATGAAGTTAAAAGCAGCATCTCACCTTCCTTGTGGAAGACATTTCTGAAAAGAAACCATCACCGCTTCTGGGGTTTAGCTGTGCAACACTTTTTGCTAAGAGTTTTAAAAGAGGTAATTAGCCCAATACTTATTATGGTATTTTTGAAGCTGCATGGTGGGGTCTTTCTCTGACAACTTTTGCTGTGAAGCTCCTGTCTTGCCCCATCTCCATCTTGAGCTCAGGAAACATGAGTAACAGGAAACCAGTTTGGAAGTCCTCCCTAAGTGAACTTCTAGCACAGTGAAAGGCTTCCCATAGACTTGTAAGATTCCTTCCTGCTCCTTCCGAATGTATACCTTACAGGAACTTTCCTTGCTTTTTTTATTACCTCGTTTTTGGCCTCACTAGCCGTCCAGCAAATATGCTGCACTACACATGATTCTGAAACAATCTGTGTTCTCCACACATTTTTTACACAATATATAAAATAGGTTAATCAGACACATAGTGAATGAGGCATATACGCACAGAGTGAGAGACAGCAGGCACACCTGAGACTGAAGTGCATCCTGTTCATAAAGGGAGATATAGTGCTGATGGCATTTCACACTGAGGTATCCAGAGACCATCACATGGCTTGATGAGACCAAGGAAACTCAATAGACTTTCCAAACCTAATTAGTACTTAATGATCTGGAGAGACACGGATGTCCATCACCTCTGCTTCAGCCCCTCTGTTCTTCCTCAAATTCTTAATTAACCTTTAAGGAGATGATGTGCTGATGAGTTTCCTAGGATATTGCATTGATTTTTTTCACACACGTACACATACACGTTCATGCACACGCTTACCCACATCACACACTCCAGCACATATATTAAAGAAGCTCTGGTACAAATTCTCAGCTCCAATGCACTCCACACAAGGGCTCTGCTGATCAATGTTTATTAATGAAGCGCTGCCTTGAAAATTGTTAATTGATAGCAATGTACAGAACGTTGTCTGGAATTTAACCTTATTCATCATTTAAGTATGTTGGAAACTAAAGCGTGGCGTTAATTAATAGCATAAGAACAAAGTTGGATCATTCTGCTGTGGATTTGAAAAACAAAATCATATGTGCAAAGAGAAGGAGAAAAAAGATGTGATTAAATATAAAACCAAAGTAAAAATGTGAGAGAAAATGGAGCCAAAGCCAGTGTCATACTCAAGATGACTCACTTTGTGCTGATAATGAAATAAAAATTTTCATGTGCACTTATGTAATATTTTACTGTTGTGTCATATTTAATCAACTCTGAGTTTTAACAAGCTAAGTAGAAGGTGGGGGTAAGCAGCTACCAATAGAGTGAAAACAGATTAATAAGTTTTGAAAAGTTAATAGCCAAGTTTTCAGATTAAAAAAAAAAAAAAATCAATGCTGTAGGTGAATTCACCAGGGGGAAAATGACAAATGGAGAATGCCTTACTTAAAGTTCACTTAATAACAATCTAAATATGTGGTGATAATGCAGTATGCAATGCTAACAGCTGCAGTCTTCCAGGCTTGTCTAGATGTTTTCAACGACTGTTTGTTCTCCAAGTCATATATTTGATTAATGAAAACCTATCTACACAGATATTCATTTAACTGATTTATTGCCATGGGGTCAACACCTGCAGTTTGAATGCATACAGCCCCTTAGTGACATTGCCTGCTAGAGGACTGTTGCCCTTGCTGAGCAGAAGCACTTGGAGCACTTGAGTTTGGGCTCCAAATTTCAGTGTACAGCCTTCAGCCAGTTGTATCCAGGTAAACAGACCACAGCTAAGGACTTGTCTTCTGGTCCATGAATGAATTTTTCTGCCTGGAAAGACATTTGGCATGCCCCAGATCAAACCCACCATGCAGGATAACAGGCAGACAGTATGGATGTCCCTTGTTGTACTGAAAAGCCATAGTACTGTGTGGCCTGGAAGACTCAAGCCCAGTTTCTGTCTGTGATCAAATAAAAAGTCTGTGTAGAGCAGGGACTCAAGCCATGAATCTCACTGGACCCGCCTCCTTGTGCAATTCCTGTGTTTACATCACCACGGAAGCTTATCCCAAAATAGACATTTCAGTGACTTTTGGGTTCAGAAATGCTGAGAATGATGTGAACAGACAGTGTGCTCTCTACTCCAGTAACCTGTTATCTAAAAAGCAATGATGGTCTAGGGAAACAGAAGAAATACAGGATAAAGAATTCTCTTTTTCTTTTTTTTTTTTTCTTTCTTTTCAAAGAAATAAATGTACCAAGGGATAAGCAGAGGCAGTTTTCCTGAATTTCAGTGTAATGTTCTTCAGGGGTTAATCCAGTCATTTTCTTTCAGTTTAAAATTAAAAAAAAAAAAAAGCCATTTTGAAATAAGGAAAAATTCCATTAATTTTCTGTATTTCAAAAGCTCTTTTCTCTCTTAATTTCACAGAAAATATTCTGGATATTGACCAACTTTCTGGCTTTTTCAGATCTCCTTAAAACTTAGATTTCAATTGACTTTTCTGTTTATTTAGAACATATTCCTTCGTTTCTGTTTGGGAGGATAAGGCATGAAATCATAAAATATGGAGCCACCCAGAGGGTGTCTAACCTATCTTAAAGCCCCAAGGCAAGATTAGTTCTGCCTATGCTGTTCTTTGAGCCTGTAACCCTTGCGTCACTCAGCCATTGATGTGATGGGGCTCGATAAACATATAAAAGCCCAGAGGAGAATGATGAGTGGACAGCACAGAAGGTACATCACAAGAGAGGACAATTCAAAGCATAGCGCCAGGGATTACGGAGAATGACAGTGACTAGCAGATGCCATAAGAAGTTGCAGATACGGGCTTTCAGAGGTCTCTGAAGATGGAAAGAAAGGACTTGGGATTGCAGGAACAATTTGAACTAAACTCAGATTTTAATCTGATGCAATTAGTGACTGCACGTGCACAACATACCCTGATGGTTGGTTGTGGGAAGGTATCGAAAGGGCACAGAACTTCTCTGAGGTATCTGGGTGATGTCAGCAGCAGGATGGTGTTTTGCAGAAAACACACAAGAAAATGTCCTGTTCTGCACTTCATGATCTCAAGCTGAGGTCTGATTTTCCTGATATCACTCTGCTCTATGGTTTTCCTGAAAACTGATTCTTGCTTTATCCCCTCTTCTTCTATCACATGCTTGGGGAGAAAGGGAAGTGTAAAGGACCCTCTACTAACCATGAAAGCTGACACATAAATGAAGTCATACAAGAGCAAACACCATGGCGCTCAGTTGGGAAAGGTTTGGTGTGGGCTCAAGACCCGTCTTTTATTATTGTCTGTTAAGTGAATCATTCATTATTTCAAAATTGTATGACTTAATTTTTCTTCTGAGAGCAAAAAGCAAAAAATGTCCAAGAGACCAAGTTGCTTTCATTTCCTATCTTATGGGAAACCTTAACTACAGAACCTGGCAACATCTTGACAAGTAGAGGAGAGTTATTTTCCCTATCTCTCTCAATTCCCTTTCTTCTACTACTTACTGAGAACAAGAAAGTTTTCTTTTCCCAGGGCTATGAAAATTTGTTTAGATGGGCAACAAAAGGGAAAAAAATATTGCCTAAATCTAGGACTATAAGTGACTAATAAAAATGAACAATGGTCTTATATTTGGGAAGACTGCTCAATAGCTGACCAGAGCATATTTAAGTCTGGAAAATGAAATAAATATATATGGTTTTTTTTAAGTAAAACCAAAAATAAAAGGAAAGAAACTCACTTCCCCACTGTCTAGAAGCTCAGGGTTGTTACAGAGTCTGGGGTGGCCATCTAGATCACCAAAAACAACTCATAGCTGGCAGTTTATTGACTGTGTTCTTAGCAATGCTTTCACCCAGGCCTGGACATTAGAGTCTGTTTAACTGAGCAAAATAAACATGTTAATCATGATCCTGGGGATTAACTTGTAGTCTGCTTGAAAATCACTGCGGCATTTTTGGCCACCAGAGTTGCTCTTTATCAGAGCTGGTTTCATGCAGAGATTAGGCACCAGCAGGGCTCTCTGAAGTGTACCCAGCATCCTCCCAAGGGCTTTTGGGGTCAGTGGTGAAGTACCTTGCAAACAAGCTCCTGATGTGAGTGTCTCAAAGAGGCCCATCTTGATTTAGCAAGGAAAGTGTTAGCTTGCAGATTGGTGCACTTGGTTCAGTTCCTTTCTTCACCCTAATGAGTGATACAGCTGTGAAGGGGTCTGTTATATTCCCCATGCTTCTCTCCCTTCTCCCACCCATTGTCTATATAGGTTATAAACTCTGTGCATCAGTATTTGTCTCTCATTAAGTTTGACACACAGGTCTTGGCACTGAGAAGGCACTATCTTGGGGGGAGTTTGTTCTTGGGGCACAAGCATAATACAGAGGCAGGCTATGGTCTTACCTTCAGCATGGGTCAGTTCTACCGGAAAAGCCCTAAATAAGACAGTGCTCAGTACCTACTGGGAGCCAGAGGGCTATAGGCCAACTCAGTGGGATATCTCTTGCTTTCTTAACTCCAAGAATTCTCCCCTATCTGTCTCAGTTAACTTCTGCACTACAAATCCCTGCTTTGCATGGGGGAGACCAAGAAGCGCCTTTCAATTCTGAAACCAGGTGAACTATGAATGATATCAACAGTCAGCCTACACTACCTTGAACAGGGATCAAGTCTTTGCATGGTACAACGTCAACAACCCTTCCCAAGTCACTTGAAGTAAGTAGCTAGTCTTGGAAAGACAGGACAGTGAAAACTTTTCCTGTATCCTAGACCTAGGAAAGCTGTGCGAAGGGGTGATCAGAGTGGAATCATGAAGCAGACAATTGCAGCTCCTGTTCTGTTTTGCTAACAAACACGCTTTAATCAGGTAGCACCAGTGTTAGTGAGTGTGGCACCAGCTGTTCCATGCACAGTAGGATATATTCTACTCTCTGGGAGACATTCACATACTAGTTTAAGTAGCTCACTTGTCACAGGGAAGTACTTGTTGAGAAACAGGGCTTATTCCACACAGTTTAGTTAGCTTTGTTAGAACACTGTCATGCACATAAGACATTCACTCCATCCTTCCTATTCGTTGGTGTCTTCTTCCAGTGACTAAACTTCTTTACACCTATTAGCAAACAGCCTTAACATCCCATTGTGCTATTTGAATGATGCCCTCTGGGGAAAAAAATAAAAAAAAAAAAAAAACCACAACCCCAAACCTTACTGGGGAGCCTGTATCTTTAGGAAGTATTTCTCAGTCTTCTGCCTTGACATGTGATGTGACGTGTTGATTTCATTCCTTTCTTCCTCCTGCCGTTTCCATGTCTGTTTCCCTCTTTCTCTCTCCTTCCCTCCTCACTCATCCCTATAGGTATAAATAACCAAAAAAACATGTAGCTAACCATGCTGCATCAGTCCCTGCTGTGCCAATTTCCCATCTACTGCCTCCTTGCCCCATGCTGCAGGTTGAACACACACTCCTGTCATGCTGAGTTGAATAGGTTGTATGCCTGTGTTTGAAATTAAGCACATGCTGAAGCTCTCTGCTGAATCTGGGACCTGGGGTGTGACATTGATGATGTACAGGCAATTGCCTCTTTACAAGTGGGGACAGAATCCATTTCACAATGCAAATGCTGAGCATTAATGAGACTAATAGACACAGGTGTGAAAGTCATTGAAATAGCAATGCTGAGAGCTGGCTGGTGACAATGGAGAGGTCTCTGCTTGATCTTCCTGTGACCAAGCTGAAGGCTGCTGGCTTGTTTGAGCCCAAAATGCATGTTGATTCAATTCCCCATCCTTACCTTGGGTGTCCTTTGGGAATGGAGTATTTGCTGAAATGGAATAAAGCAGTCATTACAAATGCTAGTCATTAACAGCGTGAACCTTCATATTCACCTGCCAAGACATTGGTAGGGACTCAGCAATGTCATTTCCTGAGCACTGACTGTTGGATTTTAATGACATTGTTCTATTAGAGCTGTTCAAATCAACCATTTGAGAGCTGTCTGGCTGCTGTAGTCAAAAAAATAATAATAATTTGACCCTGACACTCTCTTCCATCTCTTTGTCCTAGTCCTCTTTGAAGGCAATTATTCATTTGGTATATATCCTGTATATTGTCTGTCACTCTTTGTCCTGCATTTATTGTGGGATCAATGTAATTTTCCTGGGTGCACAAACTCCTTTATGCTGCACTGACTAGTAACTTTACTCAACACGTAAATGCTGCTGTTATTATGGGTGCTTTGTAAATGCTTATATGATGGTGGTTCCTACTGTGGCTCTACATCTGTGAGCATTGGGCCATCATCTGTATTACCTCCTTCATGCTTTATTACCTTGACTAGGTATGTCTTTGTTACCACATGGCTAATAACAATTAAAATCTGTCTGCTCACCCAACTACAGGCTTGCAGTACCGTCTCCTAGTTGTCAAATGTAAAGACCTTCAGAAATGTCAGGATTACTCCAACAGGAATGAATAGCTCTCCTGTTATCAGAAGACATCTGCTTTTCTCCTTTCCATCCCTAAAACAGGACTAATGAAAGGCAGATGGGCAGGATTTTAGAATTCAAAATAGAAGTTCATGCTGGTCTCTTATGGCAGACATCTTCCTCTTGGTTGACCATCGTCTGGACAGTTGGTGATAGTGTCAAAGTTTTGTAACAGAAATGAAGACTTTTGTGAGCTGATCCCCAAGCAAAAAAATATGGTTTTTTTTGTAAGTAGGGACCAATTCTGTCATCAGTCTTGCAGTATATTGTAACTGGAAATAAGACTCACATAAAAGAAAACTTATTCCAATGTTGTCTCTTAACAAGGGTTTGAATACCATGTCAGTAGCAGCAAAAATAGAGAGAAATTTGGTCAAAATAGAGAGAAATTCTGTTAAAAAGTTGACAGAAACAATTACATGAGATCCTTTAAATTGTCCCTGAAATATTTTGATTCCATGGACAAATAATAAGTCAATGCATAAATAAATATTTATTTTTAAAAAGACCATTATGCTGTGAATAGCAATTTTGGTAATTTATGCTTACATCTTCTTACATAAACCATAAACCTAAATAAGACTACATGGGTATGGTTCATACAATAGTCTCTACTTTTAATGGAAAAAGATAGTTCACCATGGGAACTTTTGCCTGCAAAGTATCCTGAGAGGTTGGATACATTTGAGGAAGCCATCTCACAGCACAGAATGGTGGCAGCATAGGAAATTAAAACACACAAGCATCCCTAGACTGAAATCTATGGGGTGTTCAGAATTTGAAGGAAAGAAAAAAATCTCCATGGACACCGCATTTGTTTCATGAAAAAAACATAGAGTTTAAACCCTTTTTTTTTTTTTTTTTTCTGAAAATACTGCCTACTTTCAAACTAAATGGTGATTAAGACCCAAGAGGACAGGCTTCCTCCGGAGTGCTGACAGCCCTCCTCCCCCCAGATTTCTTTAACTGAAGAAGTGCTATGAGGAATGATTGTCTCAACTTTGTGGAGGAGTCTCAGTGAGATCCCTGGGATCTTTCTGTTGGTCTCCAAGTCATATCCAGCAGCAATATCTTCCTACTTGCTTCCCCAGCCATATTCCCAAGGACCGTCAGGGAGACCACAGGGAAAGTGAGCATTTTGTACAACTTCTGCTGATGCCCAGCATTCACATGTCACCAGAATCCCTTTTGTCACCACATTCCCTCTATCACCAGAAATGTGATCTATCTTTTCAATCATTAACAATTTGAATTTAATTCTGGGCAGTGCCCCTGAGGGGAGGGTAAAACAAAACAAAACAAAATTAAATGAAACAATACGAAACAATACACCACCCAAACCAGAACAGCAAAAAAACCTATGCCTCTTCCAACACTATCCTTTTAGTTATCCTGTCCCCTACTGCAGCAAGAGACCTGCCACTAGCAAATTCTCAAACCACTCATTTATTTCCAGGGCTGTGCTGTGAAGCTTCATTGTTCAAACATAACAAATCCAGCAACTTCATGAGTTGAGCTATTGCGGATTTTTCCCCATGACTGCAAATGGGAATGGTCTGAACAAATGAAAGCCCAGATCTCTGCTATTGCAAGTAAAAGAGTCTGGGTGAAATATCTACCGAGGAATATATTTTATGTGTTTTCTTTAACTGTCCATCCAAAAAGTGCTGAGTGATAGTTGGGTGCTGTTAGGCACTGATAACAGCCTTACATTTATAAAGTACCATCCGTCCAGATGGACTCACAAAGTACTTTATAAACTTTACTAACTGGTTGTTCCAGCTCCACACATCACCTTATATCTATCCATCTGTTTACAGTTATAGCCATACAGAAAGCATTTCTCTCACTACTAAAGAAAGGGTGGCTATTTCGGATTTGGGATGTAACAGATGTTTAAGAGCTCACATGAATGTGGAGTTAACAACTTCATGGTTTAGCCCTGCTTCCCTTCCATAGGTCTGTTGACTTCGGCATGAATTAAAACTGGGGAGCATTGAAAAAAGCTCCTAAAGAATCAGGTCAAAAAAAAAAAATACAAGGATCTGATTTTCATTATTTTCACATAGCAAAGTAGAGTTAGGCATCTCAGAGCTAGGCATCTCATTGCCACCAGCTGCTGTAGACATTAAAAGTTTACATTGACATGTGGGGAAGTTCACAGAAAATCTTGGTTCTTTTCACACCTCTGCTGTGGAGATTTGTAATGGCTCTGGGGAAATATTTTCGGCAGATCCAGTCCCCCTTAGGTCACGGTTGGATTTTGGGGGTCTGTGGAAGTTTTCCCATTGCATTGTCCACACAGAAGACTCAGCAGAAGGGCTTCTTGGTTGGGTAGTGGGATGCAATTGGACATCGGGGGATGCGAGGTCTGTAATCTCTCACTGATTTATCCCAAGGCTAATTTGCCCAGGTTTTTAATCCCTCTTCACTACGTGCACTGCTGTAAAGTCCTCAGTTGAAGTTACACTTTCAGTGGCACAGAATCAGGAGGCGTTAGTCGGGCCAAGAAGTTTGCAGTTAAAATACCTAAGCAGGGACTAGTGAAGATAAAGACATGCCTGAGGGACAAGGAAGTGTCCAGGGACATGCTGTGAGCCCCAGGGGATGGACACACTGCTCCTGTCCCCAGGTGAAATGGAAATTCCTCATCTCAGGAATTTTTAAAACAAAAAACACGTGTCACTTTAAACAGTAATTTGACAGTTCAGTTCACATTTGTTTTGGGTTTAGATCAAAATTAGAATCTGTTAGGCTCCAGTTTGTATTTTGCTGTAGGAGGCATTTAGAATAGACAGCCCCTGCTCTCCTGAAATACACCCAATGACTGTGTGTGGTCAGACCATGAATTTTTTTTCATTTTTGTCCAGAGGATATGTCCAGACACCAGGCTATATTTGTCTGAAATTAGAATCCATTCAGCCTCCTGTAAAAAAATCTAAACTAAAAGATTAATTGTTAGCCATGATTACCATATTATTTATTATTATTGTGTGATGTTGAGACTATGTTTGGAACAGATGGGAATCCAATTAGCTTAGTTCTGCCTTTGTCCGTTGGATGAGACATTAATTTCAGGGCCACTCTCCACCTTGTCTGAATAGCTACAAGAAAAGAAATATGCTAGGGAACTTTGTGTTTTTGAGACAGTTTGTCACATATATTTTGTTGCCTCATGAAAAGACCCTACTGGCTGCTAAGCAACAGAGTAGCTGTTTACGTGTACATTTATCTATATATATGCACATATACATATATGTGCAGATGCATAGAGTATTTATTCAAGGACAAGAGTCCTCATCAGACTGGTTTTCAACAGAGAGTAATTCTATTAATTAAGGCTGCAGTTACCCTCCCCCTTCAGCTTCCCTCACCTTACCCCTCCTCCTCTTTCTTCTGTTACAGCTATTACTATTTTTAATTAACGTGCCAAAATGTTCGCTCCTAACTATAACAAGAAAAGAGAAAGACAAAAGGGCAGAAGTGAGGAGAGGAGCTGTGGCAAGAAAGACAATTTATTTGGCTAACCCTTTTAGAAAAAGGCAGGCTTGTCAATGATTTCTCTTCAGGATGGTGTCCCATAACCAGGGGAAGGAGTAGAAATGCTTTTTAATGGGACTTTTCTCCCAGCCAGAAATAATCAAGCCTACAGAGAAGTCTTGGGGAAGCCTTCTGCTTGGAGGCAATTCTATTGCACTTCTGAGTGGTATTTCTTTTTTGCCTTTTTAATGTCTCTCTTTTTTTTTTCTTTTTTTTTTTTAAGGTTCAAGGGATCCTTAGACTAGAAATTACCTCTCAATCTATCCGTATTTTTTGTACAGTATTGATCATTAAGTTATTTCTCCACTACAAATCTCTATGCCTGGATTTAAAATGTTACTTACAATATTTGACGTAATCCCCATGCTTCAAAACTGACATCCAGACCCCAAAATTAATAGAAGTAAATATTCAGGGTTCAAGGTTGTCTCTCTGTTCTTTCTCTTTAAAGCAGTATAAAACATCAAATCTAATACCCGTGAAGGGGGAAGGTGATTAAGGTGTTCATTGTAGGGCAACTGAGGTATGAAAGAAAACACTGGGGCTGAGATTATAAACAGAGGAGCAGCACTGGCAAAAATATTGATTGAAGTTGTGCATGTGTGGGTATGAAAACTGGCTTTTCAGCCAAAATAAATATTATGAAATGCATGCCTTCATTGTTGCTGTTTTATTTAAGTTGAAGTTGTCTGGGTGTTGATGAAATATCAGTGAAGGGAAGTTCAGGAAAGAAAATCAGCTTTCAACTAAAAGAATAATGGTTTTGTATTTTCAAATGCTATAATTCTTTATAGATAATAATAATTTGAATGTTTACCAGACACTGGAAAAAAGAATAATTTGCACATTTTAGTTTTTTGTTGAATCCTTCTCAGGCTCCTCCCTGTCCCTTCCCAAAATGTGTCCAAGAAATTAAAAGCATCAGAAACTCGTGTCTGACGAGTGCCATACTTTCTGGCTCTGAGAAGATAGGAGTTTTTAAAGCCTCCAGCTGGCATCTACCAGCTTTTAGAGACAAGCTGTGGATCTCAAACCCACAGCTCCAGAGGTCCTGATCCAAACTCAGTGGCTTTGTCAAGAGGGTGATGACTACTTCTACAGGCACACAAATTGGCAGTTTTCTGAACTAAGCTGCACAGAAATCCTTGACTCCCATTCACATGCGTCAGGCAGTGTCTCTCATTTCAAATGACATTGGCTAATTTGACTTTCAAATGAGAAAACTAAGTATTGTGAACAGATGAAGAGATAATCAAAACATCTTTGTCCAGGTTTTTGGAAACTGGTTTAGAAAACTGAAACTCCTGAGCAGTTCTGCCAGTTCTCACAATATTTTTATCATTAAACAACAACAACAACAACATTTGCTAATCTGTTTCCTAAATTTCCTGCCTTTGGAGGTATGTGAATTGGTACTGATTCACATTAATAATAATTAAATATAATTGAAGTTTGTATCTAACAGTGTTTGTAGAAAAACTTGAACAACGTTTACTTTCAAATGAAGAAAAATTCAAAATCCAAGCCTCAGAATTGATAACAGTATCACAGGAGGCACCCTTGGTTTGATAACACTGTCATAAAATCACAGCTAAAATTAAAAGGACAAACTACATGGTAGTGAAAGACATTCTTGGATCATCATGTCTGTTCCCTTACCACTGCATGAAGTTGTAAAGATACATCTTGAACTTGTTCTTGTAGCCTGCTTCCCATTTTTCCTGCCATACTACAGGTCTAGGACTTTATACTGTTGATGGGAGGTGATCATTTCTTAATTTCTGAGCTAAAGATATTCAGAGCTGGTTGCTATAGTTTCTCATGCCAAAGAATTTATATATTAATGACTGGCTAATTGTTAATTCACCCTTTGTAACATTCTTAACTATAAGTTGCATTTTCTCTCCCTTTTTGCATATTTGGATTGTTATCTATGCATATTCAGTCTTCATGCTCTATTGGTGAATTGTGATTGATCAGAAAAATCATATGGTGTTGTTTCATATTCTTGATTGAATAAGAAGACACTAATCTGTGTGAAAATGGAGCACTTAGCATCCTTCAGTATTTGTATACACGTTCTAGAAACAGGGATGAGGGGTTGAATATACATTGCTATAAAACACAACCGTTTGAATGCTCATAGGAAGTACACAAAATAGGTGAAGAAAAAATTATAGGTAATTTACTCCTGTCCTTGGAAGACGGAATTTGCCTTCTCCAATCATTTTTACTGTCTTGCACAGTTGAGTGGTGCGTGGTTAAACAGTGTCTATTTTACCTCCTAGAAATGGCTTCATTTCAGCAATGTCATGTAGGAATTTCTGCATTAATTCAGTGTACTGTAAAGTACCAGAGGACATTTTGGGATGTGGCTGTGGGTGTAGTGTGGTTGTGTCTAGAGTGGTATTTTTTAAACAGATACCGAGGAACAGAATATCCCTAGGTACCGGTATTTCACAAGGACTGGGGGATGCTATCAAGATGAGAAGGTCTAGCAGCATATCTTAGGGGATTTCAGGGACTTTGCTAGGCAATTCCAGAACTTCAGGCCCTGTTTGCTTATGTTCGTGGTTTAATTATGTGGAGCAGAAGGACATCCTTGCTTTGTATTTGAACAGCAACTCATCACCTGCCCTCCCTAACCTCAGCTAACAGCATTATCTCCTCAGGTCAAGTGAGAAAGGCCAGTGCTCTTGTTGCTGTAGGTGACAGGTTCAAACCCCTATAATCATCCATGACAGCACTTGTTATACTTCTTTTTAATCAGACTTTTTCCATGTCTTGCTTTCAGCTCCTTTATGTAGCATGTCTTTGGCTTTTACTGTTCACCACTTCCAGTTTTTACCTCACTTCCACCATCCTCCACCAGCAGTTTTGCACTTCAATTTGTTTACCTGCCTTTAACAGTTTTCCTTAAGTATTTAACTCACATGTTGATGGTCAGACTTTCGAATCCACTGTATTAATCTGTATTTGAAGCCAGAAGCATGTTATATTCAGGTGTGAGCGCACAGACACAGATCTCTCCTTCTTGAAATCTGGGAGCTGGAGACACATACACACAAATACACACCTCTGGAGGGCACAGCCATATCCTGTTCCATCAGCTCAGTAAGTGTCATCTGCACAGTCAAAATTAACAAGAAGCCACCTTAATCCTGCTCCCTCATCACTAAGCCCTCTTCTTTCCTGTGGATCGGCAGTTACTGGCCTCTTAGCTTAGAGGGGAAGTAAATAAAAGAAAGGAGAAGGAAATAAAAGACACCTTTCCCCACTGCAAAAGCTGCACGCCAACCTTCTTGTTGTTGATATATGGCTTAAAGTGCTGTCTGGCAACGAAAAAGTCACAGTGATAATAAGATAACCTCTGGCTTTGGCAATTCCGGCCAAATTATTGTGCATCTCTGGCTGGACACAGCTTTTCTCTCTTTTTGCTGAGGCTGGGGCATGCTAACACCCTGGATTACAGGGTGAGGTACCCCTAGGGTAATCCCTTGCCCTCGCTAGTAGTGTTTTATGAGTTAATCCTGGGCCTTCTACCTCACTTTGTCTCCTGCACTCACCTCTGCTTTGACTGGGATTTGCTCCACAAGGAGCGGATGGAGGCATAAGGAAGAATAAACTGTGATATTTGACGTTTTGTGGCCAAGAAAGGAAGAATGTCATCAGGAGCTGCACTGGCTGACAGGGAGTACCGCTTGCTGGTACCTGATCTGAGCTGCTGGATGGAGGCACATCAGGGAGGATGGCAATGCAGGACAGACAGATGATACTAGAGGGCTGGAAAGCAGTGGAGAGACAGCATGTTTTGGTGGGGACAGGCTTTCCATTATTTGCATACACTCACATGCTCATTAGTGTTCAGGTTCTACTCTACATCAGTATTGTACTTACTGCTGTTCACTCGACTGTGTTTGGTGTCTTTGGGCAAATCCAAGCCCTTGTTCCTGTGGGGTGGATTGGGAAGAGGTGAGGACAACTGGCAAATAGCCCAGAGCACCAGAAGATGGGTGCGGTGAATCTCAACACCCAGAGGGCATCAACCTACATTGGAGCCTCATTTTCATCACACAGAAGTGCAGTCACAACTTCTGTGCCCTGTCCCAAGTCTCCTGGATCTTGTGAAAAACCACAATGTCATTCGATAAAGTATTATATATTGGCTTTTCCCAGGACAGGGTGATAGGCTTGGTCCTCTTGGGGATGAATGTGATCCAGCCTTCCTGTTGAACGAGAAGTGTGGCCACATGTATTAAGTCTGCCACTTTTCAGTGGGTGATGAAATTTCGTTGCCTGTGCCACTTCATTGTTTTTCTCAAGAAGTAGTTTGTTGCATTATTGTTGTTCCTACTGCTGTGGTTTTAATCTTTCATGGAAGATTATACAAAACAGCCCCTCCATGAACCAGAACACATCTCTGGGGAGCGTAGTGACAGCATCCCTATCTTAAAAAGCCATAAAGTAGAGAGGCACTGTAGAAAGTAGTTGTTCCCAGTGATAAGTGCAGTATGACATCCAAGAAAGAATGCACACTAGTGCAAATCTGAAAAAAAGTACATTTAAAACCACACATTTTGCCATGTTTGTGATTTTAAAGAATTTTATTTTCCTAAATTACTTCTACAAAGCCCCTTAACCCTTGGCAGACTATAGCTGGTTCCTTTATTCCCCAACTGTGAATCTTAAACTGTTTTCTCTGGAAATCTCATCACAGAGAACCTCTGCTAAAACATCAGCTCTCCTGGTGTACTCCAGCCCAGGTGGACCTTGATCTTGATGGGTAAATAAGCTGTTGAGGGGTTTTCTTCCTCCCTGATCTCACGCAGAGATTACTTTCCGGACCATATATAGCAGATGGGAGGCCTGATAACAGCGTTTTTTTCAGGTCTGGCAAGAGCTGAGGCAGGAAGGGAGGCTGACCAGAGCTCTGTGACTGCTCAGTCGCACAGGGACAGAAACAATCTCCAGTCATGTATTTGCAAATTGTACTGCACCATGGAGCAGGACATCCATTTGAAATAGCTGTATTTGTACCTGGAGCAAAGAGTACTGAGGACCATCTTATTGCATCACCCATGCTGCAGCCTAGGAGATGGAAAGGGAGAATTTATTTTCTCTGCCTCTCCACTAACCTACTAGGAGAATTCAGGCCACTGAGTTGTAAGTACCTTGGGCCACACTGAGAGAATTGAAATGTCACCTACATCCCTGCAGCTAGTTAGTGAAAGAACAAGAGACTCCCAAGTGTGATTGGGAGTGCCTGAGCAAGGTGCTGTTTAAAGCCAGTGAATGGAAAGCCCTTGGCACAGTGTAGGTCAGACTTTCCAAGCACCTGTGCCTCAGTTTCCCTGCATCTGACCAGTGGGCAAACAATGCCAGCAGCCACTGCATTGTTAGGTTTTATTAATGAACTGTGGGACCATTAAGTCAATACATCCTGGAGAAACGTCACTATTACAACCATCCACGGCAAGGGAAAGCACATTCCCAGGCAGGGAGTGTGTGGAAGGCCTAATGAACACTGAGCAGAGCACTTGCTCCACACTCGCTTTGTCACTGCTGGGCAGCCTTGCCCTGACAGAGCTCCTGTCCAACCAGGGACATACATCCATTCATCATTAGTCCTAATGCAAGCTTGGGAGTTTTAAAGCCAGGGCTAAATCAGACCATCTTAATTTGCAGGCTTAATGCATTGCATATTATCCATATCCTTCCTATGGGATTTATCTTGATTAAGTGCTAATTTGTAACTGGTGGTATACCCAGTGAAGTGACTGATGAGAAGGGTGCCTGGGCAGAGAGGCTGTGTTTTTGCAGTGGTGCAGGCTGGGGATGGGAACTGCTGTCCCCACCACAGACACACAGGCAGACAGCACACTTTGTGCACACCTCCATCAGCCTATTAGGCGAACTCTCCAAAAAGGTTTAGGTTGGGTTATTCTTCAGCTGCAATGGAAGCCAGGGGTCTACTGTGAGAGGTAGGGCCACACTTATAAAGGGTTTTGACCATACTTAAGAAGTTTACCCCTGCTTTGCCGTATAGGTCAGTCTGCAGAACAGCATGAATCATAAAAGATGTAGCTGCTTCAGATAACAAGTGTATGGCAGCTGTTTAAATGTCCCAGCTTGCACAGCTTTAGTCTTGCACTGAATCCCTCCTTTACATGCCCATAGCTGAGCTGCCTACTCCATCCCCTGCAGCGACACCAGCCCAGGCCTTCCCTTCATCTCACTGCTACTACTCTGAGACCACCAAGAAGCAGCAGGGGTAAACGTTGAGTGGATGAGACTATTTTAGACATGATCACAGCCCTGATTTGACCACAAAACAACTGGGAGAGCCTATCAGCAGTATGAAAGGGCCTCTTCGAGGTGGGCAGAGCTTTTCCAAGGAGCTAGGAAGCTGTATTTCAGGATGCCTTCACTCCGCTGACCTTCACTTTAGAATGAGAAACAAACCTTCCACCTCCACCACTAGACACACCAAATCTTGGATCAATCTACATGAGCATGTAGATTTTACAGCGTTTGAGAAGAAGCGACCTTTAAACAGAAATAGGTTCTCAGCTTTTGCTGTCGCAGTGCTGGCATTTCACTGAAATAAAAGCCTTTATTTCAGCTGCTGCTTTGGTATCTGAAACTGTCTAGTTCTGTAACCACCTGTCCCCCACAATTCGTAAAAGCACACTGAATATATGCATTAAGCAAGTTGTACACCCAGAAACACACACACACAGAAGTCAAGTCAAGCTATTCTATAGCCCAGTTTTACAGAAGGGTGAAATGAAACTTTACTCAACTTTGTCTGGCATGGTGATAGTAAACCCAAGAAAGGCATCCAAGGGTCTTAATTTCTATCTTATGCTGTACACAGTTGTTCTGCATTAACAGCATTTCTCCTTTTGGCTCTTTTTCCTGACACTGAAAATAGTGGACAGTTTCTCAGCTGATGGGTACTGCTTCCTTTTACTTGGGTAACTAATGACAGCAGTTCAGGAGGAAGGGGGGTGTTGGTAGAAGGAAGTTAATTAATTTCAGGGTTTTTAATCTCTTTTCTTTTGTACCAAACCATAAAACAAAAATTCTTTGGGAGCCAGAACATGTACCTCCAGTAATCGAAAGAGACGCAAGGATCTGACTAATAGATATTACGTTCCATTATATGGTCTTGAAGTCAATAAACATTAGGTTACCTTCATGCAGTGAAAAAAGACCAGATTTATTAAAAAATCTTATCTGGAGGGTTTGCATTTCAATAGGATGTGAATTTGCATATTTTAACAATAACCTCCCATCATTCTGTCTGATCTGTGCTCAGTTGGCCATACAGATCACTTTATCTTGAATAGATTATCACCGGTTTAATAAACCCTTCATAATATGCAGGTATAACAATGGTACTTCATTGGATAAAGGAGGTATTAAAGTTCTTTTTCTGGAAATAGGGGTGGCCCAGCTAGTGATTAACTTTATACCTCTGTACATCCCTGTGCTGAATACACGATTGAAGGAGAGTATTCCCATTATTCACATTCAAAACAGACCAACTCTTCAGAGCTCCTGTTAACTCCTCATTGCCCATGGCAGCTGTACAGACCTGGGAGTCAGCAAAGGCAAGGCTGCCAGGGATGTTACCTGCAGCAGAGGCCACTGCCTGAGATGTCAGGAAAAGGTGACACTTTTCCCCCAAGCTGAGTCCCTCTCTATGTACAGAGAGTGATCAGTGCTGAGCTGTTTAACAGAGAAGGTATCCCCCAGTGCCAGATAGAAGTAGGGTCAATGCACTACCAAGCAAAGACCAAAAAGGGCTTCTAGGCAGATAGCTTAGTTGCCCCATTTTTGATGAAAAAGCACAATAATTCTTCCATTTTCTGCTTCCGATTTCCACACAGAAGATCATTTTGCACTGCTTGCCCTTTATACGAGACGAGTCCATCCCACAACTCCTGCATCCTGTCTTGTCATGTCAAAATATTTGTTTGGAAGCCACACGTTCAGGCCCTCCACAAGAGCAAAACAAGTCACTCCCAAATCACAGGGGTGTTTTTGCCTCTTGCAGTCTCAACTTGGACAAACTCTCATATACACGTGACTGCTGTTTGAGGCTTCTGACCACTTTTTAAGAGACATAGGACACTGCCTTAGTGCCAGTGCAGTAGTGACAGGGGCAAATACAATCTTCATCTTGTACTGCAATTTTTGATGTGTTCAGTTTTGTTTCTTTATTGATATTTATACCCTGATTTTGAAAAAAAAAAAAAAGAAAAAAAAAGAAAGAAATCACAATGTTCTTCTCCTTTTGGATACCCAATACAGCAGGCAGCTGTGAGGATTAACTGTCCACACACAAAGCCTGGACAACATGCAGGCTAGTGTGACATTAAGCCCGAGCTTGTAGACCTTAATGAGACATAACACTCACTCAGGACCAGCTCTGTGGTCATGCAGCCCTGGGATCTGTGCTGTCTCACATCTGACCAGCTGGGAGCACAGGAATAATGAATTTTGAGGCTGAATATGCATGCACGCATGGGAGAGACTATGTCACACACACATTCCCGAAGATACTCTTGAGAGCAACTAGAACTTTTCACACTCTTTCCCTCCTCTGATTTCTTTTTCTCTGCTCAAGCTGTGCTCTTGCTTGCTTTTCCAAAGCTCCCATCGTGAGCTTTTTGCTTCTCAAGAGCCGACATGCTGGTGTGCTGCCTGACAGTAGGAGCACAGCAAGGCTAGTGAATAATTGAAAGTTATTGACCTATAATAACCTGGCATTATTGACCATAAATTATTTAGTTAAAGCACACCCACACACCCACACACACCATCTCACGTGAAGGAGATGAATTTTGAATTCCCTTTGTATAACAGTGGCTCAATGGAGCTTGTCACGGGGGGAGAGGGGCATTTTGCCCCAGCATGAAATCAATGCTAATCAAAACAACATTTCTGATGATGTTCTAATAGCATTCTTGTGGGTAATGAGCACAGCACCTGGAGCCACAAGGAAATTGTTCTGAGTCTTCACTCACAAAACTTTCCTGAACATCAGCAAACTTCACAGATTTTAAGGCTGAGAAAGACAATTTTCATCAAACAGCCGAACTGATGCTGTAAGGTAGACCAGAAACTAACAAATACCAGGACCAATAACCTGTCATCTAACTGGAGCACAACATTTAGGGAGAAGAAAAAACATCCAGTTTTGATGTCAGACTTCCCACTCTCCTATTATTTTTCATTTCTGCTGAGCCAGCTCTTCCCCTCCAAAGTAGAAGCGCTGACATCAGCTTATTTGAAGCCACAAAATGCTGGTTGCCATGCTGGAAAGCCTGCTCAGGGCTTATGTCTGGCTTCAGGTCTCCATTGTCTGGTTGGATCTGTGGGGCCAGGCATCTCCATCTCCACATGAAACCCCACCAGCTTCCTGTGTCTGAACAGAGCCCTGTAGAAATACAGATGTCTGGGCTGCTGAGCTTGGCTGGGTCAGATAAAGATGTGAGCAAGTAACTGTTTAATTGGGCCAGATTGCTGAATGAGATATAATCCCAGCCACTAGCACAACTGCCATATGCCTTCCTAAACTGGCTGTGTTTATGTCAGGATCTGAATTTTGTGGCTGGCTCCTGTTATGGAAAGTTTCTGCCCAGTTTTCAACAGATGAAACTTTGCAGCTTGGATGTGTTCCTGATTATCTATCAGTGTTCAACAAACAGCCATCAAAGCTTCTTATTATTTTGTGGGTGCTGCTCTTTATATACAAAATAACCAGGTTAGCTGTGTTTCGCTTACTTCATTTTTCAGGGTCAGTTGAACAAAATATGAGATCACTTTGGTTTCAGATTCACCTGATTTGGAGAGATGATTCAAGAACAAAACTTTTAACTCCCAGTGGTACAGACCTATGTTACAGAAGCAGCTATGAATTAATATTTACAACATAGAAAAGCGTCAATATTGAGGGATTAATTTCCTTGATTTTCCAGATTCACAGTAGATTTTTCCTACTAATCCAGCAGGCAGTGGAAGAACCTGGAGCTGCTCTTGCAGTCCAAAATCACAGCAGACAGGCAATCACTGGAGTCAAAGGTGCAATACAGCCTGTGTAGTGAAGTAACTAACTTCTGAGTACATTTTAAGTACCTAATGAAGCAGGCCTCCCGAAGTAAATCCTTAATTTCTCCATCGAGGAAATTGGGTCTGCATAATTTAGTTGTCTAAATTTAGGCAGCTAAGAGCTCCCTCTGGAGGTCTCCAAGCAGTCAGTTTCTCTGCGTGGGCTAGGCCAGGTGCTTACTTCAGGAAGGCATTTCATGAGATATCTTGTGATTTAAGTACAAGCTAAGCCTTTTCTTTAAGCAAAGAGGACCTCTCTCGAAACTTCTGATTTTCCTTCCTGTATGAGAGATAAACTATGGGGTAAGGCCACCTGGAAAAAAATAATTTACTTTCTCTCTGAAGTCAGGCAAGGGGCATGACAACTTAGGATATAACTTTGTTGTCTCTAAAAAAATCACTGGGAGCAGTGAGAGAAGCTCAGTGTCTCATCTGCATGTGCACATCATTGCTTAAATGTGCATACTCCTGAGACCAGCCCAAAATATCTGACTACAGCAGTACATGACACCAATGTCCAAGATGGCTTCCAGATCTGTCCTTCCTTCCTCTCTGTATAATTGACTATTATACTGGCATTATCTGATATCTTGATACCTTGGATTTATGAAGCCTCTAACAAATATAAATTCCCCTTTGCACACACCCTATTTAATCAAAACCTTGCTGGTTTAAGCAGTCTTTTTTATTAAATTACCAACCCATGAAGCCATTAACTCGATTAGAAGCAGCAGTTTTGTAGTCCTGAACAACCAAGGGGTACTACTGAAACCGTATACGTTATGCAGAGTATGGCACATTATAATAACACTGAGAGCTTATATAGCATTTTAGAACTTTACAATTTTGTAGGAATAATATTTAATTAATCCTCACAATTGGCCCTGAAGGTAAAGATTACTGTCTAACCCCTTTTTCCATGGAGGAAACTGACTGGGGAAGAAGATGATAGGTAATAGACTGAGTAAAAGACTTCAAGGCCGTATCTTTCCACATTCTGCATTCACAATAAGTAGACTTCAGACTTTCCAAATTGATCCCTTCCTTTGCAGAAAAACAACATCAAGTGAATGTTATCTCCCTTTGCTGTCTCGGTATTGTAATGTGTAATGGGCTGACTTAATCTTAAAACATTTCTTCCTTTTTGGGAGGTGGAAGGAACAGTGAGGGAGACTCCAAAGGGGCATAGAAAACTTGCAGGAGTAGGTTACACCCATTACACAAAAGCAGATCTGGTAACCACCTTTACTATTTACTGTGGTTGTCTTGTGCTTCTTAGTGCTTTGGGAAATAAAATAGGCATGGTTCTGAAAGTCAGCACCAATTCATTGCCATCATTTTCCAAAACTGTGTTAGCCTAAGAAATTTTACTTAGAAACACCCATAAGTCCACCTGTGTCACTTCACTTATGCAATCTGACAGCAAATAACAAAGATGCTCACAGAAGCTCAACTAGATCTGGGTCTCATCATCCTCCATGAAGAGACTGTAAGGATAAAAGGGCTCGGTTGGGAAAAATTGTATATAGGGCACAATAACTATGGTTAGAAGTATCTTGTTAACAAAGTAAATTGCAAAGATCTTCTTGGAGAACAATATCCAACTCTAAAAACAGACATGTTGATCTCACATTATTATTACCACAAGTTATTATATTTCCTTGCTAAGTAAACTAAGTTCAGTGCCAGGTCCATCACACAGAAATAACAGTGAGCTTCTGACAATAAGAGCAGATCCTAAAAGTAAGGATTTTGTCTAAAGATTTATATATGTATATTTTAATTCTATAAAATTGAGTCAAAATATTTTTTTCTTTAATTTTCAGCAGAAAAAGTTTTTTGGGACAGTGTTATATATTTTTACTAGGTTTGGAAAAGCAAATAATGCAGAAGTACACACAATGAATAGGAACACAAACTTGATTTGATTTTGATTAGAAAAAGAAAGTGGCAGATTTATGATCAGTATCTGCTTTCAGCAAAGTACAGAGAGGAAACAAACAGCTTAAAAGAGTGAAAAGCAAATAATGCTTCTAGTAATTAACATTGCCTATTGTAAAGATGCATCAACTATAAATTATCTCAAGCAATCATGCATGATATGATAATACAAATAAAAAAGATTTATTTTTTTCACATATTAATTTTCTTTGAGCCATATTCTAAGCATAAAGAATTTTATTTTGGAATTAAAATTCACTTTAAAAAGTTTTCAGGTCCAGAAGTTGATTTAAGGAAAATGCTGTATGTCAGGACACTGATGCTAAACCCTCAAAAGCTAGAAATATTGGCAGTACTTGTAAGCAGGCCTAGATCAGGGTCATCTTTAAATACAGAGAGGTTTGCTTTATACTCTCCTTCAATGAATCAATGAGTAGTTTATTTAAAGTAGATGATTAAAAAAAAAAAAACCCAACAAAGTTTGTTCTCAATGGTCATGGTCCAATTTATTTAATTTCATCTTCACACCATGTAGCACCCAATTCATATTGCAGAGAAAGTACAATATGGCCCAAATTTTCAAATATGCTTGGCACCCGGTGAACCAAAATGCAACAGAAGTTTCCTTAAGTATTACGATTTCTTGCTCAGTTTCCATCTCTGTGGGGTTTTTTTATGCCCAGCATCACACCTTGGAAATATTTCTCTGCTGTGATTTTGGAAGGATGCTGCTAGAAAGCAGCAAGAGTTGCTCTGCTCCACAGTGGTTCAAACATGTCAATGCTCCACGGGCTTGCTACTCTTCTACACAGAAGAATCAGTGCCCGGGAGTTCAGAAACATATTGTAAAAAGGTTAATGGCTAATACCACCAGAAAGTTTATAGCTGAACTTCTAGTCACTCTGAACAAGGCTCCATCTTTAATCAAATGCCACAGTACAAAACGAGGAAGGAGGGAGGAAAATGCACTTGAATGAGTGGTTTTTTTCTTGATGAGGCTGCTCTGGTTTGCCTCTTCCAACCTTATCCAAGCTGTGCAGGCTATGCAAGCAAGCAAGTGGTTCAAGCTCACAAGCAATCAAAAAGCAAATGAGGGTGAGGAGGAAGGGAGTAAATAACTTGGAGCTATCAGCTGTGATGCCAGAGGTGGCATGCTGCTTCTGGCCACTAACAGATGTGGACAGGTGAACCTTTACACCAAATCAATCATCATATTTATTCTAATTGTATCGTAATAGTCCCCCAGGAGCTCAGTTCAAATGAGCTTGACATTATTAAAATTTTAATGCCCAGTTTTCATAGCTGAATGAATATTTAAAGGGTATGTCCCAAGCTTAAGTTATGATGATGAAGAAATTAATGGAATGTCTTGTTTAATGCTTTGGTACATGTTGATGCAAAAAAAAAAAAAAAAAAAAAAAAAGGTTGTTCAGGAAGGAAAAGAAAGAAAGGCAATGTTTAGGCATAATTAAAAGAGGAAAGTATCAGACATCGGTCTTGTTGGATAGCTCTCAGTGGAAAGGAAATATTTATCCTTTGGGAGGGAGGAAACCAAGATGCAGTAAGAGAAAAGAAAAGAAGCAGCCTCACATGAATGACAGATCAAAAACGAATAGAATCACAGAATTCTAGGATACCTGGGAGTCTCCAACAACATCCCTACATGGTAGAATGAGACTACCAGCTTATGCTGACTGCAACAGACACAGAAAATCACCTTTGTTACCCAACCAGGGTGTTTGTTTATTGTAAGTTACCCAGATCAACTTTGGAGGATGGCATAATTAATCAGTGATACTCATCAGTCTTGTAATTATGTTATAGATAATTGTCAAAATGCAGGACCAGATGATACCAGCTATATATAGATGGATGTGAGTGGGGCATTTGCACTGAAGAGCCTGATTCTGTACAGGCTCAAACCAGCAGAAGGAATTGGATTTTCTCTGGGGATCTGGAATCTGGGAAGATTGTGGGGTTTGCTTTTGTTTTTTAAACCTTCTGTGCTTTTCCCAATTCAGGAAATACTTGGAAAGCTAAAGATTTTTGTTTTCTCCTCATCTTGAACACTGTACTAATATTCCCAAGATTCCTGCTTGTGCTTATTCATTTGCTGTTAGGAACAGAGGACTAATTTGGGTGGCTGGATAGGTCTAAAATTCCCTCGAATATTAATTTCGTAGCTGTGAGAGAGAACTGAAGAAAAAGTGAATTCTCTAAGTCCTCTCACAGAGTATTTTCTTTACAGGGGCACTGCCAAGATTAAGATAGTCTTATTCTTTCCCTGACTCTTTCCTTTTCTTTTTGGTTGGTTGGTTAGTTTTTGTTTTGTTTGCTTGTTTCTTTTTGGTTTAAAACAAACAAACAAAAAAAAAACCCAAAAAACAAAAACCAAAAACCAAAACTTTTGACATCTCCTTCAGGAGCTGCAGCCTTGATCCAGTGTATAGCAAAGGGGCTTATCTTTAGGCAAGGTTTTCACACATCTCATTTGAGGTGTGATTTCAAATCAGTTTAGACAAACCAATGGAGAAGGTGGCATGGCTGTTGTTTGTTGTTTTGTTTTGTTTTGTTTTCCTGCTCTAACAGGGCTTATTTCATCTTGTCTTAAAATAATTAGATTATATTTGGTTGTTAATAGAACTGAAAATAGAGCACAACCATACCACTTGTATCATGATAGGGAAATGCCCTGAAATGGAAGCCTCCATGCTTCAGAAATGCCACAGCATCCTACTCTGATTAGGTTCAGGTCTGGTCCTCCTTGGGGGGCAGGACTGAGGTAAGGGACTGCTCTCTGTTATCCTGCAGCATATCCTCACCCCACAGATGACCTTAACCCTTGATAGAAGGGAATATTAGGGTGGAAGAGAGTGAACACATCACCCTTGAAAGCAGGACTGGTGTTGGGGCAAAATCACTTTCTGCCTCACAGTGGAGCTAATCCAGTACCAAGGAAAACACTGCTTTCAACCTTAACCCTGAAATAGGCTCTTCCAGTTCCTGAGGAGGTTATGCTTTAATTCAGGCCCTGAGGCTACCTACACATTTGTATTAGTGAGAGAGCCTTTATTTCATGTTTCTGGCAGTAAGTGAAAGCAGCTAGTTAATTTACACTGCTTAGTTGTTTGTTAAATGGCAGTGCTGTGGAAAGCATTTCTCCATGGGCAAAAGGGTTGGCTGTGGTTCTTATCTTTGTGGCCAGATATACAAAGCCACAAGCACAGAAGGTCTAATCTTTTTGGATGGATGGTGGCCAAGCTCCTTTTGCACTCAAAGCACTGAAGTCAATGGGAGCTTGGCCTTGCCTAAAGTCTGCAGAGTCAAGCCAAGCAACCATTAGTGGCAAAGGCAGCATTTGGGTCTTACTTCAGAAGAAGAGATAAAGCTTAGAGAGGGAAGAGCACAGCAGGGAAGTGCCAACAGCCAGAGGTCTTGGGCTCAGGATATGGAAAAGATGACAACAGATGTTCATCTCTAAGTGAGGGGCAGGGGTTATGTCTATAATGCCTGGAGTAGTACATCTGTCTCTTTGGCCTGCTCACCTGACCTGCTCATATCCATGCTGAAGAGGCCTCTGGCTTCTGTGGAGTGTGCCCAACATGAACAAAATCATGACATTTCCCATATGCAGAGAGCACCCTACCTTCCCCGTTATCTGCACTTCCTCACCAAGGCAGCTCCCAAACACACTCCAAACTGTGCTTCTGCCTGGATGAGCATCAGCTGTGGGCAGTGCTGGGCAACCCCAGAGCATCCAACACAGAGAGCATCTGTGAGACAATCTAAATACTAGCTTGCTCTCAGACCTAGGCAGTGCAGGCACAGATAAACATAGAACTGCAAACACCTGAGCTGAGTACACATTGCAAACCTGATCTAGGACCTTTGACACATGGTCACATCACACATTTAAGTTCTATGTTGTCACCTGGATACAGTTATTCATTAGCCATGCCGTGTAGTTTAAGGTTATCATGGTTGTAGTCACATGGACTACCTTCATCCATATGTGTGGATTGTGCTGTTGCTGTGCCCTGAAAGTGTTTGGGATCACAGTATTTAGGCTAAAGGAGAAGGTATTTGCCTTTCACTAAATGCATGCAGAGTTGGCTAATAGAAAATGCCAGTGATAGAGAAGAACTAATTCAGATAAAATGTGTTTTGTGCACATTTTAAAATTGGATGTAAATTATCTTGAAATAAACTCAACTAGGAAATTAGAAAAGGGTTGAGATTGGGGAAAAGCTTATCCCTACTGATATTAGGGAAGAAGGGAGGAAAGGGCAATAAAAGACTTACTTAGTTTTCTATTAGAATTTGATGTGTTTATGAGTAGAATATCACATTGTGATTGCTCATGGTAGCAACAGCAAAGTAGATTTAATGAGTAGGGTATCACTTAAAAACTTATACCTCTGCTGTCAGGATACACAGACAAATAAACCCTTTCTATACCTTAGCATTACCAGTGGGCTGATCCTGGGATTCTTTATGTGCTTGAGTCCAGAGACTTCTCACATATGCAAGAGGTCTGGGACTACAGCCACATTTCCCAGGCTGAAGTCAACACCCACCCAGCCCCCTTCTTTCCCAGGAAAGAAAGGTCAAGTGCACAAACCAGGCAAGATCCATGAGCGCAAATAAATAAGCACACATCTGGATGATAAGAGCACCAGTACCTGGGGCACACTGTGAGTGGGATGGCATAGTCCGGCAGGTGATTACAGACCTATCGAACACCATTTTTACTCTGTGACTAACCAAGGCTTTAAGAGGATCTCCTGCTGTCTCTTCCACATGCAGAGCTGCACGTGAAACAGTACTTCTAAGATATATATAGTTAAAAACAAACCTAGTGCTGTCTCTCTTGTTTTGGCTTGGTTATTTCAAGTATCCTGTGATTTGTTCTTCATATTGTCCTCAACAATATGGAGGACTGAGCTCCCTTTTGCCTCTCCGCACTTCATTGAATACAACAGGCACCATGAGGTTGAGCACTACATGCTCACCTTCCCCAACCACAAACCAAAGGATTTGCTGTATGAGAAATGTTCAGTTTTGCTATTAATAAGATCAGCAGTTTCCTCAAATTCAGCCCAAACCATTTTGTGGGTAGAAAGTTTTGTATTTGAAGCCATAGACTTCTGCACATGAACCTGATCTGAACTTAAACCCCATCTAGGTTCATCTATATACACGAGACAAGTGGAAAGATGAATCGATAGTTAGACGGATGGATTGTAATGTATTTTATATGATATATAGAAAATATTCTCAGAGTGCAGGGATGGCCAGTAGCAATCATTCTCAGGGGTAGGCATCAGAGCATTGACTGATTTGTAAAGGTCAGACCCTTCAAGATTTTTTTTTCATATCTCATACATTCCCATTTCAGGTCTTCTCATCTATTTGTGTATGTGTCTATGACACGTATCTCGTCAGTCAGGGAGGAGGGTGGTAGGGAGAAATTAAGAGCACACTATCCAGATAAGGTTTGGGACACAGTCATTTCAGATGCAATGCATTACCAGTGAGTGCTTCCCACCAGGCAGACCAATGTGATTTTTTTCACCACACTTTCTACAACATTTCCTCTCCTTACTCTTTCATTAATCCAACATTGTATCAGTGTGCACTGCCCACACAAAAGTATGCTTAATGTGTAGTCATGCAGCAATTCATGCAACCACAGCACTTACCTCTATTCCCATTGGGGCAGGTTTTACTCTGTGCCTTATAGCTGCAATATACAAATACAGAAGGCTGACTGTGCAGCTGGCCTGTGTAGAAGCAGCTTTCCTGATTCTCTGACACTCACAGAGCTGAGGACCTAGGCCCTGAATTTGTGTTTGGTTGGGTTTTTTTTCAGAGAGTGGAGATTGCTTTGGATTCACTCTTATGGCTATCTAGTTAAGATTACTGTAATTCAATCATGTCATTCAGAACCAGATACAGAGTGATTTACTTGAACTTTGCAATTACACACACACAATTCAATTGTAGGTGATTTTCTTGGCCTTTCCAACTTCAACACTAATACACTTTGCATTTCCTTAGGGCCTTCAGTCACTGCAGATTTTGCTCAAAACTTTAAAAGTTATGACCCCCTCCTACAAACACATTCCTGCCAATAACTTTACTCACGTAAATAGCTGTGTTGACTTCAGGGAGATTACTATTATGTATATTGCAGAACCCCAAAAGTTGGCAGAAGTGGTAAAACGAAATTCATTTTAGTATTTCTTGGGGAGATTTTGAACAGAGAAACATTTTCTGTTGAAGAAATAAGGACTAACAATATTTTTCTGGAAATGTCAGGACAGTTACTAAACTATTCATCCCCCCAATTAACTTCTGAGGTCTGTCATGAGATCACCAAGAACTACCTGGCATCTTTAGGATGTACATTGCTCTGGGATGGGGTTTTCTTCCATGAGGCTAGCCAGCAACTACAGAGATGCAGCAGTGCCCAATAAGCATTTGCTGAGACCTCCTATCTTACATCAACATCCTATCCTTTGTGATTAGGTCAAAGCAGTATTTTATCATTGGTTTAGAGGGCTGATGTCTGAACAACACCAAATACAAGAGAACATGACTGAGCAAGAAGAGTTTCTTATTTGCCATGATATCTGTGCACGTGATTCAGGTACAGAAATGACTTAACTTTTGCTTGTTTATTTAAGACCAGAATTTAGGCATATTTTTTTCATCATACACCTTCATGGAATATTAAGATGCCTTTATCTTCATATTTCAGAAAGAAAGCTGAGAAAGACACAGATGAGAAAGTTGAGAAAGAAATAGGTGTAATGATATGATCAAATTCATCTAGAAGGCCAGTGCAGAGCTGGAAACAGGTCTTGTCAGAGGTTAACACATCTGTTTTCTACATTGTACCGAACTGGATCTTTGGGAACATCAGGAAACTGGGACAATAGAATACTTTTCCTCACAATTTTTGATAGAAAGTGTTAATGAAATCCTCCAGTCTGTTCTCAGGGAGTATTCAAATTTCTTAAGCCATCTAAAGAGGGGTAGAAAAGTTATTATTAAATAGACGATTGCTGTTGTAAACTTCCATGGTCTCATAGATCATACGAGCTTTAGAATCAGGTATTGCCTCCTGAAGTGACTTCTTCCTTGAGCACAACAATCAGATTATCTCCAACACAGGTCTCTTCTGCACTGGACATCACCTTTCTAACCATTGACAGCATTTCTGTGATCTTCAGCAGTCTCCTCCTCTTCTCACTTATTCTTTTTGTCTCAGATTGTGTTTGAAGCTATTCAAGGTGTTTACATCATTTTGGGGTTTTTTTGTTCTTGTTTTTTTTCTCCTTCATTTTTTTTCTTATTTTCACATTTGCATTTGTACATTCTCAAGCCTGGTAGAGACTTAGTCCTGGCTAGAAACCCCATGTATATTAATGACTAATGAAAGAGTGAGACAATAAAGGAAGGGGTAGTAGAAATAGCGAGAGAAAGAAAGATGGAGACAGTGAGAAATCAGCTCTCTCTGCTTCCTAGTCTTCTTTCCCAGGTGATCCTTCCACCTGCTCTAAATTAATATCAAAGCCAGAGGGAACAGAAAAAGGTTGGTGGGGGAGAAATCGACAACCTTAGGAAAAAAAAAAAAAATCATGATGCAGAAAAGCGTCTGTCCCCTGTCTAATTCCTGAAGTGGCCTGTAGCTGATGGTGCTGAGAAAAATACAGCACCAAGCTCTGACATTTCATTTCTGCAGAGAATTGAAAAAGGGCTTGCTGTAATTCATCGCTTCTTGTAACTCAAACCCTTTTTGACAGCAGTACCTGCGCTGTTTTTTAACAGTGCCACCACGGTAGCTGTAATTGGACATGAAAAATGATGTCGTGTTTCTACTTGCACGGCCAAATTGGGGTGGGGGTAGGTGGGGCAAGTGGCAAGCTGGTGTGAGAGGATGACATCTGGCATTATTTGAATGGGTTGGTTTTAGGCAAAAGGAAGAAAAAGCCAAAATGAAGGGTATGAAGTGATACAAGTACAATCATCTTGTCCAAGGTGTGCAAAGGTGATAGTAAATGTGGTTTTCAGCAGAGATGAATGTCCAAAGGATCAAAGGAAAATGAGAAGTGTGGTGCAACTGGAGTTCTAAGTCCTCTATCAACCCAAGTGCTTATGAGATTTGTGGAAAAGGACATGCAACCCCTCTTGCTGACACGGGGCCAATTCCAGCTGTAGTGGTACCCAGTGTCCACAGTTTGTGATTCAGACAGGGAAGCTGAGACACAAACTTTGCTTGAGGCACATTGGGAACACAGTCATCAATAGAACTCCAGTTTGCCATCCTCTTGCCACCTGTTTGAAAATTAGGTCTGTGATATGTAACCAGAAACATAATTTTTTAGCTCTTGCCTAGAGCACTTTGTGCCTCGATATTGTTAGGCACACCTCTGTTATGGCATTGCTGTGAGTGAGGCACTTCAAAGTGAGTTTGTGTCCGAATGAGACTCTGGATTGTGAATGAGGACAAATATGTTGTCCTAATTTACAATGGTGCTATGACTATTAGACATTCTGGTACCATAGTGTCAGGAATCTTTGCAGTTATATAGAGAGTTATATAGAGAACAAAATTTTTTTAGTCAGGTCCTTCATGTAGGTTGGACTAGATTACCTCCAGAGGTCCCTTCCAAACCCAACCATTTGATGATTCTGTGATTCTCTGCTATGAGGGAGGCTAAAGAGGAGATAAACCCTTTCTGGGTTAACTCATGGTGAAACAGTATCCTTCTTTCTCTGTAGCAGCCTAACAGGGATAATCTAAAATAAAGAAACATTGTCATGTTTCAAACGAGAGCACAAGGAGCTTCCATGGGCAAAAGAGAACCATTGCAATGGATGGAATTATAGCACATCTTAGAGGAGAGCCTAACAGAGTCCATTCAGTTCATTTGTCAGTTTGAATTCTGGATCAGCATTTCTAGGTCTTTTCCAGTGTTGCCAAAACTCCTTTGAAGATTTCTGGTGATAGAGACAAGTAAAACCTCACAGCCACCTCTGTAGTTCCTATAATCTCATGTGGATACCAATGGTATTTACTGACTGGTAAATCTTGTTTCTCCTGTCACACTGTCAGAGTCTGCCAAGCCAAGACATATACTAAACATGTCTGTATCAATATTCCCCCAACCACTATTCGGAAGACTGCAGTTTGGAGTACAAACTTTGATTTCTTGGCATTAAACCCATGACAATTTCCAGCTGAAGTATAAGAAGAGCACCTGAGCCTCTGAATTCCCTTCTCCCTGAGAAAGCATCTCCTCAAACCAGGGAAGGTACACCTTTCTGCCATTTCATTTCCCTGCTTAGCCCTTTATCTGGTCCCCAGGCCAGCTCCTTGCTCCCATAATGTCTCTGAAAAAAAAAAAAAAATGTTACATAGATGGAGAGAGGAAACTTAATTACTTTCCTCTCAGTGTTTCTCCCTGTAATTGGTGTCTTTCATGTCAAGATGATCTCAATTTGTATTAGGGGCTCCGTGCAGGCAGCACTTTCTCTTTGGTCTATAAAGAAATTGTCAAGTGTATAAATCATAGTGTACATTAAATTACAGTAGCCTTTTACTTATTAATTTCCCCACTTTTTTCTTCCTCTGTTGGACGCTCATTCCATCACTCTTTTTTTTTTTTTTTCTTTCTCCTTTCTTGGAGATTGCCTTCTTTTTCTCAAAAAAAAAAAATCAACAACCCAAACCACGAACAAATATTAGTCTCCTCTCATTTTTGCTAAAGGGTCTGATGATCTTTCCTGCCTTTTTTGCCTTTTGCAAACTGGCCACATTGAACTAAAAAACAACTAGGAAGAATTCTCTCTGTTTTTTCTAAAAACTGAATCCAAAGCTTACTGAAGTTCAGTGGGGATTTTCATGGCCTTTAGCAGGCTTCAGATCAGCACCTATATTGATAGATTTGTGGAGCATTCTGCACTACAAGGCTGTGTCCATTTTTAGACTCCAGACATTGCTTCTCAGGACTGTATGCAACACTCCTCCTATAAATTCCTGGCTACTGTGACTGTTTCTCTTGCTGATAGCCTGTGATACAGGATCTGCCTATCTTGGACTGAGCACCAGGGATCTCTGACCATGCTCCTTTAGCCACTGGAGTTAGATTAGCCATTGTGTCCACATGAGGAACCCAGTTGCGTGAGTGTAATTGTGAAATTTAACAGCTCTCAAGTCAGACCAACCTACTGTAAACACAAACCAGTCTCAGTGGTTGAGCAGCTGGGGGTAGTTAAAGCACAGTAACTGAGTAGTTTGGCTTCATCATCCTGTGCATGAGAATCAAGTTGGGGTTCATCCCACCTGACTTTAACTGCATAGTCTACCTTTATGTTCAGTGGAGGGAAACAGGCACTGCAGAAGATCATTCATCCTTTTCATCTCAGACACTAGTTTTAAGAGTGGCTTGAAATTACACTTTTTAGACATTTGGAATTACATTACATAAACTACCCTTCTCACCTGTGTGATGTCAGATCTCTGAATGTAACATCTAACTGCTCACAGGTGGTTACACGAGACCTACAGCAGGATGTCCATCCTGCTGCTGCTAAATATATCACTTCCAGTCCTGCTAGTACCTTGTGATGTGTGTGTGACAGATCTTTACAGTTGCAGAATCAGGGGTTGATACAAGGTTTATGCAGTACCAGATTTCTTTCTGGTTTTACCACTTCAACCATCTGGAGTTTGTTGAATGATACAGGCATATGAGAGAGCAGGAATTGCTCAGGAGCCTCTGGAGCCATTGATCCTTTTCTTCCTGAGTTCAAGTCTAACTGTAGTCAGTTTATGGCTAAGTACATTTTCCTCTTGAGACAACAATGCAGCAGGATCTGCTAGGCTCTCCATCATCTTAACCTACTTGTCAGCCAGCTTGATAACTTTTTATTGCTAAATATGTGTGCAGAGCAATTAGAATAAATCTAAATTATTATGAACTACTTTCAGGGAAATTAAAAAAAAAAAAAGAAAAAAAAAAGGAAATTAACAAAAAAAAAAAAAAAAAAAAAAAGAAAACTAGAAACTTTGTTGCCTAACTGTGATTACTGTGATTAGTAACAAATAAAGGAGGGACAGTATCACCTGAAGGCATCTTGTGACACTCATCAACCAATTAGTGGTCTGACTTTATCAGGGAAGCAATGTGTTGGGAGATTCCCATTTGCTCATGATTTTCTGCTCCTTGTGATGCTTGTTTGAACTTGCACTTTCTATAGCTGCCAAATATAAAGGACAATTTTGTTCCACTTGGGGGTAGACACATACAGAAAAATATTTTGGTTAATGCATTTGCATAGTGCATGGATTGCTTTAAATGACATGGGACAACAGGCAGGGAAGGGCTTTCAGATAAAGAAAATCTCAACTGGTTCTGATCCAGTCTGCATCTCCGACTACTAATGGGAAGAGTGTATTCTATCCCTGCTCATCAGACAACCACATCGTGTTAGCCACCACCAGTGAAGATGATAATGGGCATCTGTTGTCCTCTCTCCTGAGGGTGAGCAACTCCGGGAATAGTGATGGTCTTTGTTAAGAGAAAGAGAAGTTGGAGAACAGAAATCCTAGTCACAGTGTAAAGATGAGAGTTTTATATTTGCTTATGTTCTGATGTGAAAAGATACTTGAAAAGCAACAGAGGAAGAGGTTTTGACTCATTTTCTACCCGGTGCCACATAAAAAACTCTCAATAGCCAGCATTCCTCTACCATGTGGGCAAACCAGATCTAAATTCCATTCCGTATGTATGAAATGAAGTCTGCTGTGTTACAGGTGACTGTCCCACTGAGCTGACAGTGGAGGTGGAATTCAGTTTTCCATTCTCTTTTCATCATGTCAATCTCAAGGAATCTTTGCAATTAAAGTTTCACTTATTCTGAGCATTTCTGCTCTGACACAGTAGTGTTTCTTGAGGAAACTATTAGAAATTTAAAAAGTTATGTTTAAAATTTCATGACCTATGTGAAATGAGTCAGATCCCTTTCCCAAAGCAATCCAACAGAGCACCTGTCAGGTAAATAGCGTGACACTGATTTACCTTGGACCAAGAAGCAACCTGTACTTTGCAGTTACTTCTTTGTTTACTGATTGCCTTTTATCCCCCTCCTCGTGGAACAAATTCTGGTGCTAACTATGATGCATGGTTAAAAAACAAAGAAAACCTCTGCATATGAATGTTTGATTCCACCATTAATTGTGCGTCTCTCTTTGGTCTTTCTTACAGATGAATAGACCGATCCAGGTGAAACCAGCGGACAGCGAAAGCCGAGGAGGTAGTTGACTGCATTGCTTTCAGCCACAGTGCTAAGTATAATTGTTGTCTCTGGCTTCTCTCAGGCAATGTGCTGATCAATTAGTAACGTAATCACTGCCAAAGAAATTCCCTCTGCAGCAAAGATTCTCTTTATTAAATCTCCTTTACTTCGTCTCGCTTTCCTCATATTCAATTATTATTTGATTTTAAAAGGCAGGCAGGTGCCAGCAATTGCCTGGGAAACAAATAACTGCCTCGTTAAGAAGTGAAGCATCAGGCGCTGACTTAACAAAGTTTATCAGTGGTGACGGCAATGTAGGTTTTTCAGATCTATGTTAAGCTGAGCTGCAGTGTTGTTTAATTTGGTTAGAATAAAGCAGATATTTTATGGCTTCCCTGACCATGTTGTTTCTGCGTGGAGTGAAGCAACTCTGCTTTTGGAAAAAGCAAACTCTGAGATAGCAGAGTTTTCTGCACCTGTATCAGCTTATCTGGATAAACCTGTTGTGGGAACTGAAGTCTTCTCTCAGTCCAAGGGAGTTATTCAGGATTTGCACAGGTGTAGCTGAAATCAGGAGCCGGTCTTTTGCTTTTCCAGCCTGCACAGTGGATTTGGAAGGCTTTGCTAAGTGACCGTTCAATAGATCACCAGTGATAAGGTGTTTCTTGTAAAAGGTTTTTTACCAGAACCGATGTAGTGATGCTTCACCGTACTGTTCTAACAGGGGCCTGTTTGTCAGATCAAACAGTAGAGCTCACTGAGAAACTGTGAGAGGGTCCGTTATGCTGGATAAATTACCATTCCACTTCTTTTTCTTATGTCTGTACATTTATATATATATTTGCGTATATTTAATACGATGCTCCTTCTTTCATCTCTATCGCTATCTCTTTATGGAGAAAAAAAGGATATTCTTTTACCCAGTTATGCATAAAAGCACTAGTGCTTATGTATCATATGACTGTGGGAATAGATTTTGTCATTTAGTAATTATGTGACTCTTAGATGTGTGAAAACTCCCTAATTTCCACCATGGACATAAACTCTTTCTCATTTACGGGACAACTATCTTTGTGCTGGCATTAGTGGAAATCCCCAGCAACAATTAGCAGAAGTAAAATGCCTCACAGACAAAAGACACTGAAATCGTATTCTTTTTTTTCAGTTAAAAGCTTTGGATTCCAGAGGCTTTGACTGCGTCAGTGTGAGGCTGAAACTCTCCAGTGACTCAAGTCATTGGAAGACTCTGTGTGCAGCTTGTAGTTGTAGGGCTGGTGTTACGGAGTGGTCAAACCAGCAGGTCAAGAGAGGCTCCATAAGGAAGGGCTGTGGTGCAGTGTAATTGCAGAGCAAGAGAAGAGCTGAGTGCTGGAAAAATGCCAGGAAGCTCAGGGATAAATATTGCACTTTCAGAGTCCCTCTAAAGTAAATTGGCGGGAATTTGGTCAACACTAGGCAGAAAGTATTTGACGGGCTCTGCAATGGCAAGTTCTGCTATCAAGGGTCATGGTACGTTTCTAACCTGCAACAAAGGCATGTCAAATCATACAGCATTGTCCGGTGGTTTTTAACAGAACCAGGTCAATTTACCCCATTTCCCTTCCCGTCTGACGATCCGTCTCCCCATCTGAGCAGGAGTGGGTAAGCCATGGGCAGTTGTCAACGCTGATCTCCCAGGGGAGAAGGGAAAGGCTCAGCTGCATGGGCAAATGAGGGGACATTATACACATTCCAACGGAGCTCGTGCTGACAGCAAGAGTGAAGGGAGGGCCTTTTGTCTATTTAATTAGACATAGCAAAAAATAATTAGGCTGGCCAATTTGCTTAGTGCGCCTACAGGGTATATAGCTCCCAATCATTCTTTTTTTCTTTTTTTTTTTAATGCAAATCACTAATGGAGAACACATGCCTGACTTTCCGGGAAGGGGTTTGAAACTCTTTTGCTAAGAGCAGCTACTTTCAGGAGGGTGGTTTGAACTGCAAAGGGTTCTGGTGGCAGTTTAATTCCACATTATCCATCACACTAGTGGTTCCCTCCCCATTGTATTTTAGCTAATTATCTCCCCAACACACACAAACCTCATCTTTTCTCACTGCTCCCATATTGCTCCTATCGGAGGTGATCATAATGCAGGGGCCAAGCTGGTGCACTCATCATTGGTGTGAAAGACGTGTCGTCCTAATTCCCCACTGACTAGCAGCTTCTGGGCTGGTGATGTTTCAGGATGACATGACTCAAGGGCAACTATGGGAGAAAAGAAAAATTGGCACCCAAGGGAGGTATTGTATGAAAACACGTTCTTCTCAAGCCCACTGGTTAAAGCCAGCGTGGCAAACAGAATGCTGAAAAGGAGGCCTTGTATCTTAGGAGCACATCAAAGGACTTCATTAGGGCTGCAAGATAAAGGTCAACTTCAACAACAAAGAAACTAAGTTGTGGCTTATTATGCTCCATCAGTGTATTGGGATAGGATGTGAGGGAAGAGAAGGGCTTGGAAGATGAAGCAGCTCTTCTCCACAGCACAAGTCTTTGGTCTGCCCAAAGCCCACACTTTGAATACACCTCTACCAACTGGCTTATGGGGGAAATTTGGTGTCAGGTCATGGTATTAAAGAAAGAGGCAGTGCTCTTTGAAACTGTAGTTTGCAAGGAGACTTTTACTGGAAATGGTGAGCAGTATAATCGAGGAAGTCAGGTTGTGTTTTACGTAGGGACAAATACCTGCATTTTGCTAAAACACAAATCTTTGGCTTTTCCATTAAGTTCTCCCACAACCCAAAGTTAATAGGAGTCCAAAATTAACTCTTCTCCCAAACAGATCCTGCTCATAATGTTTTCCTCTTGTTCTGGAGTCTGGATTTTGTTGGTCTTTAACCCTTCACGTCTCTTTATTCTCAGTTGAACTGAAAGTGTGTGTTAGCTTTTAGTGTGTGTTAGTGGGAATTTAGATTGTCAGACCATTTATGCTTGGGGAAGAATTCAAAATGTTGCCTGGCACAAATTACCTAAACCCAACAAAATGGAAATCCTGAGTGCCCGTTATTAGTTTTGCTGATTTTATTATTTTGTTTGTTAATCCTCATATTGGACTAGGAACAAGACAAAGAGTGTAATCCTTTTCAATAAAAACTGGCATTATTTACATTTGCTAAATCTCACAGGAACTAGAAATGAATGTATTCTCAGTACTTTTCTCTTGGGAAACAGTCTAAATTAATGGGAAAATTTTGCATTTTGCATTTCTGCCTGTTTGTGCATGCACGTGTCTGTATAGTCAAGCTACAAAATGTTATATGGGGTGTTCCTTCTATAAAAAGCTGATGAAGCTTCACATACCTGGTTGGAAGGTCATAGTCCATTGACATTTTATGGAGACTTTAGCAGTGGTGGAATTGATAGAATGTGATAAAAAGGCAACAATTCTGTATTTCATTCTGAAAAATCACCCTGTAACTCTAGCTCTATTAAGGGTATCTTAAAAACTCTCATTGGTCTTTGCATTGTCCAAATTTTAGCTTGACTATACAGAAACTAATTTGCCATCAACTAGGTAGTCCAACATGGTTTTAGGGCTGTAAGCTATAACTCCACGTTAAACTCCGAATGTGACAAATTTCAATTAAACTGATAGAATTTTCTATTCTTCCATCCTGTTGTTAATGATTTGTATTGGTTCCTTGTCTCATATTCAGATCTAAAAATAGTCTGAAAATATCGGTGACTTAAAGTTTTGCAAACTTAGGGAAAGATTTCAAATCTGTTTTGTGGTTTGGGGCAAAAGTTCGGAGCCATTTCTTATTTCATCCACAATAACTCTAGCTCTCACTAGACAACTCTAGCTGCTGCTGGCAGGGTTAACCTATGATAAACGCAGCCCCGAGGTCCCACTAGGTTGTACAGGGAGTAACATTTTTTAAAAGGAAAGGGCTCTCCTGCTACTGTATTTGCACTCTGTTAGTGATGCTTAGATGCTTCATTGCTCCCACATTCCTCTCAAAGGACAGAGGAAGGTCCAGGAAGGAAAGCATGCAAAGATGCACACAGTGTGCTACCCAGGCCCAGTGTTAATGTCTCTACTGAGAAACACTTGATGATTTTGGGGTCCTCCTACTTTTTTATGAAAGAGATATGGGAGATTCCTGGACTAAAGAAAACAAAAAGGCAAAGTCCAAAGTGGTTTAGAGTTGAAAGGCTGCAATGTTCTGCAGCATGGGTGTCAAGAGATTTACAGGAGAACCTGGAGTTCATCACATTGCAGTGTTTTCTGCATGCAAGACTTCACAAATCTACTAAAGCTTCTCCCTGTGTTTGTGATTTCAAGCAAATTCATTAGTGTATGTTTGAGGGAGTCATGTGCAGTGTGTCTTTTTTTGTTTGTTGTTTCTGGGGTCATGATAGCAGCAGCTGGAATGGTTGGAGTTTATATTTCAACTGACTTGCATCATTTCTCTACCGGATACTGAGTGTGCAGGCTCTGAATTTATCTGCTCAGTTATGCTTTATTCCAGCTTCAGAGCAAAACGTCCAAGCACTCGTTTATAGTAAACACCAAATCAGTGGTGGCTCGACTGTGCACTATGGTCTTTTTCTTCTTATTCTCTTCCATCAGCTCGGCAGTGATGATAGGGGCAGAATGGCCTTTCCACAGTTTCTAAGCCCTATATTCCTTTGGGACAAAAGTCTGGACCTATTTTTCATTTAATCCAGGACATTTCTAACTCTCACTAACTCTCTGCTACAGCTGGTAGGATTTATGTGTGACAAACACAGCCCAGGGTCCCAGTAGCCATTTGGCATTTAGCTGTTTTCCATTTAAATCAGAATTCTGTGGCTTGCAATGATGGCCAAAACCTAGCAGGAAGCTTTCCATCCAGGTACTAGCCAGATCTCGGCCTGTTTAGACATTGAAATCAAACAAGACTTGTTGCCTTCAGCTTGGCTTGGCTTCACACTGCTATAACAACGCCACATGAGATTATTTCCTTCTTTTTTGGAAAATATTTGCAAGCAGTAGGTTTGGTTGCTCAGACCTGAAGGATCTGAATTAGAGTTTTAAGGATAACTAAGGACATGTAAATCTTGAGAAAGCTCAGCATCTCATGTCCTGTACTGCTGGAAATTAGGCTTTGCATTTGTGCAAGAAGTCCTGAACTCTAGGACCCCGTGCACATGAGGGTTGTACCTTTGTAATTCTTGTATCTTCCTTGTCTGTGAGCAATATGCATTGCTTGGACACATCAGGCTCTGTGGAAACCATTTCACCAGTAATTCCTGTCTTGTATGCTTTGTGGGCTTCTTTAGGACAATTCCCACCCAGGAAGCTGGAGAGCAGGCTGAAGAAATGTTCTGTTTCCAGGTGATGATCCATACTATCTACCTCTATGTGGCCTGACATAGCTTTTTCTTCATCTCTCTTTCTTTTATGGTCCTCACATTCAGCAGGAACAGGCCGATTGCACTGGCAAACACCCCAGGGAGACAGATAATGTTTTCCCTTCTAACACTTGGGAGAAAAGCTCCAAGCTTACTTCTCCATGAGTACATCCCCGTTAACACTTTCAGCATCACCATGAGCCTGGTACGACTCAGCCTAATCTTCTGTAGCTTGAGCAGGCAAGGCACAGAGAAGGACCCACAAGGACCACACAACACAGGTTTGCCAGCCTTTGCTGTGACCATTGCACTTACGAGGCTAAGACTACTAGATGGACAGTAACAGGTCCTATCCGCACATTTTCTGAGGTCTGGACTGAAGACCTCTGGATAAACCATTTACCACACCCAGGGCCTCTTCTTCCCCCTTCTTTTGGTGCCCGCAACAGTTTAAAAAACATCTCTCTTCCTCTTTATCTTGCCTTGTGATTTGAAAGAATGCTTCCAACTCCATGACAAATCCTCCTCCTAAATCTCATACATCTCATCTTGCTGAGATGTGCCCCAAATGTGAGTAATCAGCTGGTTTTGACTCTTCTTGTAGGCAGAATTAAAAATAAATAAACAAGAATACCTCCACACCCAAATCTAAATATCTTCTCTCTTTAAATTACATATCCAATATCAAACAGCACACTGGTGCTGAGTTACAATATCCCTGTGTGAAAGGTAAAGAGAAGGAATGACTGCTTAAAAATAACCTAATATTCTGTTAAAAATCCAGTGGGAGAGGATATGAAGAGTCAAGGAAAAAGAGAAAAATCAAGAACCTAAACAAAAGATCTTGACATTAAACTACGAGTCAGCTTGCTTATCTCAAAGGCTGGGGAAGTGTCAGGGCCAACAAAAGCTTGGTGTCATTGACAGGCTGGGCTCATGAGGAAAGGCTGTCAGAGATGCTGTAGTACTGGGAGAGAGAGATGCCAGTGCCTTGTAGTGTGTTCAGCTCTCTGTCAAGGGCTGTGGAAGGATCTGGGCCTAGGACCACAAAGGCCACCTTATATATCCCACAGTACTGAACACTGCTCTGGACCCTTCTGGCCTGTGTGTCTTGTTTTTCTGCCCATGTGAACGTGGATGCATCAAGTCCAGGGCAGAATGAATAAAATCACCCAGATTTGGGCGTTCTTCCTTTCTCTCAGGTCAGGTGGATCCAGAGCCTTTGAAAAGTAAAGCCAAACTTTAGACCCACTGTGTGTGATGGAGCCTTCTATAGCAACACTCAAAGCTGCTGCTTTCAAAGGGAACCTGTCCATTTTATTTTATTCCAGGTCTGAATATTGGTTAAAATCTGTTGTGTTTTTCCTTTAGCCCTAAAATAAACCTGATATTGCAAGAACATTCTAGTACCCATGGAAATCTTCTCTTTCTAGCTCTGTCTTGTGGTGGGACTGATTGCAGTCAACGGGAAAGGCAAATCTCCTAGTTTATTGTGGAAATTCAGGATTGCATGACCCTACTGACAGCTGACACCTTGTTGTCCTCGCAGCGCTGTATTTTCTAGCAGACAGAATGTACCGACATGCAAATGGCTCAGTTAACTCAAAGTGGCCCTGGATGACCTCATTCATGCCCTCCACTGTCTCTCACTGGGTGAGAAAAAAGGCTCCAGCAGATCCTCATGTGTAGTGTTTTATATCTGATGAACGCTGAAGGCTGATGTGCTCCATCCCATGCACACCTGCTGAAAGAATATAAGGGACATCAAACTTTTGCTCACGTCTGCCCTTTCCATCGTGACTGAAATCGATGGAAGTGTGCCCATCAATAGGAACTGGAAAAGATCCACAGGACGTTGTGTTCTAGCACATGTCCTGAGGACAACCTTTTAAAATCAAATATTAAGGGAATAAAAGGGAAAAAAAAAAAACATTTTGCAAATTTTTCATAAAGCATCTGCAACCTGATAGTGTACTGACAAGAAGGAGGAGAACCTAGAGCAGAGCCTGGGGAGAGGCTGAGGAGCTCATCACCTTGAGGTTTTGATATCAGTTCTTTTCTCTGCTACTACGTGACTTTTGATCAATTATGTATCTTCAATTCCTTTCTCCTTCTTACTCTTCCTGCATTGCCTGCTTGGGTTTTAATATGCTTTTATTTGCTTGTTTCTTGCAGCTAGTGCCTTTGACATCCATGTATATCAGGCTGTCAGTGTCATAGGGTTAAGACACCAGTGAAAGCCTATAGCCATGCCCAAAATGATGTGTACAGGACCAAAAATCAAGTGTGGTGGATGATCCAGGGCCTTCACATTGCAGAGTGGTATTTGGAGGTTTTTCAGCAACAGGGCAAAAAAGGAACAAGAGATGGAAGGAGGAGAGTGGAAGAAATAAAAAATGTAATCTTATAAAAATTTCTGCCTTTGTAAATACAGCTCAGCATCCTAGGTGAACTCAGGGACACATTACAATCCTAGTATCTTTTTTTAATGTAAAGGTTGCTTGTCAATGGGTTTTTATACAGCATTAATAATACATTTATAGATACGCTCCACAATTAATTGTAAAGCATTTATGGCACTGAACAGTTAGAATGCATTATGATAATCACTCCTCATGCATTGACTTTATTGTAAAGGTTTTGCTGATCATTATAATTGGCTTGTTATTACACAAGGATATAATAACACCTCTCTGTATAGTAGTTTATAGCACATCAATAGCAAATGCATTCCCTTTATTGGAAGCAATGTGCATTTTATTAGAATATAGCTGAATAAGTGCAATCCATGTAGACAAATGAAGTTTCTAATGAACTGTCTCACAAAAGAGTCGAAATAACAAGCCATTTATGATGTATTTTTCTATTGACGAACTTGTAGTTATGGTTACATGGGCATTTCTTTAAAAAATGGAAGGCAAAAGGCATGTTTTGCTGTTCTTTCAGAGAAGCATTTGAGGGAAAGGGAATATATAGGCCATTTTTCTGCTGCATGTTGATTAACGTAAGGGTAACCGATGCTCACACATTACAGATTTCACTTGCTTGTTGAAATTTTCCAAGCTTCTTCCTTGTGCATTTGGTCTGACATCCACAAAGGATCAAAATGTTCTCACACTGAGTCCAAGCTCAGCTTCTGGAATGGTGATGCACCAACATCCCCTATACAGTGAGCAGCGAATTAAGTATGAGGGGCTTGGTGTTGTCCTTGCTCCTGTTCTGTGTTTTGTTTTTTTTTTTTTTTTTTCCTGTATTTTACCAAAAGGTATTTTAATGAAAATTCACAAATGATCCCTGGGCAAGGCCTGTCATACATAACATCAATTCTCCCATTGCTACTGATTGCTGTAGCAGGAAGGCAGAGGTCTTAGAAGAGATCTGGTGCAAAATGTGATGTGAGGAGGAATGACAAAGAGAAGAATTAGTATAAAGGAAACTGAGGCAACTGGAAGAATAAGTATGCAAAGTTATTTCCTTGCCTGACATCATTACTCCATGTCTGAATTTCAGTTCTTTCTGGTAACTTAGTGTTGCACGCATCTGACATACACATGTAGTTGATGTGTATTTGTTTATTCATCTAACCTCAATTGCAATCAATGTTAATCAAGTAGCTAAACACTTAAACCCCTGGATCTAGATAAATAAGTGTGTTGTTTCCACATCTGGTACAGTTCATACAGTCACATTGCTGCCTGAAGTATTACCAGGGTATAGTCTGAGTACAGTGTTCAGCACATAATTCTGTGGGCCTGTTTCTTTATGACTGTCACCGTTTTCTTGCACGCTTGCAGAGGCCCTTAACTCTAGAGTAATCCAGGATCTTTCTGGAAAGTGAATTTTAGTGTGATGTAGGAGCTAAGAAATGTCTGGATTACAGTCAGTATTCTCAGCTGTTGGTACACAGAGGTTACAGTTGAGCAATTTAAAATAAGACTGGCTAAACCCTACAGATTCTATGCAGTCTGAACTCTATTTTCTCTGAGTGGGAATTTCAGTGAGAGGGTTTTGCCCCTTGCGTGTTGAGATCCCAGATTACAGTATCACAGTTTGGAAGAAGTTTTGAGACTCAGGAGATACTGGAGGTCAATAAAACTTTTCTCCATGGCATACAGAGCATTTTCCAATTACTATATATATATATTTTTTCAGTGTGTATGTGAAATCAGTTTGGGAGGTAGAAAATCCTTATGTAAACAATTTAGGTCTTTAGCTAAACTGTATCTAGTGCTTTTACCCAGAAATTGGGCCTCTTAGGAACCTCGGACTTAGGGACAGAAGAAAATTTAAACAGGGCTTCTGTGCCACTGTCCTTAAAATGTTATTTCAAGCAGGATTCACTTTGTGTATCTTAGATGCCTAAATATTAGGCATATGGTTTAAGTTTAGTCATATAAACACCTCATGTGGACAGTGGAGGAAGAGACAGTTCCAATCTGTACTTCACCACATCCTAAGACAAACGGGTTAAATGGTGTTCAGAAGTTTCCTTTCTCTCTCTCTCCACTGAATCTGGAATGAACCTATAGCAATTAACTCAGATTTAGATATCTCACTCTTAGGCACCTGAAGAGAGGTAAGATAAATCGCAACTCTCACCTTTGCATGCCACAGTTTTCCATCTCTATCGTATGAATGATGATACTTGACTTTTCTGAAACCCTCGTTAAGATCTATGAATAAAAATTGCTGCATAAAACCTATGGATTGTAGGACGTACTGGGATTTTTTTCTAAGAAGGGAAGACATCTTTCTCCATTAATGTGTTTGCTTCATAATGTCAAGGGAAGAATAGGAGGGGTTGCATCCCAATCAGCCTGAGCAATGGAGATAATCTGATCAATTTTAATCCCTCTTTCAAGTGAATTTCCATTCTTATTTTTGTGTTTGGGTTTGCTACCACTCCCATTCTCATGTTATAGAGTGAATTTTAAATAAATAAAGAAAGGAAGAAAGGAAGAAAGAAAGAAAGAAAGAAAGAAAGAAAGAAAGAAAGAAAGAAAGAAAGAAAGAAAGAAAGAAAGAAAGAAAGAAAGAAAGAAAGAAAGAAAGAAAGAAAGAAAGAAAGAAAGAAAGAAAGAAAGAAAGAAAGAAAGAAGGAAAGGAAAAACAACTTCAAGTTAAAAGCAGTACGTAACATCTACGTCTTTAAAACGTGTATTCATAATTAGGAAAAAAATAGTTTTATCTTTAAAACCAGCTTGTTTTGGAATCTGTGATGGAAAATGAATATGGCCCCTTGTAATATCGTTTGTAGAGAGGTAATTTTCAAGGCAGCACTGCACTGAAACGTTTTCCCTCAGGGAGGATAAACAGTTGGCTTCAATTAGTGAGGGACTGTTTCCTTTCTTTTCAATTTTAAGGGCAGTCTTGCAGCCTCATCCTGCACAGAGGAACAGAAAGCTCTACACAGGGCAATAGGCTGCATCATGGAAGACTGAGGTTTAACTCAGTGCCCTGCCACAGATTTTCTCCTTGACCTTGAAGAAGTTACTTAAGCGTCAGGATATTATTCTCACTCCATATCTGGTGACTAATATTATCTTTGACTGTCTGAATATACACATAAAATTGGCCTAACATCTTGCTCTGATTCCAGTTTCCTTCTGTAAAATAGTGTTTGTGCTTCAAGGATACGTGCATTAAAGATTATTAGGTGCTCAGGTTCTGTAATCATTAGTTCCACAGAAGTAACTTGGTTAGATAAATAGAGATGTTTAAAAGTGTCAAATGTGTTTCACTGCTCAAATCTCACATAAAGTCAATGGGCCTTGGGTATCTAAATATTTGAAAATCTCCCCAAACAATGATGTTCTTCCAAATAGTCAGAGCCAACTTTGTGGGGCTGATTCTTCTCAGTTTCGCAGTGAAGTCAAGTAACACTTGTTCCTGTAGGAGACACCACCTGCTCATGATTGTAGGAACTACAGTAGGACCTGTCTCATGCCAGAGCAGGTTTGTTTCATAACACAAGTTGAGATTCTCCAGTGAACAGGAATAGAAGAGTGATAAAAGTAAAGTGTAAGTGACTCAAATATATTAGGACTGGCCTTAGTGGAGGGTTGCTTTCTTGTAGCACCAAACCTAGTAGGCAGGAATTCATACCTAGTAAAATACTTCCTGCCTATGTACTGCCATATGAATAGAAATTAATTCCCTCAAACGTTTATTTTATCCATCTCTTGAGTCGCTGATAAATGGCCAGATGTATTGATTATAAACCACAAAATACCAACACTTCCACGGAGTCATCCAATTAACATGAAATTATGTTACCACGAAGTAAAGTACATTGGATGAGTTGATTTTTGTTAATTTGTTTTCCTAAAATGACTATGACTATTATTATTACAAATAGCTAATGAAGAAGAGATGTGGGGGAATGGGCCAGAACCTCAGGCAAGAGGGAATGAAGATAGTATGAGTTTAATGACTTTAGAGATTGGACTGAACCAAAGCAGTCTCTCCACTCCCTAGATCAGAAATCTAATTATTTACTACCTATCTTGCGGCAGTGCCTAGGAGACCAGTTATGATCCATGACACCAGGTTCATTGTACAACACAGAACAGATGGAGACCTTCTTTTCCTTAAGAGCTTACTCTCTAAAGATAAGGCGAGTTACAATGTCTGAATGCAGACCTGTCATATAGTGTCTTCCCAGGAGTGAGAAAAAGCATTGTGCTGGGTTGCACAACTGGGAGTTAAGCTAATATGTGAGGATAGGGGCTGTGAAGTTAGGGTCTACCTGGGGAAAGGAGATATTAAGGATGGCCTTCAAGCAAAGCTCCTTTTGTGGACACATCCTCTGAGACAAAACAAGTGAGATCCTGAATAATATGCTCAAGACCTTAAGCTAATAGCATGGCCTCCTTCTTGACAAGGACCCTCCTCCTGCACACTCATGCCACATGGTCCTGGTTAGCATATTTGGTCGCAGCTAAGGGCAAGCACCTGCCTTAGGTGTACAAGGTTGCTGGTGGAAAAGAAACTAAAGTTCAGCAGATTGCTGAGGGACACACCACACTGACAGGGAGTCCATTCCACCACGCCACTCACTATAGGGGAGGTAGGTCCGTGGGTGCTGTCAGAGAAACAAGGATGCATCAGAAAACTTGGGATATAGCGGTCCCTGAATACCAACTATCTCTGTACAGGCAACTCTTCAAAGGGATCAGAACCACCTAGAACAACGCGGGGTCAAAGATCATGTCTCACAACAGAAATTCAAATCTTGATGCAAGTAATTCTCTAGTGTTTGCAATGGGCTGAATTTGTCTTTCCTTGATCTCAGCGTGTGATCCAGCACTCTTCCCTGCTATTACAGGCAATGTGGTTTTTATTAGAGCCTGTAATGTTCCCTTATTGAAGTTTGGACTTTGAGAGGAAAGGCCAAAACACTGGAGCACTAGCCATTCTTCCGGTGTTTCTGTCTAGATTAAAAGGAAATGAATAGGTTTTAGATCTAGAAGGAATCGTTAGATCTCATTTAACCTCTTGCATAAACTGACTGTAAAATTTCACCCAGACATTCTGTGCTGAGACTTCTGACTTGCATTTGACTGAAGAATAAGGAAATTGAGCTAGAGAATGACTCTTTTGAGGCTTCAGCACAACTTTGATATCAAACAGGTTGGAATTGCTTAGATGAACTTTCTGAAAAGCTTTTAATCATTTTGAAAACCAGTTCAATTAGTAAGGATACATTTTTGCAATAAATTATGTGTAACAACTAGAGACAGTAAGATATATTTTCCAATCAAAATAATGTGGATAGAAAGTTTCTTTTTGACCAAAATACACATACTTCCTCCACCCTGTCTCCTGCACACAAAACCAGGAGGGGCAATGTTTTCCTGGGGCAAAGTTTTCCAGATTTTTCTGAAGAGACCCTAGAAAAGCACAGCAGGGTGATAATCCTGAAACTGAACAGGTGAAAATCTTCGTTGTGTCTATGAACACAATGAAGTTCATTCAGAGCACTGAGAGGGAAGCTCCTGGAAAGTGGATATTCACATGCAAAGGAAGCAATTTGCATTACACCTTCTATATGGTCCCAGATGAGCAGTGCTGTCATTTTCCCCACACCACATTTCCATAACAACAAAAATGTTTCTTCTCCTTGAGTTTCTACCTTCCTAGTCTCACTATGTGCCAAAGTGATGAGATATTTCCAGTGCTTTTCAGAAAGTTATGCTACCCCATCTCTATAGGAATATCTCACCTGCCTTAGCCAGTGCCCACAGAAATGAGTGTTACTGCATGTCGACAGACATTGTAGAGCAATAGAATTTCCACGGGCAAATAATCAGGGGAAAAAAACCCTCCATTTTGCAGATGTTAGTAACATGCTGACCTTTAACAATATCGCAAACCTTCACTCTCTCTTTAAAGTATTACATCCGTCCTTAGAGGGAAAAACTTGTAGCTAAGGATTGAAATCAGCAGTGGATCGTAATGCTGGCTGTGCTATTCAAGTGCCCTGCTGTATTTAGGATCCATTTATTTCTAGCTATTTTTTTTTCTGTCTTGAATCTAAAAAAAGAAGTGACCAGGCTGGCAGTGACATGTGATTAATAGATTGCACCTTTAGAAAAGAGTTAGCAGAAGGAGATTAGCATTGCAGCCTATTATTTATTAATTAAATGCAGACACCCTATTTATACCAATGCTGATGACATTAGTTCATGTCCATGCTTTGGGACCGCATTATCCATCCGGCCTCCTAGCATAGTAATGATTGTTGTTAAGCTGGTGGATGTTGCTGGTCTCCTCCTGTCACTTGCTTCTGTTATGAGTAGAAAAAGGAAGTCTGTAAGTTAAAGGGCCAATATGAACTTTTTATTGAAGTGTCTGCTCTGTCACTGACAGACTGGGTTACCTTGGCCATGTCTCTTCACTTCTTTGGAACATCACTGCTTTGAAGAAAGGGAGATCTGTACCTCCCTATAGGTCATGGTGCTGTGAAGATTAAGTGTACAAGGCAATACGCTGTGTGAGACCATTTTCATTGCTTACAGGAGAGAGTATTATATTAGTAGGCATATATGTACCTGCTGCTGCTATTTCAATTGGCAGAATGAGAAAGAGCTATAACAATTGTTGTCATTTAGCAGTGCCAGGGTGTAAGACTAAACTTCACATGACTCTTGTTTTGGTAAGCTGGTTCTCCAACTTGCAAAGTGTTAAAAGGAAAGTGCGAAAGCAAATCTGACCCTGAGGTTTCCATTATTCCTAGTAGCGGTTTCCAAGATCCTGCGATGGATCAGGCTGCAGGACTCTGATTCTCCCTCACAGTGACTTGGGAAAACCTGTGAGCTGCTCCACCAGACATGATGGTTGGGACAAGCACATTGCTACAAGACTGTCCTCTCCTGCACTGTTGAAAAAGAGAAAGACATTATCCAGGACAGAGTTCTGCTGGGTTTATGTCAAGAAGTAATTCTTCACCAGCCCCGGGCAGATGATAAACAAACACATGGCCCTTGGCTGAACCCACTGCAACCACATGAACCAAGAGAGTTTGTGGACCACATACATTTTGCCTTCAGAGTAAAGATGGAAATCCAGGGAAATCCCCACATTCATTGATTGCTGTCCTTGGAAAACCCCTGTTCAGGTATCCACAATCCAAATGTTCAATTGACATAAATGCTTAGACTTGGTACAGTTTATTGAAAGGATGTAATGAGAACTCTCCTCTGTGACCATGTGTGGCTCTTTTTCTACCCATTAAAGAACAGGAAAAATGCATGATCTAGTCTCTTAATGGTATCTTCTCCATGTAAGCAACTGCTTTCACTGTCAGCTGGGCTTTCTACAGCCAGGGAAGGCAGTCTGGTCCTAAATGGGGTAAGGTTTTCTCTCAATTAAAATTAGTAAATCTCTAGAGTTACAGAGATAAGGTCTGAAACCAGTGTGTAGACACAAAACTATGTGAGATCTGTTCCGAAACCTACTCAGTCTCCAGTGGCGTGTGGATCATGACCTCCATGGAAGGTTTCTTCAAGAACAGTCCAAGTACCTTAGCTTTAAAGATCCCTCTTATCATCAATTTGTTGTTTGTTTATTTGGATTTTCTTCAGCAATCACATTCCCTCTCTGAAAGCTGAACATAGTAACAGACAGCAATAAAAAGCAAATATTGAAGAGTCTTTCAGCATTGTTTACACCATGATACAATCTGAACACATGCAAAAGACATTCAAAAGATGAATGAAGAGAGTGAATGGACTGATTTATCCTGGGCTGCTTCTCATAGTGCAAAGTCTGCCTTTCACAGCCTGATGAAGTGCAAAGACAGTTAGTGGATTTGCTACCAGGAAGGGCACACATTCATTTCCCCTCCTGCAAAAGTATTTAGAGCTGAGGTGTGAGCATGAGAAAAATTACAGCCAAGGAAGCAACCACTGAAAACACAAAGTACAGTTTATTTTGGCAAGTTACTGTTGAAAAGAATAGGCTGAGGGTTTCAGATTCTGGTACAGAAAATTTGCAGAAGGATTTCTCCCTATATGCATATGCTTCTGACTTGTTTTGTCTGGGTTATTTTTGTTTGTTTATCTCCTTTTATATTTTCTGTGTTCTAGTTCTTGTAGCTTTCCGCAGTTAGACATTGCTTCCTATAGCCATGCCTCAAATACTAAGCCAGTTGTACACACATCCGTTCCTGACCATAGACAAGAACAGAGTTGGTTGTGAAGTCCCCGTTGCTGAACCAGAATGTCAAGCTCCTCACCTTTACCCACAAAGTGAAGAAGGGCAAAAAGATGCTTACAAAATGGAGGCTACTCTGCTGAGTGATGTAGACAATATTTAGCCCTTCTGCAAATCTGTCAGTGGCTTTGAGAGCCTCTTTCAGATTAAATCAGCCTCTTTGCCTTGCTCGGTGTATGGACAAAGAAACTGAAGAACAGTGAGTCATTGTGGTTTGGGAACAGCACCTCACTGCACAGCTTGGAGCAGAAGTCACCTCTTCTAAATCTTATTCGATGCCTTAGTTAAATATGGCCTTCTTCTTCGTTCTTTTTGTCCAGTGTCCCCACCTCAGCTTTGCATAAGTCTTCTGGCTTTTGTAAATGTGCTAGAAAGTGCATCGGAGAGCATAGGGATGCATATGAGGGGAGTTCCCTCTGGGCCCAGCCTGTCAGGACTTTGGCACCCACCCATGTGCATCTGTGGATGGGGACATCTTGCTGCTGGAATTCCAAGAGAAAAAGCAAAAGCCAGTGCTGGCATACTTGTGAGATGTAGCCCCACTTCTGACCTCCCTGCATCCTCTGTGCTGCAGGAATCCGTCATTCCTAGGCTGTCAGTTATATTATCTCCTGCGTGCAGCCGTGCAAACATGCAGTAAAACACGTACAAATGCTTGGTCACAAAAGGCTCAGCAACAGCTCTGTCCAAGTAATATCCCCCAAACAGACAGTGGGTTAGAATATTGTCCTTTTAAAGCTCCTTTGAAGGTTTGATTTTTTTTTTCCCCCTCTTTTTACGTAAATCTGTTCTACCTACACCACTCGAATGCTAGAAGATCTTAGAACAGTAAATACCCCTGCAGCACAAACAAAATCATGCTTCAGAGAAACGGTTCATTTTCTCAAAGTCACAGCCTTGCCCTTTAAAATGAAGGGCAAGCTTCTGAAAAGCTCTCTTTCTCTTCTAGATCTTTGCTTTCGGTACACTTGCAGGTGTAACAACTTCACCAGTGATGGTATTACAGCTGCTCAAGCTCAGCAAGGACACTTGGCCCAGATTGTCACATTAAAGTGACATCTTCAAAATCCAGAAGGTGCTTTTTCATTGAGTTGTCATTAAAGCAACATCTTAAGAAGGCAATATGAGGCAATTCACCATTAGTTATCCCATCTATTGGTTGGGGCCAGTAAGATTTTTGCTTCTTCTTACTGAAGGAAATCAGACTTGTACAATCAAGCTGTTTCTAAGCATGTGCCTGGGCCCATCTATCAGTCAATCTGTCAAGGGGTCCTTCTTTGAGCTTTGAACCCACTGGGTAATTTAACCTATTGCTGATGGGGTAGAAGAGATCCCAAAGCTATTGTGTTCCTATAAATGTCATGAAAATAGGCAGCCAGGCAGAGCAGAGAGTTCTCATTAGTGCTCATAAGCCCATATTTTATTAGACATCAATGAACTCATGGGGGTAGGGACATTGGAAGAGGGTTTACACATTCGGCTGCCCATGAAGCAACTTGTTTCAGTGTGTGCACTCTGATACCCTGTCAAGAGGCCTCCTGTAGTAACAGCTTCTTGGTTTTAACAGGATGTCAAACAGATTTCTTAGCTCCTTTCTGCTCATTTCAACAGTGCTTCCCACAGCAGAAAAGTCAACCTGCTTGTTGCATTTCCCTTCCCTCCCCAGCCAAAGCCACGGGGGAGAGTTCTGCACATTGTTTAACAATTAGCACAACATCAGAGGTGGCTGCTTTTCAAGCAAGGAGTAGGTAGAGGTAGCAGGAAAAACAGCACAGGCTTACAGAATGGTTCTGGCTTAGCTGGTATCTGTTATTCAATCACATCTTCAGGTTGTCTAGATGGACTTCTGGGTTAAGAAGATTTGTATGAACAAATCTTACTTTCTTTTGACATGTCCCAGGCTTTATTAATTCTTCTCCCAAACCCTTCTGCATTAGTAGTGTTGAATTTTGTCAGTTTGTCGTGTGGAATAAACAAATCTGAGCTGGTGCTCAAAGTGTTTCTGTTCATCACAAAGTGCAGTTTGAAGCAGACCTCCAAAGCCCCAGATGTGTGACAGCGTATCCAGCTACCACAGACACGGTGCTTCAGCTTTAGTTCTGAAATCCCTGTACTTTCCTGGATCGAAGTAAAATCTCTGTGCATTACCCAAGCGTACCTTTGGACATAGGTGTGCAGATGGAGGCTTTCACTGTATATGGTTTACTGTACTACAGGCAACTTAATAGGCAAAGCTCTCCAGCAAAGACTTTTGAAGCAGAGTTGATAAACCTTGGCTGCAAAGTGCAAGGAATCACTGGAATTAAAAACATATGTATATATATACAAATATACATATATATATATGTATATAAAACTTTCATTGCAAGGACAACATCAAACAACAACGAGAATATATCCCCAGATGGTATCAGTCATATGGCAACCTGTATTTCAAGAAAGGTTACTTGAAATCGCTGTCATGTCAGAGTTACTGTTTTTTGTGAGCATCAGAAAGTTCTCCTTCCTTTTATTTCTTTAGATTGAGGTTTTTAAATGTATACTTACGTTGTTTGTTCTCATTGTAATGCTCTGGGTAAAATCTTTTAAAAAGTCGGTTTGATTCCTCCTTTCAAAGAAAATCACTCTAATTTGAGTATGTAGATTTGCACATAGCTAGGTACTATGTGGGCTGTGCGTGCACACACATTGTTAAAATCCTATGTCCTTTTAGATTTTTAAAAAGTCAGTAGCAATTTAACAGAAAAAAAAAAAAAAAGTTAAATTTATTTTCAAATTGTCCAATTATTTTTTTTTTTATAATTCATTCTTATATTCTTTTAACTGGAAGAAAGAATGTCTTGTTTTATTTATTTCTTTCTTACATTCTTCATTTCTTTCCTATTTTTTTCCTTCCTTTCTTCCACCTGCCTGCCTGCCTCTTTCTTAAGTAATGCCACTGTATTTTCTAGAAGCTAGAACAAGCAACTGAAAGAATAAGACCACATTTTCTTCTTTTTAAATGGTGGTGACTAAGCAGTAACTCCACAAAAGTTCTTAAAAGTCAGTTTGATTTACTGTGGGATACATTAGAGCAGGCTTTGGAATACATTATCCTGCCAGAGAAGTTGTTTATGTGTATGGAAGACCAACAGGATGAAACTTGAAAAGAAAAAAAAAAAAAAAAAGCTGGTTTCTATCCCTTCTCAATTAATGGAAACAGAAAAGGGGTGAAGCAAGAAGACAGGAAAACAGAAACGAGGCAATTCCAACCCGTGTCAAGGAGGGCATTTCTTGTGTCAAGAGTGCTCTTGCACACCATGAACCACCCTTTTTACAGCTGGATGTGTGCAAAGTGATGAACCAGACAAGAGCAGGTATTTTGGCAGTAGGAGGTGTTGCCAATGTGGCCTTTTGCAGAAACTGAGGTCTATTTGCTGAAGGTAAGCAACTTTCTGTGGCCATCACTCACCCCTGCTCTCACAATTAGATTATTTGGTCCAGATAATCTCTTTGTCTTCACTTGAAACATCAAGCTAGGAATTAGGTGAGGAATGTCTGTCTCAAGTACCTCTAGTGCTTCCTGACTGTGTGAAGAAGTGAGTCAGGAGGAGGAGAGAGGTTTGCAGAATTACCTCTAGTTGCCTAAACCTTATGGTTACAGTTTTAGCTTAGGCCCTCTGGACAGCAAACAACCTCAGAGCAACATACCAGCCCAGCAGGACTGGATTATAGCCTTTGCCATCCAGCAGCACAGGCAACAAAAGGGAGAATGACCTTTCCATTCAGCTGATGTTAAAACAATAATATTACTTGTCTTGTTCTTCGATATGCTGCAAGGATAATGTCCAGCAACCCCTGTGAGACGTTCTGTGGTAAAGGAACAAAACTATAAAGGCACCTGGCCCCATACAACAGATATAATCTATGCTGTCCAGTACCCAGCAGAGAGCTCTCTGAAATAACAGGGAAAAAAAAAAAAGGCTGAGGAATTGGAAGAGTTTTGGGGGGATTCTCTCCACATTTTGTGCAAGTCCCTCTTCCCAGTTCCCAAACTTACAGTAAGCTTTTGAGAACACCACTGAGATAGGAAACCAAGAACAATACTCCAGCAACCAAATTCCCTTAGGCTACACTTGGCTATACCTATTCTGAAGACAGATCAAGGACATCATCATTCAATGGGAATACATATTTCGCAAGATTGATTGCCCAGACTAGATATCTACAGGTCAGACTTTAACTCAAACATGATCTTAATTTCCAAGAACTGTTATTGAGATGGCTTGAACAACTCCCCATAGTCATTATTTTTCACTCCTGGTAGTTTGTTCTTTAACTGGAGTGGTAGAAGTCCTGGCTTGCAGTCCCAGAGCCCTTGTGCTCCTCCATGATGACCTGTGCCAGGCATCTTTGTACTTCAATAGCATGTCCATCTCCATGGCTTCATTAAGGGTGTAATTCAGCTGTGATTTGGAAGTGATTCTTTCTCTCACTTGACTCTTGTTAGGGTTTTTCACACACACTAGTAAGGTCTGGAGCCACTAAGCACTTCAAGTCTGGGATAGGGAACATTTCTTGATTATGATGGCTCATTTGCTTTTTAACTTCTGGAGATTTAAATCACGAATTAAACAGACACAGAAATTTATGGAGTGAGGCATCTTAATGATGGGCTTTAATTTCTTATTTTTGAGTGTAAAAGGCATACTTCCTTCCCTCCCTCAAACTGAACAGATTCCTTTTGTAAGATGAGGATTTTTCCCACTTGCCAGAAGCAGGCTTCAATGTTTAATATTCTTTTTTTTTTTTAATAAGTGAGGATGTCAAAACTAACCTGAAGACCTCACTCAGCACTCAGTACAGTTCAGATTAACACCACTGTAGATATCTCTGAGCTTTGTATCAAGCCAAAAAAGTTTTATAAAATGACTGGCTGGACACATGCTTGTTGGAGTTGAAGGGATAATCCTGGGAAATTTTGATCCTGTTATCGATAAAATGCAATAAATTCTTATTACTGAAGTTGAACCCTCTCAGCTGTCAGAGAAGTTGTTAGTGAAGAGGTTGCTAAGGATTAATGCCTATGTGTGTGTGTGAGTGTGGATCAAGGTGAATAATAATAACCATTTTAGTCAGGTGCTCTTTTCAGTCCTTTTCTTTATGTCAGCTGTTCTGTGGGTTTTAATATTTTTTCCCTTCAGGGGATATTTAAGTATGAGGCACAGTTAGCTAAAAAGAAAGAAAACAAATGCAAAACCAAATATAACTTGAAAACGACATTCATTCCCAATGGACTGCTGTTCTTGGAATTTATCTATCTTTTCTGTATGTCTTCAATTATTATTATTTTGTAGAATTTAAACAGGGTCATTTGCTCCAAGAAAAAAAAGTAACAAGGATTATATTCTGACTCAGCTCTTCATGGGAAAGAACATCATCAGAAATAAGTATTTCCATTTTCTGCAGACTTTTCCGCCTCTACACCCCCAACTCCAATTTCTTTTTGTTTTAAACAAAATAGCTGTGAGCAAACAGTTTTCCAACAATACGAATGACAGTTTTATCACTGTGGTTCACCAGAAGTTGCATCACAGATCTAGAAGTGTTGGCTGGACATAAAACATGCACCATGAGCAAAATAGGGACTGCTGGCCAAGATGTAATTTCTGGCTATAGGGTTAACCCGTGCCCAAGGGAGCAGTCTGGTGAATGCTCTGCAAGTGGAATGTTTCAGTTTCACCTCTTCCCCAAATGAATTTTATTATTTTATTTATGGGAAGTAATCAATCTGAGACAGAGACATTAGTCAATGAAACAGCTTTCTGTAAGAATTTTCATTGTAAGGGTCTAAAAATTGGCTGGGCAATGAACTGCACGAATATAGGAATTAATTTCCCTCTGTCCAAGAAGAGCGAGCATGCGGGATAGGTGAACTAATATGTCTTTTCTGTTGCTAATTGCTGTAATTCTGAGAAAGAAAATGGGATGAGACCACTGCAGTAGGAGAGCTGGGAGACCCCTGGACCGGAGGGGTTAACACTTGTCATTCTTAATCATATAGTTAGCATCTCGTGACAGGAGGACTGCACAGGGTAGGAACACAGGCAGCTCACACAGCTCCATTTTCCCCATTGGCACCATCTCTTTATGACTTATTGTGTTAATTAGCTCGCCTACTCCGTTCCACGGTGGAGCTAAATGCACAGTGGTTGTCACGGGAGGAAGAGAGAGGGGACTTTGTGCCCAGCTCCAGCGACTTTGCTGTTCTACAGAAGAGTGATTTTCAAAGAGGCAGGTTTCTAGTCATCCCCAGGAGAGCAGAGTATTCATGGCTGGCAAACAGAAGGGTCCTCCCCTTCCATCTGCTTTTCTGGGGCTACTCCTGGGGCTTGCTGGTCTCCACTGAAGTCTAGAGAGCTGCAGTCCAGTCTGGAAACTTGGCCCTTCAGTCACCTGGGCTCTGCTTTCCCAGAGACACTACCATCATCTTCAAACTGATGTGCCAGTGACCTGGAGGATGGGGATTGTTTATTCAGTTTTTAGGTAAAGCCGATTTCATGAAAGTAAATGTTCCCTCACTGATTTTAATAAGGGGAAAAAAATATCCCCTCACTGTTTTTCCAGAAAAAGCATCTGAGATTCAACCAAACTAAGTCCTGTCCTAAGGAGCAAGGATATGTCAGTCTAGGACAGGAATAAGTGTGGCTCAGGGGAAGGAGTGCCCCAGCCAGAGGATTGAAGGATGTTATACAAATTAATGTGGTAATTACAGTATCATCTGGAGAAAGCAACTGTGACTGTGTCCCTGTTCTGCTCAGTACTGTATGCACTGTAATAAAAATGAAGTTGGGGCACGGTTATAATCTCAGCAGACAATTCAGAGAAAAGGGTCCATTATTACTGTGTCATAGATGAGGAGCCAAGTATGTCCAAGTTACTGTTTGGACATACAATGTGCAAGAGTAAATTGAAATTCTTGACAGAAGAAATGGACATCTGCAAATGCTATCGATTGAAGCTACGGAATTTTTGTAAATGCAGATTTTTTTCAAAATTACTTTTCTGTTTAAAAAAACCCCGACAAACTAATGATCAATTAAAAGGAAAATGGAAAAGAAAAGCTCTACATTTTTAATTTATCCTTTGTTTTGGAGAGGAGGGATTTTGTCTTGAATGTCAGGAGACAGTGAGAATGGATAGGAAGGATTCTTTCTAAAAGCAAACACAAATCACAATGGAAAAATAATGAGGGCTAAAGAAAGACCGAAAAAAAAAAATCATATTTTTTGTTATTGAACTACATGTGTTGTTCAGGTCCAAACACGCCTCTCCAAAACAGCTGCCTAAAAGTAATTGTCACAAGGTCACAGAAAGAGGCTTTGGCAGAATAGTCTTGTTTAAACTCTGTTTTAATAAAGGAAGTAATGTTAATAAGATATTAAATGAGCAGCCATTTAAAAAAGTACAAGCAGGAAGAAAAAAAGTGTAAGTATGTGAGGAAGGGGAGCATCAAAAGCAACTTCCCATTCCAAAACAGCCCTATTACAAGTTAAAAGGACATTAGGCAGAGATTATTAAAAAATAATCCATTGTTCAGTTATGGCAAACATTTCACACCTCACATGGTAGAAGCAATAAATCTCATTGATTCCTCCAAGGCGATTTACAATTAAACACTGATTTGCAAATAAATAAATAAATAAATAAAGGCGGAATTCATTGTGGCACCTTATGCCGCCAAATCAAAGCAATTGGAGTGGAATTGAGAATAATTACCAGATGTGTTGCTTTGTGCTCAAAACGGCATCCGTTATTTACAACTACCAATGATGCTCCTTATTTATTCCTCCTGCTGGTCTAATGACTATTGCCATTCAGCATTCTTTTATTTAATCATCAACATCCAAAAAAAGAAGAATCTATTTTTCTTTCTCTCTTTTTTTTTTTTTCCCTTTTGGCAGCAGCAGGGAAGGAGAAGTTTTCTAAACCCCAACAATAGCAAATTGCTCTAGAGGAATGCATCATTTTTTCAGCCTGCCCTGCAATGTAATTATGAGCATTGCCTTCAATTTATTGGCCTTTTACAGATGTGCAATCCAAATGGATGTTACTTTAACTCCTGGAGTAATGAATATTTGTTTTCTCCTTGCCTATTTCACATCTTTTCTATGGAGGATATTTCTGGATGGAAATTGACTGGCGGTCATAAGCATTAAGAGAGTTTGAAGCTCCCCAGGGGAACCCAGCTCAGTCATAAAGTTGCAGTACATGTAGCCATGCACACACAGAAATGAAAGTGTTTGCAGGTGAAGAGACTCCGGGGACAGGGATTATTTTTTTCTTTATTTTTCTGTTTGTTTTAATCCCATTTGCAGGCAGGGTGCTCTCCAGACTCATTAGAGATAAGGACAAAGGGAGAATATTACTTGAGGAATGAAAAAACGAGTAGGTAGATATTAGTAGGTGATTATATAATCTGGACCCTCATACAGTGTGTCCTGAATTGGACATTGCATGGGTGTTCCCATTCCTTTTCTACGGCATATTTATGTGGACCACTTTATTGATGTAGAAAAGGAATTCTGAAGGAACAGATGAAGCTATGCTGAATTGTCCCAACTGCAGACTGTCCCATAAAAAGTCCCTCTTCTGTGTCATCTTAGCATTTCTAGAGATAAAACTTCTAGGGCACTCCCCTACCTTCTCACAATTTACTGACTGAACATTCTTTCTTCATATATACTTTTTCCTCCCTTTTTTACTTTTCAAAATGGATCCTAGATATTGTATAGGGGTTGGCTCGCTTGCTGGCCCTTAGACACATTTAGATCAAATCACATATTAAATGAAAGCACAGGGCAGAGACACTGGGGGTGTTTTTATCATTGTTAGTTATCTCCAGAGAGCTCAACAGCGGAAGCAAGTCCAGGAAGGTCTGAATCAACAGGAAGAGTGAATGAATACATGGCACAAGGGGACACAAGAAAAACCCTTTGTCTTTCATTTCAGGTGGAATGTGATAGGTTCTTCCCCCTCTGTCCACCACTGGGATCAGTCACTGCGCTTCCACTGTGAGGAAGGCATTACCACAAAACATCTGCAATGGCTTTCACCTCCAGTAAAAATGTTACCCTAGTGTAGGGTAAACTGGAAGCCAGAAAATATTGGGAAAAGAAACCAGGCTGTGGAAACTGATGGTACCCCTGACACTTCCAGTTTTATGCAGGGAACACTGAAAGTGGAAAGAGCATGAAAGGCATTTTATAGGTACTAGAAGGGCCACACTAGAAGACATCAGAGAAGAGCCACAGAGAAGAACACACTCCAGTAACACTGGTACCTCACTATTAGTGTCCAAATTCTGCATGATGGCTTCTCTGAAGAGCTAAGGGTGAAGACCATGAGGTCTGTGTTCTTCAGTGGTCTGTTATACATGTAAAAGGTGATGGAAGCATGGCAGTCACTGTCTAAGAAATGTACAGCATGTTTCAGCTTACACACACACACGTAGATGCAAATTCCTGAATGGCTCGAAATTTCTTATCAGTTGAGTACTCTCAGTGAAGACAGACATCTTTGCTCCTAGTTCTATGCCTTTAATCTTCCATTTTGCTCATTCTGCTCTTTAATCATCAGACAACTTTTGACAGTAATTGAGGATCTCCCTGGACAACTCAGTAATAAATGTATCCTGAACAAACATGCCTGTCAGACTCTATTTAGCCTAGAGCATCAAGTTTATGACCTTATGAAAGAGAATCATTCTTAAGTTCTCTAAACCACTCTCAAAGTTAATCTCCACTTGTTCTAAACTTCAACTTTTTTTTTTTTTTTTTTTGCTATTTTCGTTAAGAATTCATGATAGGACCCTGAAAATTACATAGTGGCCAAATTCTCTAAGTTTAAGTAGAACTTTGGACCTCAGATGACACCTTTGGGTCCAAGTCTTACTTCAGTACTGTTGTTTTTTGCTTCTTCAAATCCACCTTTTGGGCAGAAAAATAGCAGCAGAACAATATTGCAGGTTATTGTTAATAAAAGCATACTTCTCCTCCCAAAGATTGCTGCAGTGGCATGGCAGAAAAGTTCTATTTCTTTATTCAGCTTTGAGCATAGTAGATTTGTTGTGAGAGTTTCCTGGAGTAAAGAAGTGGAGTAGGATAGGGGTTTCTTTCATTGATAATTGTTTGTGCTTCTGGGCTAGTGACCCGAACTATTTTAACTCCCCATCAAAACTAAAACCTGAAAATTAAATGGACTGGAATGGAAAGGTGGTCTCTATGTCAGTCTCTGGATTCTGTTTCACAAGATGCAATCTTCCTCGATTTCCAAAACCAATTTTCTCCCATCATCTTACGAAAGTAGAGGTCATCCTGTGAAATGTGATATCTCACCAGTTTTTATAGAGATGTGCCCTTTCCCACAAAAAAAAAGGGTCATTAAATCATACAGCTGATCAGATAGCTGAAGCCTTGATTGGCTGACAGTCAGAATGAAGAAATCCATGGGGAACAGGCATATGGCACCATCAAAACAGGTTGGACCCAAACTAGGGTATTTTAATCACACTGTTATATGGAGGAAAGGGGAATCTCAAAGGGAAGTATGGGAGCTTTACTGACTTTTAGGGTCAACAGAAGATGGGAAATAATTATCCAGCCACATCTGAATTCCACAGTCTACTGCTAAAAAATAATTCATGACCCACCTCTGCCCTTGCTGTATGCCTTCCCTCCACAGTGTCCTCACAGAAGCTGTCAAATTGCTCTTTGTAGCCAGTACCAAAAGGCAGGTACTTCTGGAGTAGGTCACAACAACAATGCAAAACATCTGCTGAAGGACAGGAAACCCATTAAATTCTGAGAGCAGGTCCATGGTCTGAGAAAAGCTTCAGGCAAAATGGTGCCTTGGAATGGCAGATGAGACAAAAACCCTATCTGTGCTAGGTAGAGCTTGAAAAAATGTTCAAGAACAAGTGTAATTAGGAAGTTCTAGTTTGTGTTCAAACCAGACATCAGGTGTTTTTACAGACTTAAAGCAAGTGTTGTCTTGAGTTATGGGGTTCATTTGTTACACAAACTCCATGCGGAATGAAAATGGATTGGATTTAGGCAATATCCTATTTCCCTTTGAAAGATGATTGAACTCTTCTGACAGTCAATACTTTAAAGAATCGCAAGGCTCCAGGTTCTCCAAATGTAGATAGCACTTTATGATGGCAAACACTTCAATGGGAACAGGCAAGTTAAGTTGGTGCATTGCAAGCACAAACTGCTTCAGCTTTAGCTGGGAGGGTTATAACCTTGCCTACCACACTGGGACTTTCCGATGAGCCTTGCACTGCAGATCTTGCAAATAGAAGTGGATGGATTAATTTCTACCTGCCTTATCATTAATATATGTGTCTACCCCAGGCTTTACAGGAAGAATGTGTTTGCAGAATTGCAGCTAATGTATTTCCAATGGCAAAGATCTCCACAATAAGGTTATAAAAGCTCACTTTTGTATTTCATCTCAAAGTTGTTGAGAGTGAACTGAAAAAACAGGTGGTAGGGACCACGTCTGGTAAAACCTTGAGGACAGAGCCCTCAGGTTTGTGTGTTTGTGAAGTCAGCACTTTTCTCTTTTTGACGTGTTGTTAGATGGATGTACACTCGTATTATGGTCTTTCTGCAGAAAGTGGCAATGAAATGCACTATAGCTGGTGACTCAAAAAGTAGTCAGGTAAACCAGAAGAGCCTACCTGGTTTGGATTTGTGAGATGTAGATAAGGTTCATCTAGGAAATGATAAGGAAAGCAAAAGGAAGTGTCCCACTATTCATCACAGCTGCCCATGGCTCTGAGACAAAATATGCTGGGAGCCTCTTTTATATCAGCCAAGAAGAGAGGAGCCGACAGGGCATCCTTGATTCACATGCCTGTTCCTCAGGCTTGAGGTTTTTGCATAGTTCAGATGGGTAACCTCACTTCTGGCTTTTGATCACAGTCAAACCTTTTGATCTGAATCAACCTCCCTCTGGTCAGGCTGTCCTACCCACTTTTCCTTCCCAGAGTATTGTTAGAAACAGCCCCAGGCTTGCAGGTGCCTCCAGCTTCCCCTGGCAGGAGTGAAGGAGGGAATAGCTCCCCATACCTAACAGGGGTGACCTGCATTAATGGTGTTTGAAGACACAGAGGTGCTTTTCATCTCAGCCATGTTAAACTTCTCAGGAGAAAAATAGCCTTTCCTGGGGGCTTGCCTCTCTCTCTTCAGTGTTCCTAGACAAGCCAAACACCTTCAACCAACCCCAAAAGAGTGCAGCAAAAGCCTCCAGCACTGGCTGCAATGCAGTGGTAAGTCCCCTAGCTGATGCACTGCTCTGGTGCTGAGGGCTTCAACTCCAACACTAAATTTTGTAGGGAAACTATTACATACACTTAGTGCTTTGAGGGTTTGCCATTACTGGAAGACACTTCCCTTTGATCTCTTGGGAAAAGTGGTTGTGCAGACCCTCTGAAAATCACACCATTCATTCTGAGACTTAGAATTTGAATATATATGTGGTTTTATCAACTAATATCTATAACAAAGCAGTGCATTGTTTTACACGCAGCCTATATTAGAAGAAGGAAACTGAGGCATAGGACCTGACCTCAGATGTTCTGCTGTAGTAGGACTGAAAAATAACACCATCAGAATTGACCAAAGTTTTCTTATCATGTGGCTGTGGGGCATCAAGCTACATGAAGGAGTGGATGTATTATTCACCTTTTCCCAAAGGGAGTACTGAGCAATATTTCCTGCTCATCCTTGCTTTCTCAGGCGCTCCCAGGAACAGAAATATCAGTCAGCAGCAGTGGGGTGACCAGAAAGTTGTGGTAGGACACAAAAAGTGTCTGAATTTGCAGAGGGAGGATCACAGTGGGGCTCCTTTCCAGAGTATTTTATGATCTTGCAAATACTCCCTGTTAGCTGGCAAAAGTGAATTCTGCCAAATAGTCCAGTTCAACTAAGCAAGCTGAGAACTGTAAATCAGTGCATGAGTAGCTGACCCTTCACTTACGGTAATCAGCACACTTCTACCCCAGGGTGAGAAATTCAAAGGCCATGTGCCTTGCTCACCAGCTGTTTGACAAATTTTTCAACTGTTTGGAGAATATTAATACTGATTCTGGAAAACAAGAGTTAATCTGGAGAGACAGACATACACACAAAAATAAAGTGCATTTGAGTTTAAAGAAAAAAAAAGCGTCAAGCCATTGAACTATTGACAAGGCTGTCACAAATATCATCTTGTCTCAGTGTAAATAAACAAGCTTAGTGCTGTTATTTTAGAATAAAAGGCCGGAATAGGTTTTGTATTGACTTTCTAATACCCACTCAAGAGTTGGAAGAAGAAAATTAAAGATAATAAAGTAAAAGTGCAAACCATAAAAGTGGAGACAGCCAGTCAGTAAACTGTGAATCTGAGTCCTCTTCAGTGCGGGAAACCAATTGTGTAACTCAGTAAAGGTCAGCAGCAAAGATAAGGAGTTGAGATTGTCAGTGAATCCCCTTCTATATTTGGAAGTATGATGGCTGCAGGATGATACAATCTCTGTCTGCAGTGATTCAAAGGCTGGTGCTCATGTCCTACCTTTTCTGCATGTACTTGAGAGCTGGGTGGTGTTTCTGGGCCCTGTCACATTTGTTTGAAGTTGACCTACTCCTGGCTAGCTTATCCAGTGATGGTAACATCAATTGGTAATCCTATCTTAACTTTATTCAGTGACAGGGACATTTATAACTCCCTACAGTAGGTTCAGGTACAATTCCAAGATCTCTGCATTTGCTTTTCTTACACAAAATACGCATTGGTGTTACAGAAATTACTGATATCTTTTCTGTCGCAAATCCCTCTGTCTCTTGACCAAATTTAGCCCTTACTTTAGGTGTTTTTTCTAGACTACACCAACTATCCTAGTCAGCCTCTTCTTAGAGGTCCTTTCCCTGGGAACTTTCCAAGTTTCTCTGATACTTTTGTGGATTTTCTCACTTGCGTTTGTCATCTTAAGTGGAAAAGAATAGAAAGAAAAGAGAAAGGACTGAAAAGAGAAATGTGTTCCCCTTGGACCAGCAGCCCTCTCAGAAAGGACAACTGGTTTATCCATTGTCTCTTCTCAGCATGTTTTCAGAAAACTATGGATGAGACTTTAGACCTGCAAGCCCAAGGTGCTTCCCTTAAGAACAGCAAATGATGTGTGGGAGCCCACGCATCCCATTTGACGACTAATGTGCTGCCAAATGAGCTGAGGTGCTTGCAGAATGGGTGCTACAAAATGCCTCTGTTGTTTCACAACCTCTTGTAAAAAAAAAACCAGACATATATGTGCTCTGGAATAAACTTTGAGCATCTACAGATAAGAGGAAAAATGTCTCTTATGAAAAGATTGAGGGAGATTTTGGAGACTGCAGAAAAGCATGGACAGAGATGAGGAGCTAAAAGGAAGTTTCAAGATGAGGGAAAGCAGGTTGATAGTGAAGTTAAAGAGGAGGAAGGGATCAAAGGAAAAGAGACTATATGAGGGACTGACAAGATAATGAGGATTTGGAGCATGGTGACTAAAGATGGGACGGACGAGACAACCAGTGGGGCGATTTGTTCTGTTCCCTTGCAAACAGCAGAAGTGGAAGACATTGACTGAAATCAAACATCAATAATGACCATGGACTGCTGCTCCAATGGCACAAAACCCATCTCTACCTGAATATACCTTCATCCGTGTGACCAAGGGATGATCAAGGCTTTCTCTGAAGTTCACTGGTATGCATGATTTTGAATGAAATCAAAACATCCTGCAGATCTGAAGTATTTCAGACCTCAGGTTCTGCCTTGTTCAGCTCCATGAGTTTTCTCTGATGTTGCCTCATAACATCCAGCATGCCAAGCTCATACAATTAAAGGGTGCAATGGCCCATGAGTTGTTGGATACATGCAAAGTGTTCATGCAATTATTTGATCAAATTGTTTACCATGTCCAAATAATGCCATTTAAATATGGAGTTTTGACATTCCTTTGTGAATTCCTTTGAGATGGAGACTCTAACGTGAGGCAAGCAGAGTGGAGTTATTTGGAGTTTTTGCTGTTTTAAGGGAGACATTTTGGATGGAAAACTCAGAAATATCAGATTTGTGTAGAAGCTGCAAGCCCTTAGTCAGAGAAAAGGTGGAACTGCAATTACATGGCTAAGTTCTGGATTCTCTTATGGGAAGTATAAGGCAAAGGGCTGGTACAAATAATGACAGAACTTTCAACTTTTGCACTACTTCTGTGGAGGTTTGAAGGCCAGGAGGCCTTTGACACTTCTGCCTGGCCTCATGCATACTGCACAATTTCAGTGACTCTTGCATCTGTACCACAGCCTCTTGATCAGCCAGAGATATCTAATTGCCTTGAAAATTCTCAGACTAATAGAGAGATTGCCGTATCTCTAGTCTCAATGGTTAATTACCCTCACTGGTTAATTATGCTCAATAATTTCCTTCAGTTGTAACAAGACAGCTATGGGTTTTTTCCTACTGAATTTAGTTTATCTGGGCTTCAGTTTTACCTTTGTTAAAATGAAAGTGATAAACAAAGAGCCAGATCATCCACTGATGTAAATTAACACTATCAAGCAGAAAAACTCTTTTCTTACTTTCTTCTGGACAGCCTTTGCACAGTGAATTTAATTGCCATGTTGGGTTTTCCAACTCCTACTTAAATCTATGTGGTTTGGGGTTAGATTCCTTTGAAAATCCTGCCTGTGTCCCTCTGTACTTTTGGTAGACGGGATGCAAAAGTCCTGAACATGACATTGCCTGTGAAATGATGCAAGCCCACAATCTCTGCAGCATTGTTCTTACAAGCGTGCATCATATCAATAAAAGATTATCTGAGTGCAGGAATGAAAAAATAAAAATGAAGGAGAAAAGGATTGGGAATCATTTACAGCAGGTCATTTTGATTGGGCTGCAATCAACGTGCCAGGCTTGATAAGACAGGCATTTGAGAGAGTATTGATCTCAGATCTTTTTTCTTTTTCATTTCATTTTTGTATTTGTTTATAGTTAACGCTTAATAGGCTTCTCACATCTTGCTTGCTGGTACACACAGCCCCTGGCCTCTGTATTTGTTGCTCCTTGAAAGTTGTGCAAAATTTCTGCAGCTATTGGGCCAACCTCGATTTTCATATGGTAGGTGAGAGCTCTAAATTACTCTTTCTCCCTCTTTCCAGTCGGTTTTAGCTTTTGTTTGATGAAGTAAATCCTGGTGTTCTCTCACTTCCTTGTCATTGTGCAATACCTTCCCATGAGAAGCGTGCCTTGATACTGTGGCTTCTCTGACTGCACATGTATGTATGGGCTCAGCATCACCTTTTGCTTTCTGATAGCAACTTCAGTTGTCCCCTGCAAGTGGTTTGAGGGTCCTGAATGACATATTTACACCTAATAAGGTGCAATAGTTCTTGACCTGCAGATTTTGTGAGGCCATGCAGGGAAGATAAGAGGGGAAACGAAGACACAGAGGTGAAAATTACTTTTCCAAGGTCATGTTACCATCCATGCCAGAGCCTGCTTAGACCCCAGCTATCGCAGTCTCTCTCTAGTGAGTTATCCCCTGCACCAGAAAACCTCTCCAGGGTGATTTAGAAGGGTGTGATTTTAACCAAGCTCAAGGCCCAGTAGTCTAATGAATCTTCTCCCAACGACTGGCATGCACATAATTCATCTCGTTCTTCAGGCTTTTGTGAGTAATACAAGAGCTGTTCACCCTAACCTGCCGGCATGATTCATCTGTGTTTTGTACAGCCTTTGTTACTTGAACTGTAATTCTCAAGTGCAAGGGGTAAAAACAAAATTAAAGAGTGATATCTGACAGCAGATAGAGATTTAATAATATGAAGATCAAAGGTTGTTCCAGGATCTTGTACCAAGTTATTCCAGTGTTTAGGATGGTTAGATTTGGGCCAAAAATAGCAAAAAGATTGAAATGAGAACTCTGATCTGAACCAAGTTATTCCATTGTTTCGGATGGTGAGATTTGGGCCAAAAATAACAAAAAAGATTAAAATGAGAACTCCAATCTGAACTTTTTTTGCTCGGTTTGTATCCAGTGTTTTTTTTCCAGGGACAATCTCTCTCAGTGTGATATTGTGTTAGCATAGGAGGCAGATGGTTCATTTACACTGTAAGTTAAATCTTGTTTCATTTGCAGATCTGGTGTTTATTCACAATCATGGGCTACAGGTTAGCTGGGAACCAGGTAGTCCAGAGGAAAGTCTGTCTTAGAGCTGTACCTCCTTCTCCACCTGACTTCTGCTTTGGCACCATATCTGATCCTTGAATGTATTCAAAGTTTCCTTGTCACCTTCTTCCATTAGTCAAATAAATCTCCAGTTTCTTTGTTTACTTAATCAGCTTGATAGGACAATTAAAAGTTAAAATATATGACAAGTCTGTTCTACTTTAATGCTTGGGGTTTTTTTATTCATAGCCTGCTTAGGAAGGTGTTGGTTTAAAGGCATGTAATAGTTCCTGTATGAAATTAGGTGCTTTGATTTGTTAAAATGACCATGAATGCTGGTTTTTAATATATTTTTTTTTCATTTTTATTACTATTAACCAAAGAAGGATACTTTGGGTTTGAATCAGCTCTTTCACTCTAGAGGAGAGTCAAACTCATCAGACTGCATGCTAAAGGGTGTAGAAAAACAGAGTTTAAACATTCAGTGACTTTTTTCATTATTAAGTACAAAGCTGTCTGTTCCAAATAGCAGCACTGAGCTCAGCCTTGCTGTCCTCAACCAGCTGCCCTTTCCAATAATGACTCCATGACTGGTAGTTATCAAAAGTAATTTTATTCAGGACTCCTGTTTTGATAAGATTTAAGACTATTTAAAAAAAAACAAAATCCCAAATGACAAGCACTGCTAAGTAGGTGGTTAACTGATTACAAAGCACAGATCTAAAGTAATACACATTTTCAGAGAAGCTGCACGACGTAGGCCCCTGGGGGACAGGCTTGAGTAAAACGAAATGGGGTTTGCAAATTCATTGAAATTAGGTGAAGCATTCGAGAGCCATCACCATTTAAAGAAATTGATGAGCCCTTGTCTGTATGTGCAAGGCCATAGCATTAATCATTCACATAGACAGGAATGGACTACAGTTTTCAAACAGGATTTGCTGAGGGGTGTTGGAAGATCTGTTGTTACAGCTGTTGTTACAGCTGGTGTTGCATATAGCTGGGCAAAGGTACACGTATACAGTTCCCACAGCTCACCCCACACCAAGTTTCTGCAATGCATCTGTCTCATCCCATAGTGAGTCCTGCTTTCAGCTGACAATGACCAACTCTTGACACTTCAGTCAGTTCATCTGGCACCTTCCTGAGACAAGACTGAGCTTAAGACGCCAGTCCAAATCCAAGCTCTCTAGAGAAAGTTGTGTCCCTCTCCTTCCTGCCTATGCCTTTGTTTCATCATCTACACAAAGCACAAGAGGTATGTATAGATCTGTCTTGTAGAGTTGTCATGAGAGACAGGCAAGGAAACATTTGCAAGATAAAATGAAAGAAAGGTCTCATTGGATTTCATTTACTATTGGATTTGGGGGAAGTCCAGGCTAGTTGCTGTTTTTGTAGCTTTCAACTCCAGCATGCATTTCTTGGCTCTTTCCCACCATCAGGGTCTGATCCTTCCACCTTTTACTGGCAAGAGTAGATGCTACTGTTGGAAACTCTGTCATTGATTGCCATGCAAAAAACTCACATTAAACAGTGTATTGGGAGTGAATAAGGATTTCAGGCTCAGATTTACGAAGACTACAGTTAACATGACTCAGAGTTGTCTGTTCACATCACCCAACCCTGGGCTGTCCCATAATGCAGGTCTGCATGTTCAGGAGTGGTGTCCTTCAGAAAAGCTGTTCACCAGAGCTCTTTTTCCTTGCCCATCTCTAGTGGCTGCTGTCAAAAAGAGTTTAAAAAGATCTCAGTTTGACTTTCTCAGAAGAGATCACCTCGATGTCTTTGCCAATGTTTCCCTCTCCCAGTAACACAAGAGCCATGTGTGAGCTGGGTGCATGATGACTTCCAGAGTTTAACTATGCAGGGCCAGAGTGTTCTCTTGGCTTAGGTGCTCTGCAGAGATAACCCTCCCCACTGCCACCACTGTCACCAAGCACCACTCCACACAGCATCTGGGTGGTGGTTCATGGACCAAACTTCAAGTGTCGTGATTTTTCTTTGAACACAACCGCAATAATACCCCTAGGAATGTCCCTCATCCCCTTTCATGTCTTGCCACAAAGCTTTCTGTTCTCATTCTCCTCAGCTGTTGTCTGCTACTGACCGTGATACACCACAGCCTCATCTGTTTCCCACCCTACACTCTTATCAGACAGTACCCTACTCATTTCTGCAGGACTGAGTTTCACCCATCAGAGATGTGCTTTGGAGCAAACTACAATCCCTATAACTCAGCATTGCTCCTAGCTCTGCTAAGGTTCCACTTGGTCAAGGGACACTTAGTCCATGGGGCATTTTCACTTTCCTTACCCTAAGAAATGCTTATGAAGATCTGACATCATAGGTCTTTTATGAGACTCACTTGACTAATATCTATTAATACAGTATGTGGGACAGAAGAAACCTCAGACAAAATCTGCTATTGAATGTTCTTATAAAGTGAGATTTCGGTTCAAACAAGCAGCACGCAGAAGCTGATAGGTGAAATACATCAGTTTGGTGTATTCAGGAAAATGGACTACATGAAAGATGTCCAGATTCTTAGTTTTGTAGTAACTGTCAAATGTGCTTGGGACCTCTCCTAGTCACTGAGATCAACCGACACAGAGCGTCTTGTGTTATCAAAGTCTCTTAGCTTATAAAACAGGCTGTTCCCATGCACACTACACATTAAGGATGGTCTCTGGCCCATCTTAATTCCATAACCATCCAGGAGATTGTTTAGTTCCATAATACATAATGCAGACAAAAATACACCTAATGGAAGAGTGTCAAAGTATAAGCACAAGAATCACCAGGTTCCAGTGGCAGGGACAATTCCTGGTCACTATTTAATATACTGCAATAGACTGGGACCACTTTGATCCCAAGTCAAGCATTCAGGCTGCCAGACTAAGGCATTAAGACATTTGCACAGCCCTTGACTTGACCTGTTACATCCCACAGAAGCAGGATATGGGCCATGCCCCCTCCTTAGACACAACCTGTCCTAGCACATCGCATTTTGATTGGTCTGCCAGCCAGTTTGCCTGCACAGCTGCAAATAAACCTGACTGTGAGCCAGACCCCAGGATCAGACTCTCCATCCTTACACTAGGTGTTTTTTTGGAGCCTCTTTGAACCTCCTAACTGCTTGCAAGTCCCCACCTCCCTACCCCAGCCCCCATGCATGACTTTCCAAATGCCTATTATAGGACTCTGCATGGTCATATGCAGTTAGCAAGGCTTTGTCTGTGAGATGTCATTTATTAATATGAGGATTTGATTATACAGTACAGCTGCAGAAAAATGAAAGCTGCTTATACCCTGCACCACCTCAATGCCATATTGTTGTGTGTCAGGCTTTCCACCTGCTTTTCTCTGCTTTTCACCTTACCTTATTGCAATTTCTTTCATCCAGGCAGTCTGAGGTGTTTTTCAGACATACTGCAGGAGAGATCCCCACACTCAGTGAGGTGCAATAACCATTTCACAGAAGGGACCACTGAGACATGAAGAAATTTGGGTCAAAAAGTTCATAATCAGGTGCTTAAACACATCAACCTTTTTCAGCATTTGGGGACCAGAGGAGTGACCTGCTTGTTGGAGATGGTACTACTCTGTGTCTGCAGATCCCGTTGGCTCCAGTGTGAGCAATGGTTGCTTAGCAACTTTGAGATGAAGGCCAAATATTTTGGTGTCTGAATAAGGATTCAGGCGTTTAATTTCAGGGACCCACATTTAACAACATTGCCATAAGAAAGTAGATGAAGGTTGCACACAGAGATGGAGACTGAGCAGTAGGGGTAGAATCAGCCTTCGTCCTCAATGTCCATTCAAATCAACAGCACCCACTTGCTCCCTCTCTGGAGATATGTTGGACCTTTGGAATTAGGAATCACCCTTTCTGTCCTACCATGGCTAAACCTGGCTCCTGGGGACAGGATTTCTGTAGAAACAGGTCAGGTATTTCCACAAGGGTGTTTGAAATAGCTGTCCACCTCAACTGCTGCAGCCAAAGCTGGTTTCCCCACTGATGCCTCTGCTGAGATGGACAACAAGAGGGCCCACGGGCCAGTGTTGGGACATTGAGATGCTCGTTAAGTGTCTCCAGATTGACTCCCAGGCCCTTCTTGGGGGGTCCTCCTTTGCCCAGTCTGCAAAATAGGGATAGTGATGCCTCAACCGCTTTTGCCAAGAGCTTTGCGAGGCTTGTTTCCCTCCTACAAATGCTACATGAGATCTAAATAGCGGTGTTATTTCTAGTGTGTTATCTTGATAGCGTGAGAGGCATAAACAACATCCGCATTTGCTGATGGTGACTCACTGTGAGCCTTTGAGGGTTGTGTGGAAGGGCTTGCTCTAATGTTTTTGCTGCTCTGAGATAGATTATTGATTCTCTTTATCTGGTGTTCGTCTTACAAACCCAAGGTGATGAGCATCCTGTTAGTTTCAAGAGCACTGGTGCTATTTTTCTACTGCTTCAAGGGACACAGAATATGATCCAAGTACCCTCAAATGAGCAAAAAAAAGGTCAACCTGGTTCGTATCAATTAAACTGCCAACTCCAGGGAAAGACTAAAAAGTAAGATTGGATAACAAAAGCAGACCTTGTCCAGTGAGAGGGTCAGGAATTTTCCAATAAACTGTATTTTGCTTGGCTTGGATGGCTTCTTTTGTTTCTAAGTTTGTTATGAAAAGGAAGATCATTGAAAATAGTGTCTTTCAACTGAAAAAAAATCCGGAGAGAAATCTCAAGAAATTGTCAAAATGTTGTATTTTGATATTACTGCCAAGAAAAAAAATCTGATCTTTCCAGTTGAAAAAATAATTTGTTATTTTAGAAATGGTGGCCTATTCCCAGGTAATTAATTTAGGAAAATGTTTGGACTCTAACATCTCTCTCTATATATATAGCTATCAAGATACAAAAATAAGGATTTGGCTTTAGCACAATAGGCATTTCACCATTCTTCTCAATCTGTAGCAGAAAAAGCTCTCTCCAGAAGCAGCTGCAACATCAACATTTCTTTCTTTGTAGCTAACTCTACAGCCAAAAAATGTTAGATTCAAAATTTACCACACCCCTTTACAAAAAGCCTGGCTCAGCTCTTCCCCTCACCCCACCTTCTACCTATCTCAAAAGCCATAAATATGAAGAGGCCAGCTGAAGTTAACTGCAAAATACCCTCTTGCAAACAGGTGTAACAAAAGAGCAAGTGCGAAATGAGCGTTCTGCAGAAAGGAGAGGGAGAGAGGAGGTGGGGTAGGGGTGGGAAGGGGGAAAAGAAAGAAAAATAGAAAACCCACATGACTGAAGGCCTTATAAATGTAAATGGCTTGGCAGAAAGGGTTTAGCAGCCCTGGGTAGAAGATTGCACTTGGTGTTCCAAGGCCCTTATTTTCAAAATCACAGCACTGGAGCCCTTTCGAAGCTAGTGCCTGGGTTTACTTTTTCAATCAGAGAATATCAGGTTGTGGTTTGTTGTTGTTGTTGTTTTGGGGTTTTTTGGTTTTGTTTTTTGTTTTATTTTGTGGGGTTTTTTTTCCTAATCTCTGCACTCAAATGTGCCAGGCTTAAATGGAACCTCAGAGAGAGAGAGAGAGGGAATATGAGCTGTGCTCTGGACCTTTGAAAGAGCTCATCCCCTCTGCCTTTATCACTACTTATTTATGAATCTCTCCCTCCCGATTCCCCTTGCTCACCAAGACCCATCTCTTGTTTTCCCGGAGCAAATCCCACCTTCCTTTTTGGATATTTTTTATTTATTTTTTTCCTCTACATTTATCTATATATTTTACACCCAGTAAGTCAATCAGTTTCAAATTATTGGTCCCTGAGACAGATGTTTGGTGAGTCATTTAGCTGCGCGAAGTTCTTCAGACAGTTTGCTCTTCCACCTCCTGTTCATTTAAAGCATCTTTTGAGGCTGATTTTTCCTTTTCAAAATGTCTTTAACTGCTGAACGTTTGCTCCCACCGGGCAGTCTAATGATGTTGGACACAATATGTGTGAACATCTCTTTAGAGGCCATCTCCCCTAGGCTACATTCTTGCCTATAAAATCATTGTTTATTTAGTCCTTAGGCCTAGGAACCATCTGCAGTCCCCATGGCTCCTGTTGTTTTTAAAGTCCTATTAAGTTTCTGCACTTCTCCTCAGAGCATTATTTTATTTCTAAACAACCACAGACAACTTCCTGTCAACGTGTCTTCTGCCAGGCAAATTAGAGATGACAGTTTCATTCTTCTGACTATGGCAAGCTCTCATCTGATGCTATTTAATGTGAAAAACAACTGTTATATAAAGAATGATTTAAAAACAGTGAGGAGAAAAATAATAATAATAATTTTAAAAGAGAAGATGGGAGAGGGTGGCCCAGAGACTCTGGGTTAAGGTGCTCAGACAACATTTGCCAGTCAGGAAAATGTAAGGGATTGGAAGGCTCTATATAATGGTCATAACAAAAGAAAATCAATGAGTGTTGACTTGATGTCATTTCCAATATTTCTTTTCCTGACGGGAGCTGAAAACATTTTTGTTTGGTTTGGTAGGGTTTATTTTTCTTCCCCTTCTCCTTGTCTTCCCCCACCTCCCATTCCCCCACTTCGCTGAGTAAGCACTCAGAGCCAGGGAAGGTGTCTGAGCCCTGTCCCCTAAAGGAGAGCCCCTCCTGTTCAGCTGCTCTTGTCCTCAGCACCCAGGAGCTATATGCTGACATGGGGGACACCAGAATCAATTCTCGGTTGACCAGCATCTCAGAGCAGGATGTTCTCAGCATCCAGAGGCACCTATCCCTTGCAAAGTGCTGTGTGTAGGACTTTGTCCCTGTGTCTCAGTGGAGGTGCCTCACTTAGGCAGCTCTGGGTGGAAAAAGGTGGAGTCAGTGTGCAGATGTTAGTGCCAGAAGAGGGATCTCTGAGCAGGTACCTCTGCTCCAGCCCCAGACCTCCTCTTTTTCTGCAGTCAAGTGAACTAGTATAACTCATGCCCATGCATCTAGAAATACTATTCTCCCTAAAACCAGATAGCAACATCCATTCTCCCTACTGGGAAAGGTCCCTGTCTTGTGGTACTTCCCCAACTGTGCCCAGCTATTGCTTATGAGAGTGCTAGCTGGCCAGAGATAGCACCATGCCAGTCTGTACGCTAGTAGCAAAACAATAGGGATGGCTAGAGCATAAGACCTGAGCCCAAGCCCCCTCCGTGGACAATGACATGACCCTCCCCAGCTCATAGAACAGCCTCTAGAAAGAATAAGGTGCTGGCTGTGGCTTCCTCTTGACTGCTGCTGATAAAAGTGTAATCAGGTAGAAAGCGAAAAATCAGGAAGAAAAAAGAGGAGGCCAGTGTGACCTCTCTGAAACAGCCAACACCTTGCAGCATTGGTTTTGCCACCTGCAGATCAGCTGTGATAACTGAGTAGGGAGGCTGCATTCAATTGCATTTATAATGCTCTTCAAGACATGCAGGGAAAGCAGTGTAAACAGAAGTGGTTAGAAGGGGCTGATGTGTTTTGGGAGCAAACCACACTGCAGCAATGCTGTGGCTCTGCAATTGAGCACTCAGGCATCAGGAAAGGAGGTTAATGCTGCTTCTGTAATCTTAACTCTGCCTTTTTTTGAATATGCATCATAATAAGGTTGTCAACCAAACCCTCACTTGGTGGAAGCCTGCGTAACTTCATTGAAGTTTAAAAAAGTGTGAAATTATATTGCATTATATTAGCAAAAACAGCCCATTACACTACCGAGAAGAGAGTCTGACATCAATGGAGCTATGCTGATTGACACAAGATGAATAGCTGCCTTTTCCAGCAATCACAGGTTGGTTTTTCAGATAGTACGATATTGCTTCAGGTGGGTGTTCCTGCAGTCTTAGCTGTAACACTGCCACATTTCAACAACATGTTTGTCTTCCTGAATGCTCATGGTTTTGCTCTGTCAGAGCAATCCATACTATCTTTATCAACTTAGATGGTTTATCTTCTCCCTATGGCTTGTATTCTAATCACCTGGGCTCCAACCATCTAGACTGAATTTGTTTTTGAAACAGCAGGATAACCTTAGTGAGATACAATTCAGGGGGATATGGAAATTCCATTACTATGAAGCTCATTTGGCTGCACAGTTGGGTGGTCTATATACTTCAGTAAATTTTCACTGTTTATGCTGTGGCTGTGAATAATCTCTTGAGTGCTGTTCTGTTCCTCATAGGTTTTCATCCCATCCTCAGCACTAGTATAGTAGAGTGCCTTCCAGTCAAGCATTAAGCAATTTGACCAGTTTCTCTTCAGTGCAGCCTCTTCTCTAGTTTTCTGCTCGTGGGTGGCAAACATAGGTATGTCGTCATTTTTATTTTTGTTGGTTTTGGTTTTGAATTCTGCCTCAATGACAACATTTGAGGTGTGCAGCATAGAAGGCAAGCCAAGGAAGCATCTCTAGTCTGGCAGCCGAAAGATGGACGCAGTCTGTGATGGCTGTAGTTTCTGTGGGAGACCTTGAGAAACCTCTGCCTGTGCTGCAAACCTTTGGTGTTTCAGGGCTGATAATGTCATTCAGAACCTCTAACTCTAGCAGAAAGTTGTTCATATGGATCCAGGAGAATATGAGAGATATTTAGAGAGGCCAAATGCTTACAAGCTAAGGAATACAATAATTGGTCATTTCTCCAGTGCTACTCAGAAGACTTGGGGACTTCTGACCCAAGGGAACATGTTCGTAAAAGTTGGTCATTCCACAGGAAAGGATAGCAGAATGGAGGGGATGTGCAGAATAACTCCATCTCCACTTCCTATTCCTCCATCTCAAAGGTCCAGGAACTTTTTGAAGATACAGAGTGGGCTCAGCAACATGAGTTTCACTCCCAGAGGTGTACCCACATCCAGTCCTCTCTGCAACAGTCTCATCAAATGGCACTGGCAGGTCTTTCAGGGTGGAGCTCATCTGGTTCAATTTAGGTATCTGGAAAGTTTATCTGTGACTGACTGAGTTAGTCGTCTGTGTCTCCCTGTAGAGTCAGCAGAGAGGAAAAGGCAATTCCAGATCGTAATTCATCTCCTCCTAAGGAAAAAAAAAAAACAAACACACAAAACCAAAAACAAGCCCAACAACAACAAACAACAAACAAACAAACAAACAAACACACAATCAAAAAAACACCACCAGGGAAATTGACTTCTGGAAGAGCCTGTTTCAATTGACAAAGCTATGGTTCACCAGATCTGATTTGATGATGAAGGACTGAATCTCAGCGGTGGACCCTCTTGTGGGAGAGACAACACGGAAAGCAGATGAGAGAGTCCTACTTCACACAGGGTTAAGGAGGAGAAATCCTTTAGAAAGGAAGTGCATTCCCATCCTGGGAAGAAGCTGTGGAGGGGAAGACTTGGTGCATTAATATTCAAGAAAAATGGTGTATGTTGTGAGGATGGGGTGGGAATGCTGTGATGAGAAGTAATCCCATGGATCTGTTCCACTGCACAGCTACATGATGGGTACGTCCTCAAACAAGCTTCTCCAGATGACAGTGATGTCTCCACGCGTGACATCCAGTTGCTCCCTCTATTTAGGGGAGAACAGAAGGGGAAAGAAAGGGAGATATGAGGGGGAAGGAAATTAGTTTGAACCATTACAATTGAATCAAGACAGTATTTGGATGTGACTGTAATTGAAAGTCTTTTAGATATAGGAAAGAAATTCTGGCTCATAGAGTCCGTGGAGAATGCAGTATTCTGTAACCACCAAGGCAGGCATACATTATAGATACATCTGTAACTACTGGGATAGGTGTGAAAATGTAATTAACTGGAAACCTACTGAGTTTAAATGGACTTTTAGTTGTTTCAGATTTTTTTTTCTTCTTCTTTAGCCCTTTCCCCTCCCACTCTTAAGTTTAGACTTGTGGGTCGTCTAACTCCCACTGGCACAGTGTAATTTAGCAAAGGTTGTTCCAGCCGAATTTGAAATTAATAATTTCAAATAGGCAAATCAATGATATTTAAAAGCTCCCTCCTGTGTGTTTGTACAATCTGCACAGGTATAAAAGCTAATCACATCTTGCTGTGGAAGAACATTTGTTATCGGTTTTAAGTAGAACTTGGCAGTTTGGGGGGATCAAACACCGTGTTTCTTTCTGAAGTGCATGTGTGCCTCTGTAATTTAATATTTCTCATTAACTTAGTGCTGGGGAAAGGTGTCAGTGGTGACAGGGAGGAGCCAGCCAGCCCCCTTAGACACCATCCGTTTTGTATCTCCATGAGATTTGCAAATAGAAGGAAGAGGACATAAGGATCATGTGGGATCAGAAACAGATCATTTAAAAGAAGATTTTTTAGGGTATTACTTGGTTGGACAGTCAAGGGCTAGGTTTGGCTTGCCCAGCAGCCATCCAGGAGGGTGCCAAAACACAGACTTCCTTCAAATATTGCTGGAAATGTCATGTTAAATCAGATCCAGCAGTTCTTGTTGTCCTTTGTCTTGTTCATACCATTTTCAAATATCACATACCTCGTGAAAAATCATCAGAAAAATTATGAACTCTACATTTTTCATAAGAGCATTTCTTTCTAATGCCATTAAAGTATTTTTAGTATCCACCTGGAACTAAGATATCGTAAAACCACTATCCACATTTGTTCTGCTTAATACTATTTTTGAATGGTATTGCTATCTGCAAATACTACCCCCTTTCTAACTCCTTAAAAACTTCAGCTGCAATAATTTCTTGCAGCAAGGAGTTCCATAGGTCAACTCTGCAGGAGGCAAAATATATTCTATTTCTATGCCAACTCCAATGTATAATTTATTTTCTGGATTAGTATTTTGCCTGTGATTCTACATGAAAAGATCCCATTCAGCCCAGTGCTGTCTCATATGGAGAAGAAAAGCCAGCTGGCAGAGCTGAAATACTCTTTCAAAAAGTTCCAGGAAGGAGGAAGACTCTCACATTTGTATTCTCCTTGCAACATCTCTTAATAATTTAATTCCCATTAGAAGTGCCTGTGTTGTAGCGGGGGGGGGAAAGATTTATAGAGAGATTTCACTCCAGGTTGGGTTTTTGTCTTTCTGTGTTTTCTTGGCATTTATCATGCATGTTTTAATTTGGATCTGAGTCTTGCTACCATCTGGTCATTATTGCAAAGAAATATTCATTTTCTCTGAGTGACATGGGCTTCATTCATCATGGAACTAGCTGATTGCCCCTCAGTTTTTTTTCCCATTACTTGGAATGGAGTCTGAAGATACTTAGCACCAGACACAGCAGCAGTCAATAAAGTTTACAAAGTTAGTGGCAGCCGGTAACTGGGCACAGGAAAAATTAGGAGACACTTTTTAGGCCCCGGTCCTTCCACTCTTTTCTAAATTCAATGCATGAGAAATGCGACACTGGAAGCCAAGGCAGCATTGCAAAGGATGGAAAATGAGCTAACGACTCCATTTGCCTTCTACTATCCAGCTGTAAAGTGCTGTCAACGTCAGAGTGAAACCTGGAAGTTTTTGCTCGCACCTAAACACAGGGAAGACAAAAGGGAGAGATAATTTGCCCCAGGGGAATGTTGGGAGAGTTCCACTCTGTTTCTCCCACAAAGGGAACAGGCCTGCAAGCAAGACAACCTCAGAAGCAGTGGGAGTTCTTCATGAAGAGGTCTCAAAACCCATACTTTAAGCTTTGGGGGGAAACTAGATGCAATCACTTTTAACCTCCTATAATACAAGAGCCTTCTCTGGATGCCTCTCACTACAGACAATGGGTGAAGGGCAGTAGGGAGCAAACAGAGAGACCCTTGACTAGTTTTAGGCTTATTCCACTTGTGCAGTAATCCACAACTGCATCCACACATCCTTTGCAAATAAATTGCTTGTGAGTATTTTTTCCCTTCTCTAGTACTTCCCACATCCTGGATTAATCCATCTTTGATTGCCTTTGTTTGCAAAGAATCTTTTGTAGTACTTAGAGCAAACCAAAAGGCTGCATGTTTGAGTGCTTTAGTGGGGTGGATGAAGAATGTGTCCCTCAATCTCTGAATCCAGCGAAACCTGGATGTCAGTCAGAGGCTTGGACTAGACAGTCTGAAGGACTGACCCCTGAGCATCAGTGTTTATGTACCTCTCAAAATGGGGTATAGCTAAAAAAAGATGGCCAGGGGCAGATGGCAACTTGGGATCAGGCAGGAGCAGAGACAGATGGCAATATACAACTGGTTGGAAGAGAAGTTATTGCATGAGATTAGCTGGGAAGGGATGGGAGCTGTAAAATGGGGCTGGTTGGGAATGTTAGTCTGTACAGTCATTTGTTAATTGCTGAAAATTAGACCAACACCTCACTTGGACCTACCCACCTTTCCAAGCAGTGCAGAACTACACAGATCTGTAGAAAGCAAAGTGGCCTCCCAGGGATAAGATCTGGACAACACAATCTCACTATGACCTCTGGATTTGATCCTAGATGTTGGCTTTTTTTTTTTTGGAGAGACGAGGTCCACTGGTAGCAAGCATTGCAGTTTAGTGTTCATCAAGAGTTGTCACTGTGCCCAAGGAAATATGTTTAACAGTTTTTGGACACACACCACATTCTGTTGCACTGTCTCTAGGATGGTTTCAAATGAAGTGGCCAACAACTGGAGAAGATGATAGAACAGCTTGCTTCAATTTGGAGAGTCTGTGCCAATGAGATTTTGGGGTTATGAATACCCAGTCTTCCTCCAGCCCAGCAAGACTTAGAGACAGGGAGAGAGAGAACATCTGTGAATTTGCTGGATGGTAAAATTGAGTGCCATATTGGGTAGAGCAGCCTCAAACCATTGAAATAACTAGGGGAATTGTTCTGGATCAAAATTAATTTCTATTCTTCCTAATAGGTAGCTTGTTTGGAGGTCCTTCTCCTGCTCAAAATTATTTGAAGTTGGTCAGATCCTATTACTCCCAGTGAAATCAGTTGTGAGATATATTTTAACACAAGCAGGAGATGAAACTTTATTTATGTACTTACTTGACACCAAAGAAAAAGAGCAGCAGAATCATCCAGTGGTGGTGGTGGATGGGTAGGAGATAACCAGGGGAGAGAGGGACAATAAAAATAGAAGGCAGTCCAGATGTTGACTGCACACTAAAATACTGTCTTTCCTCTCTACTGATGGCACCGAATGTTATTTTGTTTCTTTGGAATTCATTTTCTGAAAGTGTCTGCATGAGGAACACCTGCTCCCTCAAATCCAGACCTACAATTTGAATAAATTATCAATATCTGGCAGCAGCCTGTTATTAATGGCTAGAGTTTTATAAGATTCTCCAGTAAAATAATAGCAGAGCTAGTGGCTGGCATTCCTCCCAGAGAGACTCATATTTGTCCCATTTAATTCTGTTCTGTTTTCTTTTCTGTTTTTCGCTCTGAATCTGAACATCATCAGTTGATTTTTACCATGGCTCATGACTCAAAAATGAAAAAAAAAAAAAAAAGAGAGAGAAAAGCCATTAGTATCCTATAAATCACAAAGAAAAATGCCATCCTCAAACGTAAAAGACTCCCCTGAGTGTTTTGCTATTATTACCTTTACAAGGTTGCACATGTGGCTTCAGAAACATCTTCTTCCATCAGGAATCATCAGGTAGTAAGATTTCTCACTTCCATGCAGGAGACAAGTTTTATTAACTTCCTTTTCAGCATATACCCTGGTAATTAATGATGCAGTGCACCTTTGAGGTGTCCTAATGTAGGCCGTTTATCAAAAACTGCAACTGCGTAGAAAGAGGACTATGTTCTTTCAATATGATAAATCCAAGCGTTCACTGGGATGTTCTACATCTCTCTTTTAAGTACAGACGCTCCCTCTAATTGCAGGGTTTGACTTTCATTGCGAGTTCTGACAAATCACCTTCTGGCGGAGAGCCCCTCCCATGCACGTGTGAATGGCCACGCACCAAGAAGGAAGCTAATTGCTTCCCACATCCAGCACAGCACGTGCCTAAACCCGTGGGAAGATCGTGCAGCCTAATTTTTGGTGACACACTAGGGAGCCTGTGACAAAAGTCGTTTATCTCTGAGCTTTTCTGTATCAATGGGGAATAAGCAGAAAAAGCGGGGTACCTGCATGGGCTTTCTGCTCCATGTTGCTTCCTCAAACTATCTTCTGCCGTTTTGTTCTATTTATTCCCCAGAGCTTGGCACTGGGAGATGACTGTTACGGTCTCTAGTACAGGATCAGGACCTGTGCCACTGAAGCCATCATTGCATAGCTGGGCCTCCGGCAGAATTAAAACAATTCATAGAACCATAGAATATCCTGAATTGGAAGGGACCCACAAGAATCATTGAGTCCAGCACTTGTCCCTGCATGTAACAACCCCAAAATTCACATCATGTTTCTGAGCGCACTGTCCAATCACTTTTTGAACACTGTCAGGCTCGTGGCTGTGACATCTCCCTGGGGAGCCTGTTCCAGTGTCCAGCACACTCTGGGTGAAGAACCTTTACCTGATGTCTGACCTAAACCTTCTCTGGCACAAGCTGTTTACATATAGGGAGGAAGTATCTCTATTTGACCCACAAATATGACCAGACCATAGAGAAAAAGGCAGAAAAGCAGATTTCAAGATGCTTTGGATTGGGTCCTGATGCAAGAATTCTGTCATCCTATAGGGAAAAGAAATATAGATAAAAATAATACAATCACGTCAGCAAATATAGTCGCTGAGGAAGGAGCCTCAAGCCAAGTCCACAGGGTGCCCTTTGTCACTGCTGTGATTTTTTTAGAAATGCTGGTGCCAGTCTAAACTGGAGGAAAGGCAGGTCCACTAGAGACGTCCTCCCGTGTGAGTTCTGCCTATGAACCTGGACCAAGGCAGCACCCTGTGTCCACCAGCTCCCTCTGAAGGCAGAGGATGTTTCTGAATGGATATGTAGGTCCTATGGGTGTGGAGACACTGATGAGACTGGCAACCCATTCCCAGTGCCCTGTAAGTACCCAGAGGGCCAGGGAATCACCAGGACACAGGGACACCCCTGGTGAGGGGCATCACTAGGACAGGCACTGCACAGTATCCCTCTCTGCACAGGTATGCAGAACTTTGGGGTGAGTAATGGGGAGCCATGTGCCAACATTTTCAAAGTAAATACTCCTTTAGCACATATCTGTGCAAAATGTCCTAAGGCAGCCCTGTCCTTAGGACAGGTCAGCTGTTTTTCAACCAGAAGTGGTCCCTGGGTAACCTGATTGCTCTATGAACAGTGTCAGTCCTGGATGTATGAGCTCCTGTGCTGCCTCAGTGGAAAGCTCCATCTCATGCAGGGATGGGGAAGATGAATTAGTTAATTATGTAAAGTGCTTTGGAGATGAAAAGTGACATCTGAGTGCCAGGTATTACTATTAATAACAAAATATATACTACCTACCAGGTATTATTTCTCCCTTTTTTACCCTAAATAATATAGTTCTGAAGTCCTTATAATACCAGCACAAGTCAGTAGGAAAGCGTAAGACTTCCAGAAAAGTGGTATTTCGATCAAAACAATCTAGAATTTCAGGGAAGCCTGTTTTCTCTATGTCTGCCTGTATTTTACACCTTCTATATCACAGTGTCCCAGTACCAATATTAAATCCTAACAGACTGCAAGTCTTGCATAAAAATCTGCTCTTCCTTCTTTTGGTCTTTTGTGGAGGCACCTGAAGCATCTCTGTTCAAAGTCAAAGACATTTCTGTAAGGTTAACCATATGCTTGATTCCTCTTTAGCAAATCACTTATGCATGTACTTAAATTAAAGAACATGCTTTAGGCTTGAGAAAATTGGGTGCCAAATTCTCAGTGGAGCCCCAGTTCTACTGAAAGCCAGCAGGGATGAGAAGGAGAAGGAAAGGAGAAATTTTCTCCAAATATTCAGGCTCAGAAGAAGTGTAGGATAGTGGCATATGAAGTGAGAGGAAAAGATTGCAAAACAGTAATTTTCGTACTGTACCAAGCAGGGTGTAAACTACATTTCAGACCTGTGATGATATTTAAACCCATTTGGTGTCTTCTTGCTGGGTCACTTCAAAGCTGGACCTCAGTGGCAAAAGCAACTGATCCTTATTGATTTTGGTCTATTACAGTATTTCAACAGAAAGACTACAAAAGTGTTTTGTGAGACAGTAGATGAGCTACAAATTCTGCTGTAGCAATGTGTCTTATTAAAAAAAGATGCATATAATCCAGTCATTTATGGATATCAAGGCCAACATTAATTAAGTAACTCCAAACAATGCAGTGTATTTTTGCAAGGTGGAGGAGTCTACTCTACATGCTCCATACAGCAAGACAAATTTAATATATTTTGAGAATGAAGCAATTTGTTGAATACACATCTTTGTCCTCTTCCCCCTCCCACCCTTTTCCTCTCTACTTGCACAAAATTCGAAGGCATTCATGTAAAATGGCTCTTAGGAATATCATATACAGTTTTATTTATGGTAAATTTATTATAATAAGGATGTTCTCTGTCATTGTCTGAGAGATTTATTTATTGTATCACACTTTTGAAACTGCTGATATTGATTGTTTCAAGAGGTTGCCTTAAAGCAAGAAGGGGAGAAAAACAACAAAAAGCCCTCACAAATTAAAAGAAATGGCCATGTTGCTATCAATTATTTCATAATGAGATATGAGGGGAGAATTTTAAACATTATCTCTAGCATTACAGTTGAACAAACAATATATTTACTGGAAATTATACTCTGATGATGAATGGCTTGTTTTAAAATAGAGGCTTCTCTAATGGGGGCCTTTCTGAGCAGCAATGACACACAGTCCAACTCACAATTATTACTGCATTTTAATCGAAACTGAATTCCGTATTTCTGCCAAGGAGTGAGAAGAGTGAATCCCATTTGCAAATATCTCTATCCTGATGGTCCCCAAACAATAACAAATTCTGAGCTGTCCAAAATTGCACTAGTGATAATGCCATTTGCTAGTAATTCATCCTTTTCCTCCTGCTAAAACCTCTCTTTTGCTTTCTTTCTCAGTGTCTGGGTACATTTTCAATCGCAAGGATTCAATAAAAAGAAATGTAACAATATCTTTTACCACCACCACCAAACGAGTGCACCCTCCCCCCACCCCACCTCATCTTATGTAGAATAGGGAATTGGATATTAGTCACTGCAGTTTCTACTATGACAGACAGTAATTTACCATTTTATTGTGATTCAGTGCCTTGGACAGAGGCACACATTGCCTGTCATGCTGTGTTCATCACCGACTGTAGAGACAAGCGTTGCTTGTCAAATAGTAGGGCCCTTATAATGAGGACACCTAGGTGTAACATAAAAGATTCGCAGGCAAAAGGACTTCTTATGGAGGGCTTAAAACCTCCAAAACAGTGTGAGCTAGTTAGATAATACACAAACTTTAGAAGTGATACAGGCAGATATTTCCCAGTTACACCTATTAAGCATACCAAAACCATTATCAACAGGACAATATGTAAACCTCTGTGCAAGGTAGGCATAGCAATTTATTTGCATTATCTCGCCGCCCCATAGAAGGGAAGAAGGAGGCGTGTGTGTGCACGTGTGTATGACACGCACAGCAAAACCCCACAACCTAAGACAAGTGTGTGCAAAGGAAAGCAAAAACCTTATACCTTTCAGTGAAGCTGTTGGATGGTCACTAATGAGATTTCCAATGATTTTCATTTGTCTTCATTTCTAGCGAGCTTGACTCTGCATGGCATTTTTTCACAAAGGGAAAGGTAAGGTGGGCTAGCAGGTTACAGCATGCGCCTCGTGCCGTAAGCAGCTGTCAGGGGGCAGAAAACTGACACTTGAGATTGGATTAATCCTCCATCAAACATAATTGGAAATAATGGACTGGATCCTCAGCTGGAGTAAACGGACACAAGAGCATTTTTTTCCGTGAAGCTGTCCCCTTTTACTTCTATCGGGGAGCTGCCCAGCCCACATTTCGGTGGTGTGATTGCCTGCCTGTTGGTGCATGTGTCCTTCCCAGAGCTGGTGCTGGTTCTCCAAAGCTGCATCCCATTGGGGTGTCAGCATCCTTTTGGGCAGTTAGGAAAGGATCTGAACCAAACTGAGGGAAGATTTGTAGAGCATGCAGTTAACACCTTGCATCATCTGCGAGGTGTTGCTCAGGTCACAGCTTTGCTCAGAGATGTGGGCACCTATGCTGATAAGAAAGAGCTGAGACTCTGTAAGTGGCCTGAGAAGTTAAGCGTAAAGCCAGAGTTACACTTGTTTTCACACACACACACAGCACTGGTGGGTGCTCAGAGCAACTTCTGAAGGGCAGCATGTGCTTCACAGGTACCATTGCTTCTCACTTTTTATTCCTCTAGCTCCTGACACAACCTAAGTGGGTGTGAGATTTCAAAGCGTCCTTTGAGCATGTACTTCCAAGGGTGAGTCAAGTCATACATACATAAGCATTCCCTGAAGGCAGACCCTACACTTGCCTGTGTAGAAGACAGAGAGGTCCATTAGACATTTTTCTCCAGCTGGGCTTTGCCTACAATAGCCCATGTGGATAATCATGACAGCTTTTCACCAGCCAAAGAGACAACACCCTTCCTCAGCAATCCTTCCCCTGGGTGCCCCAAACCATTGCAGGGACACACCATGGCAGTGGAAAGCAACCATGGAGGATGGGAGCTCCTTTCCCTCTCTTCCAAGTCCTCTGCCCTCCCTTTCCTGGGGCTGGTGAGATGAAACGACTGAAGCTGGATGCAGTTATGCTGGATGGAATTTGTACCATGTGCTTTTACACCTTCTTATTTGCACAATAATGCAAGTATATGCGAGTTCATTGGTGCATTGTAATATGCACTTTTTCAGTCTTAGATGTGTTACAGAAATCTGCCTCTACACACAGTTTTAGTATCTGATTTGTAGGCAAGGTTATGTTTTCCTTTAAGGATAGTTAGAACCACAAGCAATTTTAGGTTCTAATACAAATTTAGGGAAGTGCATGTTCTAATAAAGGTAGTTTAAATAAATTTAGAAGCTGAGGAGTACTTGAACTTTTATATTGCCAGTATCAGATATACATTTGAATATTAGTGAAGCTAAACTGATTCACTGACTTACTTTAGGGAAGGGTGAGACACAAATGCAACATTTTAGTTAGTCTTATTACATTTTCATTTACCTTAAGGGAAATTGTAACTGCTTGAAGACTGGATATTAAAAATGAGCAGGTAAATTTTCTCAAGATTTTATCACTACATGCATGTGTTACATGCTGACATTCATTTGCTAATCCTCTTTCCCATCTTTTGTCCCACTTCTCCTAAAAAAGAAAACAATATGCGAAATTGAAAAATGGTGCTCACTGAGGGGTTTAAAGACATTTGAAATTTGGTATATATTTTAAAGGTCAATTTCAGCAGTAATTATGTTATAATAGTGAAGCTTTTAGGGAATGTGAAACACAAGATTAATACATTGCCAGATAGAAAGTGGCAGAAGACTCTATCTTGTGTGTGTGTGTGTGAGTGAGTACATGTGTGAGTGCTTATGTTGCACGTGTTGGAGCTCATGGGCTTCACCAATACATCAGAACAGCTTCCGTAAATTTAAGGAACACTGATACACTTTGCACATGTATAAAACTTCCCCTGATATCAAAGACACTTGCACTGAACACAGGCTCATGTTTTTAACCCCAGAAAGGGATTTCTTATTATAAATTTGTTATTCCAGTTAATGGCAACTGTAGCATCATCTGATCCTCACCAGAACTGAGACCCCAGTGTGCAAGGTGCTGTATGGTCACATAATAAAACCCATAGAACTACTTGTGCACATTCATTTAGTCAAGACAAAGTGAGCCTTTTCATACATTTTGAGCAGAACTAAAGATGAGACTAGATCAAGTTAAATACTCTCTTTTATAACGGGTACCTCTGTAAAAAAACAAATGTGTTTCATTCTTTTTTAATTCTTGGATGAGTGCTCTAAGCACAGGACTATCTATGTGACTTTATATTTTGACAGATGAGTTATTGGCTCACTGTGCACTCCTCATTGTCAATAACTTCGAGTGACTCATGTTACTCAAGCAAAAATATAAAACCCCAAGTCATGACGATTTCAAGCATCATATGAGTTTTGAGCTCTTCTAGAATGAGTTGTGTAACATGTTTCAGGTTCTCTGATGGAAGTCACTGCATAAAGCATGTTGAGAACTTGTTCGAAGTAACCAACAAACTTTTTTTCTTACAAAAAATGCGCTGTTGGAGGCCATTCTGCCACTCCATGAATGGCATTATTCTGAAAACTCAGTCTAGGCTTTTTATTGGGCCACTTTCATCCCATCAAAGTTTCTTAGTCCTCTGGCTTCTTTTTGGAAATCCAAGCCTGACAGCACATTTCTAAGATGGAAACAGCCACAGGGGTGGATCAGAACCCAGCACAGAGGGGAGTGTTAATGCTGTCTAGCTGTAGCTATATAAAGTAAATCCTGCAAAATCTGGAAGCCCTTGTATGTCTCTCCTCATTATATAGGGGTGGGATTTATCTCCTTCATTTTTAGCATTTAGAAGTCAGGGGAAGAAGTCTGAGCTCATTTTCTTTTAGGGCCAGTAGAGAAAAATGGGCAGGCAAAGGGTGTGGATCACCCAGCTGGTCTGGGCCGGTATCCAGATTTTTGTTGCTCTCCCCTGACTATGTAGGGAGGCTAAGTGTCAAGCTCAGAGTAGGCATCTAACTCTCAGACACTTAGTCCTCAGATGAATTTCATCTGTATTCTCCTCACTGCAGATGCTCCCATTTGCATTTAAGTTAGATTCCTGAAGACTCCAAGAAGATGGTGAGTTCCCATCTCCCCAGCAAATAAGTGAATATGAAGGCAGAGCCCCCATTGCACAGACTGTGATTGCTTGGGATCCTGCAAGGCACCTGGCCACTGCAGCAAGGCAAAGTAAAACAATAAACCAAAATATGATGTATACCAAGAGAACTAATCATTTCCCAAAGCCAATCATACATAGCATATTTATAACATTAATTAAATGTCTGCAACTAAAATTATTTATAATAGAGACGTGAGAACTCACTAGACTATTAGTGAAGTCAGCTTGTTTCTTTCCAGAAGCACTGGACAAAGACTTATTACACTGTACATGAGAATCTTAAACACTTACTGGCTTAGAAAAGTTTCTTTCCGAGACGTCTGCATAACACTAATGAATGTGCTATAGAGTATAGCTTATGAGAGAAAATCCAGTTTGTCTTGACTCCTCTCTGACATATTTCCCATATAAACAAGAAGAAAAATCCTTACTTGTATCCTAATGAAATAACAATAAACAATGTTAAAGAGAGATCTAGAAAACCTACACCTTAATATCATTTGAGGCTGGGACTCTCGACGAGAGTGTGAAGGAAAGGGCAACTGCAGGACTGAAGGCCAACAGGTTGCTGTCTTTATGGACTACAACACCTACATTTCTACCTGTAAATAAAACAGTCCAGGATCTTAGCTTGAGCCCTGCCCTATAGTTTCCCACACTACTGAACCATTAGCACACCCCCTAACAGTTTTGCTCACCAGACCATAGTTGAGAGCAAACATCTTGCCAAGGACCTTTCCCAAAAGTAGCGTGAATGAATTTCTCACAGCTTTATCTCCTTCCCCTTATATGGGGCTTCTCTCTCATTATTCTGAGCAGAGCTCACATGAAATAACACACCCCTTTACTGTGACTGTTGTCAGACTGAGTTAGCCTTAGGGCTAGAGAATGGTCCCTTACCCTGTTTTATTTAACAGTGCATACATACCCAGTGACTCTGCTACTTGCAGGGAGGAAAGGATAGTTTTCAGCAGTTGAATATCTGTATCTCTGAGCACAAGGAATTTTCTCCATTCCTTCTCCAACCATGATCTTGAGCCTGGAGGCTCAAGAGCTGGTTACCCAGAGATGGTTAGATCATTCTCTTCTCATACAGCAATGATTTACTCCTGGGCCACTCAGCTGGATCAGCCAACAAAGGACTGGGGAGAGAATGAGGAGCTGGTAAGAGCAGTTATTATTGTGCAGTTATTTTTGTGGTTTGGATACCATTTTATAAGGCTATAAAGACCCACTAGCCAATCAAAATCAACAATCATTGAATAACTTGAGTTGGAAGGGACTTTTAAATGTCATCTAATCCAACAACCTCTGCAATAAGCAGGGACATCCTCAACCAGATCAGGTTGCTCAGAGTCCCGTCCAGCCTGGCCTGGAATGTTTGCAGGGATGGGGCACCCACCACTCTGAGCAACCGGTTCCAGTGTTTCACTGACCTCACCATAAAAAAATTTCTTCCTTGTATCTAGTCTAAATCTACCCTCTTCTAGTTTGAAACCTTTACCTTTTGTCCTATTGCAACAGGCTTTGCTAAGAATTTTGTCCACAAAGTTCTTATAAACCCCCTTTAAATACTGAAAGGTGGCAATAACATCTCCCTGGAGCCTCCTCTCCCTCTCCCTCTCCCTCTCCCTCTCCCTCTCCCTCTCCCTCTCCCTCTCCCTCTCCTTCTCCCTCTCCCTCTCCCTCTCCCTCTCCCTCTCCCTCTCCCTCTCCCTCTCCCTCTCCCTCTCCCTCTCCCTCTCCCTCTCCTCCTATCCTTCTCTTCTCTTCTTCTCCTCTTCTTCTCCTCTCCAAACAACCCCAACTCTCTCAGCCTGTCCTCATAGCAGAGCTGTTCCATCCATCTAATCATTTTTGTGGCTCTTCTGGCCCCTCTCCAACAGGTCCATGTCTTTCCTGTACTGAGGGCTCCCAAGCTGGACACAGGACTCCAGGTGGGGTCTTGCCAGAGCAGAGCAGAAGGGCAGAATCACCTCCCTTGACCTGCTGGACATGCTGGTTTTGGTGCAGCCTTGGATACAATTGGCCTTCTGGGCTGCAGGTGCACCTTGCCAGCTCGTGTCGAGCTTTTCATCCATCAGCACACCCAGGGCCTTCTCTGCAAGGCTGTTCTCCATCCCTTCATCCCCCAGCCTGTATTGATACCAGGAGTTGCCCCAACCCTGCTGCAGAACCTTGCACTTGACATTTTTGGATCTCATGATGTTTGCATGGGCCCATTTCTCAAGCTTGTCCAGGTCTCTCTGGATGGCATCCCGAGCCTCAGGCGTGTCAACTGCATCACTCAGCTTGGTGTCATCCACAAACTTGCTGAGGATGCAACCAATGCCATTCTGTGTGTCATTGATAAAGATATCAAAAGAACATGTTCCAGTACAGATCCCTGAGGAACACCACTTGTCACTGATCTCCATCTGGACCTTGAGTCATTGACCACTACCCTCTGGATGCAGACATCCATAATATAACAGGTGACTGCTAAACCTCATTGTGATTATGTTTAACTTTTGTTTTCTTTTCCTCTTCTTTTACTCTCCTTCCTGAGTTTCCTTTGAGATGAATATGCCCACCCCTTGTTGTTTCTTTGTCCTCAAGGTCATGTATCATGAAGATTTCTTTTCACCCAATAGACTGAAGGGTAAATAAATCAGGTGAAATTAAGTCCTTTCATTCCCTTCAAGTAAGGAATCTGCCCCTTGCAATTTCTCCTGGTCCTCTTAGTAGCTGCTGTCCATTTAATAAACGTTGTAGCAAGGCAGTGTCTCTTTATCATTTCCCTTTAGATTCCAAGACTCTGTTGTGCATTAAAGGTCTGGAGCCACAGGGTGTGCCAAAAGCTAGGTCATATGTTTTGCTGTGATGTTCCTACTATTTCAGCTTTGTCTATAAAGGCCAAATGCTAAATTATCTTCCTGAGAGTTAATGGAGCGTTTCTACAGCAAGAGGAAAAAGTGAAAAAGTTTTGAAAGAGTGGCTTGTTATCTCAACATCCAAAATTTGCCTTGCCCATCACCTGCCTAATAGTCTTCATTTTGCTTTCCTTGCTCAGGCTTTTTTTTTTTTTTTTTCCTTAGCTTTCCTTCACTTTATAATTTTTCCTGTAATTCTGTAGCTTCAGTTCCAGACCCACAGTCCTTTTCAGCTCTCCAATTATTTTATTTTGAACTTTAACATTAAAACCAGGGTACTTGTCTGACGTCTTTCCTGTGTATGATTCTAAGCTCTTTGCAGATAATGATTAACCAAAGCTGACAACAGTCCTGGAAGTTTGGGTTAGTGGTGGCACAGAGTGCCTGAATGGTCACATATTTAATTAGTGGAAGAGCTAGGGAGAGAGCCTGGGAGTCCTGACTCCACAATCCTTGATTTGACCATTTGACGTTGTCTCACAAGAAGAGCAGGAAAATATGGATCAAGCTATCCCTCTTGATATCTCACTTCATCTTACTGTAATTATACCTACATATTTAATCTACTTAATAAAGGCCAGATATCCCACCCATCTTTTTCACCTAGTACTCTTTGTTACTCTGATCACTCTGTAATTCTCTGTCTTCTGGTCCCATCCTTTCCTTTGAGATGTACACCTCTGACTGCTCTAGTGAGGTGGAAAGCAAGAGTGTGTTATGGATGATTATTAAAGGCTCACCTTCAGCTACCCCAGCCAGCAGGTCCAGCCAGGTAACTCAATAATTTGCCTTTCCCCTATTGAAGTTATTCGCCAACAGGGGCATCTTTGCCTGGGAGGTAGTTTGTTGAGCACTGCAGGACTCCTTGTTTGTGGTGAGGTGGACAAGCACATCTGAGCTAATTTTTCCTCCAACATTTGAACAAGGTTGTGACATCAGGTAGGGACAATACCTTATGATAGAGAACATGTACATCCCTTGTCCATCTATCCCACACACTTGTGTGAGTTCTAGCATGCTAGTATCTGGGTTTAGCTCCTGTGCTTCCTTTAGTGTGCTCCAGATAGACTAGGTGCCAGTTGGAGGGCTGGGAAGATGGTGCTTGGAAAGAGCACAAGTCAATGGACTCAATACGTTTGCATATGTTCTTCACCTCGTCATATAGACATATTTCAAATTACTGTGTCCACAGTTGCAACGGAAGCTGTGACAGAGCTCATGATTATTCCTCTGGTATCACTTCATGAGGTGTCTCCTTAACAGTGGAACCAACGTCCACCACCCCATGCAGATACCTCGGTACAGCTGGGGGCACCAACCCTCTCGCATACCAGACCCACTTCTCTCAGTTTCTGCGTTGTTTCTAGTGTTCGTCATCTCCCCTCATGCTGCCGTCTCCCTGACTAATTAATAAGTGAGTCATCTTCTCCTGTGGCCTAGAAATGCATTCAAACTGTCAGTAGGGCATTTATTTATTTATTTAGTTGTGGTTAAAGGCCTACTCTTCTAAACAATGAAAGGATAAATAAAATCAACTCAGACAAGGTTATTTCACATTCCTAATTTCCAACACCTTTTTTTTTTACTAAAGCCTCATGGTGCTTGTTCATGTTCTCCCGCCTTCCCTCTCCCACCCGCTAACAAAAAACAAAATACATTTTCGAATCAAGATAAAGCCATCAAAGAACTAACTAAACATGATTAGAAAGGACCTCTCCTTAATGGGAAAAAAATCATGATTTAGACCTGGCTGCTTTCCAAATATCCCTGTGCAATCAACCAAAGAAACACATTTTAGAAAACAGAATTGTAAAAGTAACTTTGAAGAATCGGTTACCATGGAAACAGATCTGTAAATACTTAACTGCAAACATTAAGTGACACAGTGATATTCCAGAGCCCAGGATGCCTTAAAAGGATGGCAAATTTCACCCAGCTCTTTAAATAATCAACTCAGCTGTGCTTTGATTTTTCTTCTTTTTTTTTTTTTCCCTTTCTTTTCTATTTTTTTTTTCACACTATTCAGTGCAATCGCATCCCCGTTCTCAGGCATGTGCAATAATAGAAGTGCCAGAACTATTTTATAAAAGAGAGTCCTGATCTTTTGTAACATGGAGGCAGAGAGGAATGAGGGGGCACCAAATACAGAGTCAGAGCAACCTGTGGAGTCTGAAAATATAGCTCAGAGTCATTCTATTTCCCTGTAACTGCAGGATAAAAAGAAAGCATGATTGATTGTGGCTTTTCACTGCAAGAAAAAAAACACAAGCGACCAACAATTTCTTGTCATCTGCCAGGGAAGAATCAGATGCAAAGAAATAAAAGGGTTATGGGCAATTTTAATTTAAACAAATGGATGCCTTTATGTTGTGCCCTAACCTTAAATCCTTGTTCAGAGTTAACTCACTCATGAGTTCCCCAATACATTTCAGGACCTAATTTCTGTTACCTTTGGTAGAGTAGGAGTGCCCTCCTCCCTCTGGGAGTCAAGGCCCATCTCCTTTCTCATTGTGGTACATCCATGCCCTCTGGGCTCCTCCGATTCACTTAAGAGGGTGGCTTCACCTGAAGGCTTCAGATGTGTGGAGGCCAAAACCTCTCTCCCCATGCTAAGAACAGAAATGTCAACAGCACTGGTGTTTCCTCCTGGCAGAACAGCGAGAGGTGGATGCTGATAGACCTTTCCTGACTCCAGGCACTGATTACAGAAGACTGCAAGCCTGGTTTTCTGAGATTTTGAACATGTTGAATTTTCAGACACACTTCAAAAGGCATATGTGCTATCCCTGGCCTAGAGGGAGGTGAGATGCGTCATTAGTACCATGGTGTGAAGGACAGCTTAAAAAATGACCGTGACCCAGTGCATGACAGCACGGCAGACTGTGTTTAGATATCTAGTCCCATCAGCTGCATCCTAATGACCTTACTCACCTATTTGAAGTTTGGGCAATATAGGTTTTACTGCAGTTTTAAGCCTAGCATGGACAGAAGCTGACGGCAGGTTAATTTAACTTGTAGAAACATTTTGGGCAAGGTGATTCCTCTTTGGCTTCTAACAGGTCAATCTCAGAACCCATGAGCATCCCTACACTGCTAAAATAGAGTATGGTTTTTTTCCAGAGTAAGGATCTAGGAGAGAGGAGAGGATTTTTTTTTCCTACTAGAATGCTGCTATTGGCAAGCACTTGGATTTGAACCAGAGATCCTCGCTGCTGAGCAACAGCCTGTGAGTATCTGCAAACACGAGTTGAGCTGTCGCTTTAGGAGGACCTTTAGTAACCCGCTTGTTTTCATCGTTCTGGTTGGGTTTGAGGTTTTCTCTTCCCTGTGGACTGGCTGTGTTATCCTACTGAAAGCTGAGCAGTATTATCCTTTAAGCTGATTTTTCTGCCCAGCTTAGAAAAGAAGGGACAGGGAGAGGAAGGAAAAAAACATAGAGGCCAAGGATGCAAGAAAAAGCAGGAGGGGACAGAGAAATGCAGTTTGAAAGGAGCCCTGATCTCTAGAGTGATCACCTTTTACTTAGACATTTCTTTTTGCTGGAAGTCTGTACAGCTGTAAGAGGTTCATCTTTCCTCTATCTAGTCTTGGGGGTTACTAGAATGAACAGCAAAACACAGAGAGAGGGATAAACCTAGATCTAGATAAGTTAGCAATCGATTTATATAAATGGATATAGATATATATATATATATATATATTTTTTTTTTTTAAGAGTTGTCTCTATCTCAGCTGAAAAGTTCCCACCTGGATCTCTCCTCTGCCCAGCCTGCATATCTCTGTCTCTCACACACTTGCCATCTGTCTGGGAACCTCTGAGAGAAATCCGTGTGATCTTTGTGGAAGGAAAGTGAGGAAAAGCACATTTCCTTTGCCTTCCTCCACTCCACTGCCCCCTCCTCTGGGTGCGTGTTTGAAGGAGATGTGTGTGTGGCAGGCAGAGCCCAGCACAGGGCAGGGAGAGGAGAGGTGGCTCTCATTTGCAAAATCCATGGTGTTTTCATCCTTGGCATGGTGGTGATGAGGTGGGGGAGACGAAGGGGGTATGGCATGTCACTTTGCTTTATCACTGCCTGGGCTCTCGCCTTGTCATTCGGCACTTGCCATGAATCTAAAGAGGGTTTGGCCTTAATAACTTCACACAAGTACTGCATTGCCAGTGACTTTAGAGATGGGTGACAGCAAGCAAGGAATTATAATGAATTGCTGCAAATGCCTTCTTCACACAAATTACAGTTATTTTCCTCTGAGCCTGCATGCCTTCCAACATCAGGGTTTTGGTTCAGAAGATAGGGCTGTGTGTTTATGTGTCTAGGGAGAGACACCTACATTTTATCATCACACTTAAACCCATTCACCCCATTTTTTTTTCCCTGCCGCCTCCATGTTCTTTTTGTTTGTTTCAGATCTTTTTTTCTTAAATGTTGTTGGAAAACTGATTTTCCTAATGAAAGCAATATACTGCTCACAAGCCACCCTGCACTTTGGCGTGGAGAGAAAGGAAATTTGGCCACTGTTATGACTGCAGTGATTTATTTTGGGATTGACATCTTACTCTGTCATGACACTTACCAAGACTGGACTGTGAAGGTCCCATTCTCCACTGAGGACCACACCACATGGCTGTTTAGCCATCCTGGTGAGGGTGCCCTGGTGAAGGTGCCCTGGTGAAGGTGCCCTTAAACACCATGTCTGCCTTCATCAGAGCAGCTGTTTTGGCAACTGTTCCTGCAAACATAGTCCAGCTGCTAAGCACCCACAGCACCCATGTAGAGGAGGTTCAGGTCAACCCTGACTGTTGGCCAGAGGCAGAGTGAACTGAGTCAAGCTGTAGTGCATTATTACAGGAATACATTATTTAAAATAGTCCTCCAACTACAGCATGGCTTCCTTTAAACTGATGCCAGTACAAAGCCATTTCTCACTTCTGCATTACTGTCTCTATTGTTTTCTTTAGCTTTGAGAGGTAATGAAGCTAAGCTGTCTTCATCATTTCTAAGAAGGAGTAGCCAAAACTCTCCATCAATAGGTAAAACTGCCCTAAAATCTTCTTGCTGCTAACACATAGCTAAGCTCTCCATCTTAACGTTAATTCTGGATGAGAAGAGAACTCTTTACTAGGGTTCAGCGCATAGTTATCCTTGGGGTGAAGTGTCCTGGGTTGTGGACAGGAGAGTGCCTTGCTTTGTCACTCTGCACTCAAGACTGGAGGTGGTACTGTTCCAATGCCTTCTTCCCTGTTCATGGGTTCAGGTGATTTTAGGGGTGGTCTACAGACAGCAGAGGACATGTGAGACGCAAAATCAAGAATTACTTTCAGTGAGGTGTGAAAGGAGAACTTTAGGAAGTCATTTTGTGTAGTTCTGCAAAGGTCATTTCTGTTCTTGCTGAACATCTTCCAAAGACACTGCAGTAAACGGGAAAGTTTATTTTGACTGCCCTGGTTTTTGTTGCAATTTGGGAACAGGAGCTTGTTTCTCCATGTGAGTCAGAAGTATAACTTTAAGTGAACACTAACCTGATCAAATCTAGATGTTCAAAAGAATTACTGAAGAGTTTTGATTGAGACCACAGGTCAGTGGATCTTTCGGATAGTTCAGACTGCTCCTACCTGGTTCACTCTGCCTCAATGTAATCATCCATACAAGAGCTTGCTTCAAATGTTTAACTCCTAGATTGGTCTTAAAATACATTGTGCTATTGCCCATGTTACTTGTTTAGTTAGCAGCTGTCGTATGTCAGGATTAACTAAGTGATTATATTGCATGGCAGAATTATTTAAATTATAAATGGTATTATTCTTAAGTGGTTAAAAACAGGATGTGTCTGCCATTCAAGCCCATGTTATCCCAGAAGTGTACACCTGCATCTGCTGGGTCTCAGGTGCATTCAGGACAAGCATTTGATCTCCTTCTGCTTTCATTCCTCTGCATGGAAATGGGTTAGTCATTGGCTGTTGTTAGGCCAGACAAAGTCCACTTATAAAGTGTCCTGAGAAACAGAGGACTGAAGAGGAATATTATTAAATAGTAAGATATTTCAGTAGAGGCACAGAAAGCATCATGCTTGTGTTTGCGGTAGTCTGGTGTGTCTTTGCGTTGCCACAGACCTGGTTACTGGCAGGGAGTATCTGTTGCTGCTGCCGGCTCTGCAGTGTAAATGCAGTTAAAGGGACACTGCCAACATGCGCTACCTCCTCAGGAACAAAATGTGAATTACAAGTAGTTTCAGGTCCTGTGTTTGCCCTTGAGTATCCTTTGCTGATTTCTGTTGTCTTGCAAACATGTTTTGAAATGTCTTTCCTTCCCTTGCTGCAATGTGAAAGCCCTATGACTGACTGTCAGTCACCAGATGAGTGTTGCGGAGTCCATCGCTGGTGAAAGGGTGATAGTTTCATTTCATCAGTCTCTCTGTAAGAAAGTGCATGACGATGGTATTCTGCATCATGCACCTTGTCAATACATTTATCAATTAAGTTTCAAGGCGAGGAAGACATCCTCAGGCAGTACCAGCAGCTGCTTTTACAAAGCTTTTCCACACATCCACTGCTGGCCTGTGTCAGAGATGGGGTGTGCTAGTCTGGGTCTGTGGTCTCTCCCTGTGCAGCCATTTGCAGGTTATGAAGTCTGGCATCTTTATTTCTTTACAGTTATCTCAAAAACTGAGCTGGGTACTTCAGTGTTCAGTTCATTATGGGATTGGGCAGGGTTAGACGTTAAGAAAATCTATATTTAACTTGGAGGTGACTAAGCATTGCCGGTGCCATCTCACAGGTGTATTATATTGCAGTTACTTTTGTCCAAGGCTCTAAATTCAGGAATGAACCTCAATTCTCATTTGCAACTGTTTTGTACTAGTGTAACTGCACTGAATGGAAGTGTGGCCTCATGGTCTATGGTTATTGAGTTACCAGTACCTATGAGTTGCCTCCCACCATTTGGCCTTCTTGTGGGGTTTTTTGCATATGGGAATGGCAGAGCTAAGGACTCTTATTTGATGAGTTAGGTCAGATGACAGATGGTAATTGATTATGTACAGCACCAAAATCTCTAACACAGGAGCTATGCACTAAACACTACAATGTTAATTTATCCAGATCAGGTGTGAGCACACAATCACATTTACATTAATGAGCTAGCTAGAACTCCCTCAAAGTTAAAGTTTTAAAGTTGGTTTTATGTAGAAGAACAGAAAACAGTTTTTCTACAACTGGGCATTAATCCCAGATTCTATCTGAACCTCAGGTTCAATCTGGAACTTTTTGAAACACAGTTAAAGCATCAAAAACATCAAAGACATTTGAACCAGCAGTATATAAGATCAGCACTTTGTTTCATGTGCCCTATGCTTTTGTAATCCTTTATCTGTTTCCATATACCTGGATTACTGTACCATTTAACCAGGGCCTTACTTAAAATAGTTTAACTATATTCCTTTAAAAGGTCAACTGATTCCACCTTATTATAAAACTTCCTAAATGAACTAAGCAGAGGTAGAAATGTCCTCACAGACTTCTACCTTGCTCTAACAAAACGAACCTAAATAGGAAAGCTGACTTAAGCAATTACAGTTTTGTCAACATTTGGTTTTGTCCTGAATTGGAATGAAAAGGCAGAATGTCAAAACCTGTCTTGGCACAAGGAGTTCCAGAAACATTGGAACTTTTTAGTCTGACATCTTTGATTGAAGAAGAACATTTAGACTTTTCTCAAATTGAAATACAGTTTCCAGGCGGCCAGACCTGAGCTGTCGCAGTGCCTCAGGCAAATGCTGTGGATGGGGAGCACCAAGGGATTTGTAGCCTGGCAGGGGAGCCCAACCCTGTGAAGGATGGGGATGTGAGACAGCTAAACTATTGCTCTCACAAGAAATGGCTCTCAGCACTGTTATTTGAATTGTGGGAAGATTCTACTTTCATCATAAGTCCTTCAATTATCTTTTTTTCAAACAATAGAAAATTATCTCTCATTTAAAGGAGAAAATGGTCCGTGGGTTTAGCAGTGAAAAAGGGACATTTGACCTAAAACACACTCTTGAAAGGTAGAATTAAGTGTTTTGTGCATACTTTTGAAGCAGGAAAAAACAAACAAACCACCAAAAAAAAAATAATTGCTATATTTGATGAGGCGCTTGTGTTTTCAGACAGTTTGATGAGTGCTCTTCCATAAAGCATCTTGTCTACTAGATTTTGAGACATTAATGGCATGGAACACAATGTATTTTCTGTTGCATAATTTATAATGATATGTTATTACTAATTAAATGCAATAATATTAACGAATGCAGTCCTCAGGCATGAGCAAACTCATTGACTTGAGGAGTTCAGGTTGCTTTGTCTAAATTCCTCATATAAGTCTTTATCTTTGAAAAATAAAAAATAAAAAAAAAAGATACAATACCCTGATGTTTCACAGATTTCTTCTCCGAAGCGTTTTGAGGTACATCTCACCAGTAAACTGGGCAGGACTAGTCCAGGAAACGAAAGGGATGAGTATTCTTTACAAAGGGAGGAGCTTCATAGTTGCAGATGTACATCATACACGATTATATGTCTTGAATACATTAGTCCAGGAGAAGGGAAAGAGCTGTGTTTCATGTCTGTGAGGTTCTTGAATCTAACGAAAGAGCAGTAACTGCAAGTGGATTACACCAGCTAAACACCTGTCTAAACATCTGTCTTCTTTATAGAGGAACCTTTCTCTTTGCCTTCTTTTTATTCCTTCTCTATTTCTTTTTTGTTTGCTATTTCCAATATTGGGAACAAAGTAAAAAACAAAAACTTACATCTGTGACTATGAGCTGTGCATTGTCTTCTTCTGCCTCCTCCATGCTGACTCAGACGAGATTTTAAAACCACACAGCCAGATTTAGGGTGCTAGTGGTGATGGGAAATACAGTAAGAAGGAACAGAAATAATTAAGCGTATAACTTGGTGAACTCAACCACATTCCCCTAGTACCACAGAGCAAGTAAGGGAAAAAAGACAATGTGAAGGGATTTTAAGCAAACGGGAAAGGCAAGAAGACGAAGGGCTGGGTGGGCTGGAAAACAATTTAAGGATATGTGGAAACACAGATTTTCAAAATAAAAAGAGAGGTACATTGTAAGGTGCCATGTGAATTTTCAACGGAGATGCACATGATCAACTTCCCCTCCATCTTCCATTTCCACTGTCTTGCTGAAGTCCCATCATCCGTGAGGAACGGAGAAGGATCCCTGCTGTTAGGAGGGCAGAGCAAGGATGCTCAGCCCTAGAAATCAGGCAGAAGGAATGTTTGGTCAGCTTAGCTTTGAATGAGAAGGAAAGGAGCCAAGAGGCAGAGAGAAGAGGAGGGAGGAGGAGGGACAATCTTGGCTGTTTTGTTAATTTAAAAGTGCGATAGCACAGTAGACCCTGTATTTGATGTCACTGATACGAATTTCAGGCCTTTCCTTTCAGAGAGCAACAGGGAAGGAAATAAGAAAGGCAGAGGTGACGTTTAACCTTTCCCTCCCTAAAGAGCAGAGGTAAAGGGCTGTCAGATGCAAGGAGGTCAAAGGAGCTCTGACCATTACCACCCACCACTGGGAGAAAGGCTTATGCCTGCTTGTGTTTTGAACAAGACAAGGAGACTTTGATGGAGAGGGAACCCATTACATATCTTGCTGTAATGGATTTTAAATGGCTTTATTTACCAGCAGTGGCAATAACTTCGTGTTGATATCACAGCATCACCAGCTAAAGATAAAGGAATCTCTCAACTGACAGTACATGAGGTCAGGAAATAATTGTCCTGCTCTCTCTTTGCATAATTGACCCAGTGAATTTTGGGGTGAAATTGGGAGATCACCATCTTCCAAGGCAACAAGAACCATCTGGGGAGAAGACAAGGACCAACACTGCGCAGCTCAGTACAGCAAATTCTGTTGTCTCTTTTAATACCCACATTATTTCACCTGCAGAGACATCAGCCAAAATCAAAATGTTTAATACTAATGTTGGTAAGTCTACTGTTCTTTTCCAGGCTTTATATCATCCTTGGCTAAGCTGAAATCTGATCAGTACTGTAAATCCAGAACCTCTATCTTGAGAATGCTTGCTGACAAATTGGAGAAGAAATAAACTCAGTGGAATAAGTTTTATTTCTAGCCACCTTTACATGCTGAAATGCTGTGAAACATACCTAGCATAGCCATTTCCTGGTTCTCCCTCTCCCCCATTAGTTTCTAAAGATAGTTCAACTAAACTCAGCTTATCACAGAATAGTTGATGTTAGAAACGATCTCTGGAGATCATCTAGTTCAATACCAGAAGGGGCTGGAGCTATTTTTTGTGTAAAAGATAAACTATGAGAACTAAGGAGGCGGTAGCCAGCTACACTTTACTGCTTTTGTTTGTGTTTAGTAAAGAGCAGGTTTGTTTGTCACATATCCCACAGTATATTTAGAAAAGAAAAATACTGCCTTTACCAAAGTAAAATTTCTTCTTTATTCCTGATAAATGTGGGATTTCAAAACTCAGTGGCAGACAGAGGTGGAATGATTGCTCTGGATACTGAGTACATGTTATTTCAAGCAAAGGGTAGAGGGTTCAATGAGAAAGACTAGGTGTGGACTGCAGGAGCTCGCCTCTGAGTACGTGCTCTCCGTTTTGGCTTTGCTTAAGCAGAGTACTGACAGAGAGAAGATACACATCCTTGCAGTTAGCAAAACCTGGTCCCTGAGACAATGACCCCAGTTTCCCAAAGCCTTTTCTGCTTTTAGGAATGCAGTTAAGTCCTTTGCCTGAGGTAGCTATTCCCACAGCCATGTCTTCTGTACTTGTAGGATCTTTTCCAAATCCACATGTGGGGCACAAAGAGAGCCTGAGGTCCCTTTGTCTTCCTTGGCAGTCTGAGGAGGAGGGTGACCTCTGGACTCCCTCATATTAAATTTTTGTCTTTAACACCCTAGGGACCCCAGAAAACCCATGAAACAAGTTCTGTGCTCCACCATCAGTATTTTTTCACTGGGTATGTGAATTCCGTAACTGTTATACAAGTGACGAGAGGAAACAACATAAAACTTGGCATTTTATAAGAAAAAGCTCCAAAGCCTTTCACAGTTTCATAACTGTGACAACCTGCAGATGTTCAAAAGTGGTGAATAAGACCCCCTAAAAATCATAACACTGATCAACTTAAAAAACTTTACTTTTTTTTTTCAGTGCTTAAATTAGTGGCTTTTTTTCACTTATCATGTTGTTTTCAAGTGTGCAGGGCTCAGGACTTGGTTCACATTTTCAAGGTTTTGTTGTTCACAGCAATTTATGTCTGGAAAGTTATTTGTTTTTTAACTGAAAGCTGTGATTTGCACACATAACAGCAGAACTCTGTGAGGAGTCATGGATCCACACAAAATATCCTGACACTCAAAACAGTTGCTGGAGTTGATGATATGGATTACTTACTGCTGTTCACTGGCTTCTTTGAAACCAGTAAGTGTGTTTTTAAAGATGTTAGAAATTCAAACAGAAAGAAAAATCTTGATAAAAGAAGCCAGTAACAAATAACTGGTCCACTATGACAAAGATGGTTCTTAAAATGTGTAAGAACTTGTGGGAAATTATTTTTTATGAGGTATGTGGTAGTGATCTCTTTGATGCTTGCATCCCTGAGGAGATTATGTACATCTTTTAAAGTGTATTCACTGTGAATTCATGCAAGAATTCACAAAGTTTAGCATCAATTTTCTTTAGCTCTAAGCAGCCTCTCAGATGGATTTCACTTGCATTGCAAGTGTAAAAGGCAGTGGCCACTCAATGAACCTGGACAGCTGAGGGGCTTGGAGACATATGTATGTATATATTTTGGTTTTTCCCTCCCCACTGCTAAAGAGAAGGGCTTCCTCATGTAAAAGTGCCAAAAAAACAGCTGAAGAAGAAAAGACAAAGCCTATGAGGCATGCAGCTGAGAGTCCCTTGAGAGGACCCAGTGGCTTAAGAAAGACCCTTTGAATGATCAATTCCCTTATGTTGTTCATTGATTTTCTCCTGGTTTTCCCTTATCTTTCTTTTCCTGTTGATATCTCTTTAATTGATTCCTGATTACAGATTACAGCAGTTACAAACTGCTGTTTGTCAAACAATGGAGAAAGGCTTCTCTCTGTGGCTTGGAGAAATGCATGCAGCTCTTGATGATTTCAGGAGGTTCAAACTGAACAAGCTGTAGAGAATGTAAGATGATCTGGTGGTAATTGGTAAAGAAGGAGTCTGTACAGACTCTTCTTCAAGCAACTACCTTGTTTACACTCCCCGGCCCTTATACTACTAGGAAATCCTGTGTCCTGCCAGAATTACAATGCAGTAGAATCTGCAACTGAGTTCAAAATATGCTTCTCAGACTCATTATCAACTCCAGCTCTGTTTGCAATGCTTAGCATATAAATTATTTAAATTTAACTAACTACATAAATTATTCAAGTTCCGCCCTTCCCCCGCCCCAGTCTTTAACAGACACTGCAGAAAGTCCAGTGCTAGTGGTGTCAGACTCTACTGCCAATCAGATAGGAGTGTTAAAGGTATCTCACAGCATTGGCTGTGCCCAAATAACCATGAGACTCTTGAAAGGCAGCTACCAAAACATGAGTGATAGTGACATTGTAATTTTCATCACCAGTGGTGGGCTTTATTCTGCTTACTAGGGTGAACAAGGAGGGAGTTACAGAAGGGGTGTTTGTTCTGGAATCAGTACAAGATAATCCTGTTGAACGCCTTCTGTTTTGCTTTTGGATGCACTCAGGGCTTGTTGTTCCTGCTATGGGGAAAGTGGTCAACAGCCTTGCTGTGAGCAAGCCTAGTACAGTGTCAAGGGACTCTCACCTCATGAGGCATCATCCTGATCTGCATACCCTCTCCACTGGTGCAGTGCTTACAAGGATGAATAAGAGCATGGCCTTAATCTCCACTGTCTTCTCCTTTCCTTTCATCTGCTGTATCAGCTTCATAACCAAAGTCCACAGTGGCTAGAATTAAGCTCTGGCTTGAAGGCATGTGCAGGTAGTTTGTTTCTTTAGGGTCTCAGCCAGACATCTGGTTGAGATGCCTGCGGTAGACAGGTATGGCTCCAAACTCCAAGAGAGCAGTAAACTAGAGAGCCTGCTTTAGAGGGAGGGCTGTCAAAGTCTTGTTCTGAAGGAGTCATCAGAGAGAAGCAGTAACAAAGTATAATTATAGCAGGAAACCTGGACAGGGCCCTTGGTTTCAATGGAGCCTGTCTGAATTATTCTTTATATACAGATCTTTTCTTACATGTTTTATTCTTGCTGTTCTCTTAATTTCACATTTCAAATATGATTTAGGAAAGCAGTCTCTTCCAGGGCTCCTGACTTTGCTCTGATTGATTTGTAAATCTGTGAGGATATGGTTGAGTTAGATTTCTGACTATGTCCAGACATTGCGATTCATCACAGCTGTGGGGTTTGCAGGAGGCTGTATTTCAGCTGTAGGGAAACAAATGAATTATTTTGTTTTTCACAGTCCCCATGGACCATACATGTGGTGATTCAAAACTGGTCTAAACAATACAGGACAAAATCCAAGATATTGAGGGCTACGGGTTTAATGTTGAATTAGTGTAGCTATCAAGGACTGATACCAGTCCAGGATACAGAAAAACATATGATAAATATATTAACTCATTTGAAGAACATATGGATGGCCAGGGCATGATCTTTGTTGAAGGGAGAAGAGAGTACAGATCATATAGCAGAAGGACATGTAGATAAAAGAGACCTGCTAAGACGTGTTGGGAAGTCTCATAGCAGCATGCCCTTCATCATATGGCTCAAAGCATCCTACAGATAAGACAGTGGTATGGCAGAGGTAGTGGTATGGCTTCTTTTGCTACTTCATTGAATTTGCACCTGCCAGAAAGGCATGTCTGAGGCTCAATTGACTTGAGTGTGATGGAGGAACCAAGATGCCACCCTTGTGATTTCACAGTGAGTCTCATGATACTTGGTGTTTTCCAGTTTGCACATATAAAAGCCTGTTTTTCTTTCATTTAAAAAGTAAAAGATTACAACTTGATTACAGAGTTACAGAGTACGGCTGGCAAACCTGAACCCTTAAAGCACAGAAGAGCACAAAGAAAACAAAATTACCCAAAATAACCCTTAGAAAAAGACAAAGCAGAATAAAAACCATTTTAATCTATCCTAATGATTCAGGGAAAACTGGAAGAACAAACTCTCCTATCTCATTTTTCAGCAGTTTGGGGTTGCTGCAATACAAACGGGTGAGAGATATGCCATATTCATTAAATATGGATGTGGCATGCTTCTTTCTTTTTAGGCCACCAAGAAATCACATTCTGTGTGTGGTGATAACTAAGAGGATAAGGCGGTGTTTCTATTGGTTTCATGCTTGCCTGTATTGGACTAGATAGACGTAATCACCCTGGAGATACTGCATTTACTTCCCCTTCCTTATTTACTTTGTTTCTTTTATTTCACTTTAGGGGACTAGGCTGGAATTGACATTTCTTTCTCTTCAGCAGCTGCCTCCTCTCTCAATGCCGGGTCTCTGGGCACTGAGTTAAGCCAGACAGTGGAATGGACCTGCTGTAAATAGTGTTGATAAATTGGGTAGATAACAAAGCGTGGCCTGGTTTACCCCAGTGCACAGAGTAATAAAAAAGAGCTTCTGCCTCTGAAAGGTCATCGTATCAGCAAGGGGAACGATTGTGGGAATGGCAGTTGTGAGACACTTGTCGCTAAAGTCACTTTTCCACAGGAGATGCTGAAGGGATGATGCCAAGGCCTTTTCCTCCCTGCCCTCACCCCTGAGGTCATCTGATTTTATTTGTGCTGTGTGTGACCGTGGCGATGAAGACCCCTGGTGCAAACAGGGGTGAGCAGCAAGGGTCCCAAAAACTCTCATGAACCAGCTAAGTCCAAAATGGTAAACCATATGAGAGCTTTTCCAGCTTGACCAAATGAGGTAGACCCTCCAGGACTGAGTGGTCCTTAAATGCTTTGTCACCTTGTCCTGTGTAACTGGTAGTGAGAGGCATGGGTGCTATCAATAAGCCACAATTCTCTCAAATAGCTCAGTACTTTCATGTGGTAATTAAAAAATGGTCCCTTTTTATTCTGTGTTTCCATATGTCAGTTCATGCAGGAGAAATAAGTATAATAGCCAACAGACAATCTACTCAATAGACATCACCAAAATGCCATTTTGGAGGTTCCAGATCTCTTGTGGGTCACCAACATTGAGAACAACTTCTACCACATGCATCCATCACACAGCAGGCACAGTGGAGATCAGCCAAAGGAATAGCTCCAATGGATAATTAGGAGCCCTAGGCCGCTTTGAGGATACTTAAACCCAAAAGGCTGGTCCTGAAAAATCCTTCCTTCCCTTTTGAGCAGTCAGAACAAATGTTGTATATTCAAAAGCACCAAATCAGAGATGATAGCACTGAGAATACAGTATGGTTGACATGTGTCCGCAAATACTGGCAAATGGACTAACCTCTGAGGCCTTGCCTAGACTTGCAGTGCTTTCCATGTAAGAACATGAAAAGTGTTCATATAAGAACATGAAAAGTGCCTGTACAATGATTTTCGCCTCAGTTCCTCTTCCAGCCTTCAGCACTCCAGAGCTTGTGGGATTCCTAAACCAAATTTGTACATAAAGCACTTTGTACATCAATGAGAAAGTATCCATGGAGTGAAGGCATTGCCACTTGGTGGGGAAAAATATTTGTTCTCCCCAAAGAAGCTAAACAACTATGAAAAAGTATTGATTCTATCATTTTATTTCAAGAGTGATGCCCATGGTGTATTACGAAAGGAAGTATTTCTACAGTACAGTGAGTTTCTTAGCTCTATAATGTATAGTGCTGCCCTAATGATATTACACCAGAGGCGGTTTTCTGAATGGGGGGAGAAATGGGTTTTGCCACTTTCTCTGTCTTTTGATGGTTTACTTGGCTACGATATTGGCTTATAGTAGATTTCAGCAGCACTCATGGCCTGCTCCCAGCTAAATATTGAACTCTCTGTTGAGTATTTTATAAATGAGATTGAAGTTTTGGGGACATTCCTATTTTGCATTGAGAATTGGCCCATACAGAAGACTAGATTTTGATGGATCATCAATTTGTGTCATTTACTACCATTCCAAATGAAAAGTGATGTGGATTTGGAAACCTCAGCTAGATGGGGAACTGTGGAGAAAGAGTCGGGTTTGGCCAGAGTAGGAAATTGTAATGCCTTGGGAAGATGACAGCACACAGTCTCAGGGCATGTCTAAGCAAGACCCAAGCAATGCCCTTTGAAAAAGCGATCTAATAATTTAATACTCGTTGCTGAATAGTAGTGTCATGGAGCCCAGAAAAGCAATTCTTGCTTTGGCCACACTCAGAGTCTTCCAGGGAACCAAGACCAGCTCATTAGATGGCAAGATTTGCGCTCCTTGCAAGAAGCTGGTCCCCATCCAGTTCTGACAGCCTCAGCCAGCCTGTGCCATCTGGCTGGGACATCTCCCCGAACACACAGCAAAGCTTTTCTCAGAGCTCCAGACACATGGAGGGAATATTTTAGAGGGCTGGAAACAGTGGTCAGAGTCAAGTGTTGCAGCTTTTGGCTCCAGTGGCCACTTTGTTACAGATGTTGTTGAGGTCCGTTGTGATTTCCAGACACTTTTGGAAAGCACAGAATGATTCAGTAATCACAAAATAAGAGCAGAAGTAGAAAACTATAATTGCTAACCACCCCCCTAATGATTACCATTCTCCTTCTTCCCTGCCTCTGAATGAGAAAAAAAACTCCCATGTATCAGCAGAATGACCTGGACCTGAGTTCCTCTGAAGTGAAGTTGGTTTGGTTCCGTCTTGCAGGAGGCTCTGGGCTCTGATTGACGATGGGAAGTGAGATAATAGGGCCCTTAGCAACTCACCCTCACCTCAGCCTCATCCACTGGGCAGGTACGGGCTAATGCATTCGGCTCCTATTGCTAAGCAAGTCGGGGTTATAAACATGATTTTCATAATTGGGTTTTAACATACATAGAAACCACCCAGCAGTGATAATAGTTTTGCACCAGCAGAGCCTTAAGACAGAGGAGAACAGCTTCTCTGAAGTGTTAAGAATCCCAGCACATTTATCTTAATAAGTTTTATTACAGCCTGCCAGTTTAAACCTAATGACTAATTTATCGTATAAAATACCAGCAATATATTTTTTGATTTTGCTAATTAATTATCTCAAACAAAGGTGATATTTATAAAACTGTCCAGAAATGGTATGTGCATTAAAATTGCCTTGCAGCAGGAGATGAAATTATTACTAATATGGGATCAAATTATTACTGTATTGACTTAGTTACTTTATTACCTCATAATGGATTTCTTCATTATTTTCCCCGGGATTGTAGCATTCATGATTGCATTAAAGTCTGTTAATCTATGCAAATATCATTAGGAACTACTAATAACCACAGCAACTTTCTTCAGTTTCAAGGAATGTGGTAAGTACTCTCAACACATTGTTATGTTCTGTTAGTGTGATGGGATTAACTCAGCCTTTGAGTCTTTGGGACAGTGGGTGGGCAGCAGATCCCTTTGAGCCTTTTCTTTCTTAACAGTAGATGAGGTGGAAAGGGGGATCTGTTCTATTTAGGAGGTGGGATGAGGGTCACCATTCTCAGCTCCACCACTCACACCCTGCCTGAGGTCAACCTAGTCACCTGTCAGTTTGCAAAAGGGCCATGTCACACAAACCTTCCCTCTTTTTTTTTTCCAGCCTTGCTATTTATCCTCAAAAGCAATATCCCCCATGTGTATTTTCAAACTACAGTGGGACCAATTATTCTCTAAAGGCTAGCTAATGGGGTGATGCCTTTTTTACATGTATGACGAGGCAGAAACAAATAGGGTAGGTGGGTTTTCAACATAAGTCACAGCTTTTGAGTATCCCATGTGTGATCTAATGCCTTCACACTGACGTTTCAGAGGTGCTCAATGAATCAGTTTCAAGAAATCGGAGTTTGCTGCAGAGCTGTGAGTCTGTGTGTCTGTATTGACCACTTCAAAAAAAAAAAGGCAGACAAATATTGAGCCTTGAATGTTTCATTTTCCAGTAGCACCAAAATCTGAAAGATGCATGCCTAAGTGGAAGAATAGGTAAGGGAAGTTAGGCATGCACTAATAAGTACACATCTGTTGAACAGTGTAACTATCTATCTCTATTACTGATTAGTCCAGTTTCACATTTACCATGCTTAGATAACAAGGTTACAGACATCTTTGTAGTAAGGCATGCAAAATGAAATAGAAGAAAATAAAGTTAAACTGGATTGCTGAGTGACAAGGATGGAATCTCACCTCCTTACCCATATCTGTCTGTCTGTCTACCCATCTGTCTAAATGATCTAGATCTATAGCTTATGTGCAAGACAATCCAGACAGTAACTTTCCAGCAATGATTTCTAACTGATCAGTGCTATATTATTCCTGCAATGTTAGGGCTTACACCAGGCTCTCCTGTCATTTCTGAATGGCACCTGAAGCCTCCTCTTTAAATTGACCTTAGACTGAAATCAGTTTACGTCCAATTATGAGAGCTATTGAACTCTGGGTGCCCTTGTTTTGCTCCATCAGCATGTGCACCACAGCTGAGAAGAAGACAAGTTTTGAAAATGTTAAAGGCTTCAGTTTTTGACACAAAAGCTGCACTCTGAACTATAAACAAGCGAAGCAGGCTTGAGATGCCCTCTCTTCTCCCTTAGTTACAAGAGTCTCTCTTGCAAAATCTCTGTTAAAAAAAAAAAAAAAAAAAAAAAAATAATAATAATAATAATAGAGAAAACCCCACAACACAGCTGTGGGGTTGGAGCAAACCCGTGTTGGATTAGGCATTTGCACCTCTGTAAGTGGATTAACAAAATGTGATTGTTTGGTCTTTGGCTGTCAATCTGCATTTGGCTCAGAGGGGAAAATTTTAACTCAGAATGTGTTAAAAAGTAATTCTGTAGATGGAAGCAATCTTGGACCCCGTAAAACTTTCAGCTTTTGTGCTGATGAACTGACCTTGTTTTGTTAAAGAAAAGAGTCCATACACAGTGGCCAGGATGGAAAATGCAGAGTGAATCTGGGAAAAAAAAAAAAAAAAATCTTGCGTATTCTTTCTTTTTTCCATTTTTTTTCCCCCTTTTTTTTTTGTTTCTTTGTTTTTGTTTTTAAAAATGAGTAGCTATCCTTCATAGTAAGAAGAAAAAAATAAAGGGGAAAGCAAGCCCAGGAGAAATACAGGCAATAAATTAGATGGATTGGTTGAAGCTGTTATGCATTAATTGCATGTCAGGATCACCTGGGCCCCCTCTCCACCAGGCAGCAGAGCCCCTGTCTGCTGGGCACTATACAAGTGCTGAACAAAGGACGGTATCAAAGCAGCGTTAATGGTCGTATCAAGGGTCTCTCTGGCTGGTTTCCTTTCCCAGCCCGTTGCAGAACACAAGCTCATTAATTCTCTGAGTTTAGACAGGTTCTGTCAGTCAAGTCTCTTTCACAAAACCGCTGAGCCAACACCTCCCAACTCGAACTGGTTGGGAGTTTTGAGGCTAGAAACAAAGGGAGTTTGTTTACCTGTTTGTTTTTTGTTTGGTTGTTTGTTTTTTTTTTTTTTTTTACCAGACAAGGGTTTTAACTTGACAAAAAACTTAACTCAGTCCTGCTAAGGGTTTACGGTAGATCCAGACATGAGGAGCCAGACATGGTAGATGGATGAATATGTACCAAGTGCTACCTGAAGCTTTAGTTTGAAAGGAGATGGGTCCCACCAGAGAGTAGTCTGACTCTCCTGTGCTCAATGCTCCTTGTATGCCAGGCAGAAAGTACAGCAGTTTAACTCAAAATGGGATAAAAAAAAAAATTGCCTTGAACTGGTGGGAAAGTGGGAGGCAAGGCTTTCTCCTTATTACTTAAATCAGATTTGTTTGCAGCGGCTGACGTTGGTTTTGAATAGCTTGATACCTGTGAATAAAAGGTTTGCTTGGGTGTCTAGATCTCAGTCTAACTGGATGGCTTTAATGTAATTTGGAACTTCAAAAAAAGTCTTTATTCTAGTGATGATCCTAATGCTGTAATCTTGAGCTCATCTCAAACAGCAGTGGGGGGACATAATTATCCAGTGTAAATCAGAGTGGTTCTATTGGCTATGCTGATTTACACCATCTGAGGACCTGGCTTAGCTGTGTTATGGCAGTGATCTACACTGTCTAACCTCCTTGAATCCCTTACATGGATTGTACACATCAGTTAACTTCAGGCAAGACTTTCTCATATTGCCAGAATGCTAATTGCACTTCTATACTGCAGCTTATATTAAAATTAATATACAATTCCAAAAAAATAGAGATAATTGAACTGACCCAAAATATAACCCCTTTCCTTATTTCTTAAGCACTTGAGTTTTAGCACAAATCTCTTTTACTGCATAGGCTTATGTTGTGCCATCAGCAAATGCAAAGAGCAATTTAACATTTAACATGATCACAAGGAGGAGAGAAAAGCTGCTGTTTAAATGCATCAAGAAAAAAAAAGGAAAAAAAAAAGCTCAAGAAAACAGCCCATTGTCTCTAATGTAAGATTTAAGAAAAATTTGTGCTATGGTCAGTTCAATTCAATGGGATTTTTTTTGAAATCTAGTATATTATTTTTAAAAGCAAAATCCCTACTTTGCTGAGCTCTCTAGAAGGAATTTCAAACAATCCTCACACAACAGAGGTGCCAGGTAGATGCAAATACTTTCTAGAGAGTAAGCATTATGATTTTCACCTTCTCTTTGTTGTCCTTACTTGGGAGGGTTACCTGGAGCTTGGATAATATCTGCTTCTGGAAAGGTCTGTACTGCATTTCCTCAAAAAGAAAAAAAAAAGCAACAAACTTCAAAGCTCTGCATCCTTACTGACATTCTTCGTTTTTCTGTTTCACACATTTTCCTTTTCTGCTAAAAGCACGTAGTCCAACCTATGAGTCATCATGCTCAGCATTGCTGCCTATACACAAAGTATTAATAAGAGAAATTAGTCCTGTTTGTCAGTCTGTCTGTGAATGAGAGACACGGGATTAAGTCACTGGGTGATATTTGTTTTCTGTAGCTTATACAGAATGTTTATTCAGTTGCCATAAGGACATCAGGGTCATGCAGTCCAGTACTCAGCCTGAGCAGACAATGGTCCCAAGCATTATATGATCCCATTCCTGGGGGCGTTGAGTCCCTGTCACAGAAAGGAATCCTGTTTTGACACTCTGATTGTCCTAGGAGACTACTATAAATGTACCATCAGAGTCTGTTTCACCAGTATGAATGCAAGGATAACAGCAGAAGTTCTAAGAGGTCTCACTCCCTGATAAGGAGAGAACAGATCGGTGATGGGACTCCAAGAATGATGTCGATCAGACAGACTTGCAAAGATACAGAGAAATTTTGGGATCCTTGATTTAATAGGATTTTTCAGGTCTTTTAATAGGACTCTGCCATTTTCATTTAAGCTTTTATCAAGCCAGCCTTCTCAAGTCTTTTGGGAGGTAGAGAAAGAGGGTCAGTGCCAGAAAAACAGGTAAACATGTAGTTAGGCCACTCGTCCATATTGTGGGGTATAAGAGTACAAGCTGCTAAGATAAACTTTTTGGTAGCAACTGACATAAGGAAGCTCTGCAATGGGGTGCTGGTCACCAGAGAGACCACCAGGTCCCCAGAGCAGACATTCTTTCTCCAAAATGTGGAAAAGTGGGAGAGAAATGCTCTCAACTCAGTTCGCTACATTTTAGGAGGGCATCTGAATGCCAAAAGAGGGATTCTGTTTCCTGCTGTTTTGAGATTCTTGAGGGTTTAGGATTTAAAGTGCTGATTTTTTTTGTATTTTAATGAAAACAGCCTGAAAAGTTTTTGGGTTGAATTTAGAGAAAGTGGGAAAACTGCTCAAATATCAACTGCTTTCTGCCTACAAAAGCGTTTTCTTCTCAGCCCTTGCTTTAACACCTAGACTCAGGCATGCTTGTGACACGGAGAGGCTCTCTATTAGCCATCTCAATTTTGTCTTCGATTGCAATATCAGACACAAAGCAATATTTTCTCTGGTAGATTGTGCCACTAATACAATAAGGGTCTAATATATTAATGAATAAGGATCTGTAATATGCTAATATTTCTGCATCACATTAATATTCTATTAGACTAATGTATTATTATGCTAATACGTCTATTAAAAATGCAAAATACATTCTGTATGGCTCCACTGTTGAAATCTGATTCTTGCCCTAGACACACTTGTGTGTGTATTTCTAGAAATTGTATTACCTGCTGTGAGAAGTTAACTTGATCTTCACCTGATGTATTTCATCACACTCACCAAGCAGCCCAGCCTGGATTTCCACAGCTCCAATACCATGACCACGTGAAACAGATTAAGTGCTTTAGTAAGTCTGCATTTCAGCTGTGGGAGAGACAGGCTTACAGCCATATTTTATGCACACCTCTTTCTTTCTTGCTTTAGTATTTACCTTTCAGAGAGCAGCTGGTTGAGAGAGGGCTCTCGTCTGGGTGGGCATGTTGCACAAGAAGGGTCTCATGCACCTAAATCCTGGCAAGTCAATCCCCTAATGAAGGGTGATGTCCGAGACCTGTTGAGGGATAGAGTTTAAGAGATGTCTTTCTCTGTAGTGCTTCATTTTGGAAATGTTTAGACATCTCCCTGTTCAGTGTGCTGTTTATACAGTTTATTCTTTAATGCTTGATTTCCACTGACACCATTGAGGAAGCCGCCTAAGCCTCCATAGGTCTCAGCCCTGGGCACCCTCCTGCTCTTCTGTCACTGTTGAGAGAGAATTTGCAGAGTCCCTCCCACTCTTCATAAACATATCCACATTCCCGTGCATTCCTGAATAATGGCATTTGGAGGAGAGGTCTCCTGCGGTTCTTTCTGCCACAGCTAAATGTTCACTTGATTGCTTTTAGATGGGCCAATTAAGAGCGAAAAGGGAAAGTGAACAGCATGGTTTTGTTTTGTTTTAAAAATGTCACGTTTGCCAAGTTTATTAAGCTAGAGCTCAGAATGTATATTGAATTTTCAAAGACTGGCTCTGATAAAGTTTGGGGAAAAAAAATGGAAGGACATGTCCTTCCCCTTGTCCCTGTCAGGATAACTTGCTGCTCTGTATCAATGTCTGCATCTGGTGGCACCAGTCATTTAAAGGCCGTTAGGACAGATGTCTTTAGTGAAAGAACAGGGTTTCTGTTGTTTGTCTGAAGATCTATTCACTTCCTTATTGCCACTGGAAAGAGGGAGGAAATTGAATGGAGAAAGATTCTGACTGAAAGAAATCCTTCCTAATGGTGAGGAAAGAAAAGATATAGAAGTGGTTGTCTGGGGACACCAAGGCCCTCCGTCACTAGGGGTAAATTAAAAATGAGAGAAATGCAACTCTCAGTAATAGCATAGTCAAAGCTGGTCCTGCATTGTGTTAGTTGAGCTAGACAGCTTCTCCAGGGTCCTGCCAACCCTTTGCTATAGTTCTGACCCTCTTTTCATATGCAACAGACCCAAGGATTTGTGAAGAGTTTCTTAACCTCATAGCTCTCAGCGTTTGTTTGTATCTAAAGAGCAAAGAGGTTGGGACAGCATGAAATTATTCTTAAGGGAAGTGAAAAATAGGAGGAACAGTTTACAAGTGCTTCATAAGACTGGGAAATGTGCTCAATTTCATAAGATTTATTGCTACCATAACCATCTACATGCTTCATACAGCTGACTTGTATTGCATTGCCTTGGGTGTGAGTAACCTTGTTCTGTGGTGGCTATCCTTCCTTTGCAATAAAGACCCTACTATCATGAACAGTGACTAGTTTCTCCTCTTAGGGTGAGGAGAAGAAATCTAGGTCTGGGGAAGTGAAAGTCCAACCCTTCATCATTGTTTTCTATGGGCACTCAGTATGATGTATATGCATGAGTGATATTTTATATATATGACTCCTCAACCTGCATTTGTTACAGCAGATATGGTGAAAAAGTTTGGGACTCAATTGTACGACATTTAAAATGGTCTTATTTTCACTGTATCATCTAACTCATCTTCCAAATTTCTCTGTTTTTAAAACAGCAGTAGAATTATTTTTTTATTCGATGAAGATACACAAAACATTGAATTCCCATGTTTTGTCTACAGAACAGGAAGTTTACTCTCAAATGTTTATAGTGTCTGTATTTTCAACTTGCTGTTGGTGTTCCAGCAGCCCAATAGCAATTTCCATTTATGTCATTGTCATTATTACCATTATTATTTTAATACATAGCCCGTACATCAACACCTCCTGTGGATACTTCAAGATGAAAATCAGGTGGTTTCAAGCTGCTTCATTAACTTGAGGTTCAGTGAAACTACATTGATTCACATTAGCTGAGAATTTAACCCAAAGTCCCTATTGAAAGTGACAGAAAGCTTTTTGCTGGGCTGTCTCTCCCTTGGAAAGATAATGCTTTTCACAGGAAAGCTGTTGTTTGGTATGTTTCCTTACGTAACAGCACTGCTGGCAAAGCAGAGAGACCAAAAAAGATGAGGATGCTAATATACATGGAAAGGTTCAGGGTGCTGAAGTGAGCAACCTCTCTGCAGCATGATGTTGTGCTGTTGTTGAACAAGTCCACAGAAATAACGAGTTCTTAGGGAAATCCATTCTTTGGCTTCTGTAAATAACTTCCATCTAAATTTGTGTGGAATTAAGTTTGAAATGTAAATTATTACTCCAGCCTTCAAATATGCCTGTGTTAATCTGCCTAGCAAAAATCTCCCTGTCCTGCCCCAAACCCATATTTCTGTTTCAATAGATCTCTGAAATATTCATTTTCTTCTGTAATGACAGTCAGACTAGGAGTTAGTCAAGTTGGTAGTCTTCCTTGTTAAAGTGGCATGTTGGATATTTTACACTTTTCCTTGACCTCTAGTTGGTTCGTCAACAAACTGGCATTTAGATTTTTCCCAGATTCAGAAAGTAACTCCACTGGCGTGTTCATGACTGGAAATCTAGAGCTCAGATCACTCTTGGGGGTTAAGACTTATGAAATCTAAAATGTAATTGTGCTTCACTTCCCCAGTGATCCTGGGTACTTCTGTCTAAACAGTTCGGTGAAGACAGTGACTCTCCCTTTCCTAAAATATATTTTGCAATAATGTGCTGCTTCTCTACTGCCACTACCCTGTGAAATATCTTGACCCTCCTGCTACCTTAGGACCTCTCATGAAATTCTGGATATCTTCTCATGCTGTCTTGTCCCAGAGCATGAGTACAGACAGACAAAAGTACCCGGTGCTTCAGATATAACCATAAATCTGTTGTATCAGTTTACAGCTGTTTCAATGTTGGTATTTGTTGAACCATCACCATCTCTAAGAAGTATACAGGCTAAAAAGCAAGAAAAACCTTTGGGCAGAGGGCAAGGGGACTGGAGAGGGAGTATCAGGTGATGTTACACACCAGTGTCTTAAAGACTGACCTGGATATTCCTGTACAAGCCCCTGAAATGGGAGTTTTCTGCAGGAATGCTGAGCTGCAAAAGCCTGGTAGCTTCACTATCAATCTCTGAGAGTTTGGTTTTTTTTTTCCCTCTTGGGCTTGCTTCACACTAGGATTAATAAACAAAAATTGGCCTGCAAAGCTTACACAGTTTGCAATTCCCTCTTCATATAATGCTCTTCTTTTGGATGCAGAAGCATGTTTTCCCCTCTAACTTTCTCAATTTTTCTCTCTCTAGATCTAACTTTTCTGCAGTCTGAATGCAAGCATGTGTAAAAAATCAGGGTGAGAGGATTTGCTCTCTAGGCAAAGAAAACACCGGAGGTTAATTAAAAACAAAAGGAAGCATAACAAACATCCCCCACTCTCTCCTCATCTCTACCCACATGGACCCTTCAAACCCAGGGGTTCATGCAGGAGTGGAGTTAGCTAGAACCAGGATGGAGGCAAGAGCCCTGGAGGAGAAAAACGGTTTGTAATCTTTGAACGAAAGAAAGAGTGGAGGGAGACCATCCCATCAGTGTAATCCCAGTGGCAATTTCATCTAGGCCTGTTGTTTCTTAATGAGTTTTTATCCATCTTTAATTTGATGGGTCTTCTTTCCCAAATGAGGGCTAAGATGGCAAGGGGGAGGGGAAACAGAATAGTAGGGCAGAGAGCCAGCCCTCTGACAACACTTCTTTTTTTCTTTGTTTGTTTCTCCCTTCACTGCTAAAAATCTCTTTCTCACACTTTCCTCTGTTCTTTTGCTAATATTTTATTATTTTTTTCAAAATATGTGTTCTACATGAACACAGGGAAGTAAGAGCAGCTGCATCAAGCCAGACTATCTAGCCAAACACCATCTATCCACAAACCAACAGCAGTTAGAAACGTAGGAGTGAGAAAGATGTACTGCACTACTTTCCCTGTGATGTAGGCTCAGGATTTCCTTGCAGTTAGTTTCCCAGGGTGGATTTTTCACCCATTAATTTGTCCGGTTATTTTTTTGCACTCATGTAACCTTGTAGTGTTTGCGATTCCCTTCAGCAAGAAGTTCCATGGATCAATAACACTTTGTGTTTTCCAGGTGTTCATTAGTAAGCCCACATACCACCAGCATTTAAGGGTTAATGTAGAGATGGCTACAGTTACTAGGCAACGAGCAATCACAGATATGTTTTGGGCATGGAGAGACGAATTAATAACTATTTTTATGTCACGTTGTCACTTTCTATTGTTTAATTTTTTCTTTGTAGGGTTGTTTGCGCTTGGTTTTTTCACTCACCCCTAGTTTCCATTTGTGTTTGACCTCTCACATTTCCTGTGAGCAGCAGATCAGAGTCTTGAATGGGAAGTGATTATTTAGCAGAAGTCTCCAAATACCAAATGAAATTAAGAAAGTGTATTACAAAGATTTTATACAGTACCCAAAGTCAAGTTGTGTGTGTGAGGAAGACAAGAAGCCCAGAGCTGGTCAGTCCATCCCAGGTAGCAAGCAACTTCAGAACATTGTTTAAATAAAAATCTTAGAAAAGAAAGAGACAGAGAGAAAGAGGGGAAGGGAAGGGAAGGGAAGGGAAGGGAAGGGAAGGGAAGGGAAGGGAAGGGAAGGGAAGGGAAGGGAAGGGAAGGGAAGGGAAGGGAAGGGAAGGGAAGGGAAGGGAAGGGAAGGGAAGGGAAGGGAAGGGAAGGGAAGGGAAGGGAAGGGAAGGGAAGGGAAGGGAAGGGAAGGGAAGGGAAGGGAAGGGAAGGGAAGGGAAGGGAGAAAGAAGAAATCCTTTTTCTTTTTTTTTTTCTTTTTTTTTTTTTTAATTTCTGGGAGTTGGGAAGTTCGGCAAGCATAGAAAACTCTCTTGTTTTTCTGTCATATATCTCTTGGGCTGCACATAACTGGTTGCATCAAGCCATAATAATATTTAAAGTGAAGAGCCACAGAGTTCTTTCATTGAGAAACAGGCTTATCAGGGGCAGGATGAGTTTGGGGCATATCACTCGTAGTGACATGGTTTAGATACGATCCAGTCCTTACGATAAAAAATGGAGGCATTTGTCCGCCAAAGTGTTCACCACAGATTGAAGTCCAGGCCAAGATGAAGAGCAGGCTTGTTCATTTTGGCTGCTGGGGTTTCACACCTCTCCTCCTCTTCGTCTCTCAACCATATACATTCCTCCCATTAGAGGAGTAAACTTTGAATGAAATATTTTGCACATCTCTACCACTGCATTACATCCTGCTGGCCATGTCTTGACAGGCTGCATCAGTCAATAACAATACAATATTAAAGGGTAATGACACAGCCATACAGAGTAATGAGGGAAAGCAATTTCTCTCACTATTTAGCCATTTACCAATCGATCGAATTCAAAACCATCAAGTCAAAAACACAGGGAGTGGGGTAAATCCAAGAGGGGCCAACATGCATCCCTGTGATGTAGTGGTTCTACTCAGCTAGCTGACAAGGAATGTCTAAGCAAACACAGTGAGTTAAATTCTGCTCAGGGTCTGAAATAGTGCAGAGCAAAGTAAATTACCTCAGACATAACCTTATAAAGTAAACAAACAAACAAAGAAAAAAGAATAAAGAGTAAAGAGTTGAAAGACTGTAAGAGAGTGCTGTTTGGGTCCATATAGTCAGCCTCAGCTGAGGCATGTGTGTGGTTTCAACAGAGTAATTAATATAGGTGAGTCTATTTCTATAGACTCTATCTCGAGAGTGCAAGTCCACTTTGCAATCCTTCCTCTGAGAATCTCTACAGGCTGAGAAAACATTTGTGGTTCTCGTGAGTGGTCATCAGAGAAGATTAGGATGGACAAACTTTTTTTACAATGAAGCAGAAAGTGAAACCCAGATAAATCCTCAGTTTAAGCAGCAGAATGAGAACAGGAGCCTACCTGTATTCCCTTCTTGTGAACAGAGGAAGGACTTGGATCTGTCCCAACCAAAGTCTGAAGACCAGATGTGGTCAGGAAAATGGCACTTGGAAAAAGTGGGAGACAGATTTTGTGCATTCCTTTTTTAAATTTGAAATAAGAGTGAAATCTCTAAACTGCTGCTCAAAAAGCGACAGGATAAAGTTGGTGAGGAATTCCCAGGAAGCAGAGAGGCTTTCAGCAGTGGGGTAATTATTTTGGCTTCTTCCACCAGGCAACTTCAGGCTGATGTTATAGGACCTTTCCTCACCTTCACTGCTTCTTATTTCCGACACAGGTGTTAATAATACCCCCCTCTAAAAAGCAGTGAGGATGTGCTTTTCTAACACAGCTCCTAGGATCTTGCAGTTTTGCAAAGATGTTTTAAAAATGGACCCTGCAAAAGGTGTATAGACTTTGGAGCAGCCCGTCAGAAAGAAAGGTGGAAAACTCTGGTTGTCACATAGTGAAGTGTTCTGCTTTACTAAGCCGTAGGCATCCTGCACAAGTTGCACCTTGTGGGGAAAAGGCAAATACATACACTGTCCCAAAAGCAGTCCTATGTGAGGTGCTGCCCTAAAAGACGGTGCTCAAGGAGCTGAGCAAACCTGTGGAGGAAGGACAGAGTGGAATGAGGAAGGAAAGTCACTGGGACTGAAGCAGATGGGTGGTCACAGGTGCTGGCCCGGGTGTGGAACTCAGAGCATGAAGGAAGGAAAGGAATTAAGAGATTGTGAAGTATTTTTTCTTTTATTTTCTTAGAGATGTTTATAAATGTCCTTCTACAACTGCAGAGTATAAATACTGCACAAGCCCTAGAAATTATTGCAGCTGGAGGGCTCTGGGTGGTTTTGTAACCTCTGTTCTGCTTCAGCTGCTGAAAACCAGGAGGGGAGGGAAGAGAAGTGAGAGAAGGGGAGAGAGATGGCCTTTGGCAAAAGTCCTGGTCCAAAAACCCGAAGATTTGAGCTTTTGGTGCCTCATGAGTGATATCCAAACTACGGGGCAAGGAGGCACTGGCTTCTTCCTCTCATGATGTCCCCCTGTGATCCAACACCCAAAGCTGGTGTGATGGCCCAGGTTGCAGTGAGCAGGAGCTGGCTACCATTTTTAACTCCAGTTGTCCTAGCAGGCAAGCAGGTCCACCTGGCACATAGCGCAGCAGCCACAGGCAAGGCTGAGGCCAGCTTGCGCCTTACCAGGCAGCACTCAGTGGTTTGGTCATCTGCCTTAGGGCCCGCATGAGGAGTTTGTTCAGGGAGATGGAACAGTTTGTCAGATATCGGAGGTCACATTCAAGGGTCAAATGATCCTTTCTAACACAATAGTTCAAATCTCAGTAAAACCCCAAACTACTAAACTACCATATGCATGTTTAGAAATATTTTATTTCCATTTTCCTTTTTTTTTTTCTTTCCTCTCTCTTTATTGAGATCAACTAATAATGGAAGAGAGCAGAAATCTGTCATTTCATTTTGGAGCTTGGGACTTGCTTGCAGAGTGTCTCCAGATGCTTGACCACACCAAGGCATCATCTCCACTGCTCGCTCTGTCTGCTTTGGTGGAGCTTCCAAAAGGAGACACGGGATGTGTGAGCAGGGCATTTTTAGCTGGTGAAGTGTGATGATTTCTGCAAGTGATGCAAATGAAGAATGTAGAAGTCTTCTGCCAGCATTGCTGCGTGCAGGGCATGGTTTTGCCCATGGAGCAGTGCCAGCTCAGAGAGGAGGGGACATCAACACATCCCTGCAGTCCTCTTAGCTAAACGGTCTGTTCACGCCTTGGGATGCATCTGTGCAGCACCTAACCCAATGGGGCTTCTAACTGCAACCATAATAGAAATAACATCTAGTAATAAAGTAAATAGACAGTAAAACTGTCTTCTATAATGTTATTCTCCAGGCTAAATGAGATGCCAAAAATGAACAAACAGCCTCCAAGTGATATTAAAATGTCTTTCACTTTTAATAATTTAAGGGACATACTAGTGAGGAAGATAAGGAAACTTTAAAATACATTATTTTTCAGCCTGATGGTCTCTTCCTCAGACTCTCTCGTGTCTGATCCACTGAGGACACGTTGATATTTCCCAGGCTGAAGCAGAGCATTTTAATAAGATACTGGGACAAAAAATTGTCCTCTTTATTTTATTTTATTTAGTAAGTTTGCCTTTAGAAAAACTGGTTTCATTTTGGGGGCTTTTGCTTCTGTAAATAAATGTCCTTCCTCCCTCCCTCTTTCCTTCCTTTCTTCATCCTTCCTTTCCCTCCCTCCTTCTATTTCTCTTTCACCCTCTCTCTCTTTCTTTCTCTCATTCTTTTTCCTGGTTCAGAAAGCCCTAGACTGTCTCCTTGAATGTTAAGGACAAACTTGCAATAATTTATGTTACAGTGTGATATGAAAAAAAAATACATTACACTATAAATTATAATATGAAGGGTGAAATGCCAGGAAGGATGCCAAATGCCGGTGGAAGTCCCATTAGACAACAGAGTTCTATTGCCTACCACTCCCCACAGAAATCTTAGAAGGTTTACATGAAACTGTTTGCTGGGGGGCGGGGGGGAGACTGGAGGGGGGAGGAAGAAGAAATATAACAGATAAAATGTATAATCAGTCAACTGCAGATAGGAAATTTTTACGAATGCCTAAAAAGAAAGGTGACTTCTGTATAGAGCTATAGCAATTTCGAATTTGGCCACCTGGGATATTCTAATGCTGCCTCAAGCTGGAACATGGACTGTGTTGTGTCTAGTGATGTTGTTTCAGAGGCTTTTGGATTTTATCCTCCCAGAGAAGTCCCTGTGGGAGCCACAGAGGTTCCTCAGGGTGCCAGGTAGCCCTGCTCATTGCTGTAGGCCCAGGGGGCTGGTGGAGGCTATGCCGGGGGCTGTCTGAAGCCATGGCACAGTCTTGTGTTTTTTATCTGGGAACAGGAATAATTAGGGGTGGACATTAAGAAGGTGTCTCTCAGAGGAAAATGGCCACAAGGGGCAGATGGGAGTCAGGGGGATACATTTGACCTTGTGGCGTGGATTATTGTTCATGAAGTCAGATGGTTGAAGGGGCACAGAAGAAGGGTCATTTCGTACTTGCTGCCCCACAATTTTCTGAAGACTCACCACTAGTCAGATACTGAGATCGTGGGGACTTGTTGGCCATGAGGCAGCCATGTGCAGTCATCCTCATCTACCAGTGCTGTGTCTGACATGCTTGTATTATCGGTCCCCTGACTACTGTATAATTCAGGAAGTGTAAAAATCTTCACATGTGCCTGTGTGCCCATTTGTTCCTCAGATATGATGACACCAAGAAGAGAAGTTGGGACAGATAAACTATTTTATGCAACAAGCTATAGATTGTTCTCACACAGAGAGTCAATTTACCTTGGACTGAAACGGCAGATGAAGCTGCTCTTTCATTCCTATCTCATGTCTGGTGAAATAACTGCTTGAATCCAAAACTGTGAGCCAAATTTTTTGACATTGCAGTGCTAATGGAGGAGCCAGAGTCCTTTCTGGGTAGCAAGTAATGAAACGGGAAGAGGTCATTTTAAGAAAGGGAATATTTTTGTGATGGACCAAGAATGAGAATATGTCTATTTTCCTTTAAAGATGAAAGAGGCAAAAGACAGAAAAATGGGTGATTATTTTACTTTAAAAAAAGAACTAAAAAACTCCCAACCATACCCAACATCCCAATCAATGGAGAGAAAAGGAGCTTTGAGTGCCTTATTGAACTGACCTACAGAAAAAGCTTCAGAGCTTCAAGCCCAAACAAGTCCCTGATAAGATGTGAAATGCAATGGAAAAATCATTTAGAGAGAACAACAGAGAAGCTGATTTTGCTCTAGTTTTACAGGTCAGTTCAATAAAGGTTCTTGAACTCTCTTTTCTGTGTAATTCTAAAGAAGGGTCATTTAATTAATATATTTATCTAGAGGAAGAAAAAAGAAGTGCAAGGGGGGAGGAAAACAAACTTAAAACAAAGATTTTATTTTGCATTGAGCATTGCAGGTCTTGGACGAGTCTTTCTAGCATATGAGCTCTCTGGGTGCCCACAACCCTCTTCCTTCTACGCAGTTGCTCTCATACCTCATCCTTTAATTTAGTGTGTAAATTATCACAAGAACGATGGAATCCAGAGAAGGAAAACACATCCAAGCACATTTTTTGTTCATGTTTTCCTGCTTTAGGTCTTTGTGATTCATTTACTGCATTCTCAGCCTGCCCTCTGGTTTTATGAGACACTGAAAGACAGTGTAAACCTTTTGTTATCGTGCTGCCAGCGTCCAGAAGAGTATGTAGTAGCGTTCAGGATTATCCCCTGCTGTGGGACTTGTTGATGTAAAACTGTGGGGCTCAGCCCTCATCTCTGCAGCATCACTCATCCCTACTCCCGTTCCTGCCTTTGCCACGCGTCCCCCCAGGCAGGGCACAGCTGTGCAAACCTCAGCGCAACACAGATGTTCGGAGGCCAGAGAATCTCCAGGGCCTCTGGTAGAGGGACCTGGGGCTGGAGCTGTCTCTACATCTCTTGACAGCTCTATTTCTGATGCAGGAAGGGCTGATAAGGGGACATGCAGGAAAAAAGTTCATCTGGCCCTAAGTTTGAGCAGGAGATAATATGCCCGTCTCTCTGTGCCCAGCCTGAGACACTGAACAACCCAGTTTGGTGATAAAGACCTGGAATCTCTGCAAGACTTTTTAACCTGGGCACTAAAGCCTTTTCACACCACTGTGGGTCTAGTCCTGCCTCAAAGAGACAAAAGCTTTCTGTAAACACAAATAACCTGAGAGAGTATCCTGTGTAGTACCATGTGAGATATCTAGACCACTCTTTAGGAACTATAGTAATAACCATAATAGAAAGCTTTCGTGTGCAAGAATAGGGTAATACCCCTTCACATGGTATGTAGACCCTTTGATGGTGCTTCTCATTTAAAAGCCATTCTGGTGAAGGCAGCAGTGCATCTGGAGCTGGGCCTGGCATGTTTGCATGCGTGTTATAAATGGAGTTACTGGTGCTAACTGTGTTGCTATAGATTTTCCGTGTTATTTTTGTATCACTGAAAGATGGAAAACATTCCCTCTGCCCGCTTCCTAACAACATGTTTATAAAAAGGGTGTTCTGCACAGAGGGAGGAGAAGGGTTAACAGAAAAACTTTTCAAGGTGAGAGAGAGGGCTAAGCCCTCATACTCTTGGGGAAATTGAGCTAAGAAGTGGGGAAAAAGGCTTTCTTCTCCCGCCCCACCACAATGCAGTCTTGTCTCAAAAAAACTGAAAGATTTTTTTTTTCATGTTCTTCCAAATATCACTTCTGCTTGTCACAATATTTATAAAAACCCTCTTGCTATCTCAAGCTGCACAGCCTTTGGCTCAGGTTCCTGCTTATGCAAAACAGGGTCATAAACATGTCACTGTGTATTTGATAAATCCATCTTCCTCTTGTCATTGTCACCAAGAAGCTGAGATGACAGGAGATTACTCCGTCAAATCGCCGTGGAAACGCCTGCAGAGTTTATGAATTTTCATAGGATGTAAGTCCTCTTTAATGGGAAAGGGACCCAGTGAAAGCTTACTATTTGTAAGGAAAAGTGCCTGCATCTGCGTGTCTGCATCTCTGTGTGGGAATATACTGTATGGTCGAATGTTTACCTAACATAGATTAGGAGTTACACCAATGCATCCCAGTTTAGAGCATCTCTGTGAGTTTGTGCCCATTTCCTTGTGTCTGTTTCTCTCTCTATAAGCCCAATTCACATTCATATCAAGACTCCCTTCATCCATACTGGATGTGTAAAAGGGATGTTAAATAAGTGCCAATGATATTAGAATGTATTTACTGATCTAACACATTTCCTGTGAGCATTTTCATTACCACATCTTGAAATGCTTGCCTCTGTCCCACCCTCCTCCTTTTTCTGCAATCTACTGAAGATACCAACCCATCTTCAGTGAGAATTGCCTCTATGTCAGGGTTCAAAGGTCAGCTGGCTTTCTCTTTCTGTAGCAAAGCTTAACAGCAAACACGATTCGCAGTTTTCCAAACAGGAAAAGTGTCCTTTTCTCACTCCTCACTAAAGTAAAAAATGGCTGAAGGGATTATGCTCGAACTTTAGCAAAACAGGAGAAAGTAGATAAATACGGATGTTAACATCCAGGTATGAAACTCAGCTGTGCCAGGCACTGAACACAGCTGAGGAACTGAGATGTGCTTTGTTGTGTCAGCACGATGCTCAAGTGCAGGACTCGGCTCCTCTCTGGAGGATGACAGTGCATCAGAATGGCCAGCTCATGGAGGCAAGCCAGAGTAGATCTGTCCACCATTTTGCAGGACAAGTTGATACCAACCAAAATACTGGGATGTTGGTGAGAAGGGACCTCCAGAGGTTTCTGTTCCAGCCTCTCCTTCAAAGCAGAGCTGTCACCCATATACGGCTTAGCAGGACTTTGGTCTAGCTGTGTGTGTCTCAAGAGTAGATGGATGTGATTTACAGAGTTCCTGAGGGTCTTACAGAATTACAGTAAGGTCAGGTGCCTGAGACCTCTTCTTCTTGCCTCTCTTGGCAAGCTGGAAATGGGGACAGTGTCTGTTTATAGGGTCCAGGGCATCTCCTGCCTTAGGGTCATGCCATGAAGCCATGCTCAAAGCATCACAAACCAGGAGTAAGCTGAGACATTGCCTGCAAGGCAGGAGTGCAGCCTGTGTGGACACACCTGAGCTCTCCATCCAGGACCTCACACAGGTACCACTGACAGCTGAGATCTGCAGCAACACTGAGTTCAGGACAAACTAAGTGCTGGTGACCTCTTCAGCACTTCAGTGGCATTTTTTGCAACTTGCCACTGCCGCCTGTGCTGCTGCAATTGTACAGCTCACACCCAGCCTGGGGAGTTTAGAGCTCTGTAGACTCATCTTATGGAGTTTAATTTTTATTTATGATCTGTGATAATGTGTCCTGTGACCCCAGAGCCTTCTCTTTGCATTAAAGTTGTTTTGCCTGCACTTTCCAGCAGGCTCAAGTAGTGCAACTTCCTGCTGGGGCAAGAGTATGGAAGGCTTTTGAGCCAGTACCTCTGTGTTACACTGCTATTACTGCAGTACTAACAAAATCAGAACACCCCTAAGTAGCTGTCCAAGTGTGAAACTGTAAAAAGAGGAGGACACAGCTCGTTTTTAGCACCCCAGGGCTTATAGGGAGTTAACCATATACCTTCGACCCTCATTGCAGCAGTTATTGCAGAAGGTACAGCGTGTACTCTACTGCACACACTGGGTGAGATCCCTTCCCTGGTACCTTAACACAGTGTCCTGCATTTCAGCAGTCCTCAACGTGCTTTAGAGATCTGAACTGCATCAGGAAGCCATTTGGGAATGGAGCAAGACTAAGAGGGAAAAAAGGGAACTCTGGCAAACCGTTGCCTGATGTAGCAATTCCATACACTTCCTAGAAGCTTCTGGCAGCCTCATTTTTAGTTTGGGGTGAAGGTGTCCAACATAAGGAACTCTTATAAGGAATATATTCTTTACTTGGTACTTTAAAAAAAATCTGCTGTGAAGGCTGGGATTCTGTTTCTTTGTTTTGCAAGCAAACATCCAGTTTATCCTCCTCAAACTGAGAATTGTTACTTTTGGAGGATGGAAGTAATTTTCAAGATTTTCAATACAAGAGAAACCTATTCATTAGCTTATAAGTTAAAATTAATTAAAAATTGAATTCTTTAAGAAATGCAACATCTGTGCTCACATTCTTTTCATCAAATGATGTCAATAAGAGAATAGCTCAGCCTTCAAACTTTCTGTATAGTTGCAGTTAATTGAATTCTTATGCTTGGTGTATTCTTGAAGAAATTAAGAAGTAATTAGACTGTACTATTAACAATTGTATCTGATTGATCTGATGGTGTAGCCAACAAACAGGTCAAGGTCAACAGCTTATTCAGCTCTTAAACTTGATGTGATCTCTGAGATCATGAATTTTCTCACTGGAGTTCTGCTGGCTGTACTGGGAATTATGTCACTTTCTTTGGGCCCAGTCTACCTTATGCAATACAAGTCCACCATAGCATGACATATTGGGCATCTGTGCTTGGGAGACTTTGTATGGCCTTGCACCGCACACCTCTGGGCAGCGCTACGGCAGCTTCTCGCCTCTACCCACAACAAGGTATTTGTCCTACAGCCCCTGGGGTGGCTCTGAACCAGGTCTTTACTTGCCCAAGTGGGCAACTCACTGCATAAACCAACAGTATGAGTGGAAGGGGATGTCCCAGACCTTCACCCACCACTAAACCACGTTGTCCAGTCACTAAAAAGGCAGTCAGAAAGTAAAAGCTAAATTCAGCAGTACAGTTTGACTGCTTGCATGGTTGTAGCTCTGAGCAGCAGTTACAAATCCAGTTTAACAGGCCAGCGCTCTGACTCTTTGCATTGATCCAGCACACCAGTGGATTTGATCTTAAAGAATGAAGTCAAAACTCCCTTTGGCTTTGCCAGGGTCTGGCTTTCACCCTGCAGAGCTGCAAATCAATAGAAGCATTGGAAGGCAGAATGCACTGTAAATGCCTCTGAAGGGGGGAGGCATGGAAAATGCAATTACCCAGAGAAGGAAATAACAAGACAATCTTTTTTTATTTGCCCTTATGTATTTTTTTTTTTGCATTTTTCTTTTCGGCCCCTGGTGGAGCATAGTATCCCAGGAATAGACAAGAAAAGCATTTGAATCATTTTAGAATTCTTCCAAACCAAAGCAGTAAGAATGAAGGAAATTTTCTAACAGGCAGTATTAGAAAGATGCAGATGTGTGACACATCAGTATTTTTCAATCTCTTCAGCAATGCCATCATTAGGAAAAAAAAAAAAAGATATCTGTGAAAACTGTTGTAATGTGGATTAGAAGAACGTGACTCAGTTACTTCATGGTGTCACTGATAAGCAAGCAGCAGTGTTAGAAGTGTTAGTGGTGGGTATGGTATACTAGTTGTGCCTTAAAAATGAATTACTATTAGGATTATGAAGGAACCCCTTCGAGAACATTAATATTAAGTTTCTGTCATATATTCTTAACCCTTAATATCATTTTAATCGTGAACTTTTTTCTTGGATGCTGTTCTGTTTCGCCTTTGTATGCACATTGCGGTGAGCTGCTTTGCTGTTGCTGTTGTTCACTCAAAAGTAGACCTACTTTGATCCCTCTTGAAAAGGAAGAAGCATGGGAGATGGTTTTCTGTACACACATAGCTTGGCTCCTGTGTTTTAAATGCAGCTACCTCTGGGGTTAAACATGGCAGTTTTTTAACAACTTTCAGTAGTGAAGGATAGCTTCTACAACTCAAACTGATTGAGAGCTATCTGACAAGGGGAAGGGGGAAGAAAATACCATGAATTATAGATGCCAGTCTGTCTGTTTTACCATTATATATCCACAGTTGGAGCAGATTCATTCCTCTTGCACCTCCTATTGTGCAGTTGTCCCCATTGTACAGTCATATCCATTGTTTCTACTTTCATGTATTGTACATTCAGACCCTGTCTCAACTGTACATTCAGGCTCCGTTTGCAGGAGATCCATCCATGGGCTCAGCTGTTTCACAAACAGATCTAATAGCTGTAGTGTGCTCAGATGAGCATGATGGGTAATAGCAGAGCAGATTGAACTATATTGTCCCAGGAGTTCATATATTTTTATACACTCGTAGGGTACACATCATCTTGCTATGACAATGAGGCTAAGTCAAGCATCTCGGGAATGCAATAAAGCAGATTACAATACCGTTCTTTCACTCGTTTTCAGTATACTTCCCCTCCCACTTTCTTTTAACAACGTTAATCAACGCCAGGCTACTTTACACCCAATTCCCAAATGGTGACTTGCTCTATACTCTCCCCCTACCACACACACTCACACACACAGACATTTAGCTCTTATCCCTTCTGAAACAGGCTTCCATGGAGATAAAACTAGGAATTTGTTAAATATCAAAGAACGTTAAGGCCATGAATTTCAGCAGAAAAACCAACAGCAATTCAGGCTTAAAAATGGCAAGGTTAATAATTTTTTCCCTCCCCAAGCCATGTCACATTATTAAGTGAAATCAAGCTGACAAAGAATGTCATATTCAAATAACCATCTTTCTCATTTACTGCATTATTATTAGGATACGACTTTCTCATGCAGCCATGCTAGGCAATTAAGAGCCAAATTCTCCCCTCAGACATAGCTAAAGTGCTCCCCAGCATCTTGGTATGAGCTATGGATGTTCCTCCAGAAAGTGAAGATGTGACCCAAAATGGGTAAATCACAGACTTAGCCAGAGGCTGGAGGAGAATATTTGTGTCACCTCCCCATTCTATGCCTGCTTAACCAAGTGACAGCTACATTCACCTGTCATCATCTGATACTTCGTGCAGCTTGTCCACTTCGCATTTGGGCAGAGTAACACTCAGTTATCATGTGCATCGTGCAGGTAAATTGGCCCATGCTCTTCTTTGCAGGTTCCCACTGTAATATTCTGAAATCCCAAACCTTTAGAATCACGAGTCAAGATTTACAGAAGCATAAAAGCTACTTAAATTCTTGTGGTATTTTTTAACAGATACTTATGGCATGCTTTGAGTCTATATCATGTTTTGCTTAATTTGTTATATTTTAATTCCTCCAAGAGATGAGGAATAGGGGGAGATGGAAGTCCAGTGATTATGATGCTCTGAAACTGTAAAAATAAGCCAATAATGTTCACTTCATTACAGGACTGCAGGTGCTAGTTTTATAAAATTTCAATAAAAATGATAAAATTTATGATAAGGTAAAATTTACTACTGCAAATGACACACTATGTAATGGTAAAGTCAATGAAAACCTGAAATCCTTTGTTCACACAGGGCACAGACTCTACAGGACTACAGACCTGCAAAAGCAGGATAGACAAACTTTTGTCCAGAACACAGATATAACTGACCCTGTCTTCACATGAGAAAAATGAACTCTTTCTAGGTGCCTTCTAGCCTAACAGTTGTGATAGTCTGTGCACTCAGTTCCACTTTGAATTCAGATAGTCTTTCCCACCTTGAAGGATCCCACAGAGTGCAGCAAACCATATATAAGGAAACACATCTTCCCCACACTGACATCCGCCCGTCCCGAGGTAGCCACAAGCATCTATCTTAATGACCCACAGCACCACCAGACAACAAATATCAGAGAATCTGAGATGATGGGCTGGTGTAAAATGAGTCGGAGCAGGCTCTGTATAGATTTACACCAATGGAAATTTGGGACCAGGGACAAAAAATCGTTACTGCGTGCGATGGAAAGTAAATGTTTACCTTGGAAGGCCAAACACTGGATTGAAACTGGAGATTAATTGTAACATAGATGGAGCTTTAGAAAATGTATCATAACATACAATCATCCTTAATGATATTGACTCCTCTCACAAGGGTGCTGTGAAGCTTTGTGCAGTTGTATCAGTGGGACATTCAGAGATGCTCGGCAAGCAGGAGCCGTAGGAGTGCAACTCAGAAAGGACACTGCTTTCATCTTAATGTCACTAGTAATAAAGGAAAAAGAGAGCAAAAGATAAATCTGGGAATGCTGAAGAAATAGCCTAGTTTAACACACTGGCTGTGATTTCCCGCTTTCTTTCCCACCCTCTCTCTACTCCACCTTTACCTTCTGGACTCCATAGGACAAACACAGAAAGTATCAATTCCCCTGTTAAATCTGTCTTTTTCTCCCTTTATTAAAAAGAGGTTATTGCGTTCAGAGTAAAATGTAAGTGAAATAGACACCAGCTAGAAATTAAACCACATCCAGATTCAGAAGGACTCAGGGTCCTTTATGGCAGGAAGATATGACAGGGGAGATTCAGGCTGGACATTCAGAAAAGGTTCTTCACCCAGAGGGTGCTGGACACTGGAACAGGCTCCCCAGGGAGGTGTCACGGCCCCAAGCCTGACGGTGTTCAAGGAGAGACTGGACAACACCCTCAGACACATGGTGTGAACTGTGGGGTTGTTCTGCGCAGGGACAGGAGTTGGACTCGATGATCCTTGTGAGTCCCTTCCAACTCAGGACATTCTATGATTCTAGGGTCAAAGCTGAGCCTGAACTTAGCAAATATGCTCCTGAGAAGGACACTCCACTACCAGAATCTTTTAAATCAGGCTCCAAAGTGACGGAAACTTTCCAACATCATTCTGGCAAACAAGATGAGTTTAAGATTTTTTGTGAGATTTTTACTTTATGTAGGTCAGGAGGATACAAATCAACAGACCATTGCTCCTTTGCACATCTTTGATTTCAGGCCACATATTTTTAACACTCATAATGGATTTGGAGTTTTTCTTTATCCTAACCAGTGTGAGTCACTTTGAGATATATGAAGAGAAATACTTTTCAGTTTCATTTATTTTTCCCCTCCCTTTAGCAAACTCTCCTCATATGTTATTATAGATAATTTCATTAGCAGTAATCATAGAATCATAGCATAGTTTGAATTGAAATGGACATCCAAAGGTCACCTAGTCCAACCTCCTTGCAATGAGCAGGGACATAATCAACTAGATCAGGTTGCACAGAGGCCCATTCTATGAATCTACGATTCTATGATTCATTTACTAGTAAATTCAGTGTATATTCAAGAAGACTTGCATATCCTAATAGTTTGTGCCTAACTCAGCTAAGCCAGTCCTGAATCCCAGCCCTGGTCAGCGCTGCATTTGTCACCCTCTATACACTGGATATATGACCCCAGTTCTGTCAGTACCTCACCAGCTTCCCTGTAATCAGGCTGAGTCTATCTCAACAACACCAAGGTATTTAGGCTTCTTGTATCTATTGGCCATGGATTTCCATTTGATTTGATGTGCCTAAGATGGATGTGCTGGCTGCATTGCTTCAATACTGTCCTCTGATTGTTAATGTTTCAGTTCCAACACAGAAGCATTGGTTATGCTTATTTTGCTTTTTTTTTTTTATTTTTTGTGAGACCATCTGACTTTGTTTGCTAAATCAGATGTGACAGGCAGGGATTGCATCACAGTTTTACAACCGCTTGTTCACTCGCTGTGCTGCATTAGGTTGGAGCAGAGGCAGCTCTGAATATATCTAAGTCCCACAGTTCCTCTAAGCAGAGAACTTGGCTCTTTTCAAACTCATTTCCAGGCATCCAGCAAGAAATTAGATAGTGCATGTTGGCTGGGTTTTGGGAAGGGAGAAAGACAGGGCAAAGAACTAAGAAAATGAACTGTAAGATATAGAAGAGTCACAGTGAGCTGTTAACAGGACTGAGAAAGATACTGTTATCTTTAAACTTTCATGTCTCGCTGTCCTGTTATCATTACCACATGATGCAATCTTAAACCATAGATCTACACTAGTAAATTAAACAAGCCAAGGCCTATTTTCTGGCCCAGGGAACAAGTGACACAGTACGGCTTTTATCCACCTACCTAAAATCTCTTCCACTCAGCAGAGGGTAAGTGAATCTAAATTTCTTCCTGGAAAGGATGCCTGGCCCATAAAAATCTGCATGGCCATGACACAGTGCCTTGGTCCATACCTCGATTTGGTTTAGCTGATAGATATAGACAAAGCCACAGTGTTAAGCCTTTGTCCCCATTTCAAAATACGGGGAGGGAGGAAAAGCCCATCCAACTACATTTCATATCTGTGAAATCCCCTCCAACTTATTATCCAGTGCCTAGCTGTAAATTCAAGAGAAATCCAAAGACATTTCCAAGAGGATGAGATTGTCATGGAAGGAAAGGGTTCATATTGTCCTTGAATCCTGATTAACTGAAGGAGAGTGGACCAAGTAGAAGTCCCTACATACGAGTATCCTGGGCTTTATGGTTTTTGCTGTTAAAAATAACTAAGCGCAGAGTGGGACTGCAGCCCAGAAATATGCATATCTAGGAAATACTAGAGTCATTTGAGCAGGAAAAATGGATCCAGATTCATCTCTTATGGACATTACCCTGTATTAAAAAAAAAAAACAAACAAAAAAAACCCCACAAAAGCAAAACACCAAACCAAAACAGAATAAAAACAAACAAACAAACGAACAAACCTGTATGTGAATATCAGTCTACATCTCACTGCTGAGCAGAAGAATGAGAAGAGTGTCAGAAAAAAGACAGACACCCATGAATCTGTCAGTGGTCAGAAAAGTATGAACGGTAGCAAGGAATTGAGGTAACTCTGAATCCAGAACAAGGGAAAACATTATTATGGTAAAAGCATTTCAGGCAATGAAATGAAGTACGTGGGAATGGGGCAACCTCTTGGCAGAAATACTGCTCAAGACTGGACAAGATACCAGTTCATCAGCAGGGACTGGTGATGTCAATGTGAATCCTGCTGCCACAGAGAAGTGAGGTGCTCTGCTGCTGCCTAATCCTGCAAGCCCCGAACTTTGCCTAAGCTCTTCCCAGGTGCTGGATCTTTGTATCTTTGTGAAGCTGTCCATTTCCAAAAAAGTGCAGAATTTACTACAGGGAGAAAAAAATTGAGCCCGAGTGCCATTAATAGGATCTATGGCAGCATTCTGTAATACATCAGTCCTACTTATAACATAATAGCCGTATAACTCATACAAGGCTCTGGTTCATGTGAGGCATGGAGGTCTACATTACACAGGGGAGGAATAAGCAACAAAGTCACATATCCTGTATCTGGGTAAGATTACAACACAAACAGCAAGTTTTCCAGGCCTTAAATGCTGGAGAAAGGGACAAGGCATAGGAACAGTTTGATCTCTGATTTTTATGAAAGCTAGAACATTTTCTTTGCGGGAGAACTGCAACAATTTTCTGCAAAGCTCTGTCTGTGTATCTGTGTGATCAGCAATAATTGTTAGTTGCCTTACCAGTGAAAGTAAGGAATGAATTGGTGATAGGAATTAAATTTGCCTTTCCTTCTCTCAAGAGGTGATGCCATCAGTGAATGGAGAGGTGAAATGAGACTTTTTCTCAGGTGTGGTAAATTGCTACAGTTCGACTGAAGTTAAGGGAGTTCTGTTCCTTTGTAACAGCTGAGGATATATTAGAGAATAAAAATATGAGTAAAACTTTATTGTTACAGACCAGGTTTCTTTAAGGAAATAGAAGCTCTGAACTTGCAGTGTGCCAGCTTTTTTTCAGCCTTCAATTCACATGGTTAGGCGTAATGGGGTGACCAACTTCAGATCAGCCACAAAACACGTACAGTCTGAATCCAGTCCTTGATTTTTTTTTATTTTGTGGGGTTTTTTTTGTTTTTTTTTGTTTTTTTTTTTACTTTAAGACCTGAATTCAAAGCTTTGGACTTCCACTACAGCAGGTGATGAACATTACAGGTAGCTGCAAGTGAACCTTTAAAGGCTTGAGCCTTTCAGAGAAAGCAAGCTTTGCCATGGAGACTCAGTATCAGACCTCAATAATTCATGCATTTTCCACCCAGAAGAGACTGGTGTGACAATCTAAGTTAGCCTGCTACGCAAAACAGGTCTTCAGGCTTCTCTGAATTATTTCCCATTTCAAGTCCAAGAGCTGTTGTCAAAGTAAAATACATATTTCAGAAAAACTTCCGATCCATTTTAAAGTAGGTAATGACAGGCTATCTCCTGTAATCCTTGGTAAAGACTTCTAATAGTTAATTATTCTTAAAAAAGGCACATTATTTCCTCTTTGCATATCAGGCTTCTTCTTCTAGTATTCGGTTCTTTCTATAGCCCCATCTGCTAAAATAAAAAGCCCTGTATTCTCACATTTCTGTTCAACAGAAAGTGATTAAATCAACTTGTAATTTTCTCTTTGAGAAGCTAACTGGTACCTCTGGTCTCTCATGATAAAACTGGCATATGACAGACGTATGTAAAACTGAGTGGCTCAGTGAAGATGAACAAAGAATAGTCATTCACTGCTTCTCCCAGTGTAACAACCAGCAGCCATCAAACAAAATTGTCAGGCAGCACACTTAAAATCGATCCCATTTTTAATGGGACCCAGTCAGGTGGTGAAACACCTTTCTGCAGAACACATAAATAGAGTCAAAAAGTCATTAGATGTGTTTTCCTTGCCCTGTTTTCTTCCCTTTCCCCAAGTATCTGTTCCTGTCACATGTGCCTCCATTTATCTGTAGGTTTAGATATTTTGTGAGTTAGGTCCAAGCTTTGAATTGGGAAATATTTCAATAATAGATAATGAAGGAAAAGTTATACGTTTTTAAGAGGATTAGTTCTAGTATTTGCCAGACGTTCAAAGTAGCACAAACAGCTATGAGGAGGCTTCTTTCCCTGCTCAAAATTTCATGGCTCAGGTCCAGTCCCCAATATCTGAGCAGAGGCTGCATCTTCAGAGGGAAGTTCGAGGTCCTGAGTAGAAGGTGAGAATTACGTGCTTTCATGGACATGAGCTGTAGAGACTACCCAAAAAGATGGTACTCATGGATTGTCTTCTGCAGCACGCGGTTTCCCCTGAGTGTCCTCACTGGCAGCCTGGATCTGTGCAAGTGGATGCAGGTGTGAATACACCTGCTTTGCAGCTGGCCAGAGTAAACATGCACAAGAGGAGAAGAATTAGTCTTATCATTATCCATCCCAAGACTGGATCATGGAGAAGGTGTCTTAGAGCAATAGAGGTTAAAATCTAGAAATCTTACCCTGGAATTAAGCCATAAAATCTGGCTGGACAGGGAAGGGAAAAGGGGGGTATGGATAATTGCACCCATAGGGCAATTAGAGTTACAAGGAGCAGAGGAGCTCCTCTTCAGTCCCAAGAGTGTGATTAATTGGCAATAACAACCCCCCTGGAGTTGCCTTATTGCTATTATGAATCCAAGTCTTTATTTTTTATTTTATTATTTTTTATTTATAAATGAAATATTTAAGTGCATGACTTTGATCGCCAGGATCTGCTAGTTAATGCCAGCTTCAGCCACAAGTGCCAAGATTAAAGATTCATCAAAGGCAAAGGATTAGCTCACCCTGTTGGAATGCCAAGTAGCTTGTCGGGAAGAGGATGCTGTGCTAAAGGCCTGAGTGAGTGTCTCTTTGCTTATCTTGTTCTCTAGGGCTGTGAATATGGTGTCCCCCCCTTTTCTCCACCACTGCCTAGATCGTTTACCTTTCTGTACCTGTAACTTGTCTAAGAGGAAGAGGCTGACAAAAACATTAAAAAAATACAAACATTCACCTAGAGTGGAGTGTTGTCCTCTCAAAGTGAGATGGTTGCAAAGATAACATCTCCAGTGCATAGGTTTGGGGACACAACTTCATCTGTTTCACTCTGTCTTATGGAGAATGGGCTCAGATGCCACCTCACACACAAACCACCCAGGTCTGGATTTCCAGAGAGAGTGAAACTCCTAACAAAGAGCATAAATGTCTGATGGCCTTTTCAAAAGCAGGCAAAACAAGAAAGCAGAAACCTCATCATCCCTCTTTAGGCAGCATTATCATACATCCACGCTTTCCTTTTGAAATCACCTTTATTTCTGTGTGGAAATAGAATTGGAGGCTGCTGGATATTTCTCTGAGATTTCCAGGTGTTTGGTTGTATGGACATGTAGTTATATGGTCACTTCAATTTCCCCTGTGTATCAACCCTGAAATCAACACTTAAGCTCCATGTTTGTCCAGCAATCTATGACAGGGGAATAGTGATCTCTTCAGCAGTCTAAATTTCTTTGAAACTCCTCTTCCAAACTAAGGATTGGTGGCTTACAGAACACACATTTCCCTGCCAAGTTTTACAAAAGTGGTCAGTAGCTTTTTATTCCTTTTTGTTCTCAGACATGTTAAAGTGCCATCACTATTTGGCAAGCATGCTTTGTGGCTTCTGGAAGTCTAAAACCATTGACAGGGCCTAAAGCTGCAAATCTGAAATTGTTCTCCTTCCTTTAAATTTCCACCTGTTAAGTCCTTACAAAAACTAAATTTTTTCAACAGCTCCTCCCTCCCCTCCCATCCTCAAAGAAATGACCACAGGAAAGCACAGTTGTGTAAACATCCACTCCCTTGCAAGAGCCCACAGACCTCTACAAACCAGTCAGCTCACTTGTTCAGCCTAATGGTACCTGTCAAGAGATGGAACAAATGGGGCCGGAAGGAGCTGCCT